>NC_044556.1:97607650-98292023 GCF_007565055.1 Rhinopithecus roxellana | reverse complement strand
GGATGATTTGTTCAACTCTCCAATAAAATTACTTGCAAGAAACAGCTATCGCAGGAAGAGAAAAGAATCTTTGCAACTACTTAAGGGAAGCACCAGGTGCCAACACACAAGCCTAGAAAGAAGCAGGTGCAGGGCTGCTATATGGAAGCCTGACTCTCAGACCCATGGAGAGGTGGGTGGACTGGACACTGCCGAGCTAACCTGAGGGGCATGCGCAGAACCCCTTTCATCAGGTGACATTTGAATGCTCTACTCTTTAACTTTAACAAGGATGCTTTGAGAAAGGTCTCCCAGAGTTGGCTTCTGTAGTTGCTGTAAACCCACTGTGAGATCAATTGTCAAAAGGCTACCAGTATCACATTTGGATGACAACTTCACTTTAAAATTGAGTACCAGCCGGGCGTGGTGGCTCACGCCTATAACTGCAGCACTCGGGGACGCCGAGGTGGGGGTATCACCTGAGGTCAGGAGTTTGAGACCAGCCTCACCAACATGGTGAAACCCTGTCTCTACTAAAAACACAAAAATCAGCTGGGCATGGTGGCAGACACCTGTAATCCCAGCTACTTGGGAGGCTGAGGTAGGAGAATCGCTTGAACCCAGGAGGCAGAGGTTGCAGTGAGCTGAGATCGTGCCATTGCACTCCAGCCTGGGTGACAGAGTCAAACTCTGTCTCAAGAAAAAAAAAAAATTGAGTACCAACCATACCATGAAATTATGCACAACATTACAGATTTTGTTTCCAGATACTTTTAAATGACATAGCAATAAAAGTAAACTCAAAAACGACATGCACTGAGAAAACAACAGGTATATCTTCATGGATAGTTTGAAGCCGAGAAGCTATTAAAGTACAGCAGAACCCTGACTATTGCTGAAGTTGTGCTGGATATATGGGAGATCACTACTCTGCTCCCTACTTTTGTGTAAGCCTGCAATTTACCATAATAAGAAGGATAAAAAAAGAAAAATGAAAGGAGTGGTTAAAAATAGAATAAAACGTGAACTGTGTTTCATATTGGGTAGCAGGATCAGTGACAATTTCCGCTTTTTCCTGTTTATCTTTTCATGCCATCTTAACATTTTCTACAAGGAGACTATAGTATCTTTATAATAAAAAGCCAGGCTACTTAAAAAATATTATGCCATAAAAATGTAGATTTTCTTAAAAATTTGTATCCTCCTCCGCCTTTCTCCCTCTCTCTTCCTCCTTTGTCTTCTTCATAACAAAAATTATATAACCCAGCATATTTTCTTTTTTGCACTGGTCCACTAAGGGTAATGATCTTACGTTTCAGGATTACCTTACTTCTTTCTCTTTCTCATGGCCCTGATATGCCATCTCTAACTCACGCACATATAAAACACACACCATATGTGTGTACACCTCTGGGTCATTTATTGAAGCACATCTTCAAGTCCTTTCTGGAATGAGAGGGGCAGAAAGCCAGTACAGGCAGGTGTAAGGGCTGCCCAGTTCCACCCCTGCACTGGCAACCTGCACCTCCGAGCTGCACACGTGCTGCAGGTACTGAGAACTTCCTGAGCCTCCCATGGCCACTCTGGGTCCTGGCCGACGCACGCCGCCCTGGGCAGCAGCTCCCAGCCACTTCCTCACTGGATGGCCTGTTGTTCCTCATTCAACCATGCCCCTGCCCACAGCAGCACCCTTCTCCCGCGGCAGAGCGCCCTTGTAGTCCCATCATGGATATCATGTCTATCACTAACAGTCGGCAAGGACGGCCCCTCTGGTGCTGCCATTTCCTCATTTGTCAAATGGGGAAAGAGCAAGTTGTCTTCATTCTCCCCAAACACAATCCGCCAGACTCACAGGGCAGTGGTTGACAAAGGTTATTTTAGCTTCTTGGAGACAGGTATTCTGCAATTACAGCATACTAACATTGTTTTTCCGAGGTCCCCTGAAGGCTCTGGCTCAGTAGCCTGGAGGTTCCATCAGTGAGCACTTTCTGCCATTACCAACTACCAGGGGTCTATGACTTTCCAGTAGGGTGCTTGTTTTTAACATCAAAATGCTGCCCCCTTATTTTATTTATCTACCCTTTAACTATCCTGTAAGGTTGTATTTATCAAAATATGGTCTATGGACTACCTACATAAGAAGGGCACGGGGCAGTTGTTAAAATGCAGTTTCCTAGGCCCCAAGCCTGGCTTCCTGAGACTCTCTGCGAATGAGGCCTGGAAATCTTCATTCTGGCTTCTCTGTAGATGATGGTCTTCACTTGTTCAGAGCCTCTACTTTGCAGCCTGGCTCACCTTCCATGCCCGGGGGTCTCTGAACTACACAGCTCATCTTGGTGTCTTCTCTCTGAGCCTTTCTAAGCTTTGTGCCTTGTTACGCACAGATTAGAATCTGATTCCATTTACTTCTTTAACATTACGTTATGTGGTACATTTCCCTCCAACATTATGATCTCAGAAGAATCAAGGTCTACATCTCTTGTGCATGGTAAATGTCCGAATCCCTCTTATCAGTTTCTCTGGGACCTGTAATCCCAGCTACTTGGGAGGCTGAGGTAGGAGAATCACTTGAACCCAGGAGGCGGGGGTTGCAGTGAGCTGAGATCACGCCATTGCACTCCAGCCTGGGTGACAGAGTGAAACAAAATGAACAAAACTCTGACTTCTGAGAAAACTCAAATGTCTTTGCTGCACGTTTAGTACATTCACGTCACTGACATGTTTGTGGAGAGCACGAAGCCACTGCTTCAAAACTATGAAAATCAATCCCGAGTTGATGAGAACAAAGACATAAGAAATGGCAAGTGGGTAGAAAGTAGATTAAAATGAAAGGAAGTGCTAACTGGGCCACTATGAGAAAACTTGACTTTGCTCAAGGAGGAAGAACACAACTTGGTTTCCAGGATACTCACTCAAATCAGTTTTATTAGAAAACAAATGGAGGCTGGGCGCGGGGGCTCACACCTGTAATCCCAGCACTTTGGGAGGCTAAGGCAGGCAGATCACCTGAGGTCGGGAGTTCAAGACCAGCCTGGCCAACATGGAGAAACCCCGTCTCTACTAAAAATACAAAATTAGCCGGGAGTGGTGGCAGGCACCTGTAATCCCAGCTACTCAGGAGACTGAGGCAGGAGAATCGCTTGAACCTGGGAGGCGGAGATTGCAGTGAGCCGAGATTGCGCCATTGCACTCCAGTCTAGGCAACAAGAGCGAAACTCCATCTCAAAAAAAAAAAAAAAAAAAATTAGAAACACATCCTGGAATGTAATAGGCTCCTGCTCAAGAGTGGGTTTAGCTTTTTCCTGGAAAACTAACATTTTCAGAGAACGAAGAGAACACTGCTATCAGAGAAAGTTTCTGTTCGATAAGCAAACATACCAAGTCATCAGTATGGATTTACATGTAGCCAGAGGCTTGGAGAAATAATCAAAAATCAGTATGAAGGTATTAGATAGGCTAAAATTATTTCTTCAGAATCAATTTTCTAGCCAAGTCTGTAATCAGACTTCTGGACTAGCTATGTAATACAAGGACAGTCTGCACTGGTTTCAAAAAGAAAAGAAAAGAAAAAAATTTATGCTTAGAAATTACCAGTTTCAACAACAGCTGAACATGTTCACAATGTTAATAAAAGTTTCATTAAGATTAGGGTTAAGCTGCTCTATCTCTGCCATGTGACCACGTGCATTTGTGCTTTTTTCCCCACACTTCAGGGGAAGTGTCTGCCTTGCTTCCCCACCCATGTGGCCAAAGAGACCTGTGTATACATCTCGCTTAGGCTTCTGTCAGTTATAAATTGTACCTACAGACTTCAGTCTCTCATGTAACTCATAAGCTTCTCAGCAACAGGAACCATGTCTCACAAGACTCTGCATCCTCAATTCCTCCCAAGAACCTGGGAAGCAGCAGAAGCATCGTAAATGTCTGAGTATTTCTGAAAGCTCATCTATATTTACAGTCAATGCCATCAGGCTCCATTTTGCAATATCATACTCAGTCCCCAAGTTGTTCAAGATTGCGGGATTACTGGGCCACCTCATGTGCCTGGACATGGTCTTCCTGGACCCCTGCTTGAAATGACCCAGGGCATCTATCATCCCCTCCTTGTAACCGCTCAGCTCTCCATGGCAGCTTTCACCACTAGAGGTGCCCAAACTGTGAAGTCAAGTCCTGGGGCTCTGCTTTGCAAGCTGTGACTCTCAGAGACCCTAGATTTCAGCACCAAAATATATTATTCTCGACTCTACAGGGGACATGGGACCCACGTGCCTCTGCTGACTAATGCACCCTGCAGATGTGGCTGCTGAGTCACATGATTTTATCGTGACCCAAGGGGACAGTGTCTTTTTGCCTTCAGGCACATTTATTGCCACAGACAAGAAGTGTGGTCAGATGAGGACACAGAGCTATGATGAGCCTGGGGCTCCTCTTTTAGTCACAGTGGGGACCAAGATGACAGGGGAAGGGCAAGACACCGTGGGCTCAGGTGGCTCTGGGTCAGGGCTGTCTGCAGTTGATTTCCAGCCTTGCTACTTAGTGACATGGTGAAATGGCCCCAATGCCTGAATCTTACTTTTCTCATCTCTAAAATAAATAAAATAGCCAACTATCAGACTTGAGTGACAATTAAATTATATAATGTATGTAAGTCATCACGATGCCTCATTCACCCAAGTAATGTTGTTTGAACAGAGAAATGAGAAAAAGGCCTTCGTTGTCCACCTTGACCTCTCCTCTGAATCTGCTGTAATAATCATGATGACGATGATAATGATAATAATCATGATTTACCAGGCTGGCCATGTGCCAGACTCTGTCCTAAATGCTGTGCATGGTTTGGCCCATTTGCTCCTCTAAACAGCCACGTGAGGTAATATCAGCACTGTCCACATCTTCAAGATGAGGAAACTGAGGCACAGAGAGGAGTCACACAGCTACAGGAGATGGAGCGAGGACTCAAGCCCAGCTGGGCTCTTAATCATTACTCTTCACTGCTTATACCCATCTGGGAACGGGGGGAAATATATCATACATATATAAAACACAAAGAGCTCAATTTACTGAGTGTTTATAATGTTGCAGCCATCATGTAAAATATGTTTGATGCTTCTTGACACATTATGCTGTTTAATGTTCAGATAAGTCCTTTGACCTACATGTCACAATTCACCTGTTTAATCCTGGCGACGCTGACGTAGGATTTGAAGCCCAGCAGACTAACACTAAAGCTCATGGGCTTAAACAATCCACCACTCTGTCCTCATTTCAAACAGACAATCACACATTTGGAGGAAGCAACGTTGGTTGTTCATGGCCAAATAGCTTTTGTACATTGATTCAAATACTGTTGCCCAAGGAGCCAGACTGGGAAAGGAGTGACAGCCACTGGCTGCTGGGGCTTCCTCACCCCCTGGGTCCCTGCCACACACACGGCACTGGCAGAGGGTGAGGCATTGTGCAGACCAGCATGCTCTAGGCTGAGCTCTTGGTCAGTGGGGGATGTCCCTTCCCATCAGGGGTGACAGGCCTGGGCCATGCAGGATGTAAGTGGATGATCAATCCTTTCCAGTACGTGCCTCGGTCTCCCCATCATGCAGCCGATGCCCAGCTAACGAGGACTGGTTTTCGGTCAACTGTGGTCCCATTGCTGACCACAAGGGAGTCAGCAGAGGAGGCCAGGGTATCCTTTTTTTTTTTTTTTTGAGTTGGAGTCTTGTTCTGTCACCCAGGCTGGATTGCAGTGGCGTGATCTCAGCTCACTGCAATCTCTGCCTCCTGGGTTCAAGCAATTCTCTGCCTCAGCTTCCCAAGTAGCTGGGATTACAGGTTACTGCCACCTGGCTAATTTTTGTAATTTTAATAAAGACAGGGTTTCACCATGTTGGCCAGGCTGGTCTTAAACTCCTGACCTCGTGATCCATCTTCCTCGGCCTCCCAAAGTGTTGGGATTACGGGCGTGAGCCACCACGCCCGGCTGGGTATCTTGATAACTCTCCTTATTTTCATAGGATTTGACCTGAAAAGCAGTTTTTTCCTCCTCTCTTTCCTTGCCGTCACCAGACACTATATTAAAATTTTGTTTGCCAACAGCTCTCAGAAGTGGTTCTTCTCCTTGGTAATGAGGTTCAGTTTTAGTTGGAGGGAACTATGATGAAGTGGGTCTGGAAAGGGGCCTTTCCCTTCTGAGCACCCAGCACTCCCTTTACATGGCTGATGACTCTGAAATTGGAGGAGAGGGTATGTGTGCACCACAGTCAGATGCATATGAATGACATTCAGATTCAGAAGCAAATTCTGCACATTGGCTCATGATGCCTGTGATCAGAAGGGAAGTCCCTGGCTTTCGATATTCTGCCTCTGTATCAGGGTCTAGACATGAGTAAAGAGGCTAGCCACATACATAAAGATAAAAGCAAAACAATTCTTCTCTTTCAGTGCCACTGAATAAGCCCAGCTAAAGAGTATCCCGCAAGTTTAGGAATCAAACACAGTCTAAAATCTTTATTAGCTTGCTAGGACTGCCATAACAAAGAACCACACAAACAGTGGCTTAAGCAATAGAAATTTATGATTTCACAGTGCTGGAGGCTGGAAGGCTGAGATCCGGGTGTCTGCAGCTTTGGTCTCTTCTGAGGTCTCTCTCTTTAGCCTGTAGATGGCCGTCTTCTCTGTGTCTTCACATGGTCTTCCCTTGATGTCTCTGTCCCTAAATTTTCTCTTCTTATTAGGACACCAGGCCTATTGGACTGGGGCCCACTCTAATGACCTCATTTTAATTTAATTGCCTCTTTAAAGTCCCTGTCTTCAAATATAGCCGCATTGAGAGATACTAGGGGTTAGGACTTTAGCAAATGAACTCGGAGGTGGGACACAGTTCAGCCCATCAAACTCCACCCTCCGCCCCCTTAAATCCACGTCCTTTTCCTCATGCAAAATACATTCACCTCATTCAAAAGTCCCCAAATCTTTTTTTTAAATTAATTTATTTATTTTTATTATACTTTAAGTTCTAGGGTACATGTGCATAACATGCAGGTTTGTTACATATGTATACTTGTGCCATGTTGGTGTGCTGCACCCATCAACTCGTCAGCACCCATCAATTCATCATTTATATCATGTATAACTCCCAATGCAATCCCTCCCCCCTCCCCCCTCCCCATGATAGGCCCCAGTGTGTGATGTTCCCCTTCCCGAGTCCAAGTGATCTCATTGTTCAGTTCCCACCTATGAGTGAGAACATGCGGTGCTTGGTTTTCTGTTCTTGTGATAGTTTGCTAAGAATGATGGTTTCCAGCTGCATCCATGTCCCTACAAAGGACGCAAACTCATCCTTTTTTATGGCTGCATAGTATTCCATGGTGTATATGTGCCACATTTTCTTAATCCAGTCTGTCACAGATGGACATTTGGGTTGATTCCAAGTCTTTGCTATTGTGAATAGTGCCACAATAAACATACGTGTGCATGTGTCTTTGTGGTAGAATAATTTATAATTCTTTGGGTATATACCCAGTAGTGGGACGGCTGGGTCATATGGTACATCTAGTTCTAGATCCTTGAGGAATTGCCATACTGTTTTCCATAATGGTTGAACTAGTTTACAATCCCACCAACAGTGTAAAAGTGTTCCTATTTCTCCACATCCTCTCCAACAACTGTTGTTCCCTGACTTCTTAATGATTGCCATTCTAACTGGTGTGAGATGGTATCTCATTGTGGTTTTGATTTGCATTTCTCTGATGGCGAGTGATGATGAGCATTTTTTCATGTGTCTGTTGGCTGTATGAATGTCTTCTTTTGAGAAATGTCTGTTCATATCCTTTGCCCACATTTTGATGGGGTTGTTTGTTTTTTTCTTGTATATTTGTTTGAGTTCTTTGTAGATTCTGGATATTAGCCCTTTGTCAGATGAGTAGATTGCAAAAATGTTCTCCCATTCTGTAGGTTGCCTGTTCACTCTGATGGTAGTTTCTTTTGCTGTGCAGAAGCTCTTTGGTTTAATTAGATCCCATTTGTCAATTTTGGCTTTTGCTGCCATTTCTTTTGGTGTTTTAGGCATGAAGTCCTTGCCCATGCCTATGTCCTGAATGGTACTACCTAGATTTTCTTCTAGGGTTTTTATGGTATTAGGTCTTACATTAAGTCTCTAATCCACCTTGAATTAATCTTCGTATAAGGAGTAAGGAAAGGATCCAGTTTCAGCTTTCTACTTATGGCTAGCCAATTTTCCCAGCACCATTTATTAAATAGGGAATCCTATCCCCATTTCTTGTTTCTCTCAGGTTTGTCAAAGATCAGATGGCTGTAGATGTGTGGTATTATTTCTGAGGACTCTGTTCTGTTTCATTGGTCTATGTCTCTGTTTTGGTACCAGTACCATGCTGTTTTGGTTACTGTAGCCTTGTAGTATAGTTTGAAGTCAGGTAGCATGACGCCTCCAGCTTTGTCCTTTTGACTTAGGATTGTCTTGGCAATGCGGGCTCTTTTTTGGTTCCATATGAACTTTAAAGCAGTTTTTTCCAATTCTGTGAAGAAACTCATTGGTAGCTTGATGGGGATGGCATTGAATCTATAAATAACCTTGGGCAGTATGGCCATTTTCACGATATTGATTCTTCCTATCCATGAGCATGGTATGTTCTTCCATTTGTTTGTGTCCTCTTTGATTTCACTGAGCAGTGGTTTGTAGTTCTCCTTGAAGAGGTCCTTTACATCCCTTGTAAGTTGGATTCCTAGGTATTTTATTCTCTTTGAAGCAATTGTGAATGGAAGTTCATTCATGATTTGGCTCTCTGTTTGTCTGTTACTGGTGTATAAGAATGCTTGTGAGTTTTGCACCTTAATTTTGTATCCTGAGACTTTGCTGAAGTTGCTTATCAGCTTAAGGAGATTTTGGGCTGAGACAATGGGGTTTTCTAAATATACAATCATGTCATCTGCAAACAGGGACAATTTGACTTCTTCTTTTCCTAAATGAATACCCTTGATTTCTTTCTCTTGCCTGATTGCCCTAGCCAGAACTTCCAACACTATGTTGAATAGGAGTGGTGAGAGAGGGCATCCCTGTCTTGTGCCAGTTTTCAAAGGGAATTTTTCCAGTTTTTGCCCATTCAGTATGATATTAGCTGTGGGTTTGTCATAAATAGCTCTTATTATTTTGAGGTACATTCCATCAATACCGAATTTATTGAGCGTTTTTAGCATGAAGGGCTGTTGAATTTTGTCAAAAGCCTTTTCTGCATCTATTGAGATAATCATGTGGTTCTTGTCTTTGGTTCTGTTTATATGCTGGATTACGTTTATTGATTTGCGAATGTTGAACCAGCCTTGCATCCCAGGGATGAAGCCCACTTGATCATGGTGGATAAGCTTTTTGATGTGCTGCTGAATCCGGTTTGCCAGTATTTTATTGAGAATTTTTGCATCGATGTTCATCAGGGATTTTGGTCTAAAAATTCTCTTTTTTTGTTGTGTCTCTGCCAGGCTTTGGTATCAGGATGATGTTGGCCTCATAAAATGAGTTAGGGAGGATTCCTTCTTTTTCTATTGATTGGAATAGTTTCAGAAGGAATGGTACCAGCTCCTCCTTGTACCTCTGGTAGAATTCAGCTGTGAATCCATCTGGTCCTGGACTTTTTTTGGTGGGTAGGCTATTAATTATTGCCTCAATTTCAGAGCCTGCTATTGGTCTATTCAGGGATTCAACTTCTTCCTGGTTTAGTCTTGGGAGAGTGTAAGTGTCCAGGAAATTATCCATTTCTTCTAGATTTTCTAGTTGATTTGCGTAGAGGTGTTTATAGTATTCTCTGATGGTAGTTTGTATTTCTGTGGGGTCGGTGGTGATATCCTCTTTATCATTTTTTATTGCATCTATTTGATTCCTCTCTCTTTTCTTCTTTATTAGTCTTGCTAGTGGTCTGTCGATTTTGTTGATCTTTTCAAAAAACCAACTCCTGGATTCATTGATTTTTTGGAGGGTTTTTTGTGTCTCTATCTCCTTCAGTTCTGCTCTGATCTTAGTTATTTCTTGCCTTCTGCTAGCTTTTGAATGTGTTTGCTCTTGCCTCTCTAGTTCTTTTAATTGTGATGTTAGAGTGTCAATTTTAGATCTTTCCTGCTTTCTCTTGTGGGCATTTAGTGCTATAAATTTCTCTCTACACACTGCTTTAAATGTGTCCCAGAGATTCTGGTATGTTGTATCTTTGTTCTCATTGGTTTCAAAGAACATCTTTATTTCTGCTTTCATTTTGTTATGTACCCAGTAGTCATTCAGGAGCAGGTTGTTCAGTTTCCATGTAGTTGAGTGGTTTTGATTGAGTTTCTTAGTCCTGAGTTCTAGTTTGATTGCACTGTGGTCTGAGAGACAGTTTGTTATAATTTCTGTTCTTTTACATTTGCTGAGGAGTGCTTTACTTCCAATTATGTGGTCAATTTTGGAATAAGTGCGATGTGGTGCTGAGAAGAATGTATATTCTGTTGATTTGGGGTGGAGAGTTCTATAGATGTCTATTAGGTCCGCTTGGTGCAGAGATGAGTTCACCATGATAACAAGATGATATCCTTGTTAACTTTCTGTCTCGTTGATCTGTCTAATGTTGACAGTGGAGTGTTGAAATCTCCCATTATTATTGTATGGGAGTCTAAGTCTCTTTGTAAGTCTCTAAGGACTTGCTTTATGAATCTGGGTGCTCCTGTATTGGGTACATATATATTTAGGAGTGTTAGCTCTTCCTGTTGAATTGATCCCTTTACCATTATGTAATGGCCTTCTTTGTCTCTTTTGATCTTTGATGGTTTAAAGTCTGTTTTATCAGAGACTAGGATTGCAACCCCTGCTTTTTTTGTTCTCCATTTGCTTGGTAGATCTTCCTCCATCCCTTTATTTTGAGCCTATGTATGTCTCTGCATGTGAGATGGGTCTCCTGAATACAGCAGACTGATGGGTCTTGACTCTTTATCCAGTTTGCCAGTCTGTGTCTTTTAATTGGAGCATTTAGTCCATTTACATTTAAGGTTAATATTGTTATGTGTGAACTTGATCCTGCCATTATGATATTAACTGGTTACTTTGCTTGTTAGTTGATGCAGTTTCTTCCTAGCTTCGATGGTCTTTACATTTTGGCATGTTTTTGCAATGGCTGGTACTGGTTGTTCCTTTCCATGTTTAGGGCTTCCTTCAGGGTCTCTTGTAAGGCAGGCCTGGTGGTGACAAAATCTCTAAGCATTTGCTTATCTGTAAAGGATTTTATTTCTCCTTCACTTATGAAACTTAGGGTGGCTGGATATGAAATTCTGGGTTTAAAATTCTTTTCTTTAAGAACGTTGAATATTGGCCCCCACTCTCTTCTGGCTTGTAGAGTTTCTGCCAAGAGATCTGCTGTTAGTCTGATGGGCTTCCCTTTGTGGGTAACCCGACCTTTCTCTCTGGCTGCCCTTAAGATTTTTTCCTTCATTTCAACTTTGGTGAATCTGGCAATTATGTGTCTTGGAGTTGCTCTTCTGGAGGAGTATCTTTGTGGCTTTCTCTGTATTTCCTGAATTTGAATGTTGGCCTGCCCTACTAGGTTGGGGAAGTTCTCCTGGATGATATCCTGATATCAACTTGGTTCCATTTTCCCCCTCACTTTCAGGCACCCCAATCAGACGTAGATTTGGTCTTTTTACGTAATCCCATACTTCTTGCAGGCTTTGTTCATTTCTTTTTCTTTTTTCTTTTGGTTTCTCTTCTCGCTTCATTTCATTCATTTGATCTTCAATCGCTGATACTCTTTCTTCCAGTTGATTGAGTCGGTTACTGAAGCTTGTGCATTTGTCACGTATTTCTCGTGTCATGGTTTTCATCTCTGTCATTTCGTTTATGACCTTCTCTGCATTAATTAGTCTAGCTGTCAATTCTTCCCTCTTTTTTCAAGATTTTTAGTTTCTTTGCGCTGGGTACGTAATTCCTCCTTTAGCTCTGAGAAGTTTGATGGACTGAAGCTTTCTTCTCTCATCTCGTCAAAGTCATTCTCTGACCAGCTTTGATCTGTTGCTGGCAATGGGCTGCGCTCCTTTGCAGGGGTAGATGCGCTCTTATTTTTCGAATTTCCAGCTTTTCTGCCCTGCTTTTTCCCCATCTTTGTGGTTTTATCTGTCTCTGGTCTTTGATGATGGTGACGTACTGATGGGGTTTTGGTATAGGTGTCCTTCCTGTTTGATAGTTGTCCTTCTGACAGTCAGGACCCTCAGCTGTAGGTCTGTTGGAGATTGCTTGAGGTCCACTCCAGACCCTGTTTGCCTGGGTCTCAGCAGCAGAGGTTGCCGAAGATAGAATATTGCTGAACAGCGAGTGTACCTGTCTGATTCTTACTTTGGAAGCTTCCTCTCAGGGGTGTACTCCACCCTGTGAGGTGTGGGGTGTCAGACTGCCCCTGGTGGGGGATGTCTCCCAGTTAGGCTACTCAGGGGTCAGGGACCCACTTGAGCAGACAGTCTGACCCTTCTCAGATCTCAACCTCCATGTTGGGAGATCCATTGCTCTCTTCAAAGCTGTCAGACAGAGTCATTTGCGTCTGCAGAGGTTCTGCTGCCTTTTTGTTGTTGTTTTTTTTTTTTAGCTGTGCCCTGTCCCCAGAGGTGGAGTCTACAGAGACAGGCAGGTTTCCTTGAGCTGCTGTGAGCTCCACCCAGTTCGAGCTTCCCAGCGGCTTTGTTTACCTACTTAAGCCTCAGCAATGGCGGGCACCCCTCCCCCAGCCTCGCTGCTGCCTTGGGGTTAGATGGCAGACTGCTGTGTTAGCAATGAGGGAGGCTCCGTGGGCGTGGGACCCTCCCGGACAGGTGTGGGATATATTCTCCTGGTGTGCCCGTTTGCTTAAAGCGCAGCATTGGGGTGGGAGTTACCCGATTTTCCAGGTGTTGTGTGTCTCAGATCCCCTGGCTAGGAAAAGGGATTCCCTTCCCCCTTGCGCTTCCCAGGTGAGGTGATGCCTCACCCTGCTTCAGCTCTCGCTGGTCGGGCTGCAGCAGCTGACCAGCACCGATTGTCTGGCACTCCCTAGTGAGATGACCCCAGTACCTCAGCTGAAAATGCAGAAATCACTGGTCTTCTGTGTCGCTCACGCTGGGAGTTGGAGACTGGAGCTGTTCCTATTCGGCCATCTTGCTCTGCCCCCCAAAAGTCCCCAAATCTTAACCCAGTCTGGCATCAATTCTAAGCCCCAAATCTCATGTAATATCATCTGCATCAGGCACAGGTGAGACTCCAGGTCTGATCCATGCTCAGGCTGTGGGTCTTGCCGTTGTTTGGATCACAGACCCTTGAAGGGGGTGGCTTCTCCTGAAGAACTCACTGAGAATTCCCACCACTGTTCCCTTTCCCAAGACCGCCAGAAGGTGGCCGGGTGCTAACTCTGATGCCCACCCAGCAGACAGGAGCAGACACAATTAGTGGTGCACCAGTCCCAGGTGTCACCATAAGGCTGGGTCAGGCTGTGGCAGAGGTCACCAGTGCCTGCCCATCATCTCCTTTCCTCCTTTTATTTTCAAACAGGGCCCTTGCATTACTGAGAGGTAGCAAACTGGTCCACTTGAAGTATTTTTCCGAGCCTCCCTTAGACAGAGGGCATCCAATGAGGCAAGAGCAGAAGCCATTGGTCAGGGCTCCCAGGAAGCTCTGGAAGGGAGCCTTACTCAGCGAGGAGGGAGAACTCTTCTCCCTTCCCCAGCCATTCCTCCTGCCTGGAGGGAAGGTGTGATGACCAGATCTCAGAAGCCAGGATCCTCGATGGGGGAGCAGACAGAAGAGAGGGGCCTGTACCTCACAGGATCTCACGGCGCCACCTGACTAGCTTTGGATTACATACTTCCAGAACTCATGTGAAGTGAGAGAAAAACAGAGACTTATCTTTTCCTAAGATCACTATTTCAGGTCTTTTTTAGCAGTCATTCAAAAGAACCATGCCTTCCAACCAGGCCCAATGCCCTGTGCTGCAGTCTACATTCCAGACTTAATTACTTGTGGCTTTTATGTGACAGTTTTTCTTTGAAGAAGCAGGGGAGCGACACAGAGAGATTTCAAACAGCTGATCTTCCTCTCACTGCCCAGCAGAGGTCCAGGAACACCGGGAGAAAAGACAGGAGGCGGCCACACTTAGGCAGGAAGGGCACCAGGGAGAAGAAAGGAATGAGGAAGGGCAAAGGATGGGAGGCGCTAAGATGAGGCGGCACCGCAGACAGCAGCCCTCAGAGCTGCACCTCCTGATGATAACACTACATCAGCTCTCCACCAACAATGCACATGATGACTGCACACGCGGCCGCTACAGGGAACTCTCTGCCCATTGAAAACCAGCCGTTCTTACAGCCTTTTCAGATCCTCTGGGCTTCGTGGAAGGGAAAACATCCCATGAGAAACAGATCTAAATTGGCATGGAGGAGCATTTAGGTGTTTGAAAACTGAAGATGTGAATTGCAAAAAAGGAGGAAAAATTAGGCAACATTTTGTAAGTTTTGCTTGGCTGCAATGTGCATACTCTCTGTTATGGGCTGAATTGTGTCCTCCAAAACATATGTCAAAATTCTAACTCCCAGTACCTCGTAATGGGATCTTCTTTAGAAATGGGGTCTTTGAAGTCGTTTCCTTTGCAGCAACACGGAAGAGCTAGAGGCCAGTATCCTAAGCAAATTAACGCAGGAACAGAAAACCAAATACTGCATGTTCTCACTTACAAGTGGGAGGTAAACATTAAGTAGACATGACCATAAAGATGGGAATAAGATACATTAGGGATTACTAGAAGAGAGAGAGTAGGAGGGGGATGAGGGTTGAAAAACTACCTATTGGCTGGGTGTGGTGGCTGACGCCTGTAATACCAGCACTTTGGGAGGCCAAGGCAGGCAGATTGCTTGAGGTAAGGAGTTCAAGACCAGCCTGGCCAAGATGGTGAAATCCTATATTTACTAAAAATACAAAAATTAGCTGGGCATGGTGGTGTGCACCTGTAATCCTAGCTACATGGGAGGCCGAGGCAGGAGAATCACTTGAACTCAGGAGAGGGAGGTTGCAGTGAGCCGTGATTATGCTACCGCACTCCTACATGGCTGACAGAGTGAAATTCTGTCTCAAAAAAAAAAAAAAAAAAAAAAAAAGGAAAAGAAGAAGGAAAACTACCTATCTGGTACTATGCTCACATGTTCATACCAAACTTCAGTGACACACAATTTACCCATGTAACAAACTTGCACATATGCCTTCTGAATCTAAAATAAAAGTTGGAAAAAAAAAAAGAAATAGGGTCATTGCAGATGTCATTAGTTAAGACGAGGTCATACTGGAGTTGAAAGGGCCCTTAATGCAAAATGATTTGTGTCCTTATAAGAAGTCAACCATGTGAAGACTCAGAGACTTGGGGAGAATGCACTGTGGAGATATGAAGATGGAGGCAGAGATTGGAGTGATGGATCCACAAGCTAAGAAATGCCATTGACTGCTGGCAACCCCCAGAAACTAGAAGAGAGACATGGAACAGATTTTCCCTCACGGCTCTTAGAAGGAACCCACTGTGCAGATCCCTCCATCTGAGACTTCCAGCCTCCAAATGTATGAGACGATGTAGTTTATTATTTTCAGCCATCAAGTTTGTGATACTTGGTTTATGGCAGTCCTGGGGAAACAATACACCGTATATTCTTAAAACTTTCCATTCAGTGGTAAAATTGCAGTTTCAGTTTGAAGCCATGGGTTGTTTTTTCTGTTTCTCTTTTTAAAGTCAAAAACCAAGATTTATAATGAAAACACTAAATAACTTAGTTTTTGTTCTCGATAGCAATTAAACCTGTCTTAGGCCTCAGAATGAATACTTGCCTTTCCATACTCTGGAGTGGAAAAATTTACTGAGACATGGCGCTGGGGCTGTTATTTTTCAGACTAAATTAAATCTACTTTAAAAAGATTCTTTAAATGCAAAGTCATCCTACGTGTAGTGGAGGAATATTTCTTCTTACTGGGTTCCGCATTGGTCTCAACTCATAAAATGACAATGGACTAGCTGCTTATCATAAACATAATCAGTAAAACATGGTAACCATGTTGAATAGAAGGCAGCGATGCAGATACTGACATTCAAAGTCATATTTTACATTTCCTTCTTATATAAAATGCTGAAGAACAGGTACTATGAGATTCTCAATTGTTTATATTCATTATAGTTCATCGGTCAGATCATCCAGCTAAGAATTAATTCTTATCTAATAAGGTAAAGTTAAAGCTACATATAGATGCCTAGAATCCTTACTAATATCTTGGTTTTTCTTTTTTAAAGCTCTTATAGTGGAATGATGTTCCTAAATGAAAACTTCAAACACACGTCTGGGGTGGGGGCTTGCATTTTTCATTGAAATTCCTCTACGATAGGATTGCCGATAAAATACAGCATGCCCAATAAAAGTGAATTTCAGATCAACAATGAATTCTGGTTTTAGAATAAGTATGTCCCAATATTTGACATAGAATTATACTGAGAAATTATTTTTTGTTGATCTGAAATTAAAATATAATTTACTGCCCTGTATTTTTATTTGCTCATTCTGGCAACGCTACTCGAAAAGTATAGGGAGAAAGCTGACTCATGACCCTATAGAAGTTCCACAGATGCAAAGGACCTTTTGATGCAGAAAAAGACAATACCAGTAATATCTCATACAGAGTTGGAAGTTGGTTATACTTGTTTGTTCAGGGCCAGCACTGATGCTTTGTCTCCAAAGAAAATAAAGGAACTGAAGCACAGTCATGAATTTCCTTTACTTTTCTATCAACCTCCTAAAACCACCCCCATAAATCTGTATTTGACCCTTTGCAGAATTAGCTTGTGAGAGAGGAAGGTTTTCTATGATTTAGAAAATTCTAAAGCAGTTCTTTGAATGAATGAGTTCTAGTTTCCTTCTGTAAGTGCCAGAGGTTGCTTCCCCAATTTTATTATTTTTAATGGGATCTTTATAAATTCTTGGAGTGGGCAATTTAGCTGGCTAGGGAGCAGGAGTTGGTGGGTATCTCCCATCCAGATTAGTTCTGATTGGGCTTTCCCCATCCAGATTGGGTCTGACTAGCGTGTTCCCATCCAGATAAAATCTGATTGGCCATCCCCATCCAGGTTGGGTCTGATTGGGGTGTTCCTGTCCAGATGGGGTCTGATTGGGGTGTACTCATCCAGATGGGGCCTCACTGGGGGTGTTCCCATCCAGATTAGGTCTGATTTAAGTATTCCCATTGAGATTAAGTCTGATTAGGGTATCCCCATCATGATTACGTCCATTAGGGTATCACCGTTCATATTAGCCCAGACCCGTCACTTCTTATTAAAAATCTTTCCCATCAGTTCTTGTCTCTTTTTTCTATACCACTAGTTTTTTCTTCACTTTAGCTATCTTGATACTTTTTCTTCCCAAATGTAAGCTTTTTCTGCTGGCTGCCAACAGCCTCTGTTATCTATAAAAAACTTACTGGAAGACCATTTCCCTCTTGTGGGTGGAAGCAGGCTGGGGTTTGTACTAGGGGCTGGTCTTGGCCACTGTCTATCTTGACTCTGGGTCATCTCTCCTGCCCACAGCCAAGCCCCTGACTATGGAAGCTTAATGAAAACAGACCCATAAATCTCTTAGAGAACTGCTGCCCATTAAAATATCCAACCTAGCCAAAGCCACTGCTCTTAGCAATCCTGGGTTAAATAGATACATAAATGTATTAGTTTGCTATGCTACATAAAAAATTACCCCTATATAGAGGTTTATGACAGCACAATTAACTATTTCACAGTTTTGAGGTGTTAGGAATCTGGACACAACTTTACTGAGTTCTCTGCTCAGGGTCCTATAGGGCTGTAATCAAGGTATCGACCAAGCTATGTTCTCATCTGGAGGCTGGACTGGGGAAGAATCCACTTCCAAGCTCACTCCAGTTATTGGCAGCATTTATTTCTTTGAGGTTGTAAGAATGAGGCCCTTGGCTTCTTTCTGACTGTTGGGAGGCTGTCCCCAGCTCCTAGAGGCTGCCTGTCAACCCATGTCACGTGGCTTCCTCAAAACGCCTGCTTACTTCATCCAGCCAGCAAGGAGAGTCTCTCATGTTGGCTAGAAAAACAAAACATTATATAATAGAACCACGGGAGCAATGGCCCATCATTTTTGCCATATTCTACTGGTTAGAAGCAAATTACAAGACCTGACCATACTCAAGGGGAAGGAATTAGACAAGGATGTGAGCACCAGGAGATAGGGGTAAAAAGCTCAGCCCCCAAGCTGTAAGCCTGGGGTAGCTATTTAAATACTTTCATGCAGATTCTAAGTGCAAGTAACAGTTCCAAAGAATATGTGTTTATCTTTGGTCCCTTCCTTCTTTGAGTCAAATTTTTGAAGAACAACCATTTAATGTCCTTCTGAAAAACTTCAACCCTTAGAGAATTGCTTTAGTTGTATATTTCAGGAAGGACCACAGACCCAGAGTCTGAAATAGGAATTTTAAAAGGACCCAAGCTATAAAGAAAGGTTTGGAAGATGTAATCTTGTATTTCTTTCTCCAGGCCCCTAATGTTCTGAGTCCAATTGCAATGACAACTTCCTGTCATTGTCCATGGCCAGGGACTGGGAAAAACATTACTGATAAGAATCTTAGTGGTAGATCAATTTCATTTGACTTTCTGCAAGAGGTTAGTGTGCACTAGTTTCCTCTGATGTTAGTGTGGTCCTCTGAATTCTCAATCACAGCAGTTGGTAACATGTCCTCAAGTGGGGAAATGGCCAGGCAGACAATGATAACACCCAGGATGGTGCAGCCCTGGAAGGAACTCGTCAGCATGGCACAGGTGCTACCATCAGAACTATCGCATTGCATTTCTTTCTGGCGCACAGCTCTCTGCTGTCACTCCTTTGTCCGCGTCTGTAACTCATCCGCTAACCCTTTGCACAATTGACTCCTCCCCTTGTTCAGCTCTCAGCTTGCATGTTGGCTCCTCACATGACTTTGCTGGACACATAAACAGTCTTATCACCCTGATTCACCTCCTTTACAGCATGTGCTGGACTCTTGAAGCCATCTTGCTCTGTATTTAACTTCTTAGTTGTTGGTCTCATTCCTCTATAAACACCACATCTGCCTCCCTCATGGTGAGGTCCTTCATGCTGTGAAGGTGCCTGGCATTGGGAAAGCTCCAGATGAGTATCAGCAGATGAAGGAATAAGCAGAGTGGAGCTGAGGGTGCCGTCTGAAACCTTCGTTCAGCCCCAGGCCACTTCAGACGAGACTGCTGGTGGCAGGTTCTACGTGTGGCTGTGCGCATTTTGGGCGCGCCTCCCATCTACCCCTCTTGGCACTAACTAGCAGTCTACTCCTTTGTGAGCTCAGAATCAGGATTTTCACTCTTCCACACCTGGGAAGAATTCAGAGTGGTGCAAATGTGGCCCAAAGCAAGTCACTGAGCTCCCAGGCTGGAGCCCTGGCCTGTCGGACATAAAGTGGGGCAACTCCTCAGAGTATTAGGAGGTCCCAATGACATGGACCTACCAGAGGCACTTTGAAAAGTTTGAACTTCCAGGTTTATACAGAGAGTAACTTGAGTTTCTGCTAAACTCTTTAGAATTGATGATAAGTCTTTCAACCTGCTGTGGGGAAGCTGAGATCTGGGGTACGGGCCCCCCAGGTGCATCAGCCAACCTGATCCCAGGAAAAAACTAGACTCCAGAACCCAGAGTGACTCCAGCTGAGAAGGAGAGCCAAATATAAGTGCAAATGTGGGGCAATAACTGGGTGATAGTGAATGATGACCGGCTGTGCAGTGAGGTGCTCTGACACTACTCTCCATTAGTCAGCAGTGTGAGATGAAACACGACCTTCACCTCCCCCACATCTGAGAGGCTGAAGAGCATGTGGGCTTCTGTGTTTGCCTGTGGAACTCTGTCCTCACCCCGGCACCTGCCTCTTATGGAACTGACCTGTCCCAAACACTAAAGAAAGCTATGACCTGCCCCAAAGCCTCTCCACGATGGGGAGAAATAGACTGGAGAAATGCGATTCAGATATGTGAGAGGCAGAAGTACCCACCCCCAACATTGACAGCGACCTGTCACTTAAGATGTAGAAAACAAAGCCCCAGTGCTACCAGTGAAAGGCTGCAAGAGAAAAAGAAAAGATAGCTACTGAGGGCTGGAATGAGTCACAGGGCTAATGCTTGCCTCTGTACTCCAGCAGGGCTCTGCAGCTGAGGGTCTGGGACACATCCCCATCACGGTTGAAAGAGATTGTAGCTATGCACAAAATTCACTGTTGCTCCTCCAAAATGCTAAGCCATTTTGCTATGCAAGTCACAGCTTTCTTCATTACAAGGTATGTGCAAAGTATGAGGATTAATTCATCACTGCTATGCCGAAAAATGCAATATTCCCATTACAGTACTATCCTAGTCACAAGGCTCAAGTATGAAAAGGAATGCACTGTAGAGGTTTTGAGAATATCTTGAAAATGTCATGTTTAGATTCTGCCTGAGATGTTAAACAGCTTATGCTGAATTAGGAATTATTATCAGTACCGTCTCCTTTAGTAATTAAGAACTGTGT
Source organism: Rhinopithecus roxellana (assembly GCF_007565055.1). NCBI lineage: Eukaryota > Metazoa > Chordata > Mammalia > Primates > Cercopithecidae > Rhinopithecus > Rhinopithecus roxellana. The sequence continues at coordinate 98,271,458 of NC_044556.1, read as the reverse complement.
CACCTGTGAAATGTTGAATGAAGCAACTCCTCAAGGTACAAAACAAAGGAGAAAAATGCACGGGATAAAAATACAAACACGCTGACTTTAACTTTCTGTAGACATTACCAAAGACCTTGATCTATTTTATTATGAACTCTGCATATAAGCCCCTCACAAAGACCAAGATTCCACTGGACTAAATTTTGCATGCCTGGCAATTAGTGTAAGGCACATTGGAATTCAATAAATGTTAAATGCGTGCACAGAGATTCATGGGCACTGATCCTTATCTCAGTGCTACTTATAATGAAGATGAACTGTAAATAAAACACACGAAATTTCCAGCAATAAGAACTTGGACAAGCATAGTTTGATAAGTATATACATTGCAACTATTTAAAATCAGATCACATTCTTGAAGAATACAGCTAAATGGAAACTGCTCATAATATTATGTCAAAGTTAAGCAAACATACAAATCCATATTATACAAATGGTAGGTCTTTCATAGAAAAATATCTGTAAGCATATGCACCAAAATAAAATGTTAACAATAGTTTTTGGTGTGGTGGAAAATATGCATGGTTTTAATTTTTGATGTATACACTTCTGTATTTAGTCAAGTTGCTACAATGATCATATCTACTCTTAGAATGAATGAATGAAGGAACAAATGAATGACCCCATGAGAATTCAAGAATGACCCCCTTATGATCTTGCAGTCTCATCCCTATGCCTTTGGATTAAAACACGCCAGAAGTTCTTCCGTCCCAAATACCACTCACTTCATTGCCATGTTGCTAGCATCACTGTTCTGGGTTAAGATGCTGTCTCCATCCAGTTAAAATGCACCTAATTTTCATGAAATTTACCTATTTTCCATTATTATAATGAGCTAGAGAGCTATGATCTGACAGACAGTAGATCTCTAAAAAAGCTGAAATGAGAGGCCAGGCGCTGTGGCTCACGCCTGTAATCCTAGCACTTTGGGAGGCCAAAGCAGGTGGATCATCTGAGGCCAACATCGTGAAACCCTGGCCAACATGGTGAAACCCCGTCTCTACTAAAAATCCCCAGGTTAGCCAGGTGTGGTGGTGTGTGCCTGTAATCCCAGCTGTCCGGGAGGCTGAGGTGGGAGAATCGCTGGAACCCAGGAGGCAGAGGCTGCAGTGAGCCGAGATCACGCCATAGCCCTCCAGCCTGGAGGACAAAGCGAGACTTCCTCTCAACAACAACAACAACAAAAAAAAAAGAAAAAAAAAGAAGAAAAAAAAAAGAAAAGAAAGCTGAAATGAGGACATGTCAATAGGGATTTGGGAGGTGGAAAGGCAAGTGTTCTGAAAGATCTCTTAGGCAGCGCTTCTCAGTAGTTCTGGGTGGGGCCCAAGATCTTGCCTTTCTAACAAGCCCCCAGGTGATTAATAAGCTGCCAGTCTGCCCATTGCACTCTGGGTAGCAAGGCACAGAGAGTGCCTTCACAGGGTTTTTCAAAATCCCCACCTGTTCGAGCATTCAGCGGATACCCATAGGTTATATCTATATTCTTTCTGGAGTTTCATCCATCCCTAAGGCAAAATCAGGCACCACGGCAAATATTCTGTTGCTTTTTGAAGAAGTATTTGATCCAACATCCTTCTCTCACAAACAACCTTCTGCGGAGCTTAGGGATTTATAGGCAGTGTGAGGAACTGCACCACTAGCAAGACACAGCACCCTCCTGAGGAAGCACTCACTCATCTCCATGAGGTTGTTTTGATCTGGGCTAGGACCTTGGCATTGTGGTGCAGGTGTGTGGAGCCACCGACAGACACAGGCTCACTCTAATAACCTGCCCTTGCACAGAATGCAGCTGATGCTCTCAGCTGATGCAGAAAATGAGTTACGCAAGGTCAAGGTCGAAAGAACTTATAGCTTGTTAGTTACCCCATTTCAGACATGTCTCATTCACTGGTCCTTCGAAGGGGGGTTGCTGGCAGTGGGGTTCCATTCTGGCCATTCTCCTAAACCCGTCTTCTGTGATGAAACAGAGTTGACTAGGACCCAGTGGTGGCATTTATAATGTGGGAAATCTGCCAGGGGAATATGAGAAATGATCCAACTTAAAAAGTTGTGCTAATAACTAGCATTACCCAACAGCTGCATGGGCTGGGATGGGACGAAACGAGCTCCTTTCACAGCGGGCATCTAAGTCAAAGCCAGAGAGCCATCTGCCAGGCGAACAGAGAAAGGATTTCTACCCAGTGAGACACAGAGCCAGATGATCTTGAAGGTCCTTTACAACTCTAAATTCTGTGTTTTAAAGTGACACGGGGTTACCTGCTTGGGGAGAAAAGTCACCCGTTGTATTGGAGGATGAGGGAGAAAAAGACATGTTTAATTTCCTCACTTAAAGGCCAATGAGGAGATTCCTCACCCTGTCTTCTCCTGGCAAAGTGATGGGTGAGGGGAAATGACGGACTTGCTTCCCCAGGAAGGCAGAAATGAGGGTACAGTTGCTCATTTAGGTGAAGGAAGGAGAACGGATGGCACGTTAACAGCAGAGCTCTGCACACCAATCAGCATATTGGGCAAAGACTAACACATGCGGCTTATATGAAAATGGGACCCACACCTAGAAAGACAGGCTGGGATCTAGATTTCAACAATCTTGCTCAGTTTCTAGCTTCAGAAATGAGTCTGCAGGAAGCAGGAAGATAGAAAGGTACATGTGCTGAAGAGGAAACACACTGTGGCAAGCATGTCTAGGTCCTGCCCCCAACAGAACACTGCACAAGGTGTGTGAGGATGTGGAAAGCATCCTGAAAGAGAAGCTGGGCACTCCAGGTCTCAATGTCCAGGTCACACCTGACCGATTACAATCAGGATATCTGGGGGTGGATCCAGGCATTGAAATTTTTGAGACTCCAGAGTGATTTCAAGGTACAGTCCCAGGTTGAGAAGCATGGATCTAATCTGCACTCTGCACCCACCAAGCAATCCTGGCCAAGTAACTTAACCTCCTTGGGTCCAGCTGAAACTTAGAAGATCAGAAAGATTCATGGCTGAGGTCTTCTTCAGCAACACATGTCCTACTGTTCCATGAAACTTTTAAAGCTTGTAGTTATTTCTACCCATTTAGTCTTAAAACCTGACTCACATTCACAGTACTCACAAGGATCAAACCACAGAATTCCATTAGTTTTCTAGTGTGACCTACTGTTACTGAAAAAAATTGTATCTTTCATACCTCTTTTAATATTGTTTGCTGCTAACTCTCCCTATGCCTGCTCCCCAGTGAAATGCTTTTCCCCTGGGCTTGGAGGAAATGAAAAGGCCATTGGGGAGAGATTTCCATTATGTGTACTTACTGCTTTTTTCTTTTCTGTAGCAGCTGCAGTTAAGGGCAAAAAGTCGTTAAGTATTTTGAAATATCTGGCTGTCAGATTATTCATTGCTGGAACTGCAGATAAGACTAAGCTGCCTCCTTTAAAAAAAAAACCTAAATCAGTGATAAGTAACTTTAATGCATGACTACTGTACACTACTTTACACATGAGAATAAATTAGGAAAAAGAGACTAAGCTTTAGAGCTACTCAAACACATAAAGGTCATTAGAAACTATTCCGTAAGCAATTTAAATATGTATTATTTTACAATGGCCTCTAGCGATGAAAGGGAGATGGACCCTCAACATTTCTCCTTCAGGAACCAAGGGCTTTTTCATTATCTTTGGTATTTTCTGAGGCACCTGATCATACACACAGTTCCAAAAGAAAAACATAATATAAACAATTGTTGGAAATGTTTTTCTATTTTCTATCATGGAAAAAAGGGTAACATTTGGGGCAGCTGCTCATGCGTTTATTTTGTATTCAAAGGTCAAGTAAAACTTAAGTGAGGTCAAAAGAACTTGTTTGTCTTTTTCTTATTTCATATTATGTAACTTAGAACTAATCTTTAACTCTCTCCTCTCCAAACATCACAAGGTAATCTTGGATTTAAGTTCTGTGGTATACCTATCCACTGGGATCTTAAAATTGAGAGTCTAATAATACTTGCTCTTACGTTTTGTAATTTTATAAATGCTTCCTCATGCATTATCTCTCAAAACACATCCTCCCACTCTTGCCTCAAAGCTTTCCCTTTTCTTGACCAAGATTCATAAAATCTCTTAGTTGGAAAAGATATCAGATGTCACTTGGTTGAAACTGCTGGCGTGTGTTCTACAAAAATCCTTATGGTGATCACCTGGCCTCAGCTGGAATAGAGCTCATAGGTATAAATAAGTTCATTCATTCATTCATTCATTCATTCATTCATTCATTCATTCAATAAATGCTTACTACTTGCCTACTATGTGTCCAGCAATACCTCTTGCTAGTCCTAAGGAAAAAGAGTGAGAAAGGCATGACCATTTGTTAGGTTCTAGTCTAGCTGGGGAAAAAGTGGCAACTAAACCAAAATCTATGTTCAGGGCACACAGAACAGAGTGATCAGACCTCGCTTGAGTTGATAAGTGCTATTCAGAGAAGGCTTAAGGGGAAGGTAGTTCATATCATGAAAAGAGTCATCATAAACAAAAAATTAGAAACATAAAATAGAAGAGAGTCCTCAGCATGGTGAAGGCAGCATTATGGACATTATGTCCATTTCTTGCCTCATCTCTAAGAGGACTGGCAGTTCTCTGTCCTTCCTTTGGAATGGTGAAGAAAGCACATGGAGAAGCTATACAAAGAGGCAGCATGGAGTGAAAAGTCCTAACATTTAGAAAGCAGTCTAGTCATCAAGTTCTCGTTGAGCTTCAGCAAAGTTGAGCCCTAGACCCACTTGATCACAAACATATAAAAGGTCTCAACAACTATCAGCAGAAGAACTGCCAAGCTGAGCCCAGCCATCCCATAAAACCACAAGCAAAAATCAAATGATGATTTTTTTTTCTTTTTGAGTCGGAGTTTCGGTCTTGTTGCCCTGGGTGGAGTGCAAGAGTGCAATCGTGTGGTCTCAGCTCAATGCAACCTCTGCCTCTTGGGTTCAAGTGATTCTCCTGCCTCAGCTTCCCAAGTAGCTGGGATTACAGGCACCTGCCACCATGCCTAACTAATTTTTATACTTTAATTAGAGATGAGGTTTCACCATGTTGGCCAGGCTGGTCTCGAACTCCTGACTTCAGGTGATCCACCTGCCTTGGCCTCCCAAAGTACTGGGATTATAGGCACGAGCCACCATACACAGCTAGTTACTGTATTTATGCCACTAAGTTTTGATGTAGTTATGGAGGTAGAGCCAACTGAAACATTCAGAAAACTTCACAGAATTTAGTAAGGCTAGAATAGAGGGAATCCTGAAAGGAGAGGAATAAATGCGGCTAGAAAGGTGACAGAGACCACACCCTGATGAACTGAGTAGCGCACCAGTTAGTAGAATGAAGATAGAGTGGCATCACTTCCTCCAGCCATTCCTCCTACCTGTGTTATGGTTCATCTTCCTTTACTATTCAGCCTCCTTAAGTAATAAATTTCAGTCCAGTTCAAAAATCCAGTTTCATATCTGCCATAAAACAATCTCTCCCCACTCTGGAAGCTAGACTGTGAACCAGGTCTTGGAATTGGGGTGAGAGCTTTTATTCTTCTTCTACCCATCTTTCTTAGGGTCCTGGTCCTTCAGGGCAGGAGAGAGGACACCAGGAAAAATAAAACTGGCAAAGGCTTCTTCACGTAACTGGGAGCAGTTGTGATCCAGTCCTTGTTAGCTCCTGTGGCTAGCAGAAGTGGTCAATGCCCCCCATGTGCTAACTCCTGCATGATGCATGGGCACAGCTTGCCATTTGACCTCCACCCCTACCCTTTTTCTGGCATTCCACCACTAGGCAGGGGCTCCTGTGTGGGGTCATAGGGGGCCTTGCAAGCTTCCCCACTAAAGGGAAAAGGGTTCAGCTTCAGTTCTTTGCCCGCCTCTGCCATTTCCACCTCCCACCAGGTTTCATCCACAGCTGCTTGAGGCTGCAGTACCCTTGCTGGCAGGCAGTCCCCTTGGAGGGGTAATGGAAATGTCTCGTGCCCAGTTATCTTCCATGGAAAAGGCACACTTCATCGGCCATTCAAAGGCAGCTGGCAGGCTGCTCCCCTGTTGCCCTCTTTCCCTCTGCTCTGCCTCTCTTTCCAGTTATTTTTCCTGCTCAGATAGGCCTAGTACCTAAGCAGATGTTCACTCTACTCTTCTACAGGGGAAGAAGAAAGAACCAGGGAGAGGGGAGAAAAAGTCTCAGCACAAACACTGCCTTTCTCCAACAACCACAGCAACAGCAAAAAACCCAGAAATGGTTTTATGGCCACACCCTGGCCCTCACCTTATATAAACTAGAGTGATGAGAGACTGTAGTGGGGCCAGCTCCTCTGCTTCCTACTGATACCTGGTTAGTTCTGCGTGTGTGTGTGTGTGTGTGTGTGTGTGTGCATGAAGAGGGTGCAGGAAGATATGGCCCTAATATTTGCTGATTTTCTTTAGAATATGAACTCTGCTACCAATTCTAGAGCAATAGGAGAAGTCACACTCAACTTTTAACTTCTAAACTAACTTAATAGTTTGTGGGGCTGGGTGCTGTGGCTTATGCCTGTAATCCCAGCACTTTGAGAGGGCAAGACCGGAGGATCACCTGAGGTCAGGAGTTTGAGACTAGCCTGGCCAACATGGTGAAACCCTGTCTTTACTAAACATACAAAAATTAGCCAGGCATAGTGGCGCATGCCTATAATGCCAGTTACTCGAGAGACTGAGGCAGGAGAATCGCTTGAACCCAGGAGGCGGAGGTTGCAGTGAGCCGAGATCATGCCACCGCACTCCAGCCTAGGCAACAGAGCGAGACTCTGACTCAAAAAAAAAAAAAAAAAAAAAAAAGATACCCAAACCTCCTCTGCTGACTCCCTTGTGGTCAGTAATGGAACCACAGATGACTGAAGACCAGCCTGGGAGACAAGAGCGAAACTCCGTCTCAAAACAAACAAACAAACAAACAAACAAACAAACAAACAAACAAACTTTGTGAGATTTTTAAGCAGAGAAGTCACAGGAACAGATTTGCATTTCGGAAGCGTTACTGAGTATCAGTGTGAACATTCAGAGGCTAGGAGACCAGTTCCAAATGTCCCGTGGGAGTGCAGGTAAGAGATGTTTTAAAACCCTGAACAAAAGCAGCAAGACAGGGAGGGAGAAGGGTGACCTGAAAATAATATCACCTACTTCACACACATCATCTTCATAAGTGTCCTCTGCATCCCAAACCCACAAATGTCACAGAAATAGGAGCAACCAAAATGTCCACCAATTAGATATGCAGGTTGTAGGAGGACGAATCGAGGTTGACTCCTGGTCTCTGGCTGAGATGAGCAGATAGCTGGTGGGGACATTCATCAAATTGGGGCATACGCTGGGGGTTGCAGGGAGGAAGAGCAGTTTCAGAGAAAAAGATAAAGGAAGTCCATTTTATTGCTGAACTACTCTAATCAATAGAGAGACCTTCTTGGTGGAATTTAAATCTTTCTTCCTACAACTCAGAAGTGTATAGCTGTCTCAGTTAAGAATCAATTCCGTTGCAAATAACAGGAAGCTAGCCAACAACGGCTGAAACAGTAAGGCTGATTTTTTTCACATAAGAAGACTGGCCAGGCGCGGTGGCTCACACCTATAATCCCAGGACTTAGGGAGGCTGAGGCAGGTGGATCACCCGAGTTCAGGAGTTAAAGAGTAGACTGGGCAACATGGTGAAACTCCATCTCTACTAAAAATACAAAATTTAGCCAGGCATGGTGGTGTGTGCCTGTAATCCCAGCTACTTGGGAAGCCAAGGCACGAGAATCGCGGGAACCTGGGAAGCAGAGGTTGCAGTGAGCCAAGATCACGCCATTGCACTCCAGGTTGGGCAATAGAGTGAGACTCCGTCTCGAAAAAAGAAAAAAAAAAGTGAAGAAGACTGGGGATTCCCTGTCCCAGGTTGGTATGGATGTCAGCAAAGACCCAGCCTTCTTCTACCTTCCTGGTTTGCTATCCTTATTAGGGAGCTTTCATCCTCAAGGCTGCAAGAAGGCTACTGTACCATGTCTGTCCTAATCTCAGTAGGGGGGAAAGGGTGGGGGAGGAGAAGAGCAAAAAACAAAGCCATTTCTCTTTGGGAGGCTTTGCCCTTTTATTTAGAAACGGACTCCTATACCAGGTACTTCTGCATATACTTCATTGTCCAAAACCACTGCATGTGGCCACCCTTAGTTACAAAGGATGCTTAGGATTGAGTTGCTTGCCAGAAGAGCTTTCACATTAGAGTGACAAGGAGAAGTCAGCCAGAAAAGCACTCTAGTTTTCTAAGACTCCTTGTAACACCTCCTCCTTAGTATTCTCTTTCCCTGGCCTAACTCCTGCATGATACAGGGCATTTGGCCCCTCCCACCGCTCCCCACACCCCTTTCTGGCATTCCCTATTTCGTCAGAAGCTCAGTGTCTTTCTTTAAAAGAGGCTCTAGGCTGGGCGCATTGGCTCATGCCTGTAATCCCAGCATTTTGGGAGGGCGAGGCGGGAGGATCACAAGGTCAGGAGATGGAGACCATCCTGGTTAAGACAGTGAAACTTCGTCTCTACTAAAAATACAAAAAATTACCCAGGTGTGGTGGCACACACCTGTAGTCCCAGCTACTCGGGAGGCTGAGGCAGGAGAATAGCTTGAACCCGGGAGGCGGAGCTTGCAGTGAGCCGAGATCATGTCACTGCACTCCAGCCTGGGTGACAGAGCGAGACTCCGTCTCAAAAAAAAAAAAAAAAAAAAAAAAGGCTGTAGTAGTTTTGGACCTGTGTTCAGATGGAGCCCATCACTGAAGAAGTGAAATGGGACTATTGCCTGTCATGATAGTCACGAAGTGCTATTTTCAGAAATGCAGACTGGGCCACATCTTACTGTTGCCCACATGGTCTAAAAAATTTTTTTCCTTTTTGATGCTGCACCTTCCAATACTGTCCCTGCCTCTTTGACTTACCCAGGTCTTTTGTCCCCTCTCATTCTATAAATCTCATTGCTCCTAAAGGAGCCAATCTTAGTCACCGATTTTCTCTCTGTACATTCTATCCTGTGACACTTCATGGATGTGCGTGTATCTGTGCAGGTGACCACTTCTCTCCTAAATCTTCTTCCTGAAGAGCCAGCTGCCTGCTACACAGATGCCATCAGCCAAGGCAGCATGGTGCATCCATCTCCTCCACAGGGTGGCTGTGCCAACAGAGCTATGATGGAGAGTTGACAAAGATCACCGTCCTCTGGAATGTGATTTGAAGGACACTTGCAACACCTTACAAAGTCTCTCCCGGTCTCTCATTCTAACCTAACTGTGCAGACCCACAGTGATTACTGATGTGTTGACTTTTAAGTTCCCTCTCAGAGGGTAATCTTATTTATTTTGTCAAAAATATCAAACCTCAGTGAATTCCCAGCTATAATTCCACAGTCCCACTTATTACGTCTCACGTAGGCTCAAAATTTAAATCATTCTTAACTTTTTTCCTTTATCAAATCTAACATACCTTCAAGTATTGCTGATTTTTTGCCTTCTTAATATTCTTGTATCTTTTCTTTGCAATCCTATCATTATTAGCTTATTTGAGGCCATTATTGGCCGTTATTCTCCCAACTCAATGTTATTTTAGGTTTCCAGCTCATCTCCCAGGCTCTAGTCCTATTTCAAGCTCATTCTTCCCAATACAACCACAATATTAACTCTCAAGCTCTTTCTTCACATTGTTTCACTATTCAATGGTTTGTAATGGCTACCCATCTCTCACAGGCTAAAGATCAAAGCCCTCCATTTGGGAGGACTACTATTTTAAAGATGGTGGCATAAAATCAATATTTTTTCCCTCATCTTTTTGGAAATCATCCTAAAGCAACAAAGAGAATTGTGGGGGGGGGGGGGGGGGGTGAATTCCATCTTTTGATGATACTAAGAGTTAAAATCCTCAACTCCCAAAATGAGTGGAAAGCCTACCCGAGTCAATGGTAAAGGGACAGCAGGTGCACGTGTGAGGGAGAGGAGAGAGAAACCAGATGCCAAGGGTTACAAAGTGAAGAAAGCATGGTTCTCAAAGCTGAGAGGCATTTCCTGAGCTGCAAAATCTAGATGCTTTGTTTGCCAGAGCAAGCGTGTGGTGTGTGGGAGACACTGGATGTGGTTTGGTTGCAAGAAGTAAAGGAGACAGGACTCATGGACAAAACACAAGTCGGAGTCTGTGTGGAAGAAGCAGCCTATCTCTGTAGCAATGGCGGAGAAGAGACTCCGCCCTATGAAAAACCACACAGTTTATCTTCATTGGATAAGGAGAAATAAAATCTAGGTACATTTAAGCATAAATCCCTGGGTTATAAGGAATTTCCAGCTATATTGGAGCACAGCCCACACCCACCTCAACCCCCGTTTCCCACAAATAATTATTCTAGGAGAAAGTCACCTGCTTCCAAGATAAGTAGTCAAAAAAGGAGGAAAGTCATGGTAAAAGCAAATGGCAGATAAAGACACAGAATAAATGTACCCACAGAGCAGACAAAAGTTGTACCATTGACCAAAGCATTTAACAAAGCATAATGAAGTAGGAACATCTCTGAATAAACTATATCTTCAAGGTCATGAAATAAGTAGAATTAAAAAAAAACCATAAAAAGAAAATGAAATTGTAAGAACAGAAGGAAGAATAACCACTGCTGGTATCATAAATGACAAAGCTTAGAAATGAAAAATCAAGCAAAATGAAAAGAAAATATAGGAAAAGTTATTGGGATTAGAGAAATAATGACAGATGTGAAAGACAGGCAAAGGAGAACCAACATATATATAAGAGAAATCCCAGAGGATAGAAACTCAAATAATGAACAGAGTAAATATTTTAAAATATATTTAACATAAAAGAAGTCTTGATAGCTGGACACTGTGGTTCATGCCTATAATCTCAGCACTTTGGGAGGCCCAAGTGAGAGGATCACTTGAGCCCAGGAATCAGCCCTGGCAACATAGTGAGACCCATCGCTGTCTCTTAAAAAAAAAACCCACCAAAAACAAAACACACACACACACACACACACACACACACACAATGAAGAGGAAGAGGAAGAGGAAGAAGAAGAAAGAAGAAAGAAGAAGGAGTAGGAGGAGGAGGAAGAGGAGGAGAAGAAGAGAATCTATAGGTCGAAAGGTTACAAAATATCCCAGGAAACTGATACAGAAAAGTCAGCTCTGAGACATCCTAGTTCCTAGCTCCTGCTGTGCACTCCCATTCCTAACAAGCCATGAACTGGTCCACCGCCCAGGAGTTGGGAACCCCTGCTGTAGGCAATTATAGCATACAAAGTATTTATGTATCTAAACATATCTAAACAAAGAAAAGGTACAGAAAAAATATGATATAATGGATTTTTTTTTAAAAGAAAGGTACATCTGTAGAGGGCACTTACCACAAATGGACCTTGCGGGACTAGAAGTTGCTCTGGGTGAGTCAGTGAGCAGATGGTGGGTGAATGTGAAGGCCTAGAACATTACTGTACACTACTGGAGACTTTATAAACACTATACACTTAGGCTACGCTACCTAATCATGCTATAACAGTTATGATGTCACCAGGTGATAGAAATGTTTCAGCTTGAGTATAATCTGGTGGCAGCACCATTGTATATGCAGTCCATCATGGAACAAAACATTGTTACATGGTGCATGACTCTATGTTCTTTCAAAACCCTGATTTACCATGTCCAGGCATACTTGATCCAAGAGACATGTTATCATATACTACAGAGCACGAAGCTGAACGTGAAAAGCATTTCTCGCCAAGAAGTTGGACCCCACTCTCCATATCTCCTTCCTTCTCAAACTGTCCAGGGAGAAGTGTGTTCATTAGAAATCTTTCCTACTTCGTTACTTTTGGTTACTGTCATCAGAGCTTGTTACTCTAAAAGCTAGAAGATTTGTTCAGTCAAACCTTAAAGTCAGACACTATTCTAGATACTGGGGATATTGCAGGGAAAAAAAAACAAGAAAAGTTTCCATGTTAGTGAGGGAAGACAGACAACAAGCAGATAAATTAATAAATATATAGATGTCAAGGGAGTTAAAACTCTGATGAGAAAAAATAAAGCAAGGTAAAGGGATAAAGCATGATAGGAGATGTTCTTTTAGATTCTTTTCCTAGTCTCTCTGATTTGTTTTTCTCTGACATTTTTGTTTGAGGTGGCACTCAACACACCGAGGGAGAAAGGGATAGAGGGCTGGAGGGAGGAAGGAAGGGGGGAGGGAGGGATGGAAGAAGGAGGGAAGGAGGGAGGGAGGTAGGAGGTATGGAGGAAAGAAGGAGGGGGGAAGGAGGAAAGAGTGAAGGAGAGAAGGAATAAAGGAAGGAAAAAGGAAGGAAGGAAGGGAGGAAGTGGGGAGGGAGGGCCGAAGGAAGGAAGGAAATATTTCTTTGCTGACTCTTTTCTACCTTATTTTCTCTTTCTCTTCCAGAGAGTGTTCTCTTTGAGAACCAATCAATGCAATGGAAATAGAAGGCTGTCCTTTGTGTCCAAAAGTGCTGGTGCCCACAGTCTTTCTCACCTCGTATGCAGAGGTGTCTGAAAAAAACTGGGCTGGGGACTAATAGGCTGTTCCCCACCAGACCTGACTAGGGGCTGCCTTTACCAGCAATGGACATCTTAGCTGTTTGCAGTGTCCAGGGCATCTCTGCCCAGGGTCTGAAGTATGGTTTTAGGGTCTCTCACTTTGGCTTCTTGCTACCATTCTGCTTTGGGGCTGCACCCCCAGGAAAAGCAGCTTGGGTTTCCTGATGTCTTACGTTCTGTGTGCTCATTTAATTTAGTGGTGCAGCAGACGGTGTAAACATGCAAGTCTGTCAGAGCCTCACTCGGGCTGCTAGCGACACTAATTAACCTGCCCAGCGATCCTAACATCACAAGCCCCAGTGAATGCTGTAAAAGGGCTAAGGTCTCTCTGGACCGCACTCTTCTCAAGTGCTCTGTAAACAGCACGGTCCTGGGGAAATTCTCACCAGCCACTTGATCCATCCACCAGCCATGGTGATCTCCAGGCTGGAAACAGAACTGACTTTTGGTTAATTCCCCCATCTTTACATTTTCCCTCTTCTATAACATTGCCCCACCTGGCTCCTTGAGCAAATGTGCTGTTTTTCAGTGGTCTTCCTCTCCCTCTAGACACTACACTCATGGAATACCATCCATGAACATCAAGATGTTTAAAGTACTTGCCGTATCCATCATCATGCCCAGGACTCCCGGCACACCAGGAAGGATGTAGGAGCCTTGGTTTACTTGCTTCATGTGCTCAAGGAACCCACTAATACAATTCAGGTGACACGGAGGCTGGCATGAGAAAATGAAAAGACAATGAGGCCTTCGAGGAAAAGTCAGGAGTGTGAAGAATGGCAGACATCTGTCTTCCAAGGACTGAATGTGAGATTATGGAAGAACAAGCCCAGTGATCTGTGGGTCTACGTGCCAGAATGGACAGAATTTTCAGACGAGACTGTGTGTGAATTACTGATGGAAGGAGCTCTGGAATGGAAGGTTGGAGGCTCTAGTGCTGGTTCCACCACCAGCTGTGTGTCCTCATGCCAGCTCAGCAAGTTATTCCTGGTCCCCTGCAAGGCTGTGAGGGAGAAACAGCCTCCCAGCTTAGAAAATGCTTGTGCCAGGCTTGTTTGCATTGGTGCAAGCAAGTCTATCACAGAAATGCCTTACCTAACTTTCCACCAGTTTCCACCCTTGTTTTAAATAATTTTTCCTAATTATCTAGCCTTGTGGTTTAACTGTAGTGTTACCCATTTGAGCCCTTTGCTTGGGAGACGCTGACCTCCATTGCAAACCATTGAGACTGACATGGAAATCCCTCCTGGGAGTCTCAGCAGGATCAAAGATGGGGCTGGAGGAAGGACAAACTTTGATAAAGCCCACTAAGACTTCTCTTTTTTTGGCTCCCAGCCTTGAGAATAAATGATCTTGCTACACATTCATACATTCTCATTCTCTTTCTCTCTCTCTCTCTCTCCCTTCCCCGCCCCTCCCTCTTACTGTCCCAGGGAGTACGGACACATGGCCCGTGGGATGCTTGCTAAAATTCAGATCATCCTGGTTCCCACATGAGATGCAAGCAAATCTATCACAGAAATGCCTGTTTCCAGCCTCATTTTTAAATAATTTTTCTTCATTATCTAGCCTTGTGGTTTAGCTGTTGTGGTACCCATTTGAGCCCTTCGCCTGGGAAGATGCTGACCTCAATTGCAAACCACTGAGACTGACATGGAAATCCCTTCTGGGAGTCCCAGCAGGATCAAAGATGGGGCTAGAGGAAGGACAAACTTTGATAATGCCCACTAAGACTTCTCTGTTTTTGGCTCCCAGCCTTGAGAATAAATCATCTTGCTACACATTCACACATTCTCTCTCTCTCTCTCTCTCTCTCTCTCTCTCTGTCCCAGAGAGTATGGACTCATGCCCTGTGGGATGCTTGCTAAAATTGAGATCATCCTGGTTCCCACATGAGGCACAGCTAACTAATAAGAAAAATATTTATCCAGTCTGTCATTGATGGGCATTTGGGTTGGTTCCAAGTCTTTGCTATTGTGAATAGTGCAGCAATAAACATATGTGTGCATGTGTCTTTATAGAAGCATGATTTATAATCCTTTGGGTATATATCCAGGGATGGCTGGGTCAAATGGTATTTCTAGTTCTAGATCCTTGAGGAATCACCACACTGTCTTCCACAATGGTTGAACTAGTTTACAGTCCCACCAAAAGTGTAAAAGTGTTCCTACTTCTCCACATTCTCTCCAGCACCTGTCATTTCCTGACTTTTTAAATGATCGCCATTCTAACTGGTGTGAACACTTGGACACAGGAAGGGGAACATCACACACCAGGGCCTGTTGTGGGGTGGGGGGAGGGGGGAGGGATAGCATTAGGAGATACACCTAATGTAAATGACGAGTTAATGGGTGCAGCACACCAACATGGCACATTTATACATATGTAACAAACCTGCACGTAGTGCACATGTACCCTAGAACATAAAGTATATTTAAAAAAGAAAAGTATTTATAAGTTAAATATTTTCAAGTTGGCGTAAACTTTTAGGATTATATATCAGAAATCAGAAGTTGGTGAATCTCAAGTAGCCTTGAGCCCACAGAAGTATTCTTTTTGGCCCAGTGGGTTTTTAAAAGTAGCTTTTTAAAACGTGAATTAGTTGCAAATATTAAAATTTTAGAGTTCTTACCCAGAAATCCTAATTTTAAGTTTCGCTTGAAAAAGTCTAAGATCTATCCATGGTAACAGATGGCAGAAGCAGGTGACCCACTGCTCCCAAATGACCCACTTCAGCCATTTATTTTACTTGCTTATCTATCAATGACATTTGAATATTTTGCCCAAAATTTAATCCAGCTCTCCCATTTCACAGATGGTAAAATTGAGACCAGAAGGGGTGAGTGACACTCCTAGGTCACATGCGCATTCCTAGGTGACATTCCTGTCTGCCAGGCAGTGGCAGAAATAACTAGAACACAGGTTCTCCTGCTCTGTTTCCTCAGTCATCTTCACCATTTAGCCATGCGCTTGCGCTTCCAAATGTAGTGCCCATTTCACCTTGGGTGCATGCACAGTCAGTTCAGTGGTTACCATTGTCCAACACATGTTTCTCCTCCATGAAGTCCTTCGGAGCAGTGATTTCCAAATTCTCAACATCCACTGACCATAACAAGCATGGGCACGTACACCACTGGTCTTACATAAATTGTCTTTAAAAACTCATCCAAAAAATTTAAATAAGAAAATTTAAATAAGAAAAAAAGGATGAGTTCGTGTCCTTTGTAGGGACATGGATGCAGCTGGAAGCCATCATTCTCAGCAAACTATCGCAAGAACAGAAAACCAAATACCGCATGTTCTCACTCATAGGTGGGAATTGAACAATATCACTTGGACACAGGAAGGGGAACATCACACACTGGGTCCTATGGTGGGGAGGGGGGAGGGTGGAGGGATAGCATTAGGAGATATACCTAATGTAAATGACGAGTTAATGGGTGCAGCGCACCAACATGGCACATGTATACATATGTAACAAACCTGCACTTGTGTACATGTACCCTAGAACTTAAAGTATAATAATAAAAAATTTTTAATAAGAAAAGATTATAAATGGCAATAGTAATTGTTTCACAGCAATGAGATAGTTTGCAACTGTTCACAAGTATATCTGGTTCTAAGACAGAGAGTTTGGACTAAATTCATTTGACATCTTTTCTTAATTTTTATTTGTATTCTGTTAGTAAGTCCAAACAAAGTTATAGGCCATTTGGAACATGAGCAAGTGCTAGCTGGCTTTGTCAGAGTTCTGGATATTCAGATGAAACATGGATCCTGAATTTATGGAAAGAGAAAAGAATCTTGTTGAAGAAATCTTTGCTTCATTAGATGCTACGTCAACAGCATCTTCAGTGCCCTTCAAGTGCTAAAGTGTGGGCAGTTGTACACCATGACTGCTCCAGCACTCTTTTCTGCACTGGGCTCTGTCAACTATTTCTTCCTGGTCAGTTGCAGTATTTGTACAGTCAAAATTTTCTTCCTTCAACTATTAAAGAAAACCAGTGACTACTGGGAAAGAGTCAAACATTTAGCAATCAAATTGTATGTACCAGTTTGGTCTCTTTAAGAAGTTCTGAAAGTCTATCTTCTACTTTAAAAGTTATAGTTTGGTCCCAAAGTGGTAGGCTTCGGCTATTTAAAACATTGAATATATCTGTATTAGTCTGTTCTGACTGTGCTAATAAAGACACACCTGAGATTGATGAGGTTTAATTGACTCACAGTCACACATGGCTGTGGAGGCCTCACAATCATGGTGGAAGGTGAATGAGGAGCAAAGTCACATCTTATGTGGCAGCAGGCCAGAGAGCCTGTGCAGGGGAACTCCCGTTTATAAAACCATCAGATCTGGTGAGACTTACTCTTTATCATAAGAACAGTATAGGGGAAACCGCCCCTATGATTCAGTTATCTCCACCTGGCTCTGCCTTTGACACATGGGGATTATTATAATTCAAGACAAGAATTGGGTGAGGACACAGTCAAACCATATCAACATCCCTGAGATATATGACCTGACAATTTGCTCAAAATCTTAGGAACCTTTTCCAGATGCTATGGGTACCATAAAGAAACATTTCATTTCATCCCCATTACAAAACATCTTTCCTTCAATAACCAGAGGCATCCTTGTGGAAGAACAGTTTTGTACTTGCAGCTTATTGCTTCTTAAAAATCCTCTGAAAAGAAGTACACTTATTGTTATAATGTGGCTGAATTAATAATTTCCACTTATCCTTAGTGCTGAATTACAATTGGAGGCATACTGGGGACTTCCAACAGTGCTCTGTAAATGAGGCTGCATGCCGCCTGGCCTTCAGGAGCAAAGGCTTTTATTTAAATAGCAGTGCCCTTTCTGCTTGTACATTTCACTGGTGCTCCATCAATATTGATTTTGAATCACCTTTTCTGGTTGACATCAGGGCTCACAACATAATCACCAACCAAATGAAAATTCTCTTCTCCTTGTATGGATTTTCAATTATAAACAGAACAACAAAAATCCACCAAGCCTTAGCCTCTCGTATATGCTCACAGGTATACTAATTACACTTTGCACACCAGTGGTTTCATCCAACTGTAAAACAAAATATCTCCTAGGATGCACAACCAATAGCAATTGTTCTTCCAATTATATGCTACAGATATCACGCAGGTTCCATTGGTGTCATTTAACTAAGGAATGTTGCCGTGGTCCCTTCCGTCCCCTCTACAAACTTAACGTCATTACTTCCGTGGGCTCAAGTCTACTTGAGATTCACCAACTTCTGATTTCTGATATATAATCCTAAAAGTTTATGCCAATTTGAAAATATTTAACTTATAAATATTTTTCTTACTAGTTAGCTGTGCCTCATGTGGGAACCAGGATGATCTAAATTTGAGCAAGCATTCCACAGGGCATCATTTATCATTTATCATTAACTTTGCAGCTGGTTTTACAAGCTTCTTGGCAATAGAGTTGTATCAGTTTCTGAAACAAACAGGACACTTTAAATACTTTTTTTGTTTCTTCTCTGCTGTTAGCAACAAAATTCAACCCTTTCTTACTGGGAACATTTATCCTGTGTTCCTCTAGATATACCTGGTTTACCAGAAGTCAGTGTGCTTTCTATGAAACTGACTAAAACAGGGTTTGGATGTCTGCCTCAGCCCATGGGTAAAAACACAGTCAATCTGGAGGAACTGGAATTCCCAAGCTGAAACTTCAATGGATATGAGCTGCAGTTGTCACTCCCTCTACTAGATGTAGAAGCTTTAACCCAGAAACTAAAATGAAAACCGGAAACTAAAATGATCAGAAAATATTGAGAATTGTATGCATATACAAGCACTACACATCAAAACTTGGAATACAATTAAACCGGTACTGACAGCCTTATATACATATATTAAACAATAAAATTTAGAAATAAATGAAGCAAGTGTTCAACTGAGAAGGCTTTAAAAGATTATAGCTAGCAGTCTATTTTATTACTTTTTTCAAAAAAACAACTCCTGGATTTGTTGATCTACTGAATGGTTTTTTGTGTCTCAATCTCCTTCAGTTCAGCTCTGATTTTGGTTATTTCTTATCCTCTGCTAGCTTTCAGGTTGGTTTTCTCTTGGTTTTATAGTTCTTTTAGTTATGATGTTAGGTTGTTAAATTGAGATCTTTCTAGCTTTCGGATAGGGCATTTAGTGCTGTAAATTTTCCTCTTAACACTGACTTAGTTGTGTCCCAGAGATTCTGGTATGTTGTATCTTTGTTCTCACTAGTTTCAAAGAACTTCTTGATTTCTGCCTTAATTCCACTTTTTACCCCAAAGTCATTCAGGAGCAAGTTATTCAATTTCCATGTAAGGAAACCTCAAAGAAGAATGAAGGAATAAAAATTAAAAATGAAAGCTGATTATTTTCTTAAACCCTTGCATCACAACACACTTGTGGCTACAGGTAAATGGATGAGTTATCCAATAACTTTCCATTTCAAACTTCTTCGTCAAGGTTTATCTTTTCACATCTTTCCTTTCATTTCCGTATTCAAAGTTATCACATTACCAGATATATATGGCCAAGCCCATAGAGATTTATTCCATATTTACACTGGAGCCCTTTCCATTTTTAAATTCAATGGGTTGTTCTAGACTGCAATATTTTTATGACTCTTTTATTCCTGTGCCTACACTTTGATGAATCAAACTTGCAACACTCACTCATTTCTTATACCAGGAAAATAACATCACACAACAGAAACAATGCAAAGTATAAACTTAGTAGCTGTAATAACTTGGACATGACACATAAACATATTGGGCAAAGCTATTTTCATCTTGTTAACAAAACATGATTTGTGTATTGACTGAGCTTTAAAGAACAAAACTGTGGAATCTTACTTTAAAATTAGGGAGATATCTGTGAACAAGATTATTTCACCACTTTCCCTGCAGAAAATTACCAAATTCCCTTTGGAATACTAATGATTGATGGACACCTATAGATCACTCTTTGAATTAGTTTATAAGCCTAATAAAGTAAATCATCTTGTGTCATAGGAAATGTTTGCTTTGAACGTCACAGAGCATTATCCATTATGATCACCATATTTATCACCAGAATTACCTTGGAAATGATGTTTGGCTATTTCCTACAATAAAATCTAGCCTCCATTCATTCATCAAAGAACATTGGGTTGGTTTCATATCTTGGGTATTGTGAATAACAGGAAATCCTGCTACTTGCAACAGCATGAATGAATCTGGAGGACATTATGCCAAGTGAGGTAAGCCAGTCATAAAAGGACAAATACTACATGACTCTACTTATAAGAGAAGTCTAAAATAGTCAAATTTATAGAAGCAGAGAGTAGAATGGTGGTTGCCAGGGGCTGGAGAGAGGGAGAAATAGAGAGTTGTTATTCAATGGGTTTCAGTCACTAAAGTTCCAGTCATGCAAGATGAATAAGTGCTAGATCTGCTGTACAACATAGAGCCTAGAGTTAACAGTACTGCATTTGCACTTAAACATTTGTTAAAAGGGTAGATGTTGGCTGGGCTCAGTGGCTCATGTCCGTAGTCCTAACACTTTGGAGGCCAAGGCGGGCAGACTGCTTGAGCCTGGGAGTTTGAGACCAGCTTGGGCAATATGGTGAAACCCTATCTCTACAAAAATTACAATAATTAGCCATGTGTGGTGGCAGCACACCTGTAGTCTCATCTATTTGAGAGGCTGAATTATTTGAGCTTGGGAGGTCAAGGTTGCAGTGAGTCATGATTGTGCCATTGCACTCTAGCCCAGGTGACAGAACAAAACCCTGTCTCAAAATAAATAAATAAAATAAATGAATAAAGGGTATATGTCATATTAAGTGCACTTATCATAAGACACACAAAACAACATCAAAAACCCCACGAGGCATTTGGCATCTCCCCCTCCCCCTTTCTGGCATTCCCTATTTTGTCAGAAGCTCACTGTCTTTCTTTAAAAGAGGCTCTATGCCAGGCGTGGTGGCTCACACCTGTAATCCCAGCACTTCGGGAGGCTGAGGCGGGTGGATTACGAGGTCAGGAGTTTGAGACCAGCCTGGCTAACACAGTGAAACCCCGTCTCTACTAAAAAATACAAAAAATTAGCTGGGTGTGGTGGCGGAGGCCTGTAATCCCAGCTACTCAGGAGGCTGAAGCAGGAGAAAATCGCTTTAACCTGGGAGGTGGAGGTTGCAATGAGCCGAGATCGTGCCACTGAACTCCAGCCTGGCAACAGAACAAGACTCCATCTAAAAACAAACAAACAAACAAACAAAACCCAAGAGGCACAAGGAAACTTTGAGATGATGAATATGTCTATTACCTTAGTTGGTGATGGTTCCATGGGTGTATGCATTCATCCACACTCATCAGATTGTGTATATTAAACGGGTTCAGTTTTCTGTATATGAACCATATCTCAAAAAAGCTGTTAGAAAATCTAGTCCTAAAGGTTAGTGATTTTCCAACCTCTGGATAATCAAATGAAAAGGATTCTTTTGGTGCAATATATAAATACTCTGAGCAATTGCAGGATTGGCGTCATTACGTACAGAGCTCCCTGATCGTCGGGAAGTTATGACTATAATTTGTGTGTTTCAGTTTGATATAATAAAAATTAGCGGTTTTTTGAACCCCTAATTAATTGGTTAATTTACTTCACAAATGTGTTTGAGCACAAACTGTGTGTCAGCCCCTGTTTTTGATGCCCAGCACAGCAAGATGACCCCTGCCTCCCTGGAGGTTCCTCAAACTCTGGTTGTCCTAATGGGAGAGATTCACATTAAATCAGTAATTAGTAAGTGACAATTGTTATACAGTAGCTTTAAAGACACATCCCTTACTGCATCCTAGAAAATTCAGTTACAAGGTGAAAAATCTGTACACTTTTTCCAGTAAAATGTTATAATGCAAGGTTAAATCAGCTCTGAGAAACTGGGTATCCAGAAAAGGGTCTTAAAGTGCTGTGAAAAATAACTGAAATACCAATAGAATGACCGAGAGGTGGAAATACCACAGTTACAAAAATGAGAGGAAGGCAGGAAGGCATGCTCACAGAGACTCGGCACCTTGGTTATAACCATATATGGTGTGTGAAAAGAACAGTTCATCTCCCTTACTGTTCCAACTGCCTACACTAAATGCAAGCACGATGCAGCAGTTAGTCAAGGGATTCTTAGTGGTGACAATTAGGGAAAAAATAATGAAAAATAAGTTTATGGCCTATCCCCTACATGAGGAACTAGGTAGGTATCTTCATGGGCAGTAAGTGAGTGTTGTAAATCAGTACATCCTTTTTGAAAGACATAGTGTAGTAATAGCATCTTATCAATAATATTAATGTGCATTCTCTGTGACCCAGTAATTTCACGTCTAAGAATCCATCACGCAGAAAACCTAAAGAGAAATCTACGCAATGAATGCATAAGGATAGTTAGCGCAGAAATTTTTAGCGACAGTGAAAAACTGGAAACAATCGAATTGTCTCTCAATAGGGAAAGATTAAATAATTGACAGCACAATGCAAATAAAGGAACCCAAGGCAATATATCTTATTTGAGAGTTAGGTTTACTTTGGTCAAAATTATACCTGACTGGTGTATCCTCAGGTGAGTAACAAATGAAGGAGTTGACTTCTGTTTAGGAACCTTGCTTAGAAATCTGTCTTTGAACGGGAGAATCATGTTGATTGTGGCAAAGTGCACATACTTTGCACAGACTTAGGCAGGAATTGAGACCTACTAAGCAAAGAGCAGATGGAGCAGAATGGCAAGCAGGGGCTGCAGAACCACTTCAATTGTTTTATTCCTATTCTCTGTGTGTGTGTGTTTCTGTATCCCTTGGCCTTTTTCTGGGTCCCTTCCTCTAAAACCCAAACAGTTAAATAGAAATAAGTTCAATATTCATATGCTGCTCTTTTTTCCTCTATGATTGAGAGGTACCGGAACTGAAAGATATCAACAACATTTTACATATGTGCGTGTGCATACATAATAACATATGCATACATATATTAAGTGAAAAAGGCAAACTGCAGAACAAAGTGAAGGTTATGATCCCATTCTAGCAAAAACTGCCCGTGCGAATGTATGTGTCTGCGTGTGGATGCCCATAATAAAATTAGTTAGGCTCATCCCAATATATAAATAGTGGTCACCTCTAGGGAGTGGTTTTAGAAAACTGAGCAGGGGTAATTACTGGATGTTATTTATTGTGTGTATTATTAAGTTTAATATAATTTGACAAGGGGAAAAAAGTCTTAAAAGATGGAATAAGGAACCTACTGTGACCTTTGATCTTTGAATTTTTAATGGTTTCCATAGTTTCTTAGGCTCCATCCTCTTTGAAGTTGTGTGATGCCTTAATTCAGGACATGTTCAGTACCAGGAAAGCTTAAGTGAACCCTTCTCCTAAACAGGCTTCACACTGACTTCTATAAGTGGTTCTTCCCTAAGTGAGCCCCTAAGTGCCAAGACCAGGGATCAGCACTGTCCATGGTTAAGGCACTCTTGACATTTCTCAGCTGTAGCAATGACTCTTCTCAACTCTCTGGAACACACCCGTTCATAATCATGTAAAGAACACAGTTCTAATATAAGCTGAGATTTAGCTTCTTCTTTGCAACAGGAATGTTTTCAATTTTTTTATTTTTTATTTTATTTTATTTTATTTTGAGACAGGATATTGCTCTGTCACCCAGGCTGGAGGGGAGTGGCACCATCACAGTTCACTGCAGCCTCAACCTCCTAGGCTCAAGCAATCCTCTCACCTCAGGCTCCTGAGTAGATGGGACTACAGGCACGTGCCTCCATATCCAATCAATTTTTAAATTAGTTTTTGCACAGACAGGGTGTTGTTTTGTTGCCCAGGGTGGTCTTGAACTCTTGGCCTCAAGAGATCCACTTGCCCAGGACTCCCAAAGTGCTGGGATTATAGGCGTAAGCCACTGCACCTGGCCAACAATACTTAATTATACCAGTATCGATGTCAATTAGACAAGTGGTATTTATTTATTTAAGTTAGTGTTCTAAGAGCTGACTACCACTTGCAGGTCTTGGCAACCCGAAAGAACCAGAAGTATCATAACAAAGATCGGGAAGAATGGATAATGGAGAGTGGGTGCTCAGGGACCCAGTAATCTACTAATAGTTAAGCCAAACGGATGCTTTTTAGTCCTCATCTTTCTTGACTGCAGTGTTGCAGTTTGACATTGTTAACCAATACTGCTTTCTGATCAGTTTTTCCTTTCCTCACTTCTGTGACTCCATTTCTTGTATTTGTTTTCCTTTCTGATAATTCATTTCCCTAGACCAGTTCCTCTGTGTCTACATATCTACCCATCTTTCCATCCACCCATCCACCTATACTTCCATCCATCCATCCATCCATCCATCCATCCATCCATCCATCCATCCATCCATTGTTAGCTCTTTGTCCCCTCACTGACTTCAGGTATAATTACCTTTTTCCTTAGGTATAATGACCCTTGTGTTGTTCTCCAGCATCCATTCCTCTGATACTAGAATCCCAAAATCCATTTGAAGGGAAATTTCCACTGTGTACAATGTCAGAAGACAATATTCTTAGGTTGCCTCTTACGGTAGCTTCCTAAGCCAAGGGTATACGATTCTTCAACATTCTACCTCCTAGGAGAGCCACAGAAAGACCATATAACCCAGATTCAGCCAATCAGATGCCTGTAAATCTTAAGCCAGTACAATGAAGACAGAGGGACAAATTGAAGACTAGCTTTGACAGCTGCAGGCTTTCTTTTGAGGGATGAGCTTTACTGTATTCTCTGTTTGCTAGTATCTGGGACCCCCACATCATGCCCACTTTTTTGGTCTGCTCATCTATTCTCCTATTGTTTCTGTGAATTTTTAGTATGCTTCCAGAAATTTATTTTTTTGCCTATGATGAAAACATTGGATGTCTGTTGCTTTCAACCAAGAACCCAAACTAATCAATGGGCACAATGGCATTGATTCAAAGCTTCACCTATTTCCTATCACCTATAATTTAATGATTATTGTCAGCCCAAACTTCTCTCCTGAATTCTGCAAACTACTTCTAACTAATTAATGGACATCACTACCTGAACATTACCAAGTCACTTGAGTCAGAAATTTGAACATCATCCTCTACTCACCCCTCTCCTGCACTCACCAACACTATCAAACTCTCAGTCTCTCAGCCTTGCCCCCTGACTATCCTCACTTCTGTCTCACCTTCTGCATCCCCACTGACCCAGTCTTAGTTGTGACCTTCACCTTCTTTTGCTAAATTACAGCATTAGCTTCCTACCCCGGCAATGCTTTCAGTCCATTCTCCATTTTGTTTCAGAGTGGAGTTTTCAAAATGAAAATTCAAGCCCATCACTTCCCTTTTCAAAATACTTCAAAGGTTCTTCTTTGCCTACAAATTTGCACTTCCAAAACATCAAACAACTCCAATGGAGCACTTTAGTGCTAAAATAAAATCCTGATGTCTCCAGGATTCATAGGAAAAGTCCTCATTTTGCTCATGTTGGGCAAGCATAAACAGAGGGATAATCAGATGACTGGATTATCTTTACTGGTCTCTGCAGGGGCAGAAGTCTTCAGACAGGCAGTCTTGGACAATTTTTCTCTTGACTTTAAAACAAAAGGTGTATCACATCTTGATTTTAACAGAATGGATATCCCAAATCCTCTTCATCCATTTAATTTGCATTCAGCTACTTTTTGTATCCTGATCTTTATCAAAGATATCATTTTCTAAATTGCCCTTAATCTCCTTTTTAAAATCTAGGTTCTCACATGAGCAGCACCCTAATTCACCACGAGGCTTTTTTTCTGTCTTTCATTACATTAAGGTTCGGTTCTTCTTGATTTTTCCCCTTTCTATGAAACTTGGGAAAGTATCTTATTTCGATGTTGGTGCCAAGTGTTGTGAGCTGCTAGATTCATGGGGGTAGATGGGAGTGGAAGCAGGGATGGTAAAATGCTGACTGGCAAGTCTTGTTATCACAAAATGTTGGAGCCTGTAAGAAGACAGAGGTGAGCAGATGTGGTGGTCATGCCTGTAATCTCCACACTTTGGGAGGTTGAGGCAGAAAGATCACATTTTAAATGAATCCTTAAAGGCAAAATATAGAGTAACGTGTCCATTTGGAATAGGTGGATGTCTCAGGCACAGGGAAGCTTGCAATCATGCTCAAGTTCTTACCCCTGAGCCTCCACCAAGTAGCTCATGAGAAGAACTGGGGCAGGGCAAGAGACAGAAAGAGCCTCTCAGGGCAACATAAGCTTGTGGGAGGTGATCAGATAGTTGCCGCTGGGGACAGGCATAAATCCCTGTCTACTTTCTCAATCCTTACAAAAAGCAAGTCTTAAGCCACTGGACAACAAACTCCCTAACCCTAGGGCCAAGGGAAAAAAAAATCTGTTGCTTCTGGGTTAGGAATAGGATAAACTTCAGCTCACTCTGAGGATGATGTAGGAAGTGCCCTGCCTCCAGGATACAGGCAAAGGTCAATTGCTGCTGGGGGAAAGTTAGAAGAGGCAGTCCAACACACTCAAACCCAAATCAATTCCCAGCTAGATTGACTCAGCTCTCCACTAATGGCCTGACACAAAAGGATGTGTGTCCACTTTTGGATATCAGTAATGTATAGCTCAGTCTCTTCTGTTCTTTTACACACAATAGCCAGTATTCAATCATGCATTTTCAGGTATGCAAAAAAAAGGCAAGGAAAACCCAGCTCACTGTGAAGAAATAAAGCCATCAACAGAACCAGAGGCAGAGACAACCTGGTTTTACCAGAAAGAAACTAAAATAATCACAACTGAAATGTTAAGGTTTATCTGGTGGAAAAGCAGGTAAACATACACAACTTACGGGAATTTCAGCAGAGGTCTTGCCTGCAAGTCAACTCTTGAAAAGGGATACTAAAATTACAAAGTAAACCTAAAGCTTCCAAGAAGCATGATGATAACCCATTTTTCACATGACGCACTGATTGGAATGTATGTAAGTTATCTTGATCATCCTGAAAAAATACCAGGCTAGACACAGCTTCTTGGTAAAAGACAGGATACACTTAGATTTTCATTGAAACACTGTTTATCTGTGTAGGCAGCTACCTTTGCTTCAGAGGGAAAGCCTGTAGCTTTTTTTTTTAATGTTTTAAAATTAGTAAGATCTCCTGTATAGTGGTATCTAAAAAAATCACTTACATGTCAGTGATATTCTGTTTCTTGCTCTGGATGCAGTAAACAAGGGTATAATTCATTTTGTAACACTTCATCAAGCTGTACACTTATAATTTACATTCATTTCATTTTGGATATTTTACTCCAATGAGAAGTGTATTTTTAAGCCAGCTCATTAAAATAGCTCTGTAATAATTGATTTTTTTCTTGTCTAATGGTAATTTGTAAAACAAGATAAATGCATATGTAACTCAATAGTATAACCCATCTAGCTGACTAGTTATTATCAGGGAAATTATTTGCATTACCTGGGTATATTGGTGAAGGTTTATTTTAAGAATAAGGATTCGAACATACAGAAAAAACCTAGGAACAAATATAATGGCAACTCAAGCAGCAAATTAATGTCTTAGAAAGTAAGGAACTGTCTTAGAAAATGAGGAACTGAATATTAACCCCTGGGGCACTCAGTTTCCCCTAAAACCTCACTGAGGGAAGCTTACCTGGACAAAGGCCACTTTTAATGTGGAGGCTAAAATATGCATCCAGTTCATAGCCTGAATACTTCTGAACCCAAAGACATACTCTGAGTTCACTTTGAAGAATAACTGATATCTTATGCTATCCTTAGCAGGATGTGAAAAACGCTGAGCAAGTTATACAATAGTGTTCCAAATGGAATAAGGCACTTCCTGCTCATCTCTAGACTATTTGTGCTAATAGAGTAGAAAGCAAAGAGGAGTGAATAGCCTCAAAACATTAGATGATCTCTATGTGCTTTGGAAATAAAGTAACAGTCCCCCCTCTGCAACATCCTTTCTGGGACACTCTCCTTTTCTTCCTCTTCCATTGCTCCTCTTCCCTTTTTTGAGATGGAGTCTTGCTCTGTCATTCAAGTTGGAATGCAGTGGCACCATCACCACCCACTGCAACCTCCACCTCCACCTCCAGGGTTCAAGCGATTCTCTGCCTTGGCCTCCTCAGTAGTTGGGATTACAGGCGCGTGCCACCACGCCCGGTTTAGAAACTTTATTAGAAACAGGTTTTTGCCACGTTGACCAGGCTAGTCTTGAACTCCTGACCTCAAGTCATCCGCCCACCTTGGCCTCCCCAAGTGCTGAGCCACCACACCCAGCCCTGTTCCCCTTTCTTACTTCCGAACTCCTGAAATGTTTTCCACCTCCAATTCTAGAGTCCCTCATCAGACTTCTCTACAAAAAATAAAAAAATTAACTGGGCATGGTAGTGTGCACCTGTAGTCCCAGCTACTTGGAAGCTGAAGCAGGAGGATTACTTGAGTCCAGGAGTTCAAGGTTGCAGTGAGCTAGAATTGCACCACTTCACTCTAGCCAGGATGGCAGAGGGAGACCCTGTCTTTAAGAAAAAAAAAAAAAAAAAGTTAAAAATAACGTTTTAATAAATAAATTAATGGTATACAGCAATAATTTGGCTGGACTATTTGGAATTAAAGCATGGAAATCTAAATAGGGAAAACCCCTCAAACCTTAGTTTAAGCTGCTTCTTTCATAAAAACTTGCAATTAACACAGATAAAACTTTTAAATGAACCGATTGTGCTTCACTATTCTTCTGCCTCCTTTGTCATCTTTTGGGGGAAAACTAATAAGCCGTAAAATAATGGCAAGCAATGGTATAGAGAGTCATATACAAGGTACTGATTATTCTTACCATGGCCATAGTGTTTGTTTTGTTTTTTCACTTAAGTAGCCAAACCCTGTGGTTTTCTCTACATAATGCTCTTCAGAAATTACATTGCAATAAAGCAGCACTTAAATCAGTAAGTTTAATTTCCAAAAAGATAAGAAAGGCAGCATTTATTTTAAGAGGGAAAATAAGATGTGCTTCCATTTACAAACATTTAGATGTCCAAAACAAATGGGATTATGTTTAAGAGTTATCTCACTCTTCAAGACTAATAGACCACCACCACCAACAAAGGAAGCAGAGTTCTCATTTTCCAGTTCTGATTTCCATAAATCCCAGGTGGTCATCACCCTGTATAAACAACTGATCCATCAAGGATCAATGTCTGTATGTGGAGTGGCCCTCTCTCCCTAAATAACACCTTTTTAAGAGATTTTTAAATTGTGATATAACATATCTAGCAAAGCACTTGATTAATTCTTACATACACACATACCCTTTTACATACATGCACACCCTTTTATACACATATACATTGCCACCCAGATGATGATAGAATTTCTGCCACCCCAGAAAGAAGGCTTCCACACACCTCTTCCCAGTCCATACACCTAAGTATATCCACTCTTTGGATCATTATCACCACAGATTGGTTTTGCTGGTTTTTGAACTTTATATAGGTGGCATATTATACAGGTGACCTTTGAACAACATGGGTTTGAACTGCAAGGGTCCACTTATACACAGATTTATTTATGCCTCTGACATCCCTGAGACAGCAAGACCAACCCCTTCTTTTTTAAATTATACTTTAAGTTCTGGGGTACATGTGCAGAATGTGTAGTTTTGTTACGTAGGTATACACATGCCATGGTGATTTGTTGCACTCAACAACCCGTCACCTATATTAGGTATTTCTCCTAATGCTATCCCTCCCCTAGCCCCTCACCCTCCGACAGGCCCCAGTGTGTGATGTTCCCCTCCCTGTGTCCATGTGTTCTCATTGTTCAACTCCACTTATGAGTGAGAACATGCAGTGTTTGGTTTTCTGTTCTTGTGATAGTTTGCTGAGAATGATGGTTTCCAGCTTCATCCATATCCCTGCAAAGGGATATCCTTTTATGGCTGCATAGTATTCTGTGGTATATATGTGCTCATCCTCTTTTATGGCTGCATAGTATTCTGTGGTATATATGTGCCACATTTTCTTTATCCAGTCTATCATTGATACACATTTGGGTTGGTTCCAAGTCTTTGCTATTGTGAATAGTGCAGCAATAAACATACGTGTGCATGTGTCTTTGTAGTAGAATGATTTATAATCCTTTGGGTATATACCCAGTAATGGGACCACTGGGTCGAATGGTATTTCTAGTTCTAAATCCTTGAGGAATCACCACACTGTCTTCCACAATGGTTGGACTAATTTACACTCCCACCAACAGTGTAAATTAGTTCCTGTTTCTCCACATCCTCTCCAGCATCTGTTGTTTTCTGACTTTTTAATGACTGCCATTCTAACTGGCGTGAGACGGTATCTCATTGTGGTTTTTGATTTGCATTTCTCTAATGACCAGTGATGATGAGCATTTTTTTCATATGTTTTTGGCTGATAAATGTCTTCTTTTGAGAAGTGTCTGTTCATAACCTTTGTCCACTTTTTGGTGGTTGCTTTCTTTTTTTTTTCTTGAAAATTTGTTTACGTTCTTCATAGATTCTGGATATTTGCTGTTCGTCTGATGGATTGCAAAAATTTTCTCCCATTCTGTAGGTTGCCTGTTCACTCTGATGATAGTTTCTTTTGCTGTGCAGAAGCTGTTTAGTTTAACTAGATCCCATTTGTCAATTTTAGCTTTTGTTGCCATTGCTTTTGGTGTTTTAGATATGAAGTCTTTGCCCATGCCTATGTCCTGAATGGTATTGCCCAGGTTTTCTTCTAGGATTTCTATAGTTTCAGATCTTACATTTAAGCCTTTAATCCATCTTGAGTTGATTTTTGTATAGGATGTAAGAAAGGAGTCTATTTTCAGTTTCTGCATATGGGTAGCCAGTTTTCCCAACACCATTTATTAAATAAGGAATCCTTTACCCACTTCTTGTTTTTATCAGGTTTGTCAAAGATCAGATGGTTGTAGATGTGTGGTGTTATTTCTGAGGCCTCTGTTCTGTTCCATTGGTCTATATATCTGTTTTGGTAGCAGTACTATGCTGTTTTGGACCAGCCCCTTATTTTCCTCCCACTGTTCAGCCTACTGAAGGTGAAGATGACAAGGATGAAGAATTTTATGATGATCCACTTCCATTTAATGAATAGTAAATGTATTTTCTTTTCTTGAGATTCTCTTAATAACATTTTCTTTTCTCCAGCTTAATTTATTGTAATAACACAGTATACAATAAACTATAATAAACATGACATATGAAATGTGTTAATTGACTGTTTATGCTATCACTAAGACTCCCAGTCAACAGTAGGCTACTGGTAGTTAAGTTTTGGGGAAGTCAAATGTCTTATGCAGTATTTTTTACTATATAAATGCCCCAACCCCCATGTTTTTCAAGGGTCACCTGTTGAGATATGGTGAGATAAGGCCTTTTTTCAAAGTTCACAAACTTCAATGGCACTCTGAGAACCACACAAAAATATAAGGGTCCTACGAATAAATTGTTCAACAGTTTTCATCTCACCTTCTAACATCTATAGATTGTCAGGTGGGAAATTATAATACCTCCTTGCAGTAAGAAAGAAAATCAAAAGTTTTTTGATGAGCAACCAATCAAAGGGAGCTCATGCTGCAATGGCAGAGACAACTCTGTTCATTAGGATTCTCCAGTGGTGGAATAAATAACTCTACATCCAGGGCTGCGGTAGCTTCCCTCATCAATTGTTCTCAAAGCCACACCTCCCAGTAGCTGCACATTTCAAGAACCTTTCAAAGTTTCTCTCTCTCTCTTCCTTTTTTTTTTTTTTCCAGAAATGGGGTCTCACTCTGGCAGCCAGGCTGGCATGCAATAGCAGAATCATAGCTCATCATGGCTTCAAACTCATAAACTCAAGAGATCTTCCCACCTCAGCCTCCTGAGTATCTGGGACTAGAGTCGTGAACCACTATACCTGGCTCTTAAAATTTCTCTATTTCTGTCATCTTCCTCACCTCCAGGAATAGGTCTCAGCCAGCTTTATTCTACCTGCTCAATCTCTAGAGAGCTACTCTCCACAAAGATCCCAATGAGCTTTGAAGTGGCTTCAACAGTGGTGCACCATCCTATTCAAGAAACTTATTCTAATCCCTGTCGTTGTCATAGGTAAACAAACCAGTGAAAACCAGAGTGGTCTCTTGGTTGCCTCTTCTGTTTCCTCTGCTGTCTGGAAAATGTTACCCCAGAACCAGGTGTTCCTGGGTCCAACAGAAATTCTCAGGTTCTTTAAGGGTTGCATTAGAAATCCAAGTGGTCATGCCTCTCATTTCCAAAGCTTTGAAATGCAAACACTCAATCCACCATGTCGTAGCGTTCAACATAACTAATCCAAAGAGATTTAGTCAATATATTTTTAGTCAATGTACTAAAAGAAATGAAAAGGAAAAAGAGTGGTAAGAGGCAAATAAACCTCTTTTATTATGTGTGTCCGTTTCCAATGATTTGGGATCAGGCGTAAAGTAGTGGGCTTTTTCCACTACAAAGTGAAGAGGTCAGATTAGGCTACTTTTCTCAATAACTCTCATTTACAGAGTAGTACATTTTCTAAGACATTGTAAATAAATCTCAGACACATTAAAAGTTTGGTGCTGGAAGAGATTCAGGATGTAATCTTGCCGAATCCCTTAACTGAACATAAAAGGTAATGTTGGTCAAGCTGGATAAGAGACTTAGTCTATGACACCAATGGAACTGGCAGCCCCAAAACTGGAATTCAGGTGTGTCCTAAGGGCTAATTCTGTTTCTCTGCCCTTGTGGTAGATTGTATTATTGGACCAAATCTTTACTCCTCACTATATATCTGCACATTGCCATGGTTTCTTGGTAGACAGAGTACTATCTTGTCCTTTGACTTCGGGTTGATCATGTGAATTATTTTGGCCAAATGTATTACATATTAGCAGACATGAGGAGAACACAGTCTTTAAATGTTGGTACTATCGCTTTAAGCCACCAAGACTTTATTTAAATTTAATTGTTTAAATTGACAAATCACACTTGTACATATTCATGGAGTGCATAGCCATGTTTCACTACATATAAGGCATAGCGATCAGATGAGGGTAAATTGCCAGGAAGCATTACACAGTAGCAGCTCACTGATACTACTTACCACCCTGCATTATTTTAGGGAGTCAAATTGTATTTCAAATACATCAGAGAAGCTCTCCTTTTGAAAGGGCCTTATAAAGAACCCCTTTCATAAGATTCCCTTTATAAGTCAAGACTTTCAATAATAATCTAATATTAACCAGAGCTGTCACTAACTAACCACCTTCCAAACACCAGGACTGTATTCAGCCCTTTGGATGCATTATCCCAAAATATTTTCAACAATTCTCTGAACTGGAACTGTCATTTTATCGAAAAGGAAAAGTAGGTTCAGAGAGGCTGACTAGTTTCCCCCAGAGCCCACGCAGTAAGTAGGTAGCAGGATTCAAACTCAGCCATGACTAATTAAGTCCATCATCTTAATCAGAACTCTGATTTGAGCAGCAGAGCTCAAGTTTCCAAAGGAAGAGAAAAGAAGTTCCCTGAAGTATTGCCCCCTGTAGCTAAGAAGCTGTTTATGGTGTCCTACAATAAAATATTATGCAAAATTATGCACACAATATAGAGTTTAGTTTAAGACTGGTCATTGTTGGTTGGAAATACTCCCAAGATATTTAGAGAAGAGCAAAAAGAGACATTTACTGCACCGGTGAGAGGGCTCCAAGACAAAGAAAGTATGGCATGGAGCCAATCCAATTCAGCTGATGGATCAAGATGTGCATGTCTTGTAATCCCACTATGCTATTTTCTAAGAAATAACAACCATACCATATATTTAGTGTATACTTCCCTGAGGAGCTAATATATTTACTGCATTTTAGAGGTTGTGGATTATTTGATGATTGAATGAGGAAGGAATGAATTAATCATTGAATAGATTAACAAATAAATGAATTTACATTCAACAGTTGGATCCTTTATTTCAACTGCTTCCAACCCATTCACAAATGAATTCCTCCCTGAAGAGTGTCTGAAATTTCATGTAGTGATTTTCTGAAGCCCTGACCTCATCCATGGGCTTCTCAAGAGGGACTACATGGTGGTGTTGAAAAATATTCCTTCTTCCACCTTCCAGCCACCAAACAGGAAATCTCCAATGTATTGAGAGACAATCACCAGATACAATGTCAGTTGCAGATAGAACAAACACATTTTTTTCATACACCAGTACTATGTTTTCTGAGGATTTTCACAATTAATTGTAATTACATATACTTTATTTACATGTAACTTTGAAATCATACCCACTGCTAAATCAGATAAACCTATATAAGAAGCTTATACTTTGGAAGGCTGAATTGATAGGACTGCTTCCAGGAGTCTGAGACAAGCATGGGCAACATAGTGAGACCCTAGTCTCTACAAACCTTTTTTTAAAAAGTTAGCCACATGTGGTGGTGTAAGCCTATAGTCCCAGCTACTCAAGAGGCTGAGGCAGGAGGATCACTTGAGCCCAGGAGTTAGAGGCTGCAGTGAGCAACGATTGTGCCACTGCACTCCAGGCTGGGCAACAGACCAAGGCCTTGCCTCTAAAAATAAAAATAAATAAATAAGTAAATGAAAGATTTTTACATTTAATAGTTAATAAAACAAAATGTCAACTTAAAGTAAAAGTGTTTGAGGTCAGGCGCGGTGGCTCACACCTGTAATCCCAGCACTTTGGGAGGCCAAGGCAGGTGGATCACAAGGTCAGGAGATCGAGACCATCCTGGCTAACACGGTGAAACCCCATCTCTACTAAAAATACAAAAAATTAGCCAGGAATGGTGGTGGGCGCCTGTAGTCCCAGCTACTTGGGAGGCTGAGGCAGGAGAATAGAGTGAATCTGAGAGGCGGAGCTTGCAGTGAGCCGAGATTGTGCCACTGCACTCCAGCCTGGGTGAGAGAGCAAGACTCCATCTCAAAAAAAAAAAAAAAAAAAAAAAAAGTAAGTGTTTGAATAAACCTTTGAAACTAGTTGTTCTGGAATATGGCATTTAGAAGTCTTCAAACTATTTATCTGGCCGATTCTTTAAAGAAAAGAAAGTATATAGGAAGGGACTTCAGTTCTTCCTTGGTACTCACACTAGTGTAATGCACTTTTACCATGGAAAATGTTTATTAAACTCTCACACATGTACAGCATGAACAGAATGCTGCACAAAACTCAACTGTCCCATACCTACTGATCTGATTTGGCTGTGTCCTCACCCAAATCTCACCTTGAATTCCCACATGTTGTGGGAGGGACCTGGTGGGGGATAATTGAATCATGGAGGCAGGTGTTTCCCATGTTGTTCTCGTGATAGTGAATAAGTCTCATGAAATCTGATGGTTTTAAAAAGAAGAGTTCCCCTGAACAAGCTTTCTCTCTCTTTGCCTGCAGCCATCCATGTAAGACGTGACTTGCTCCTCCTTGCCTTCCCCATGATTGTGAGGCTTCTCTAGCCACTTGGAACTATAAGCCCAATTAAACCTCTTTCTTTTGTAAATTGCCCAATCTCAGATATGTCTATCAGCAGCATGAAACAGACTAATACATCTACCATCATCATTCTATTCCTTTTTTTTTTTTTTTTTTTTTTTTTTTTTAGAAAAAAGGAGCTTTTTTTTGGAAACAGGAATTTGCTCCGTCACCCAGGCTGGAATGCAGTGGTGTGATCATACATACATCACTGCAGCCTTGAGATCCTGGACTCAAGCGATCCTCCCACCTCAGCCTCCAGAGTAGCTGGGACTACAGGTCTGCACCACCATCACTGGCTAAGAACAGGACATCTTAATGTACATTCATCAAAAGTGAGCTGACTCAATTTCTGAAAAGAAAGTAAGGCAGCAAAATTGACATACACTAAGAAACATTTCCCTTCTGACCCTTTTGAATAAAACTTTTGAGGACAGACCTGAATTTTTATAACACCACATTGTTACAAGTAGGTGGTGAAGAAAGATAAAAAATAGTTTCCTGATAGATCCTGATCTGATCAAGTACTGGAAATGGTACATAGCAGATTGACAAGGAGAAAATTTGAATGTCACAGAAAACATTTGTCAAAACCAGAAAACTGTTCTGAGCAGTTGCACTAAGTATCTCTGTCTAAGGAGTCCAAAACAGCCTCTAGTCTTTAACACTGCAAATCACCTGAGGAGAGAAATTCTTTTCCTCCAGTCTCAAATGCTGTCATAAATTAAGCTGAATGAAAGAAAAATCTGTGCCCATGTCCTAGGCAATTGTTTCAGTGCTTGCCACCATCATCCACCGGAAGAATTTACCAGGTTCCTAACTGCACAAGTCCCTTTCTAGCTTGTGCAGTAAGATAATGAAACAAAACTGGTTCCTTGCTCTATTAATCAATGCATATTCACCACTGCTTTGAACCAAAGTACATCATGTAAAAAAAAAAAAAAAAAAAGAAATATTGTTCATCCTCCTGCTGTGGGACAAGTACTTAATCCAGCTCAAGTGACCGGGGGTCCATATCTTTGTGAATCTCTCCAGTGACTGAGGCTTCCTGACCTTATTTATGATCTTAGTAGTCAGAAAGTGATTTTGTATTTCCAGTTGAAACTTCATTGGTACATAGATCCTTATTTTGTCATGCATGGGCTTGAATGGAAATGGCTCTGAAATCCTATCCAGAAAGGAGCCTGCAGTTGCATGGAACAGAACTTGGTTTCTGCTCACTTAGCAGGAAGAAGGCTGCTGCTTTGCAACAGTGGTGTCTCAGGGGCTTGGAGAAGAAGCTGCAGCAACACACTGATGTAGGAGGGAAACAGGCCCCAGCATGGAGTCCTGGAAACCACTAATGCTCTCTCTGGATTACCTGACACACCTGCCGCTGCCTTCTTTTATGTAGACTAGCTTTCTCTGCCTCTCTATCCATATGGGAGACAGACCAGCCTCCTCCACTCAATAGACCACTCTGTCAGACTAGACCCCAACTTTCTGGTGTTAACCTCAAATTGGAGGAGAGAGGAGCTGAGTGAGTTAGCATGGATCAGGAGTCTACCCCGGTCTAATCTACACTGCCCAGGAGGAAGATGATGCCAGTCTGGCTGCTAAGGGCCCAAACCGAGGATGTAGTGCAGGGCAGTTAAGGGGTCTTGAGCTGGGAAGACATTCCAAAAGTGTCTGCTCTGATGGTTCTCATGAAGACATGTCACGTTCTTACCTAATCTCCTCCTCCCCTAATCCTTTAACCTTCTCTGTAGAACACATGTTTGATTCCATTAATACATTTTTTCTTATTTCCCTGGGCCCTGTTCATTTTTTCCATATCATTTTTTAAAGTTATCAAAACTGAACAGAACACCCCAACATAAGATTGGATAATGTAAGCTCTAGGAGTGTGATTACTTGTCAGTGTTTTTAGCAGAATTAAAGTGAAGACTGAAGAGAACCAGCAATGGGAGTCCCATTTCTTGACAGAGGAATGCAATTAGAAGTGTCTCTACGCAGGATAATTCTGGAAGATGCTACAGAAATGTAGATGCTTACTTAGGAGCCATTTGTGTAGGTGCATGAGGAAATGGCCACTTAGGCCTTTTATTAGTACATTTAACAAACGTTTATTGATTGAGATGCTCTGTGCACTGTGGAAGAATCACCAGAGTTCTATATGCCAAGACCACAGTGAGGGGTGGAGACGTAATAACAAGCCCTGCTCCTAGAGAGCTTTCTATCTGCAAGAGCTTCAGCCACTTTCTTAAACTAGTCATGACTATGTAAAAGAAGTGACAACACTACAGGAGATGCAGGAGGACCTCCTGTAATCAGGAAAGGCTCTCAGGAGGAGGTGACACTTAGGCTGGGACCTGGATGAGGAAGGTGACAGGCATCAGATGACTGGTACTGTAATGTGCTGTAGTCTGTTTCTGCTCACAAGTCCAACATCATACATTACACTCCCGCCCCATGATGTTCCAATCAAGCGGAATTACCTTCTAGCAATAGCTGACTACATTCCCGTGCACATGCTGTCCCTTCACCTGGAATGCAAACCTCCCCTCTATTTCTGTTGTGAATGACTCCTCCAGCTGAAGAATGAACTCACCGATGTGAGAAAGGGCTCTCCAGGCACTGTAAACTGATCTTTATCATACCATACAAGCACTTCAGATTTCAGCCACTTCAAAAGCTTTTAGGGCAAGGACTGTGTCTGCCATCACTAATCTCTGCATTCTGGCACAAAGTAAACGCTCAAAAGATTTGCTAAAATAAATGAATATAAAGGTGCATTAATAGATACCAGCTGTACAGACATTGGAAGAGTCCTCCCTTATCCACGGTTTTGCTTCCCACGGTTTCAGTTATCCTTGGTCTACTATGATCTGAAAATATGAAAAGGAAAATTCCAGAAACAAACATATCACAAGTTTTGAACCGTGTGCCATTTTGAGTTGCGTGATGAAATCCTGAACCTTCCCACTTCATCCCTCCCAGGATGTGAATCATCCCTTTGTCCAGCATATCCACACTGTCTACACCACCTGCTCACTACTGTCTAAGAAAAAATCGTGTATATTGGGTTGAGTACTATCCACAGTACCCACTAGGGGCCTGGAATGCCCAGTGGGTATTCCCTCCGATAAAGCGTGACTACTGTATTTCATTTAATCTTCATGACAATCCTAGAAACTAGTTCTATTATCTCCTTTTTTATTTTTATTTTTTATTTTTAGATGGAGTCTCACTCTGTCACCCAGGCTGGAGTGCAGTGGCACGATCTCGGCTCACTGCAACCTCCGCCTCCCGGGTTCAAGCAATTCTCTGCCTCAGCCTCCCGAGAAGTTGGGATTACAGGCACCCACCACCACGCCCATCTAATTTTCGTATTTTTATTAGAGACGGGGTTTCACCATCTTAGCCAGGCTGGTCTTGAACTCCTGACCTCGTGATCCACCCACCTTGGCCTCCCAAAGCTTTGGGATTACAGGCATGAGCCACCATGCCCAGTGAAATTAGAGGCTGATAGCAGTGAACTTGTCATATAGCTATGAAGCTGGGATGTGAATTCTATTTCCTCTGCTCCTCCAGACATTCAAAAAAAAAAAAAAAAAAAAAAAAACAGCTTACAGTAAAATGTTTAACAAACATCAATGGTGCATTTGCATGCGAATTTATGTTTGAACGCAACTAACCTGAATGTTTCCAGCTGCTTAAGGAAAGGACCAAGGCTCAAAGCTGGAGTGTTTTAGACTACACTCTTTTTAATGAGATCCAGGAGGGACTTCTGAAGAGCAACGAGAACTTTCCTTGCCCATGTCTTCTTAAAGCCTGGAAGACTTCACTTCCCTGGAGGTAAGGCCATTTCCCCATCACCACCACATGCACACTTCAGATTTCACCTGCTCTAGTTGGAAAGCTTTTAGGGTGAGGACTGTGTCTCCCATCACTTATTTCTGTATTCTTGCACGTAGTAAATGCTTTAAAAGTTTGCTAAATCAATAAATGAAAATAAAGGCACATGAATAGGTGTGAAGGATTTCTAACCCCATGGCAGACGTGAAGGGTTTATAACCCCACGACAATGATCTGAGTGAGCTGGGGTCACCTCGTTTCCTTAAAAGATAATAGTTCTACATTTTCATTACATCGAAACTCAGAAACTATTTACTAAATTGTTAGCATACATAGGAATAAAATTAATTCTCTGACCCAATACAAAACGCTGTGCTCTAATGCTCAACTCACCACCCCCTCAAGCCCTCTAATTATTTTCTTTTAAAATCTTTTCCATCTAATATTTCATATGCCAAGCTCCATTCTAGAATAAACTTTTACAACCAAATTATACATCTCTTACAAGTGGGTCATTTTTGAATTGCTGACCTGACCTTTACTATTTTAGGAGGATCAAACAGAAGTTGCTCACCATGAATTCAATGATACTACAAGGCACTGTTCCATTTAGCACTGGTATCTACGCCGCAACATATACTGACTGACAGGGACACTAGGAAGGTAGCCTTTCCCCAGGAGCCCTTCCCCTCACCTCATACAAACCCTTTACAACTTTTAAACCTGGAGAATCCTGAAACATGCAATTTCCTTGTCACCAGGTGTGTTATTCAGTGCCCTACATTTTTTCAGCTTGAACTAGAAAACCTCCACCCAGATAAGCTGGGATTTATTCAGTAACCTACATGTTCCTGGCCCAGGTTCACATTGCCAATGGTGGGTGGAATGGGTTAGAGACAGTCAGTCTTTTAAGACTGACCCTCTCTCCATTCTACAAATGACTTAAAACTCAATCCATTCACATTCTGAAAAAAATCATTTAAATCTCAACATACCAGAACCTGTAGTGAATAATAGTTGATATTCAACATAGTGTATAAATCTACTCAAATGATAATTGCACCTCATGTTAAGCAATAAGCATGATCCCCTCAAGAAAGCTCTTCCTAAAATGCTTTGGGGTCTTTTTTTTTTCCCCAGAAAAGGATTTAAGAGTTCACTATTTGAAAACATTCTTTAGGGAAACCTTTTGGAAAGTGAAACATCCTGCCCACCCTTAGAATGTCTGTGTTCTAATGCAGGTTTGTATTGACCTGTATTTCTAGATGAAGGCACACCTGGACAGTGCCTCTTCCAGCACTTCTCTCTCTATTCTGACATACACTGAACATTGGAAAAAGGTTTGCTAAATGAATAAATGAAAATAAAGGAGTATTCATAGACGTTCCTTCATCCTGCAGCAGAGCCTCTATCTGGAAACTCCAAGATATGTTCCTTCAATCATCCCTGTGTAGAAATGCCACCGGCTGCCCCACCCTATCAGAGGCCTGGGGCTGGCTGTCTACTATACAGATTTTTCCTGGTCTTTGATTCTCCTCCTCCCTTCTCTAGCCATCTCCTCCCTAACTGGTGTCCACCCCAGAGAAATAAGAAAGGAAAAGGAAGCAGAAGATGTTTTAAACAGTCATTTCTCTTCTACTGTGGCAAAAGGTAGGGAAGAAAAGGAAGTTATTAAAAGAAACTGTTCAGAGTCTCCTGAATTCTAAAGCACATCCTGCAGGGTGTCAATTTATGATGATTGGTTGTGGAATCATGCCAGCTGCAGAAGGAACAGGCTCTTTCAAATCTTCAGAAGACACTTGTACTGCCTGCCAGTGGTGATGATTACTCGATCTGGCCATCCTGAAAACCTAAAAAGTGGCCCAGGAAGAAAGGTGAAGGAAGGAGAGGGTCAGGAATTTGTAAGGTAGGCCTGTGTGTTTAGCATTACTGGGCAGCAGAAGGGAGTTCTATTGCAGCACAAATTTGGGGGCTACCCTAAATGAGTGGGTCTCAACTAAAGGCTGCCCCCCACGGGATACTGTGGTTGCTACAACTTAGGGGGCAGGGTGGTAAGCTACTGACATCTAATAGGCAGAGGTCAGAGATACTGCTGAACATCCTACAATGTACAGGACAGCTCCCTACGACAAATACTTACACAGCACAACGGGTTAATAGTGCTGAGACTGAGAAACCCTGGGCTAAACCCAAGCTTATCACCAAGAATTCTGGTCCAGTCTCTGGTTCAGGAAGCACTTGTGATGGAAGAACCGGAAAGAGTAAAGCAATTCCACATAACAGGAAGTCAGCATGAAGAAGTAAATGATACAAATCACTACAGAGGCACATTCAAAGTTCCCTGTCCCAGAGGTCAATATTTCAAGGCAGCAGCCATGTATTTATTCAACAAATATTTATTGAGCCCCTCTTGCGGCCCAGGTGCTTTCTGGGCCCTGGATTCACTCACAGATGATAATTTGAAGAATTCCTAGGAATACTGCCAAGTGGTTTGGTTCAAAAACATGGAATGTGGAGCTTGGAGGACTTTTGCCACTGTGAAGAGGAACTGGGCCCTTCCTGCTTACTTGTTTATAGTTTAATTCTCAGTTGAATGTTTCATAAAAGCCATCCCTTTCAGACCTAGGAGCCTTTGGGATTTTTAAAAAAGAATCCGAGGCTGGGCACGGTGGCTTGCGCCTGTAATCTCAGTACTTTGGGAGGCCAAGGTGGGCGGATCACGAGGTCAGGAGTTTGAGACCAGCCTGACCAACACGGTGAAGCCCTGTGTCTACTAAAAATACAAAAATT
This sequence comes from Rhinopithecus roxellana, assembly GCF_007565055.1. Taxonomy (NCBI): domain Eukaryota; kingdom Metazoa; phylum Chordata; class Mammalia; order Primates; family Cercopithecidae; genus Rhinopithecus; species Rhinopithecus roxellana. The sequence goes on along the minus strand of NC_044556.1, from coordinate 98,229,636 downwards.
AGCTGGGCATGGTGGCGGGGACCTGTAATCCCAGCTTCTCAGGAGGCTGAGGTAGGAGAATCACTTGAACCTGTGAGGCAGAGGTTGCAGTGAACTGAGATTGTGCCACTGCACTCTAGCCTAGGCGACAGAGCAAAACTCTTTCTAAAAAAAAAAAAAAGAAACTATTATTGGGGGAAGTTGGGTAAATTTTAAGCCAGGCACAGTGGCTCACGACTGTAATCCCAGCACTTTGGGAGGCCAAGGCGGGCAGATCACGAGATCAGGAGTTTGAGACCAGCGTGGTCAACATGGTGAAACCCCATTCTTACTAAAAATACAAAAAATTCGCCAGGCGTGGTGGTGCTAGTCCCAGCTACTTGGGAGGCTGAAGCAGGAGAATCGCTTGAAGCTAGGAGGCAGAAGTTGCAGTGAGCTGAGATCACGACATGGTACTCCAGCCTGGGTGACAGAGTAAGACTCTATCCAAAAAAAAAAAAAAAAAATCCTTTACAAAATTCTCTTGTCTAGAGTGAAACTCATGAATCCAAATGATTGAGTTGAGAGTATTGAGCAAAGGTAATTTCTGTACTGTTCACAATTACCTCATTTATCTTAACAACCCAAACAAAATCTAAAAATGAAGAGGATACAAATGAATATTGGGTCATTCAAATGATTTATTCTGCTACAAGGGCAAGTGACTTACATCTCTCAAAGAGTCTAAAAACTTTCAATGGCAATTCCTTCAGTTAGGACGTAGATAAATACTTTGAAAGATGACTGAAAGGTGACATAATAGCTTGGAGCTTCCATAACTCACTCTGGAGATCATGAGAATTTTTTTTTTTTTTCTTGTAACCATCATCTCTCTCCATTGGTAGAGTACAATTACCAACCAACAAATAAAGCAACTAGGTGACACCTACAGGTAATAGATAAGCCTCTTTATTATTATTAATTGAGTAGAAATGGCAAACAGCAAAAGTTCTGCCTTAAAACCTGTTTTGGGCCGGGTACAGTGGCTCATACCTATAATCCCAGCACTTGGGGAGGCCAAGGTGGGTGGAAAACCTGAGGTCAGGAGTTTGAGACCAGCCTTGCCAACATAGTGAAACCTCATCTCTACTGAAAATACAAAAATTAGCTGGATGTGGTGGCGCACGCCTGTAATCCTAGCTACGCAGGAGGCTGAGGCAGGAGAATCGCTTGAACTCAGGAAGTGGAGGTTGCAGTGAGCGAAGATCGCAGCACTGCACTCCACACTCCAGCCTGGGTGACAGAGTGAGACTCCCTCTCAAAAACCAAACCAAACCAAAACAAATAATCAAACAAAAAAACAAACAAACAAAAACCTCTTTTGCTACATTAATACATTAATAAAACATTACCCTCTCTAAATTTAAACATAACGCCTAATTAATTCACCAAAATATCAGTTGTCACCTAAAGCGTTATAGTAACAAGGAAATACCTTGGAATAAAGAATAATCCTCACAGGAATAGAGAGAGTGGAATGAGTTGATTTTATTCATATTCAGTGATCACTGTAGCCTTGCCTGCTAATATTTACTCTTCCAATGAAGCCTCAGAGAGAGGCATTTAAGAATATCTCCAGTGATGCCAGGGACTCCATTTCCACATGGCCCTTCTCTTGTCTTAATTACAAAATGTTTGTACTGAACAGTCATCACTGCTGTAAGCTCTCTGCCAAGTCCCCAAATCACAAACCTTGGTGATAACTTCCTCAAAGCACATGCAGCCAGTCACAAATAGATTTATAAAGATAAAACCTTTTTATGACTTCAAGCACTAAACAGATGACTTTATGAAGGCTGTCATTTATACCACTGTCTTTTGTTATTAAGGAAGCAGAAAATGGAAATAAGAGTAGAAAATTGCTATTTTCTAACAGAAATGTAGAAAGCAGAAATAAAAATTGAGTGTTCCATCCATGCCCGTAAGAAATATGGTTTCCGATGGGGTTTAATTTTTGTTATCCTATGCCCAGGGTTTTCCAACCAAAAAGAGAATTTGGCCCCTTGTCTTCCTTTTGTAATCAGCTACAATTTTAGCAGCAGAGGCAAGAGATTGCAATAGATACAGATAATTTTTTTAAAGGCTTATACCCAATGAAATGCAGTCTTTTAAAAGCTGCATGAAAGCAAAACATTCAAATCCTGTTTCTTCCTGCAAATAATTTAAAACTAACCAGCTAACTGCTAGCATACCACTGACCTTTGCCTTGGACTCGAAGGTTTTAGGAATAATCTAAAGATAGACATTTTTTTTTTTAGTGATGAATATTATTAAATTACAAACGCCCATTTTTTCCCCTAAAGACCAATAAAGAATGTTTCAATTTTAAGCAATAAAAGGTAGAAAAAACCTCAAAATCAACAAGCTATTAATCTAGTCTTTATTTCAAATGAAAGAAGTCAAGGCCCATTTCTCATACTGACTGAGGTGGCAAATGGCAATCCTTTATGTCAAACTACAGTGATGAGACCACCTAATTATGGTTCTATTTATAGATATCTGGACTTCATCATAATCAACCTCTCTCTTGCAAAGTGAGAAAAAGAAATGTACATCAAATTAGTCCTGGTGACATAAGATAATGTCTGTCTAATTGATCATAGCATCCTCAAAGTCATTAGCTGGGACCCACTGGCAGAAAACCATTTCAGCTTCTCCACCTGACACCAAACATTCATCTTGCTTGGACCAACACCACTAACTAGAGAGATCCCTATAGAACCTCCTTACCGAAGACCGATAAAATCCAGGGGAAAAGCGCGTGAATAGCATCTAAAATGAAGACCCCAAGAATTGTTCTCTATCATCTGGGCTAGGAGATGCAAGGAAGAGTTACAATCCTGGCTACCTAAGTCAGCATCTCCAGCTGAGCCTGGTGAGACCTGACCCAGGGCCCTGTGAGACTTTCTGATCCACGGGGAAGCTACACTGTCCGGGATACTTTGAGTTTCTGATCTGTTTCCTATGATCTGCCACATAAGAGTGTCCCTCACATTTGGAGGCGGAGGGATAAGGATACAGAGAGATCCTGTGTGTGGGAGAAGAAGGAGTGTAAGAGAACGCATCAGAAAGCCTCAGAGGTCCAGGAGAACTCCGTCTCCAGGCCTCTTCCTCAAAGTTGCAAACCTGGGTCTGTATCAGCAGGCAGGGCGGGACGGGGTGGCTGGACGCCTCGCTGCATGCGCTCCCCGAGGCTGCTGTGACAATGGTAACGAGACAGACCGGCGGAGGAGGAAAATGACTGGAGGGGGTCTTACTTTTGCAGCTCGCTGCCCAGGGCTGGTAGCCATAGTAGCCAGTGATGCGCAGGATCCGCTCCTCGATGGACGTGAGCCCCACGGGCCCGCTGGTGAGATCTTCCACGGAGCGCGACCATTTCAGATCCTCCTTAATCGCCTCGTCCACCACCAAGTACTTGAGCTGCCGGAGCTGGGGGCTGATGTCGGACAGTCTCCGGGGGCTGACGTCCGGTGACCTCCTCATGCCACTGAGGTCGCAGGCGCCACGGGCAGGTGGGTGGACACGGGGAGCGTGGACAGAGAGGAGGGGATTCGTGAGGAGCAGATCCCAGGGCGAGAGCAAGAGCGCGGCCGGCGCCCTCCGGGGGCGAGCGCCGCGGCAGAGCCCGCGCTGCTCCCTTCCCGCCGCCACTCACCCACTTCCCCGGGCAGCTGTCCCCAGTGCCCTATCCTGGGCGCCTCGGGCCAGTGCGGGTTGGAGCGAGTGGCGAGGGAAAGAATGACTGAAACTTCCCGAGCAGCTCCGCCGCGCGCGCCGCCCTTCCCCGAGCCCCAGACTGCCCAGTGTCCCAGCTGCAAAGGGCCACCCCGGTGCTCCGGCCTCCCGCCCGCCGGCTCGCTCACCCACGCCCGGGGCTCTACTCACACAGCGATGCTCTTTCCCCTGGGTGCGCCGCTGGGAAACTCTCGGATCCCCATAGGCAAAGACAGTGTGGGGCCGGCAGCTCCCAGACTTGAGGCGGAGGGGCCGCGGGCCGGAGCTCCCTGCAGCCGCTAGCCGGGGGAGACTGGGGTGCGCTGCCCACAGAGGGTCCGCGCAGCGCGGGTCGCTCCGGGCCGCTTTGTGCGCGCCCGCGCGGTCTGTCCCGGAGCGCCTCCGCGGCGTGCCGCACGATGCAGGCGCGGCGGCTCAGCCCGGAGACTCCAGGCCGGCCCGAGCGCTCGCTGCAACGATCCGGCAGCCGAGGCAGCGCCGCGCCCCACGCCCGTCACCGTCGCCGCCGCCCTAGCACACCGCGGGCGTGAGTGTCGCCGAGCCCGGGAGAGCCCTCCCAGCGGTGCGCTCTCGAGGCACCTGGTCGGGCGGGGAGGCGTCGGGTCGGGGCGCACAGGGGCCAGGCGGGGGCGCTGCTGGCCACCTCCCACCTTCCGGGCGTGCGCTCGGCCCCGGAACCGGCACCTCGCGCCGGCGCTCCGTGTGGCAGCCTTGGGGCACGGGACGCGCTCCTCTGCCCCTCTCTTTTGACTCAAACCCTGCTGTTCCTGGTTCAGTACTTTCTCTTTCTCTGTATGTATTTATGTGTCTGTCTCTCTCTTTCTCTAAACTAGCAAAACTACTTGGAAAGAAAGAAACCTGGTTCCACGTTCAGCATGCCTGGTGAGTAAATGGCGTTTCATAGGCAACGCTGAGACACAAAATGTATTAATCTACTACGCTGTGGGGATGTCTCAGTCAGACCTGGTCCTCAGAGAGCTTACTTTCCCACTGATGATGCAATTACGAGATCAGTTATCTCTTCATAGATTTCCATTTTAAAAGCTTCTCATGTTTTTCCTTACCACCCCACCGCCCCCAACGGCCAAAAGACATTCTCTCCAGACTACCTAATCACATTTCATAATATTATTTTTCATCGGGGCAAATTTAGGAAAGACAGACGTATGTGGAAAAGAAAATACCCATTATCCAGCCAAAAATGACTTTCAATTATAAACGTATTCTCTTCCAGGCTTTTTTCCAATGCAAAATACAGTTGTCCCAAAAATCGGAATGAAATTGTACACACTACTTTATGTATTGCTTTTTTATATTAAAATCATATTGTGTAGCAGCAAACTATGAATAGAAGGGAACTTTCTCAACTTGAAAAAGAACATTTACAAAAGCGTACAGTTAACACCATGCTTAATGGTGAGAAACTAGAAACTTTCCTGTTAAAATAAGGAGTAGGGCAAGTATGTCTCTACTCAGCAATCCTTTTCAGCATCGTACTGAAAGTCCTAGCTAATGAAATTAGACAAGAAAAGGAAATTAAAAGTATACGTATTGTGAAGGAAAAAGTAAAAGAAAACTGTCTTTGCGGCTGACATGACTGTTGATGTAGAAAAATCTCAGTTGACAAAAAAAAAAAAAAAAAAAAAAAAAAAAACAACTCCCTCCTGTTACTAATAAGCAATTATGGTAAGGTTTAAGGATACAAAATTAATGTGCAAAAGTCAACTGCTTTTCCAGATACCAGCAATGAACAATGGGAATTTGAAATTAAAAGCACAATACTATTTATATTAGCACACCACTCTAATGAAATATTTAGGTTCAAATCTAATAAATATGTACAATATCTACATGAGAAAAGCTACAAAACTGTGGCAAAAGATATCAAGGAACTAAATAAATAGAGAGAGATTTTGTGTTCATGGATGGAAAAATTTAATACTGTTAAGATGTCAGTTCTTCCCAACTTCATCTATAGATTCAAAGTAATCCCAATCAGAATCCCAGGAGGTTATTTTCTGAATATCACAAACTGATTCTCAAGTTTATATGAAAAGGCAAAAGACCCATAATAGCCAACACAATATTAAAGGAGAAGAACAAAGTCTGAGGACTGATATTGCTCAGCTTCAAGACTTAATATATTTACAGTAATCAAGACAGTGTGGTATTGGTGAAAGAGCAGACAAATAGATTAATGGAACAGAATAGAGAGGCCAAGATAGACCCACATACAGTGAAGTGATCTTTGACAATGAGCAAAAGAAATTTAAAGGAGAAAAGGTCATCTTTTCAACAAATGGTGCTATAACAACTAAACATCCACTCACCAAAAAAAAAAAAAAAAAAAGAAAGAAAGAAGAGAAAAAAAGAAAAAAAGCTGGATACATACAGACCTTACACCTTTCACAAAAATTAACTCAAAATAGATCATAGACCTAAATATAAAATGCAAAACTATAAAACTCTTAGATGATAAAAAGGAGAAAACCCAGGTGACCTTGTGTTTGTAAATGATATTTTAGATACAACATCAAAGGCATGATCCATGAAAGTAAAAATTGATATTGGACTTCGTTAAGATTAATAACTTCTGCTCTGTAAAAGACACTGTTAAAACAATGGGAAGAAAAGCTATGGACCAATAGAAAGTATGTCAAATCATATACATGATTAAGAACTGTTATTAAAAATAAGAATAATTAGAACTCAACAATAAGAAAATGATCCCAACTAAAAAATTGGCAAAATAGTTGAACAAACATATCACTAGAGATGATACACGGATGGTAAATCAGCACATGAAAAGATGCTCCACATCATACATCATTAGGAAATTACAAATTAAGACAACAAAGATGTATTGCTACACACCTACTAGAATGAATAAAATCCCAAACCCTGACAACATCAAATGCTGGCAGGATGTGGAACCACAAGAACTCTCATTCATTGCTGGCGGGAATGCAAAATGGTACAGCACTTTGGTAGACAGTTTGAGTTTCTTACAAAATGATTCATACTCTTACTATGCAACCCATCAGTCATGCTTCTTGATATTTACTTGGATGAGTTCAAAACTTAAGTCCACACAAAAGTCTGCACACAAATGTTTATAGGAACTTTTTTCATAATTGCCAAGATGTCCTTTAGTAGCTGAATGAATAAACACACTGTGGTACATCCACACAATAGAATATTCAGTTCAGTGATAAAAGGAGCTATCAAGCTGCAAAAATACATGAAGGAAATTGAAAATATATTCCCAAGTGAAAGAAACCAGTCTGAGAAAGGCAAAACTATGGAGATAGTATAAAGATCATTGGTTCCCAAGGGTTGGGGAGAGGATGGGATGAACAGGCAGAATATAGAGGATTTTTAGGGCAGTGGACTGATTTTGTATAATACTGTAATGGTAGATATATATCATTATACATTTGTCACAACTCAATGGATGCACAACTCTAAGAGTTAACCGTAATGTAAACTATAGACTTTGGGTGATAGTGATGTGTCAATGTTGGCTCATTATTTGTAACGCATGTACCACTGGTGCAGGATGTTGATGTGGGTGGAGAGAAGCTGTGGGTGTGTGACGGGGGAAGGTATTTAAAAACTTTCTGTACTTTCTCCTCAAATTTGCTGTGAACCTGAAATTGTTCTAAAAAAAAAGTCTATTTTAAAAATTTCATTATGCTGCTTTTCTATGTCACTATGTTCTTCTAAAATATTTTCCAGTTTTATTAAGGTTAAGTGACAAATAGAAATTATATATACTTACAGTGTACAACATGATGTTTTGACATATGAATACACAGTAAAATGATTAAATCAAACTAATTATCATATCAGACAACCCAAATACTTAACATTTTTTTTTTGTTAAGATAACATGTAAGACTTACTCTATAAACAGTTTTCAAGTATACATACATTATTGTTAACTATACTCACATGCTGTATGTTAGAACTTTAGATCTTATTCACCCTGGCCAAATGAAATCTTGTACACTTTGACCAGCATTTTCCCATTCCTCCTCATAGTCACAGCTTCTAGCAATCACCATTCTGCTCTCCGCTTCTATGAGTTCAACTTTTTAAAATGTTCCACTTGTAAGTGAGATCATGTAGTATTTGGCTTTCCGTGCCTGGCTTACTTAGGCTTATCTATGTTGTTGCAAATGACAGGATTGTCTTTTTTTTTTTTTTTTTTTTTTTTTTGAGACTGAAGAGTATTTCATCGCATGTGTGTATATAAATACATGTGTATATATAATATTTTATTTATCTATTCATCCATCGATTGGCACTTAGGATGATTTCATAACTTGGCTATTGTGAACAGTGCTGCAATAAACATAGGAGTGCAGATATCTCTTGATATACTGCTTTCATTTCCTGTGGATATATTCCCAGAAGTGGGTTTGCTGGATCATATGGTAGTTTCATTTTTAGTTTTTTCAGTTACCTGCACACATTTTCCCATAATGGCTGTATTAATTTACATTCCCACCAACAGTGTATAAGAGTTCCCTTTTCTCCACAGCTTCACCAATACTTGTTTTTCTTTTGTCCTTTTGAAGAAAGCCATTTTAAAAGGTGTGAGGTGATATTTCATTGTCTGTCATTTTAATTTGTATTTCTCTTATAATTACTGACATTGGGTATTTTTTCATATACCTGTTGGCCATTTGTGTGTCTTCTTTTGAGAAATGTCTATTTCTGTCCTTTGCCCGTTTTTTTTAAATTGGGTTTTGTCGCTACTGAGGTTTTGTGTTCCTTATGTATTTTGGTGATTAACCTCTTATCAGATATATGGTTTACAAGTATCTTCCTTCATTCCTGATGTTGTCTCTTCACTCTGTGGATTATTTCCTTTGGCATGCAGAAACTTTTCAGTTTGATGCAACCCTATTTGCCTATTTTTGCTTTTGTTGAGTGTGCTTTGGGGGTCGTATCCAAAAAATTGTGAAGAGTCGATTTTTTTTAAAAAAAAGCAAAATCGACAAACCTTTAGCTAGACAATCTAGAAAAAAGAGAGAATACTCAAGTAAATCAGAACTGAAAAAGGAAGCATTGCAACTGATACCATAGAAATACAAAGTACCTTAAGAAGCTACTATGAACAACTATACACCAACAAACTGGATAACCTAGAAAAAAATGGATAAATTCCTAGAAGCATACAACTATCCAGACTAACTAATGAAGACATAGAAAATCTAAGTAGGCCTATAATTAGTAAGAAGATTGATCCAGTAATTAAAATCCTCCCAAGAAAGAAAAGTCCAGGACCTAATGGCTTCACTGATGAATTCTGAAAAACATTTAAGAATGAGTTAATGCCAGTCCTTCTCAAACTCTTCCAAAAAATTGAAGAGAAGGGAAAACTTTTGAATTTATTTGAAGAAGCCAGCTTACCATAATACTGAAGCCAGAGAAGAAGGCAACAAAAAAGGAAAACTATAGACCAATATCCCTGATGAACGTAGATGCAAAAGTCCTCAACAAAATACTGTCAAACCAAATTCAACAGCATATTGAAGGGATCTTACACCATGATTAAGTGGGATTTATCCCTGGGATGCAAGGATTGATTAATATACACAAATCATTGTGATATACCACATCAACAGAATGAAGGACACAAAACCATATGATCATCTTATTAAATGTAGAAAAAGCACTTGACAAAATTAAATATCCTTCCATGATAAAAGCTCTCAACAAATTAGGCATAAAATGAATATATCTCAACATAATAAAATCCATGTATAAAACCCACAGCTAACATTATACTCAATGATGAAAAGTTAAAAAGGTTTCCTCTAAGATTTGGAACAAGACAAAGATGTCACTCTCATCACTTTTATTCAGTATAGTACTAGAAGTCCTAGTGAGATCAACTGGACAAGAAAAGAAACAAAAGAAATCCAAATTGGAAAGAATGAAGTAAAATTGTCTTTTTTGGCAGATGACATTATCATATATAATATATATAAAATATATCATATATATGATATATGTATCTCCCTAAAATCTCCAACAAAAAACTATTAGAACTAATAAATGAATTCAATAAAGTTACAGGATACAAAATCAACATACAAAAATCAATTGCTTTCCTATACACCATATACTATCTACAAAGATCTGAAAAAATATTTCAAGAAATAAATCCCATTTATAATAGCTACCAAAAATTTAAAAATTTTAGGAGTAAATTTAACCAAAGAGGTAAAAGATTTGTTCACTGATTTTAAAACATTGATGAAAGAAATTTAAGATGACACAAATAAATGGAAATATATCCCATGTTCATGGATTGGAATATTAGTATTGTTAAAAATGTCTATAGCACCCCAAGTTATCCACAGATTCAATGCAATACCTATCAAGATTCCAATGACATTTTTTACAAAATAGAAAAAACAATCTTGAAATTTGTGTAGAACCATGTAAGACCCTGAATAGCCAAAGCAATCTTGAGCAAAAACAACAAAGGTTGAGGCATCACACTAAATGAGTTCAAAATGCACTGCAAAGCTATAGTAATCAAAACAGCATGCTACTGCCATGAAAACAGACCTATACCCTAATGGAACAAAAGTAACAGCCCAGAAATAAACGGACACATTTAGTCAAATGATCTTTGGCAAAGATGCTAAGAACATACAATGGGGAAAGAAAAGTCTCTTTAGTAAATGGTATTGGGAAAACCGGATAACCACATGCAGAAGAATGACATTTGACCCTTATTTCACACCATATACAAAAATCAACTCAAGATGGATTGAAGACTTAAACATAAGACCTGATACTATCAAACTCATAGAAGAAAGCACAGGGAGAAATCTTGACATTGTTCTGGGTAGTGATTTTTTTGGATAAAATATTCTCACTTGCTGTATTGTTATTGTATAGCTGTTTTAATAATAAAACTACAAAGCCATTATTTTAAAAGTAACAAGTAATACCTGGGTGTATAAATTAAGATCCTCCATAATTTTACACAAATTTGACTCTTCTTTTTGTGAGATCCTTAGAAATAAGGTGCTGTCTCTTTCTGTGTGTGTGTGTGAACACATGTGCACTTTCGTGTGTGCCAGAAAGCTTTTAATCCCTTTTTCTGAGACGTAGGACAAGACTCCTTTGTTCCTTATACCTGAAGTATCTCATCTTAAGCTAGTCTTGAACTATTACAAAGAACACCTTATCAAATGTTTCTCAGAGCATCCTTAGGGGATCATTGAGCACAACCCGACATGAGATCACTCATGACAGTTGTTTAAATGCTAATTCTGAATCATCACCTCTCAATGTGGGCATGCGAGCTGTAAATTTCATTGAATTCCCCAGACAAAGTTTATGCACACTAATGTTTGAGAACCACTAATGTAAGCAATGACTGAAATTTTTTAGCTCAAAATCTTCCCCTTGCTTTTAAAATCCCATTGTGTAAACTTTGGGTAAGATTCAGGCCTAACCAGAACATAGGCCTCTCCCCATTTAATCACCACATTCTATCTCTTAGGCTGCCGTAACTCTGGGTAAGGTCTGTAACCTTTCTATCAGTTCCCTCATCAATAAAAAAGGGAAGACCTCGTAAGACTGTTGTAAAGATACAATGAATTAATACATGTAAAGTGTTTAGCACATGCCCTGTACTCAATAGATCTGAGCTAATATGATTAGCAGTGCAGCTAAAGGTTGACTTTGGCTTTTTGACAGCCACATGAAACTGTTGACTCATACCCAAGTTTCATGTTGACTAAAATCCCTATTTAAATTTTACATGTGCAGTTGCTAAGCCACATCAATCTCCTCTCCCTTTTTAAAAATAAATAGTTTGGGGTTTGGAATCAAATACAATGGCTTAAATACTGGCTTCTCCACTCACCAGCTGGATAAACTGGGAAATGTATTTAACTCCTCCAATCCTCACTTTTCACATCAATCTCAAATAGTTATCATAAAGATTAAATGAATTGAACAATTAAGAAGTTAACACAGTGCAGAGTCTGAGTTTAGTGCTCAGTAAATATTGCAATGATCATTATTGTCACTTCTATAACATTTCCACTTGTCAAATGTAGCCATTTCCATAACATCTCAGGAAGCTTCTGGATCTGGACTTTGTCAGCCATTGCAATTACTGCCGCTGCTACCACCAAATGCTACAGGGGAACCTCTTTTATCTCCTTACGCCTTGGTACCCTCACCTCTCCAGACAGTTCTCTTTATGGCTATAACTCTCAAGTTAAATACTTTGGCTTGGGCCATGTGATACCAGGTGTGCATTCACTAGTTGAGGCCAGCAAACTACTCTTCCAACCAGCTGTGGTCAGCCAGCATTATACCGTAAATGCAACATTGCTGAACAGCTACCATAGGTTCTTCTATTATCCATATGTCTATTAACACCTAATGCTTTGCATTTTGGCACAGTGAATATCAGAAGTAGGTGCTCACTGGTGAAAATTTTGCTTTTTAAATGGCATCTATAAGTGTAAGAAATTAGTTTTCCTTGGGGAATTACAGATGTACATGATATGTGGATTGGATACAATATTTCAGAGATCCTCTCCATCAGGTTACCCAGGATTTAACTTCTATTCTTAGGGATAGTACCCAAAATTTGCCATCCTTTTTCCAGCAAACCTTTATATAATTTTAGTTGCCTGATGTCAACTCTAAGATTAGTAGGGCAGGGCACAGTGGCTCACGCCTGTAATTCCGGCACTTTGGGAAGCTGAAGTGGGTGGATCACCCGAGGTCAGGAGTTTGAGAGCAGCCTGACAACTATGGTGAAAGCCGTCTTTAATAAAAATAAAAAAATTAGCTGGGCACGGTGGTGCTTGCTTGTAATCCCAGCTACTCGGGAGGCTGAGGCAGGAGAATCACTTGAACCCGGGAGGCGGAGGTTGCAGTGAGCCGAGCAAAGAATCCTGCTCTAGAATATTGTTGCTTCTGAGTGAGCTTTTTATGTTTTTTTGTGGTTAGAGGGCCTATAAGAACAGAATGCTGCCCTTTGCGTGAGTGACAAAACAGGCTGTATAAACATTTTTCTGGACACTTGCTAGTAAATGCTGGTTGTTTAATAACTGTGCATGTGTGGTACAATTTGGTGTAAGCTGATTTTATTATAACCTGTAGACATTATGGGTGCCTCAAGAATATCAGTAAGATCTTGAGACCAGCTCTGCCTGGGATATTCAGAATCCTCAGAATCACAAAAGGCAATAGCAGAAATTCTCTATGCTCCTTGTTCTTAAAGTTTATAGTTCTTCAGAATCTTCTCAAATGCTCCTTCAAAATGCAGGCTCTCATATCCTATCCAATTATAGGGAGGGTTCCCCCGCCAAGTAGGTCTGATAAGCTAAATTTTAATAAGAAAACTTGATGAGGCTGATGTAGATGGTTAGTGAACTACACCCCTTAGAGACGGGAGTGTCTCAAAACCATGTGGAAGCATTTTTACACGCTAATTTCAGACTGCTCTTCAGATGCCTCAGTAAGAAACTTCTGTATATGGACTGCATTTAAACATTTTTTAAAGAGCTTCTCTGTGGTTCTTTAACATATTCATCATAGCTATGTTAAAGTTCTTATCCATTAGCTCCAATATTGAGGTCATCTGTGAGTATGCTTCTATTGTCTATTTTTCTGTTGATTTTTGGTCACATTTTCTTGCTTATTTGCTTGTCTAGTAATTTTTCCCTATTCTAGATGTTTTGATTTGAAACACTGTGGAACCTTCAGATGATTGTATTCCCCAGAAGAAAATATTTTCTTCTTCTGTTAATCAGGTAGAATGACAAATAGAACATCTTAACCTAATCAGAAAGTAAACTGGCTTGAGGTTTAATTGCAGTTTTAGTAAGGTTCTAGCTCTACTTTTCCCTTTTTCTTTGTGCATTGTCCTCCCAGAGCAAGAAATCTATCCCTGCCCTTCAGAGATCCCCAACCCAGGTCTCCAACCACCTACCTTTACAGCTTTAAAAATTGCTAAATAGCTTAAGAGAGAGACTGTTGGCATTTTTGAGTCAGGCCCTCTCTCAGTGAGTCTTTGTTGCTTAATCACCATTAAGACACAGCTTCTTCTGTCTTTAGAAGTTTTGACTTACTTCTTCCACCTCTCACCCAACCCCAGAACTTAGTAAATATTCCATGGGGAAAACTTGGGGCCTTTTAAGTTTCCAATTTATCCCCCAGCTCTGTTCAATCACTAAAACCCACACTAATTTCACCGATCTTGGGAAAAGGCCCTCTTCCAGGGTCTTTTTCAACCTTTGGCTTACACTCCAAATTGGCAAGTGCGCCCCGATATAAAACAAACCAACAAAAAACCAACAAATGGCTGTTGGCAACCATCAGCTCATCTTAGAATAGAATTATTTCTCTAGATTATTAAATCACCTAATACATATTCCTTCCACAGCTTTCTGATGTCTTTAAAAATATTATATACTGGCTTTTCTAATTGTTGGCATTCCAAAATTTGCTACATCCTATCTGCATGTAGATATATTCTGATACACAATTTTATATATGTTTATCTATTTTTCTTTTTTAAAACATCTGTGTAATTATATCAAAGCTAACACATTTATCAGGATATATTCAGAAATGTAACATGTAAAGATGCTTTTCCCCTTCTGTCTTCTCTATGGTTCCTGGGTTAATTTGAAGGAAAGGGGTCAAGGATAGAAATGATCATGCACTGGCTTCATTTTGCTTAGTTGGCACTATCTTCACTTTTGATTGATTTCAGTTCTGAGACCAAGGTTTCAATAGCAACCAGTCAATATATCTGTACCCTCTGTCTAAAGGAATTATACTCACTGCCTGAATGAAGTTATGTGCTTTTCATTTTCTTACCATACTTAAAACCTCAATGAGTAGATTTCTTCAAATGAGTCCTGGGTTGAAAGCCAAGCTAATCATATGCTACTTTTAAATGAGGAATATATTCTGCATATGTGTTTCTAGCTTACAGTCAGCCCTCTGTATTTCCGAGTTCTGCATTGTTGGAGTCAACCAGTCTCAGACAAAAACTATTTGGAAAAAAACACAGTACAAAAGAATACAAATTTAAAAAACAACACATAACACACAATATACCCAGATAACAAACCTGCACATGTACCCCCTGAATCTAAAATAAAAGTTGAAATTGTAAAAATAAAAATAAAAACAATGAAAAAACCCAGCACATTATAACAACTGTTTACACAGCATTTACATTGCATTAGGTATTATAAGTAATCTATGGATGACTTGAAACATTCAGGAGAATGTGTGTAGTTTATATGCAAATTATTTGAGCAGACATGAGCATCTGCAGATTTTGGTGGGGTTCGGGGATAAAAGGGTTGTCCTGGAATCAATCCCCCATAGATAATAACTGTATTTTTTAAATCATCAAATGAAAGTTTAACTCATTAACTTTTAAAAATAACTTTATTAAAAATGTGTTTTTGACATGATAATGATTTATTTTTTACAAAAGGTCCAAGTTTCCTGAAATATTTAGGACATTTACATGTATGTCTATTTTTAAATTAATTAAATAAAAATTTATTGAGTACATGCTGTGTGCTAGGTTCTAAGATGGAGGGTAGTAATACAAATAAGATAGTCATTTTCTGCCCTTAATAAACCTGTAATTTAATAAATAAACAGACAAACAATTGCAATATAGTGCAACATGGGCCATGGTGGATGCATGCAAATGACACTAGGGAAGCATGCAGGAGGGATTTATAAGTCAGTACTGGAGAAAGAGTGAAGAAAATGGGGCACCAGAGGGAGGTCAGGTAAGGCATCCTAGATTAGATGACTGATATGGTTTGGCTCTGGGTCCACACACAACTCTCATGTCGAATTGTAATCCCCATGTGTCAAGGGAGGGACCTGGTGGAAGGCAACTAGATCATGGGGGTGGATTTCCCCCATGTCTGTGGGAAGTCAGGGACGCTGAATGGTGGGACCAGCTGAAGCCATGGCAGAAGAACATAAATTGTGAAGATTTCATGGACATTTATCCCTTCCCCAATCAATACTCTTATAATTTTCTATGTCTGTCTTTACTTTAATCTCTTAATCCTGTCATCTTCGTAAGCTGAGGATGAATGTCACCTCAGGACCCTGTGATGATTGTGTTAACTGCACAAATTGTTTGTAGAGCATGTGTATTTGAACAATATGAAATCTGGCACCTTAAGAACAGCATAACAGCGATTTTCAGGAAACAAGGGAGATAACCTTAAAGTCTGGCTGCCTGTGGGCAAGCAGGACAGAGCCATATTTCTCTTATTACCAAAAACGGGTAAGATAAATATCACTGAATTCTTTCCCCAGTAAGGAATATTAATAATTAACTTCCCTGGGAAAAGAATGTATTCCCAGAGGAGGCCTCTAAGATGGCTGCTTTGGGGGTGTCTGCCCTATGCAGGTGTAGATAGTGATGAAACAGGCCCTAGTCTCCTGCAGTGCCCCCAGGCTTGCTAGGATTAAGAAATTCCAGCCTGGCAAATTCTAGTCAGACTGGTTCTCTGCTCTTGAACGCTGACAATGCGTGCACAGCAGTACATGGAAGTTCATTAGTGATTCTAGTTTTGCCCTGATCTTGTGATCTCGCCATGACCTCCTGCCTGTGATCTTTTGTTGCCTTTAAAGCATGTGATCTCTGTGACCCATACCCTATTCGTACACTCCCTCCCCTCTGAAAATTGCTAATAAAAGCTTGCTGGTTTTACGACTCAGGGGGCATCACGGAACCTGCCAACATGTGATGTCTCCCCCACACACCCAGCTTTAAAATTTCTCTTTTGTACACTTCCCCTTTATTTCACTTAGGGAAAATAGAAAAGGACCCATGTGAAATATCGGGGGCTGAATTTCCCCTGATACCCATGCTGTTCTCATAACAGTGAGTGAGTTCTCATGAGATCTGATGGTTTAAAGGTGTGGCACTTCCCCCCTCACTCTCTCTCTCTCTCTCTCCTGTCGCCCTGTGAAGAAGCTGCTTGCTTCCTCCACCTTCTACCATGGTTGTAAGTTTCCTGAGGCCTCCCAGTCATGCTTCCTATGTAGCCTGCAGAACTGTGAGTCAATTAAACCTCCTTTCTTCATAAATTACCCAGTCTCATATAGTTATTTATAACAGCATGAAAATGGACTAATACAATGACACAAAATAGTTTTGAAAAATAAATAGAAATTTGCCAGAAAAACAAGAAGAAGGAGTTAAAGAAGGAAAAAGCAATAGGTACAAAGCCCTGGAGGTGTAAGACAGAAACCTGTTTGGAGGGTACAGTACGGATGGGGAGACTGTAATAGGTGGAGAGGGGAGAAGCCACAAAGAGCTTTGTAAATAAAGCCACCATTATTACTTCTTGGAATACTGAAGTAGAATCCTAACTGGCTCCCCACCACATTCACTCCCTCTACCTCCTTAGCCAGAGCAATCCTTGCAAAGGCCATTTGATAACATCACTTTCCCATGTAAAGTTCTTTCAATGGTATCTTATTTATTTAAGCAAGAGACCTGTATTAGTCCCTTCTCATGCTGCTAATAAAGATGTACTCAGGACTGGGTAATTTATAAAGGAAAGATGTTTAATTGACTCACAGTTCCACAGGGCTGGGGAGGCCTCAGGAAACTTACAATCACGGTGATAGGGGAAGCAAACAAATCCTTCTTCACGTAATGGCAAGAAGGAGAAGTGCCGAGCAAAAGGGGGAAAAGTCCTTTATAAAACTATTGGATCTCACTCTCTATCATGAGACTAGCAGCATGGGTGTTACCATCCCCATGATTCAATTACCTCCCACCAGGTCCCTCCCACAACATGTGGGGATTATGAGAGCTACAATTCAAGATGAAATTTGGGTGGGGGCACAGCCACACCCCTCCCAAATCTCATGTTCTCTCATTTCAAAATACAATCATGCCTCCCAACAGTCACCCAAAGTCTTAACTCATTCTAGCATTAACCCAAAAGTCCAAGTCCAAAGTCCACCTGAGACAAGACAAGTCACTTCTGCCTATGAGCCTGTAAAATCAAAAGCAAATCAGTTACTTTTTAGATACAATGGGGGTAGAGAGATTGGATAAAAACACCTATTCCAAATGGAAGAAATTGGTCAAAACAAGGGCTACAGGACCCATGCAAGTCCAAAATCCAGTGGGGCAGTCAAATCTTAAAGCTCTGAAATGATCTCCTTTGATTCCATGTCTCACATTCAGGTCACACTGATGCAAGAGGTAGGCTCCCATGGCCTTGGGTAGCTCTGCCCCTGTGGCTCTGCAGGGTACAACCCCCATCCAGGCTGCTTTCATGGGCTGGTGTTGAGTGCCTATGGTTTTTCCTGACACATGGTGCAAGCTGCAAGCTGTTAGTGGATCTATCATTCTAGTGTCTGGAGGATGATGGCCATCTTCTCACAGCTCCACCAGGCAGTGCCCCAGTGGAGATTCTGTGCAGCGATTCCACTGCACATTTCCCTTCCGCACTGCCCTCGCAGAGGTTCTCAATGAAGTCTCCGCCCCTGCAACAGACTTTTGCCTGGACATCCAGGGTTTCCATAAATCCTCTGAAATCTAGATGGTGGTTTCCAAACCTCAGTTATTGACTTCTGCATACCCACAGGCTCAACAATATGCAGAAGCTGCCAAGGCTTTGGGCTTGCACCCTAAGAAGCAATGGCCTGAGCTGTACATTGGCCCCTTTTAGGTACAGCTGGGACAAAGGGCACCAAGTCCTAAGGCTGCATAGAGCAGCAGAGGTGCCCTGGGACCAGTCCAAAAAACATTTTTTCCTTTTAGGCCTCTGGGCCTGTGATGGGAGGGGCTGCTGTGAAGACCTCTGCCATGCCCTGGAGACATTTTCTCCATTATCTTGGTGATTAACATTTGGCTCCTCATTTCTTATGCTAATTTCTGCACTAGGCTTGAATTTATCCTCAGAAAATGAGTTTTTCTTTTCTGCTGTATCATTGGGCTGCAAATTTGCCAAACTGTTATGTTCTGCTTCCTCTTGAATGCTTTGCTGCTTAGAAATTTCTTTCACCAGTTACCCTAAATCATCTCACTTAAGTTCAAAGTTCCACAGATCTCTAGGGTGGGGCAAAATGCCACCAATATATCTGCTAAAGCATAACAAGAATCACCTTTGCTGTGGTTCCCAACAAGTTCCTCATCTCCCTCTGAGACACCTCAGCCTGGACTTCATTGTCCATATCACAATAATATTTTGGTCAAAGCCATTCAACAAGTCTCTAGAAAGTTCCAAACTTTTCCACATTTTCCTGTCTTCTTCTGAGTCTCCAAACTGTTCCAACCTCTGCTTGTTACCCAGTTCCAGAGTCACTTCCACATTTTTGGGTATCCTTATAGCACCCCCACTCTCTCTGATACCAATTTACTGTATTAGTCTGTTCTCATGCTGTGAATAAAGACATACCTGAGACTGGGTAATTTATAAAGGAAAGAGGTTTAATTGACTCACAGTTACACAGGACTGGGGAGGCCTCAGGAAACTTGCAATCATGGTAGAAGGGAAAGCAAACATATCCTTCTTTACCTGATGGCAGGAAGGAGAAGTGCTGAGCAAAAGTGGGAAAACCCCTTATAAAACCATCAGATCTCATGAGAACTCACTCACTATCATGAGAACGGCAGCATGGGGGTAACTGCCCCCATGATTCAATTACCTCCCTTTGAGTACCTCCCATGACTTGTGGGAATTATGGGAATTGCAATTCAAGATGAGATTTGAGTGGGGACACTGCCAAACCATATCAAGACCCAATCCTTATCCTGAGCTGCCCCCTGCCTTGCACCCTGTAGCTGTTCTTTATCTACACCAGCCTCTTGGAGCCCATGGAATGTGTTTTACTTTCTCTTGCCTTCTGGGTACTGCACAAGACACCCTCCCTGCCTGGGAAGTCCTTCCGTCTCCCACCTCCATACCTTGTCAACTCCTTCACCTGCCTTGAATTTTCTGCTGAGACTCCCTCTCTCCAGGAAACCTTTCCCGACCCTTCCCAAATTGGACCAAGTCTTCCCTTTGTAACTCTTTGATGCTCTATAATTGCCTTTATAACCCTTCTCAGAGTATTATTACAGATTAAGTTACAGGGTTATTTGGTTAGTGCCCGCTTCCCACACTAGGCTAAAAATTATATGAGGCAAAAAGTCTTTTGCTTTCATTGTGACTCTCATATCTGATGTAATAGCTGTGTAGGTTATGCTAAAAAATATTTGTTAAACAAATGAGCAAATGAATAAAACCGAGGGAGACAGTAATTGGACAATAAGCTATGTGAAGAATTAATTGCATGCAACTTTACAAAATTTATTTAGACTGTCTGCTACTGTCAGTATCCACTTCTAGGTTAAACTAAATTCTCCATAAAAGGTTGGTATTGGGGAGACTTCGAATGTCCTCCCAGCCCATTTCTTCTGGGGCTTTAACCCAGACAGTATGTGTAGCAACCAATGTCCTGAATTTTCTGAATCAGTTATGATTTCGACTTCCCTGTTCCATTGTTTTCAAAGAGTATGGTCTTTGTCAGACAATATGTCACAACGTTGGGGTCAGAAAATATAGTTGTTGTGATATATTTCTCTGATATCTTATGTAAGGTATATGGGTTATGATAGGTAGATAGATAGAGCTATGATATATTTGTCTGTGTCCCCACCAAAATCTCATCTTGAATACCCATGTGCTCTGGGAGGGACCTAGAGGGAGGTAACTGAATTATGGGAGCAGGTCTTTCTCATGCTGTTCTCATGATAGTGAATAAGTCTCACAAGATCTGATGGTTTTATAAGAGGAGCTCCCCTGCACAAGCTCTCTCTCTCTCTTTGGTTTCTACCATCCATGTAAGACATGGCTTGCTCCTCCTTGCCTTCCACCATGATTGTGAGGCCTCTCCAGCCATATGGAACTGTAAGTCCATTAAATCCTTTTTCCTGTGTAAATTACCCAGTCTTGGGTATGTCTTTATCAGCAGTGTGAAAATGAACTGATATAAGATATATGCCCACACGTACTGCATTTTGTTTACTATGTCCCAATAAATGGCAGCCTCTTTTAATTTAGGCATCATGTTTTTCATCTTTTCTAACTCCCATTCTCAATGACTAAGTAAATATTATTGGTGGATTAACCACTATCATGGAAAGAAAAATAGATTTCCAGTGTTGTACAATGTGAGTTAGTAAACAAAGTCTTTACTCAGATCCTGTAAACATTTGACCAGATCAGGTAAGATCAATATCCTCAAATATAACTATGACATGATTGTAGCAAAGACAATGCTACATGCTTCAAAGTATTCCTCTGTGTTGGCTACTGTATTATTCCGTGTTTACACTGCTAATAAAGACATATGCAAAACTGGGTAATTTATAAAGAAAAATAGGTGTAATGAATTCACAGTTCCACATGATTGGGGAGGCCTCATAACCATGGTAGAAGGTGAATGAGGAGCAAAGTCATGTCTTACATGGCAGCAGGCAAGAGAGCTTGTTCAGGGGAACTCCCTTTTATAAAACCATCAGATGTCATGAGACTTATTCACTATCATGAGAACAGCATGGGTAAAATCCACCCCCATGCTTCAATTACCTCCCACCTGGTCCCTCCCATGACACATGGGGATTATTACAATTCAAGGTGAGATTTTGGTGGAGACACAGAACCAAACCATATTGGCTACTACCATCTGTGTTTGTTAAGGCATTGTAAGAAAGAGATGAGTTCCAGAGAGAATGCTAACTTGTAAGAGGAAAAGAAAAGAAACAGATACTGGTCTAGAAATTCAGAGTCATGCAAGACTGATAAAGCCATTTGCTTCTAGACTCCAAAGAGTAAGAGATGAGACTTTGAAGGCTCTGGAAAATGAAACATGAATCTTCTCAGATTAACCTGTGTGGTCTTCCCAATCCTACTAGCCTCAGTGTAGTTGCCTTTAAATTAAAAGTCAAGAATTTTGGAAGAGAAAGCAAAGAAGTAAGGCAGACATGAAAACTATGTCTAGCTGGGGCATAGTTGATGGCATATAGAACCAACTGGAAGCCAACAGATACATTTTTAAGAGAAATATACAGCCAAAGAAAACATATGTTCCAACTAAAAATGCCATTGATTATTAGACACCTCATACAATCTTTGGGCTCTGACCTAAGGACAGGAAGCAGACTGCAAAAGCTTTATAGAGCTCACGGAGAACATTCTTCCCAACACTGATTTCTGTTGTAGCCAAGGAGGAAAATGGAAAACAAACAAACAAACAAACAAAAAAAAAAAAAAACACAACACTTTGCAAAGGACTGAACCAAGAACCATGGGGAACAGTGGACAAGAGATTTCTTCTTAAAATGAGGAGCAGGATTTAGTTGAATAATTATGCCTACCCTGACAGTAGGGAGCCATTCCAAAGCCTCCTCTACAGAATTTCATCATGCTCTAGACCAGTGTTTTCTATCTATTCCCTTCCCTTTTCACCAGGGAGTATCTGTTGTTGGCATCTGTCGTTATTCAATGATTATGTTTTGAGTGTGTATAAACAACCAGATAACTTCTATGTTTTCTTAAAGATTGTTTTAAGAAGTCACATTTGAATGTAGGAAGAGGAAAACAAAAAACTTACATCACTGAGAGATCCTGGACTTTGAAGTAGACACAATGATTCAATGAAATGTGGAGTTTTTGTTGTTGCTAAGGGAAGGAGTGAGCATATAAGCTCAAATAGTGATAAAATGGATATTTGGCCACTGTGGCAGAGAATGCTTTATATTTGTCAACCTATTTCACCCATCTTATATACCCCAACCTGGGCATAAGATTACATATCTGATCCTCCCTTAAAAGTGAAGCCATGAAATGCATTATTGCCACTGGAACATGTGTGGAAGTTATGTGTGCTACTTGCACACTTGTTCCCTGCAACTCCTTGAGAAATACTTTACATACTCTCTCTTTGTTTTGATGCTGAGAATGATGAATTCACTAGGAGAAAGGAACCTGGGTCCCTGAGTCTTCACCTGGAAGACAGCTGCCTTGGAGAGCCACCTAATCAGGAACAAACTCTTTGGATATTTCATGATAAGAAAGCAAAACTTTAATTGTGTTAAAGTATAAAACTAAAACTTTCCATGGGTGGTAAGACACTGACATTTTCAAGTTTCTTTGTTGCTGCAGCACAAAAGCATTATCTAGCTCACCTTGTATAATACAATGTACTAGCACAAATTTTTGATGGTTCTCCTCTCACCTTTCACTTGGCTCTATATTTCTGCTTATCTATATGGTTCATGCTTCTGGCATTTTTGTTGATTCACAGGAAATGAAAAAGAAAAATGTTAATTCAGAAAAAAAAATCCTCTTGTATCTTTCCAACATTTTCCAGCACAATGAATATTATAAAAGCTGAAAGCTCTGTCCTCAAGGAATTACAAGGCAGTAGAAGACAAGACACAAACACAAATAATGAAAATAAAGGTGAAAAAAGTACAGGGTGCTTAAGTTAAACAGAAAGTTCTGTAAGAATTCAGAGGAAGAAGCGTTTACTTTCTATATTGCAAATTAAATGCAATAAATGTATGGTCCAAATTATTTTAAAAAATTCTGACTCTGCCCCTCCCTCCATTCCTAATAATTTATCACTTAGACATGCACTTTATCTGCTTTGTGAAATATCCACTTCATATTTTAAATTCTAAGCTGATTCCTGCCTGCCAGCATGTATCAAAATTTTCAACTCTTGTCAGTGTGTATGGGCTCTGGGAATTAAACCAATTTCAGTTTTAACTTGAACAGATATCAGTAGACATAGTAAACTAATTTCAAACAGAACATCTACAAATAAATGTAAGTTCTTTAAGTATTATACATCTTGGGGGAGGTGTTTGTGAATTTGCTCTCCACACGGACAAATAACCAACATAAGATTCCTCACAATTAAATACATTTAGGTTTTCTAAAAAAGACTTGAGTAGTCAGCTAATCCTGGGGCCTTTTTCAGTGAGAAATACTTTATGTGACATCTGGCTTAAATACTGTAAGCACATGAACCACTTCCATTTTGAACTTTATTCAACGTTCGTTTCTTTCTTTCTAATAATGCTTCGTTGATTCATTGAGGTAGGAATTTCATCTGAGTGGAGAGAAATAACAAATCTCTATATGGAGAAAGAGGAATGAGAGAAGGTACAGATATTTGTTCCCAGTTCTTCTGTTGGAGAAAGGTGGATTCAGACTCTGGTGCCTCTTGCCCTTAAGCTCACTGTGATTTATCTTGTTTTGCTCTCCAATAGGTGCTGGAGAGTTAGGTGCTCCAATAGGTGCTGGAGAGTTAGAGCCACTCCATCACGATCACTCTGAGCCCTTTCCCTGTCTTCAGTGATGCTGAAGCTTCTCTTTGGAGGAATTCCAGTTTTTCTAGCTGTTTTGGCCCCGTGCCCTCCAGGACCTCCGAAGACTGCGGGGGAACTCAGTGAGTCAACACATGCATTCGACATGTCAGTCTTTCCTTTGCTAAACTAATCTTTTAATCCCTTTGAGAAGCTGCTGCCAAACACCGTAATGTCTCCTGGAGTGAGCAGGGATGTATAAGTGCACACACACACATATGTACAATTTAGAATGTAATTTCAGGAAATTCGCAGACATTCTGAAGATCACCTATGGACCTCAAATTAGGAATTCACTCATTACAGCAAAACAGAGCAATGGTCCCTTTTCATTCCATTTAAATTACTGAGAACTTGCTAAACACTGACTCTGGTCAAACACAGTATTAGTCATTAGGCAAATGTGAATGAAGCATACCCTCTAACCCTAAGGACACACACCATCTAGGGGGAAACAGACATACACTTTATCTCTTTCTTTTTAAATTTTAAGTTCTGGGATACACGTGCAGGATATGCAGGCTTGTTACATAGGTAAATATGTGCCATGGTGATTTGCTGCACCTATCAACCTATCACCCAGTAGTAAGCCCGGCATGCAAAAGCTATTTTTCCTGATGCTCTCCTCCCACCCACACCCTCCCCCAACAGGCCCCAGTGTGTGTTGCTCCTCTCCCTGTGTCCATGTGTTCTCATTGTTCAGCTCCCACTTATAAGTGAGAACATGTGGTGTTTGGCCTTCTGTTTTGTGTTAGTTTGCTGAGGATAATGGCTTCCAGCTTCATCCATGTCACTGCAAAGGACATGATCTCATTCCTTTTTATGGTTGCATAATATTCCATGGTGTATATGTAACCACATTTTCTTTATCCAGTCTATCATTGATGGGGATTTGGGTTGATTCCATGTCTTTGCTATTGTGAATAGTGCTATAATGAACATATCTATGCTTATTGTTCATACACTTAATCTTAATAGGGAAGTCCCTTATGTGTTATCCTTGGCTAAAAGTGCTTGATATGGTTTGGAGTGTATGCCCTCCAAATCACATGTTGGAATGTGATCCTTAATGTTGGCGGTGGGTAGGAGGTGTTTGGGTCATAGGAGAAGATCCCTCATGAATGGCTTGGTGCCCTCCTTGTGGCAATGAGTAAGTTCTTGCAAGATCTGGTTGTTTAAAAGAGTGTGGAACCTTCTCCCACCCCCCTCGTGCCCTCCCCTGCTATGTGACATGATGGCTTTCTCTTTGCCTTCCACCATGATTGGAAACTTCTTGAGGCCCTCACCAGAAGCAGATGCTGGCACTATGCTTCACGTGGAGCTTGAAGAGCTGTAAGCCAAATAAACCTTTATAAATTACCCAACCTCAGGTATTTCTATGAAGAAACACGAACTGATGAATACAGTGCTACTAGTGAGATGAGATAATGGATTTGGCTGTAATTTGTGGCATACTTGACAGCCTCTTGCAATAGTGAGTCTATTACATTCAGTCATTCATCATTGCATTCTTGCCACCCTCCAACTGATGATGTTAATGACATTCATACATGGTAGGATTGTAAATGTTGGTAACAAATAACTATATAATCTTAAGTAGTAATTCCATTAACTTTCAAATACCTCAGTGCACTCTTAAGAAAAATGAGCATTGTACTACATTATTTCTAAGATTGATTCCAATTCTCTTTCTATGACTCCATGCAAAGTTATTTAAATTTTTCATCTGTTTTCTACTTGCCAATTCTACTTGTTTTCTACTCGCCTGTTGATAAGTAAAGTCTTGCAAGAATACTTGCAGTATTTTTTGTTGAAGATATTTTGTCACTGCCAGAATTGATGAGCACTTGACTCCACAGTTCTTCCCAACCCATCGATTGCAAGAAATACAGGCAGGCTGGTCCAGCAGGTATTATGCATCCTGCAAGCATGGGAAGGAGGCACTTGCTCTTGCACACAGGTTTAGGTGGATGAAAGCAATGTCATGCTCACAGAGAGAAGATTCTGAGGGTCAGAGTCAGCGAAGAGGATTCAAATGAAGCTTCAGATGAAAATGTTTGAAGCAGGTTTCAGAAGTCAGAATGCAGAACCATAAGATTAAAGATTAAAGATTCAGGTGTCAGTGGGTTCAAAGAGAAAAGCAGGAGGGAGTCTGTGCAAATAACAGGAATCGTGAGCTGTCACCAAGACAGGCCTTTCTTGTATTTCCAGCAGCATGTTCTCAATGGGCTGAATCCACTTAGAGGTCAGGGAATGTATCAGCGTAAGCACAATTTCTGCTATGGTTTCTGCTACCCCTTCCTTAAAGTTTGCTTCCAACTCCTTGCTACCATTGTTGATGAATCATCCATGTACTAGGTTCCCAATGATCTATTTTTAATAATAATTTGTTTTAAATGGCAGTTATAACCAACTCTCAGTCATGAAGAGGAGTAGGAAAGAGTATGTGTGTGTGTGCATGCACATATGGTTGTGTATGTGTATATGTGTGTATATATATCCATACACATACATATACATATATGTATACATATATATGCACACACATATAATGGGATACTCATATTATTTAAAACTTCCATTTAAACCAACAGTTTTAGTTAATATCCCATCAAATCATTCAATGGGATTGCCAGTAAATAACCAAATAGTTTGGATCTTATGGCTTCTTCTCTTTTTCTCTTCTCTGTCTTTTTCTTTTCTCTTTCTCTTGGCCGTCTGATAGAGATTAGATGTAGTAAGAATTATCCTTTGATATCTCTAAGTCAATGTGTGTTGCATTCCTGTCCTCTGTAAATAAGATTCTGTGGCAGCCGTTTTGCTAGAACTCTAGGGGAGGTCAAAGAGCTGAGGTAAGCTTGGGAAATGGAAACGAGTGTGTTGACGGAAAGAAGAGGGCAGCTTCCCATCTGAATTATGGGATGCAACAGAGAGACAGAAGTAGAACAAAGAAGGCAAAGGTCAAAGTTTCCATTTCTTGTCAATTAGTGCAGTCACTGTGGAAAAGAGTTTGGAAGTTCTTTAACAAACTAAAAATAAAAATACCGTAAGATCCAGCAATCCCACTGCTAGGTGTATATCCAAAAGAAGTAAAATCAATAGGTCAAAGAGATAGCTGTATTCTCATGTTTATTGCAGCACTATTCACAATAGCCAAGATAAGGAATCAACCCATTTCTACCTAGACTGAGTGTACATCTCCAGAAGTTGGGTCAAGGCTATAGAAGCTTCCAGGAAAGTATAGGGAACACCAAGAACATCAGGGTTAGTGGCTTATTTCCCAAGGCACAACAGGGGAAGGCTGTCGATTTCTAATATAGCAAATGATCTGTTTGGGGTACTTTAAGCAGCCAGTAGGAATGTAGGTAGAAGTTATGTGTGCTACCTCTAGACTTAGGAGCTACTTAAAGGTAATGAAACAAGCAAGAGAGAGAGATTGAGAGAGACAGAGAGAGAGAGAAGGCAAAGGAGGACTAGCCCCTGGTCTCCCAATGCTGACAGCATGCCCCAATGCTAAGAAAACCATGGGATTGGAAGAATTCTAAGTTCTGCAAGAGAAGGCCCCTGAGGATATGACCCTCAATGACTAGAGGGAATGGCAAAGTCAGTGGTTAGTAGCAATGAATGCTATCACACTCCAAAAAGCTGGATGGGGCCATTTGCACCTCAGAGGATGCTGGTTCTAGCCAAGCCCAGCTCACCATTCTGCAAAAGATACTAAAAGAGATTCAGAGGACTCTGTCAACTCCCTCATACACCAAGGTACTTCCTAAGAGAAGAAGTGGGAGGGCGTAGAACTCTGAAAGCAATTATTCTTAACACGAAAGGAGACTGATTAAACTGGAAAAGACAGATATATTTTTAATGGCCAGGTTTGAGTTTCTCTGCTATCCAGTGAGTTGGAAAGGAGGGATCAACTGAGGGCACATTGAAAAATTTGTGTGTCATGATCTACTAATTGTCAGGAAAAAGATCCAGAGATAGGCAGCAGAAAGAAATAATAACTAAGATAATGCAGTGGCAGAATAATTAGCTTCTGAATAATTAAGATCTTTTGATAATCAGAACTTCCCATTATTCTCACACAGAGTGAGAGAGACTCATTTCTGAAGGACTGAGTTTAATTCCACCCTAAATGCAGAGATGGAGGTGGGTTTTGCAGTTATTGAGTCCTTTTGTTAAATTTTAATCTCATTTTACTCTTGTATTCATCTCACTTTCATTTCTTTTAAATATTCATCTCATAAAATATCTTCACAAAAATTAATCAATTTTTATGTATTGTGCCCTTGTGCCCATAATCTGGATGGAAAGGCTGAGGACCAGAAATCAACCAATGTGAATTAGCACCAGTTGGAATATTGTGTTTCACTCCAGCTCGTGTAGTCCCCTCAGCTTTGCAAAACCAGACGGTCATTCCCAGAGTAACTTTCCTCTAACAGTGACATGGTATTTGGGTGACTCTTTAACTGCAGAGCTAATGCTCAAGTAGATCTTATTTCCAGAATTAATAAAAGGGCAAGAACGTTTGGTGACGTTGCTTGGAATTGCACAGAATTGGCAATGATAAATTCATCCTGCCGAAGTGCAGCTGGAAAGAAAGCTCTACCTTCATATTCTTAGAGTGCAAAGAAGGAGTGGTAAAAGGGTGGGTCAAATTCTCTAAAGAAAGATAACCGTGAGAAGGATTTACAATTGAGAACTGTCCCAGATAATTTTCTTAAAATTACTTCACAAGCAAAAGTATCACCCAAGCAGGGAAGCATCTATTCAAAGCCACAGACATCCTGCAATGCTTGGCTCTGACTTCTGAAAAGGGAAGATATAAAAGAGAATTTCAAAGATGGCAATTTATCACTCACGTCTGGATCCCACCAGTTAGCTCTAGCATCTCTATCTCCCTGACAGTCCTGAGGACCCAGCTTAAGTGAAACACAAGCAGCCTGGAACCCCTAATAATAGCAAAAAGTGTTCTTGTTGTTCTAGACATGGTAAAGGCAAAAAAAGAAGCATAACTTGAGAATGATCAACAAAACCATTAATTTGAGGTTAAAAATACATGCATAGAAATGCAGCAAAAACAAATATAGGCAAATGGGATTTAATTAAGCTAAAAATCTTCTGCACAGCAAAAGAAATAACAGTAAACAGACAACCTACAGAATGAGAGAAAATATTTGCTAATTATGCCTCTAGCAAAAGGACTAGTATCCACAGTCTCCAAGGGACTCAAACAACTCAACAAGGAAAAAACAAACAACCCCATTAAAAACTGGGCAAAGGACATGAACAGACATTTCTCAAAAGAAGAAATACAAGCAGCCAACAAATACATGAAAAAATACTCAACATCACTAGTCATCAGAGAAATAAAAATTAAAACCACAATTGGATATCATCTTACATTAGTCAGAATGGTTATTATTAAAAAGTCAGAGAACAACAGATGTTTGTGTGGATGCAGAGAAAGGAGAATGCTTAAACACTGTTGGTGGCAATGTAAGTTAGCTCAACCTTTATTGAAAACATTATGATGATTTATCAAATAACTAAAAATAGAATTATCATTCAACCCAGCAATCCCACCACTGGGCATTTACCCAAAGGAAAATAAATCATTATATTAAAAAGACACCTGTACCCATATGTTCATTGCAGCACTATTCACAATAGAAAAATCATGGAATCAACCTAAATATTTGTTAGTGGTTGACTGCATAAAGAAAATGTGTAGGGAACTGCATCAAATTATAGGCACAGAAATAGATGAGGATCTAGAAATGAAATTAAACCACTATCAGCTCAATACTTGTAAGTCCAAGTTTCCAGCAACCGCACAAAAGCCCTTAGGAATCTCTGTAATTAACTAGCATATCGGCAGTGATGACACTTGAGTGCTCAGATGGAGGTGGACTAGTGAGGATTAACAGACAACATGGACAGGAGTGAGGTTCAGAAAGGAATTCTGGAACCAGGTGACAAAGAAGAGGAAGGCTGTAGTACTCTATACACCATAGAGTACTACACAGTCATAAAAAAAGAATGAAATCCTGTCATTTGCCACAACATAAATAGAGCTGGAGGACATTACCCTAAGTAAACTAATTCAGAAACAGGCAGTTAAATACTGTGTCTTCTCACTTACAAGTGGGGGCTAAACAATGGGTACACATGGACATAAAGATGGAAATAATGGACACTGGGAATTCCAAAAGGGGAAGAGGATAGGAGAGGGGCGAATGTTGAAAAATTACCTATTGGGTACAATGTTCACTATTTGGGTAATGGAGACACTAGAAGCCCAATCTCCATCAGCAAGCAATATACCCATATAACGAACATACACGTGTATCACTGAATCCAAAATAAAATAAAATAAAAATACATGCTTAGACCCTTCAATGGATATCTATACTTATTCAACAAATAAAATATTATAAGCTATAGCCCTGTGTGAAGTGTTACCAGGTGCTGGTGAAACCCTTAGCCAAGAGCATCCAGGGAAGTGATCCTCCCCCAGCCTTCCTCTTCTTTGCCACCTGGTTCCAGAATTCCTTTCTGAACCTCACTCCTGTCCATGTTGCCTGTTAATCCTCACTAGTCCACCTCCATCTGAGCACTTACGTGTCGTCATTGCCGATATGCCAGTTAATTACGGAGATTCCTAAGGGCTTTTGTGCGGTTGCTGGAAACTTGGATTTATAAGTATTGAGCTGATAGTGGTTTAATTGCATTTCTAGATCCTCATCTAGAATTTGATGCAGTTCCCTAAAACAGACTTTTCCTTTTTCTCCATAGGAAGCAGTATAGAAGTCCCATGGCTGCTAGTAGAAAAGGCTTGTAACCTGGGTGGTACCTGAAAAATTTTTCATCTTCACTTAAAAGTCACTCCCGTTCTTACTGCAAGATTAAGTTTCCCATCCTAAGGCACTGGGACTGCATTCCACATATTGCCTTTCTGAGGTTTTGCTGCTTCTTGCCCACTGGGATGAATGTCGCACAAACATTCTACTTCTATTGTTTAGACTCGTGGCTCTAGAGTCTTAGGTCTGACTTCACTACAAAATAGCCACGACAATGAAAGCATATGTACATAAGGACAAATACACACACATATATTTATGTCAGAGGCTATATGTATACATATGACATATAACACACATATATGTATGTGTGTGTATATATATATCATATATATCATATATACCCAAGTAAGTGCTATTCTTTTCAGTGTCAGCCTGTATGTGTGTATATATATATACACACACACACACACATATATATGTGTACAGATATATATCTCATATATACCCAAGTAAGTGCTATTCTTTTCAGTGTCAGCCTGGAAGATATTCCCTCCATTCAATCACACTGCTATTGCTTGAAATAATTTCAGAACTCGGCTGTTAAAATGTCCTTTAGAATCTATGGCACAAACTTTTCAATATCTTCTGTAGTGACGATCTTCATTCATGGAAAACAGACAAAAGTCATTTGGGGCAAACTCTGGCTAAAATATGGTTGATTAAGGTGAAGTAAAATCAACTGAGGTTTTCTTTTTTCATTCTTTATTTGACAAATATCCACTTTTTTTGGAGAATTTTCAGAAAACAGAAGAAATTAGTGAATGATGGCACAGGCTTTTCTCTTCCCACAGAATCTTCAGTTTTTACATAACTGCTGGACTGTTTGATGATGGAGGGTAAAATCTACATGAGCAATGCATTGTCAAATAAACAAATCAATGTTTATTAAGTTAATGATATTTCCACATAGGCTTTCTGAGCTCACCAAGATACACCATGTTTCCATTATTAATTTAGTTTTAATATAAGAAATTGGCTCACACTATTATGGATGCTAGCAAATCCAAAATCTGCAGAGTCAATGTCCCAGTTTGAGTTTGAAGGCCAGTAGGCTGGAGAATTCTCCCTTACTTGGAAGAGGTCAATTGTTCTACTCAGGCCTTCCACTAATTAGATGAAGCCCACCCACAGTATGGAGGGCAATCTGTTTACACAAAGTTTATCAATCTAAATGTTAATCTCATCCGAAAACACCCTCCAAGTTGACACACAAAATTATCCATCATAAGTACATCTTTATCAACTTGGTGCTCATATACATCTTCATAAACCAAGGCTAATCTCCAAACAAAAAAAGACAATAACAAGTTTATAATTCCAACTAACATTCCACAACTACCTTGTGAATAATGCATCAGTCCTTTCCCCTGAAGAGGATGCAAAGTCCTTAGATAATGTTAGCTCTTCTCTTTGATATTCCATGACTTTAGTACTATAAGGTAAAGTTAACAATAAATACTATGATATAAAGTCAATACCTCTTATATTACATGAAAAATGAATAAAAGAGGGAAGAAAACAAAGTTATTTGCTATACACACATATATATATTCATAACAAAATAAGGAAGGAATGCTCATGACAATTATGTCTTTGTTTCTATAACTAGTCAAATGGTCATAGCTGGTATGCATAACTGTCTTCTTCCACTGCTCATTACATATTACCTTTGCCTTCCGTAAGCACCTCAGCTGGTCATGGTTCTTTACCTGGTGGGGCCAGTAGTCCTGCCCAGATTGGGTTGTTGTAGTTTGCCATTGACTTTAATCACATAGCATGATAATAATAGAAACTCCCTAAAGGGTCTCCTATATTTCAGAGTTACCCTTTCTTACCTCCATTACAGAATAGCAGTCCAATTTTTCCTTGCAGTCAGGATCAGTCACCCCATCTACCACAGTAACTCCCTTCCTTGCATGTTAATTCACAGATATGAGCTCAAAGTGAACCTGTGGCAGTCTTAACTTCCAGTTCCATGGAATCATTGTATCTTCTAGTGAAAGCATTTCTCTCTTTGAAACTAATAGGTGAAGACCAGCAGAGTATATCATTATGGATACAGGAGGCAAAAATTTTGTTAGTGGTCACTATGACCAATAGTGAGTGGTTCCACTCCCATTTCTACCGCTTGATTCCTGGACTCATGAATTCAGGCTATGGGAGAAGAAGCAGCATATATGGATGCTGATTCAGAGCAGATGCTGCTGGAGATCCTTGTCCCACCATTGCAGGTGTTGCTACCTAGCTGGCACTATACTGAGTCTTCAAAATCCCACTCTACCACTTCAAGACTGCTGTTTCAGGATGGTGGGAAACATTATAAGACCGGTGAATTCCATGATCCTGGACCCATTGCCATAGTTCATTTGCTGAGAAGTGAGTTCCTTCATCAGAAATAATACTGTATGGAATCTATGATGGTGGATAAGGCATTTCATAAGTCCACAGATGGTAGTTTTGGCAGAAGTATTGTGTGCAGGGAAGACAAATGTATATCCAGAGTAACTGTGTATTTCAATAAGAACAAAACACAGTCCCTTCTATGATGGAAGTGGTCCAATATAATTGACCTGCCACCAGGTGGCTGGCAGGTTGTTACCCCAGAAATAATGCCATATTGAGAATTCAGCATTGGTCTCTGCTGCTAGCAGATTGGACAGTAGCTGTATGTTGCTGAGTTCATGCATAACCCCCACCCCTGCCACCATGGTCACTTTGTTTATGAGCCCACTGAGGAATGACAAAAGTGACTGGGAAAAGAGACTGCAAAGTCAATCTTTGTTGTAATTCAGCCACTCAAAGTATGAGATTTGGGTTTGGTTTTTAGTAATCTCAGCCCTACAACTATAGGAGATAGGGGTTTCTTTCAGGCAGACATGGAAGTTTTCTCTTCATTTATATGGCACTTAACCTGGGAACTGGTATTCCTGAGCTCATCTTCCTCCCCCACTTCATCCAGTAACATTAAAAGCAACCATCCAATTTCATTGTAATCATTTGTCTGACAAAGATTTTCAAAAATATCATATATGTGGTCTCCCAGATCCTTGCTTCTTATAAGTGATTCATTAGGAGTATCCAATTGTGATATTTTGTATATATCTATCGCCAGATCACACCATAGGCTATGAGCGCTCTTCTTTACTACTGAAAATAGAGTAATTAGTGTCTTTAAATGTGATCAGATTAGAGCTCCAATTCCAGAAACTTCAAAAGCAATTCAGAAAATTCATCTTAAGATACAATTTTTCTGCAACCACCCTCAGTACTCAAACCTGTAGGTAAGACTTTTTCAGAAAAACAGAACTAATAGAAGATACATATTAAGAGATTTATTATATGAAGTTGGTTCCTGTGAAATGGAACCTGGCAAATCCAAAATCTGCAGATTCAGTGTCCACGTTTGAGTCCACTGGCTGGCAGGCTGGAGAATTCTCTCTTGTTTGGGGGAGGTCAATCTTTTGTTCTACTCAGAAGCTCACTTTATTGGATGAGGCCCATCCACATTATGGAGTGCAATCTGCTATACTCAGTCTACCAATTTAAATGTTAGTCCCACCCCAAAACACCCTCACAGAAACACCCAGAATAATATTGGATTAAATATCTGGGTCCCCCATGGCCCAGTCAAGTTAACAAATAAAATTAACTATCACAATATTCTGTCTTCACATTTTCTCATTATCACCCAAAAGAATGACACAGTCTTGATAAATATTGTCCCTAGAGCATCATAGAATGTTTAAGATTTGCAAAGCTAATACAACTCTTTATGTTACAGCTGGACATGGAGAAGACTCAACTCAATCAACTGTTCAGGAGGAGAACCTAGTTTTAGAACCAAGTTTTTGAATTCTTATGGCCATATTCTTTTCATAATGTTATTCTACTATCCTTTCTATGAAATCAATACTTTCCTGTGTAATGGATCTGCATCTTTCTTTACTTTTATTGCTTTAGCCATCATGGTTTAGGTTTGAAGAATATTTGAGCCAATCAAAATTTTGACATTTGTTCCAGTTTAACAATAAGGATTCATGGTTACTTGCAGCAGTGTGTCATTATAGCATCTTTCCAAACGTCTTCAAACCTCTCTGTGCCAATCAAAAACATTCATTTGACATTTTATACCATTTACTTCTTTTAATATCCCAGCTGTTTACTTGGCAAGTTGGCTTAACTTTATCCAAATTTGATATGAATTCCTTCTTCTGATCAACAGTTACTCATTTCTATCCTGCCACACAGCAACATACACTCATGTTTGCCCTAAGAAAAAGTAAAAAAAGTACTTCTGATTTGGGGCAAGCCAAAATTTTCCATTTCAACTTGGAGAAGGAGTATCAAACTAAAAGTGAGAAGACATTAACTCTGAAATTTTACAGCAATTAAATTGCTTGGAGACCTTGATCCTTTTATTTCTTGGAATATCAGGGAAAGGAGTTCCTTCCTTCCTTCCTTCCTTCCTTCCTTCCTTCCTTCCTTCCTTCCTTCCTTCCTTCCTTCCTTCCTTCTTCCTTCCTTCCTTCCTTCTTTCCTTCCTCTCTTTATCTCTTCTCTTTTTTCTTTCTTTCATAGGGCCTTATTCTGTTGCTCAGTGAATCTTGGCTCCCTGCAGTCTAAACCTCCTGGGCTTAGTTGATTCTCCCACCTCAGCCTACCAAAGTGTTGGGATTACAGGCATGAGCCACCATGCCTGGCAGGAGTTGAATCTTAAAATATGTTATCCTTCACATGTGTGAATAATTTAAAAGACGTGTTCACACACATTGTCTCATTCAACTTTCATAAGCTCACTGTGAAATAGATATCATTTTCTAAACTGTAAAGTCAGTGTTCCCATCAGCAAAAGTTTAAAATTAATTGTTACCATATGTCTACTATTATCCCTCCCTCTCTGCTTCTCAAAGCTGCAAAGGGAAAATTGTCTGCTTGTAGTTACTACTGCTGCAAATCAAATGACTAATTAGAGATCCATACGTGATGACGTCCTAGAAAGATTTTGATTAGCCACTCATCCCAGGTGCAGGAAGTAAGGAACACTCAACACTTAGGATGAACAAAGGTGGCATTAAAACTTGTTAACTCTTCTTAATCATAGAAAAGCTGAACCCTAAACCTGGGGGTGGCTGTGGTGGTGGACGGCATGTAGATTTAAGAACTTGTGAAAAGGAAAAGCCACCATCTCTCTTCTGAAAGGAGCAGGCATAGGATAAAGTATCTTTCTACCCAATGTGACATTCCAACATAAGCATCTCCAGCCCAGACTTCTCTAATGGGCATCTTAACCTGAGTATCTAGTGAGAATCACAAGCTGAACATGTCAAAAAAAAAATCTTGCTCTTCCCCTTCCACTATAAGATCTATTCTTATAATTATCACCTCCAATCAAAAGCAACTTTATCCTCTCAGTGGATCAGGAAACACCCTTAAAATAATTTTTTTTTTTTTTTTTTTTTTTTTT
Organism: Rhinopithecus roxellana; assembly: GCF_007565055.1. Taxonomy (NCBI): domain Eukaryota; kingdom Metazoa; phylum Chordata; class Mammalia; order Primates; family Cercopithecidae; genus Rhinopithecus; species Rhinopithecus roxellana. Next base: position 98,193,122 of record NC_044556.1, on the reverse strand, counting down.
TTTTTAGATGGAGTCTTGCTCTGGGCTCATTGCAACCTCCACCTCCCGGTTCAAGCGATTCTCCTGCCTCAGCCTCTCAAGTAGCTGGGATTATAGGTGTGTGCCACCATGCCCAGCTCATTTCTGTATTTTTAGTAGAGATGGGGTTTCACCATGTTGGCCAGCCTGGTCTCAAACTCCTGACCTCGGGTGCTCTACCTGCCTCGGCCTGCCAAACTGTTGGGATTACAGGTGTCAGCCACTGTGCCTGGCCTGAAATCATTCTTGAATCTTCTCTTTCTCTTACCCCCCAGTTCCAACCAACAGCAAATTCTATCAACTTCAGCTTCTTACTATTTTGATTACCACCACCACCCCACATTAGTCCAGGTCACAACAATCTACTGATTATTCTACTTGATTTTACCTCCCCATCCCACTTAGAGTCTACTCCTAACTCAGCATTCAGTGTAATCTTATCAGAATACAAGTCAGATTATGTTACTTCCCTGCTCAGAATTCTCCAGTGGTTTCCACCTCAGATGGCACAAAAGCCAAAGACTTTACAGCAACCCAGAAAGCCCTTTGCTTTTTCTGACCTTGCTCCTACACTGGCTTATGCTCCTTACACTCAGTTTACTGTCTACAGCCACAATGACCCCCATATTTCCCCTTGAAAACTCCCACCTGCTCCCTCACCTCCACTGGGTATTAGCTCAAATGCCCCCTCTTCAGTGGCACCGTCTCTGAGCACCAGGTTTAAAGTTGACCCCTCGGTACTCCTTGTCCTCCTTCTCTGACCTCTTATCTCCACAGCAATCACCCCCATTTAATATACAATATAATATTTTTCTTGGTTACTTTGCTTAACTACTGGAGTGTAAGCTCTGCAGCAGCAGGAATTTTGTCTGCTGTGTTCACTAATCTATCCCAAACGTTTCACATCATGCCTGGTACCATGTAGACAGGTTATATTTACTGAATTAAATGTAATGAACAACCCAGTCCCAAACCACATCTTACACTATGGAACCTGGGGAAAAATCCCTCAGTCCTTGTCTGAAAGGTACTTTGGTGGCTGCCCAGTGTTCTGCATCCAGACTTGTGGCTTCTTGTCTTTTTTAGCGTGAGCAGAGAGTCTCAGCCGTAAATGAACGCTGATGGGCATCGCATGCATTTAAATGAAAAAGTAATTAAAAGGGATTTCGTTGGAAACAATTTCTTGACATGGTTTCAGGCCTCTGCAGAAATGCTTCTTAGTTTGTCTATGCTTCCTTCTTATATCCAGCCACACCCTGGCACAATGTTAAACAAAACTGGTGCTTCTTTTCCAAGGCTACATGCAGGTGACCTCTTCATCCTTCTTCACCCTCCCCATCCCAGATGAACCTGTGTCATCATGGAACATTCCAATTGAAATTTTACCAAATCCTGCCAGACCTCGTGTGCCTTGGTCTAGTACTTACGATAGGTAGCAATTTCAGCAGGACAACAAAAATAATGTTCACCCGAAGAACTCATTGACTTGTGGTGCATGATTATAACATGTGTTTCATTTTATTAATATTTTGTAGGTGATTTTAAAGGTGTTTGAGAAAGGAACGCTTCTGCTGTGATCAGAGGTACAGAGTGGAGTGTGGGCATGTAAGGGGGACTCCCAGATGTGGATGTGTTGTGTCCTTGGTTTGTGAGCCCAGGGGAGCAGATCGAACACTGAAGCCTGTCCAGAGTCATGATGCCTTTTAAGTGAGGCTTGAATGATAAAATGAATGCAATTTGCTTCCTATTCAGCCAACATTATGAAAGACATATGGGGTATCACACCTTCCCACTAGGTGCAAATGTATTTGCTTGATAAACTCTTTGCTTCAGTGACCTATCTGATATAACTCTAATGCTCATACTATTAGTTTTAAGATGGAAATTAGCTAAACGTTCTTCTGCTGAAGCTTGAGAAAGAAACAAAATGAAATGGTTTCAGCTTGATCCTGTTCCTGGGATAAGGACTAGGCAATTCTTTCTTTCTTTTTTTTTCTTACCATGAAGAACTCCTCCATGAGAGTGGGGACAGCCACACAGCTTAACACTCTTCGGTCTTTGTTAGGAAAATGCTTGCATTGTATCATGCTAACCTCAGATCTCTCTCCCTGTCTCCCTCTGTCTCTCTGTCTCTCACATGTGTGTGTACATGCCATGTAAAGCAGGGGTTGAGACACAAGCAGAGAGACTGAGTTAATAATTCGATTGAAGAAGATGCAAACAAATATAATTAATATTCTCAGAAAGTCTCAAAAGGGTATTACATCAATAAACAAAAATATACTGTTATTTTTCAAAGATCTTAGAAAGAAATATATATATATATATAAGCATTGACTTTTTAAAAATTTACCTTAGTAAATGGTGTGAACAGCCAAATAGAACCAAAGAGTGGAGTAATAAAATGGAAAATGGAGCTCAAGAGTGTCTTTGAATATCTGGTAGAAAATTTTTTCTATGCAAATTATAGTAGAAAGTCTGGAGACCTGGAGGATAGATATAGAAAGTAGAAGTTGAGAAAACAGAGAGAACTGAAGGGAGAAAGGTAATGAAATAATTTTTAAAACAGAAACAGAATCATTTTTCTTACAAAGACCTAAATCAGCACACAAACATTCTGTAATGTCCCCTCTCCACCTTCTTTTTTTTTTTTTTTCTCTGAGATGGAGTTTTTCACTCTTGTCGCCCAGGCTGGAATGCAATGGTGCGATCTTGGTTCACTGCAACCTCCACCTCCTGGATTCATGCAAATCTCCTTCCTCAGCCTTCCAAGTAGCTGGGATTACAGGCACCCACCACCATGCCCTGCTAATTTTGTATTTTTAGTAGAGACGGCATTTCTCCATATTGGCCAGGCTGGTCTCAAACTCCTGACCTCAGGTGATCTGCCTGCCTCGGCCTCCCAAAGTGCTGAGATTAAAGGTGTGAGTCACCGCACCTGGCCTGTAATATCCTCCATTTTAAGGAAAACTCTACCTTCATGCTTTATCCACTCGCATTTCTCTGTTTCCTTTATAGAGAGTTCCTCAAATGACTTGTGGATGTTGACTGGCCCAAGTTTAAGGCCTCTCTTTAACGCACTCAATCTGTCTTTCATCCCAATGTCCTTGGAAATCCCTTCAACACCAGTGTTGCCAAACTCTATGGTCAATACACCATCACACCAGTGTTGCCAAACCCCATGATCAATATATGCCATCATCGCCTTTCCAGAACACCAGCAGCAATGGCAGTGTTAGCTACTCCCTCCTTCTGGGAACAAGTTGTTTACTTTGCTTTTGGGGTCTCATGTTCTCCTGGTTTGGAGTCTCATGTTCTCCTGGTTTCCCCCATGATAACATTTAAACTCCTAACTATGCCTTGTATGCCTTTAATAATCTGACCTCCAGTTACCTGTCCAATATCTCCTACTGCTTTCACTTCATCACTTTTGTTCCGATCATACTGTTAATAGTTATCTTTTTATACCTTGAATATACAAAATTGATTCTTTGCTAGTTACTCTACTAAGGTCACATTTTTTAGACAACTGATATGACTCACTCTCATGTCCTTCAGCTAAAATGTCACCTCTTAGGAGAGGTCTTCTCTGATGACCCAAATAGCAATGCCCTTCCCCCAGTCACCATCATTTCTATTTTTCTACTTTGCTTATTTAAATTCACATAGCTTTTGAATATCTGAATTTCTATCTATCTGTCTATATATATAATGTATATTCATTTGTGTATTGCCTTGCCAAGGGGACTTTGTTGTATCTTTGTTATATTCACTGATGTATCCTTCGTACATTATAAAATGCCCTAGCACATAGTGTTTAAAAAACACTTGTTTAAAAAAAAATGAAGGAATGAATCACGAGAATAAAAAGCTTCATAAATTTTAGCTAGATGAAATAAAGAGATCTAGTCATTATGTGTTAGTGTGTTGTAGCGTTAAAGATAAAGAGATATTTTTAAAACTTCCACGGAGAAGAAAACAAACTACTTTCTTGGAACATGTTGTTCACTTTATCTACTGAAAAATAATAGAAAATGCAATCAACAGTCTTAAGGAACAAAGAGGACGTTTTGGCATATATGAGAAAAGTCCAGTGGTAGGGCAGCATTCAAGTGCCGATTCATTCAGCAATTCAACGATGTCATCAAGGACCCATTTTCTTTCCATCTGTGTTCTGCTATACACAGAGTTAGGTTTTTTAACCTGAGACTGGCTTATATACAGACTGCCAGTCTCAGTTGGAGCTACATTCTTTGTTTCCATAAAAGGAGAGAGAGAGAAAGCTTTTGTCTTAGTATTCTAACAAGAATTCTGCGATTGACCCTGGTACCTTTATTTAAAACACATGCCCACCCTTGAACCAATGGGTTCTGCAGATATGCATTGTGCTGATTGGCTTAAGCCAACCTAAGACCCTGAAGATGTGATAGTGGATGGGACTGGGAGTAATATCCAGCCTTCTCAAAAGTAATGGAGTATGAAGGGGAGTGATGGTCACTCACAGGAAAGTCTGGTGATGAGAGGTAGGCTGGGTAGACTAGATGCTGGCAGGCAGTCAGTGCTGCATATCATACCTGCAGAAGGACAGCAATTAGACTGACACCAGGCTTCTATGGGCAACACAGTGTGATGGGAGAAATAATTTCAAAGGTCTGCATAAAGACACTCTGAACCTAGAATTATATAACAAGCTAAGTTATTACTCAAGTGTGAGGCTGACATGAAGATGACATCATACATGGAAAGAATGAAGTTTGCTAACCACAAAAATCACTCTGAAATGTTACTGAAAATGTGCTCCAGTTAAATGAATGCTTTCAAGAAAGAGGAAGTTATGGAATATAGGAAGCAGTAGTGAACAGCCAAAACTGAGTTAAAATAAGAATCAATCATCAGGTAAAAACAAGTTAACCATAACCTGATATTAAAATCACAGATGATCTCAGAGAAGTGGCAGGAGAAGAGAGGGAGAAGAAGGTAAGTTAAATCCTTCTATGAGTCTCATTAATAGGCAGGATGTAGATAATAACTCATTTAGTTATTGAAAGGACATTATATCTAAATATGTGCATATTAAAGCTAAGAACATTAGTCATAAAAAGCATATATTTTAAACTGTTACAGGGAATGAGAGAAATAAAACAATGAAATTACAATTAAATAAAATACTTTTAAGAGGTAGAAGAGGAACAAAAAGAGATAAAATATTGCAATGTTAAATAGAAAAAAATAAAAGGAATAAGTTAAACATATCAGTAATGAAAATGAATATAAAGAAATTAAATATACATATTAAAAATAGGGTTCAAAATGTTTTAAAATCCATGTATACTTTATTTACAAGAGGTATGTCAAAGCAAACATATTTTTAAAAATCTATAGACTGGGCACAGTGGCTCATGCCTATAATCCCAGCAATTTGGGAGGCCAAGGCAGGTGGATCACCTGAGGTCTGGAGTTCAAGACCAGCCTGGCCAACATGGTGAAACCCCATCTCTACAAAATTACAGAAATGTTAGCTGGCCATGATGGTGGGTCCCTGTAATCCCAGCTACTCCAGAGGCTGAGGTAGGAGAATCGCTTGAACCCAGGAGGTGGAGGTTGCAGTGAGCCAAGATCACACCACTGCACTCCAGCCTGGGCAACAGAGAGAGACTCTGTCTCAAACAAACAAACAAAACAAAACAACAACAACAACAAAACAAACAAAAAACCATAGAAAGACAAAATTATTGAAATATGGGAATGAAAACCCTTATTTCATTAGGGAGTCAACAAAAAACATCGTGAAGAATGTTATAATCTGTTTATTCTTTAGTGAACCCAGTAATAGGTGTGTTATAGATCTCCCTTGAAATATTTTTCTTCCTCTAGTTTCCCTTTCTTATCAAAGAGAAATTATAGTAAGACCAATTTGGGTGAAAAATACATTTTAGGATTATCATATTTAGCCTGATTATTTACATAATGTACTGCAAGAAGAGTGATTAGCCACATAGGCTCTTTTAAAGTTAGTTTTGCTGGAACTTTACATGAAAAAATATAAAGCTTTGGTAAAATAATGTGTCCCCAATATCCTGTTACAAAAGAAAACATTCTTATTGAACTTATGCAAATAACTATGTTGCCATAAATTAAGAATACTCACGAATAGTTTCCAGGTTCTGGAGAAATCAGGGAAAGAGAAAGACAAATCCTTCAAATTTTTTTTCACAAAAATGTACTTTACAAAAGTATACTTTACCTAATTTGTTGTAAGCTATAAATGGCTCAAAAAGCAGAAAAAGGTTTTCTTGACTCTGGAAAACAAATGGCTTTTAAAAATACAGATCATTTTATCGTGCCACTGCACTGCAGCCTAGGCAACAGAGTGAGATTCCATATAAAAAAAAAAGAAAAAAAAAAGAAAAGATCATTTTAATAGTTGTCCTCGTGCATCACTTCTAACTATAATGTTCCTTAACATTAGCTGCTGTGAAGCATTGTTATAAAGAAAGAAAACAAAAATGGCTGTTGATCTTGATGTCAATCAAACATTCTTAGTGCTTAGCCTTTCTGCTTTAGCTACGTTATTGTAATAGAAGTCATGTCACAGTGATAGCTTCAGATGTGGAGTAGTGAGGAAACTTTCTTTAAATATGGAGTCCTTGATTCTAGGATATGGAGACAAAAGGTATTTTGCAGTCTAACTGATGGGAATAAAGAAAATGTAACCCATGTCATTTGATGCTTGTGACTGTAGTTTAAAAAAATCATGGACATCTTTTCAAAACATTTGCCCAAGTCATCATGAACTCCTACAGGGTTTCCCCACTAATTGTGATAGACCCCAGGGCAGCTTCTTAGTACAAAATGATACTGTTCTTCCAGGCACAGTGGGGCACTTAATGCCCACTGGCCAAGCAAGAATTTCTTCTCAAGAGGCTTGGATTTCAGAAGTCAGTCTCTCTGCAAGTGATTAGACTTTCTTGGAAACTGCAGGCTGAACATCGTCTGCCCACTGGTGGGAATTATTCAGTAGGGACAGAGTGGGTGAGGCACACACAGAGACAAGGGCAGAGATGAGAGATGGAGAGAATGTGACAGCTCTCAAGTCCCTCGACCCCTAGACTCAGTCTCTCTGTCTCTCTCTCTCCCTCTGTCTCTGTTTCTCTCTCAAAGACTCATTTGCACTTTTATCATTGGCTTCAGTAATATACTCCTACATTCTGTGATGAATCCCCTTTTCTATGTAGATTGGCTCTAATTTGTTACTTTGAAACAAAATCCCTAATAGAGTGAGTGCATGACTCATTCCCTCCAACTCCATTGTAAAACTTCCACAGCAGAATCACATCATTCTCATTCAACTAATATTTATGAAGCACTTATTATACACCCAATTCTGTTGCTGGAAGCCTAGAATACAATAGTGAGCCAGATTTCTAAAATGCTTGCATTAGGATGTGCTGCTGTAGGTAGAGTGGTCAGGGAATGCCTCTCTGGGAGGCAGATGTTTGAGCAGAAACCTGAGGGAGGCAGCAGAATAGATGCTGATGTTGAAGCAATAATAAATGCAAAGCTGTGGTAATGGACTTGGCATTTGAGGAACAGAAGCTGGAGTAGCTAAGATGGGTGAGCAAGGAAAAGGAGGCAGGATGTGAAGCTGAAAAGGAAGCCAGGAGTCATATCCTGTGAGGCCTTGAGTCTGGACTTCGGTGTGCCAAGGAGCCTCCGGAGAGCTTGGATTGGGATGGGGTAATGCCTAATTAAGGTTTCAGAAAGATCATTCTGGCTGATTAGCTGGAGTGGGGATGGGCAGAGGGAAAGCAAGATGGAAGAAGAGAGACCAGATTGGCTGATCTCACAGGATCCAGGCAAGACATAATCAAGCTCTTGCTAAGATGATAGTGGTGAAGGAAGTAAGGAGTGGGCAGATTCAGGATGGGTTCCAAAGATAGAGCTCACAGGATTTGCCATGGGTTGGATGTGCTATTTGTGAGAGAGAGAGAAAAAAAGGATTTGAAAATGACTCCAAGAATTTCCAATTTTGGCCCAAGTAACTGGTGGAATGCAATTGCCATTTACTGAGATGAGAAAGGCTTGGAGAGAAGCAGTTTGGTAAGGAAAACAAAGAATTATATTTTCCACATGCTACATTTGAGAACGGATATTAGGTATCTAAGTGGAAATTTCAAGGAAGCTGTTGAATATACCAATTGGAGCTCAGAAGGGAGTAGATTCCGAGAGTCTTTTCAGCAGATCTATGGCCCTTGTAACTACTGGACTAACAAGGTCACCTGGAAAAGTGAGTGAGTGGGTTATTTACTTATTTATTTATGTATTTATATACTTTCAAATTTTATTTTAGATGCAGGAGGTACATACGCAGGTTTGTTACATGAGTATATTGTGTGATGCTGAGATTCGGGGTATAAATGATCCTGTCACCCAGATAGTAAGCATAGTACCTAATAGGCAGTTTTTCAGTCCTTGCCCCACTCCCTGTCTCTTCTCTTTAGGAGTCCGCAGTGTCTATTGTTGCCATCTTTATGCCCATGTGTACCCTTTGTTAAGCTCCCACTTACACGTGAGAACACATGGTATTTGGTTTTCTGTACCTGCACTAATTCACTTAAAATAATGACCTCCAGCTGCATTCACGTTGCTGTAAAGGACATAATTCATTCCTTTTTATGGCTGCATAGTATTCCACGGTGCATATGTACCACATTTTCTCTATCCAATCCAATGATGATGGGCATCTAGCTAGATTCCACATCTTTGCTATTGTGAATAGTACTGCGATGAATATGTGTGTGTGTCTTTTTGGTAGAATGATTTATTTTCCTTTGGGTACATACACAGTCATAGGATTGTGGAGTCGAATGGCAGTTCTGTTTTAATTTCTTTGAGAAATCTCCAAAGTCCTTTCCACCGTGGCTAAACTAATTTACACTCCCACTAACAGTGTCTAAATGTTCCCTTTTCCCACAGTCTCGCCAGCATCTGTTATTTTTTGACTTTTTAAGAATAGCCATTCCTACTGGTGTGAGATGGTATCTCATTGTGGTTTTGATTTGCATTTCTGTGATAATTAATGATGTTGAGCATTTTTTCATATGTTTCTTGGCCAGAAAGTAAGCTTAGACAGGGAAGAGGTGGGAGGACTGAGTTCTGGGTATTCTAATACATAGAATAAGGCAAGAGGAGAGGCATCCAATATAGGGAACTGAGAAAAAAGGAACTCGTGTGAGGTGGGTGGGAGGCTCTGAGAGTGCCCATCCAATGTGATCAAGAAGGAGAGATAAATCGAGAGTGTCCACTGGAGCTGGGGGCTGATAATACAAGGCCAGAGTGTTAGCCTTGGATTTGTAAGGTTCGTGGTTGGAATGAACACTCAATTGGAGGGAGGATAAGAAAAACTTGGATAAAGTACAAAAACAGCCCACACTAAACATTGCTGAAGGATGTAACTGGTAAATTATTATGAAAAGCAAATCAATGCTGAATACAAAATTTAGTGGAATATTTACCTGGGGTGGGGTAAAGGTGGTGGGATAGGATAGTCACAGAAGGGGGTCAGCAGACTAGCAATGTTGTATTACAGGGTGTGCTGCATACATGAATGGTCACTTTCTTTTTACTCTTTCTCACTTTTTACCTGCACAAATGTTATAGACAATCTTTTGTTCTCATTAACACTTTTAAAAATAATTATAAAATTTTTAAAAAATGAATTGGAAGCAAACATGGTGCCAGTAACATTACAATCTGAAATTTGATGCAGAGATCACAGAAATTTGTGTTATTATGACGCTTCATAAATTACATATGTGTTGCATCTTTTCTAAATAGAAAATACAACAAAAATGAAATAAGAGACTGGGAGGTAAAAACATGTAAACCTTCAGTGCAGAAGACTTTGATCTAAGAAAACTGGAGTATTTAGGCAGAGGTTGAAGTTCGATGTGAGATCAAGAGAGAGTACTCTAAGGATGGGGATGATTACTGGCATGCTTCCCTGTAGAAGGGAAAGGTCAGGGAGAAAATATGATGCTACAGGAGAGTGCGGGACAAATTGAGGTTAACACGGGGAGCTGATGATACCTACTGCACACCATTGCAGTTGGTCTCAGAGCTGAACAGAGGCCATTTATCCCAACCTCAGGAGGGAAGAGTCAGTTAATGGCACAGACAAGAGGGAGATCTGCACACATTCTGAGTGGTTCTCAGCTGTGGCTAAACATTGGGATACAATAGAAGCTTTTAAAAAATGCCTAACACCTGGGCCCCAACTCAAACTAATCAAAGAATAACCCCTAAGAACAAGGCCTTGGCATCAATATTATTTAAAACGTCCCAGGAAATTGGAAATTGTAATGTGCATCCAGGGTTGAAAAATGGAGTCATAGCTTCTGAAAATGTATTCAACAAATAAAACAAGAAGGAAAATTGTGGTAGTGAATGAATTTGTCATCCTTTGGTGTAGCAAGGCACTCAATAACCTGGACATAGAGATGTTGCTTAGAAAACTCTCTCAGTCTCCATTAAGCTCTATCCTGGGATGCCTGTAAATTCTTTTTTCTCTCTGTACAGCTTCTATCCTCAAATCTACTGTCCATAAAACTTCATTAGCATTCCCAGAGCACTTTCCTTTGGCAGAGTATTTCAGCATGGGGAAGGGAAACACATACTATTATACCCACAGGAGGAAAATAAAACTCATAGAAAACAGAAGCAAATAGGGTTTCCTTTGCAGACATGATGGTCAAAGTCAAGGCATGCTTTATTTTCAGTTTCTCAGACGATTGGGTCTCACTCTTTTCTTCTCCCTGCAGTGTCCCATAAAGACCTCTGTGACACTTAGAACTGGGAGAATCCTTGGAAATATCTACACTGATGGTTTGCTGTCTTTAGTTCTTTAATTTAAGCCCCCAAATACGATATCTTAGCAATATCTAATGCTGAGGGAACCCAAAATGTAGCTTCTCATGTTGAAGCAGAATCGAGATCTGGAATTCAGCTCTTTCTGCTTATCTTCCTCAATCCAGAGAACTCTAAAGAGTTTGCCATGAATACCTAGCCCCCCCCCCCCCCCCCCCCGAGAGCAGCTAGCAAAGGGTACAAACCCCTAGTTTGCAGATGAAGATGTTGAGGCTAAGAGAGCTTGGAGCGTTTTGCCCAAAGACAAACAACCAGTAAACAACCCAAGCCAGCATTGCTCCCAGGTCCTCAGCCCCTGTGACTTCTATGTCACCAAACTGTCTTCCTCCTTCATGGGGACACTCAGACTTCATTGGCTGGAATAGAATCATTTAAAAACTATAATAAAAGACTACTCTGGTTCTAGTTCATTACTAAATACGCTCCTGGAGTTAGCTTTCTAGAATTAGCACATAAAAATTATAGGACACCTACTTAAATTTAAATTTCAGAGGAGGCCGAGATGGGTGCGTCACGAGGTCAGGAGTTCAAGACCAGCCTGGCCAAGATGGTGAAAGCCTGTTTCTACTAAAAATACAAAAATCCAGGTGTGGTGGTGGGCACCTGTAATCCCAGCTACTTTGGAGGCTGAGGCAAAGAATTGCTTGAAACCAGGAGGTGAAGGTTGCAGTGAGCTGAGATCGCACCACTGCATTCTAGCCTGGGCAATAGAGTGAGACTTTGTCAAAAAAAAAAAAAAAAAAGAAAGAAAGAAATCAGATACACAGGATAGTTTTTTAGTATAAGTATATCCTTTGCAGTATTTGAGACATACCTATACTTCAAAAATGATTCCTCGTCTATCTGAACTTCAAATTTAACTGGGAATCCTATATTTTATCTGCCAACCCTACTCAGAATGGATCTGGAGAATATTGTTCATTTTACCATATTCTGATTGAGAGGAAGAATCATTTCAACACCACTTTTACTTTCTTTGCTATGGGGATTATTAAATGAGAATTTAATAAACACCAGTCAAGAAAAATATACATGACCTGACAAGCAATGCTACATAATGTAGATTCAGGGTTGAGAAATTGAGTTCTAGCTCCTTAACATACACTGGACAAACAAAATAAGAAAGAAAATTTCAGTAGTGAACGAGTTTGTTATATTCTGGTGTAACAAAGTGTTCACTCATTCTACCAACTCTAAAATCCTAAAGTCTTTGCACTTTCTTAATGAGGAAAAGTAAACTTTTAAGTTTATGCTTTTTATCCCCCAAGATAGGATTCATTTTACTTTTCTTACGCCACAACTAAAGCCTGATTCCTTCTTATACGATGGCTTTTGGCCTGAGATTAGTCAAACACTGTGGAAGATTTTTATTTTGCTTTGCTCTTCTTGCATGACCCCATGACAATGGCCAAACGAAGAAAGCAAAGAGAGATTTTAGACCATAGCTTGGAGAAGGTGTGTCCCCTTTGTTTGACACTTTTGGAAATTCAAAATGTCTTTAGGATCTTGATAACATTATCAATAAATTAGATCCAGTTTAAGGCCAAGCGCAGTGGCTCATGCCTGTAATCCCAGCACTTTGGGAGGCTAAGGCGGGCAGATCACCTGAGGTCAGAAGTTCAAAACCCAACTGGCCAACATGGTGAAACCCCATCTCTACTAAAAATACAAAAAATGAGCCAGGCATGATGATGCATACCTGTAATCCCAGTTACTTGGAAGGCTGAGCCAGGAAAATTGCTTGAACCCAGAGGCAGAGGTTGCAGTGAGCTGAGATCGTGCCACTGCACTCCAGCCTGGGTGACAAAGCGAGACCCCATCTCAAAACCAAAAAAGGAAAAAAAAAAAAAAACCCAAAAAACCTCAGAAACACAACAACCACAAAGAATTTGGATCCAGTTTAGCTTTGCCAAGAGCTAAAAGAGCTTAAAAAATTCCATTCTGGGTCTGATCAGATTTGTCCCATGCACTGTAACTTTCCCACCTACACATATGCATCAGTCTTTTAGAATTAGTTCCAGCCTGGAATCCTCAGGAAAGTCTCATAAAAAAGGGATAAGAAATACACATTACTGAGAAGAAAAGAGAGGGTGAGACATTTACCATTTGTAATTCACAGATAACCTCGAGCATTACTTGTTAGGAGATTTAACTTGCCCTTTCCCCATTTATTGTTAAACCAAAGATATAAAAACATCATGCAATGAACCATTTTCGCTCTTTCCCTCTGCCTGTATTTGTAGGGAATAGGATCCTGACCAACAATGGGGAGGTCATCAGGCAGAGGACAGGGAGAAAAAGTAAGAGCCCTGGATAATTCACATACTCCATATCTATTTCTTTAAAAATTGGAGCTGCCTATGTGCCTTTGGGGAGAGCAAAAGAGACAGGAAGGTAGAAGGCCATGTACAAAGGAAATCATAAAGAAACAGAAAATCTCTTTGAGCTGCTACCTTCACTTAAAATATTTAACAGAAAGTGTGGGTGTGTACAAGGGAATTGGCAAAATGTTACAGTACAAGCCAGCAAGAATGTATTCCAGTCCTTTATTTCAGCCCAGGGGGCTCTGATTACCTGTCAGGCTGGGAGTTGAAGCAAGATAATTGTCTCTGAGCTCCCTGCTTAGAAGAAGCCTGATGGAAAACACAACAAATTGATAGTTCCTGGCACCTGTATTCTTGTTTGGAGGCTACTAAGGATTAGGCAACTGCTGGGCTGATTTTGCAATGAATCTCACTAGGCTTCCTTCCTTAAGAACTGTGAAGAATAAGCCATAACCACAGTAGAACTGATTTCCAGGAAGCGATGTCTCCTTTAAGGTTGTGGAACCAAGGGCACCAGGTATGACCCTGTGCTTGGAGGGGTGATTTCCACCCTGGAGTGTGAAGGCCTGTAGAACCTGATGCTTTGTGACATATTCTAGAGCAACACGACATTCTAGCCATTCAATCCTGAACCACAGGATCTGCAGACACTTATTAAAGGGGTAGTGCTGGTAAATGATGTGTTTGTTTCAGAGACCTACTAGGTCCATTGCAGAGAGAGGAGTTTCATGTGACCATGTTACTTTGCCCTGGTTATTCCTCTATACCTTTCCATTGTCTGGATGATTCCTTCCTTGTTATGTGCCTCCCCCATTAGACTATCAGCTGATCAAAAGTAGGAGCCTTGGTGTCAGGTAAATAGTGAATACTCAATGAATGAGTACTCTCGGGGTCCCCATTTTTAAGATGCCACTTTCCCCACAGTGATGGAAGTTCCGGACATCAACATGGATTTTGTACCTGTACCCACATTTTGGCAAATACCAGGTATGATAATAAGAAATACATATTTGGCTTTTGTCCCTGGTTCCTGGCACAGAGCTTCTAAAACCCTTAGAATTCTCTTTGTGATAGGAGTGACAGGAGAATCTTTTGTTATTCATAATAAGCCCTTTCAACCACACCTGAGTTTATGCCAATAAAGTGACTCTGGAAAAGCCCCTAGAGGGTTTTAGGATGGAGGCTGCTTGCCAAAAGAACCAACCATGTGGTTAGATGGTTGGATGTCCAGCCTCCCCACCAACCTCTAGGAAGGGGCTGGAGATTAAATTCCATGACTAATGACCATTGATTTAATCAATCAAGCCACCATAAAAGCCCCAAAATGACAGGGTTTGGAGAGCTTTGGGGTTGAACATATGGAGGTGCTGGGAGGGCAGTGTTGGGAGAGGGGAGAGAAGCTCTGTGCACCCCCCGCTCCATACCTTGATCTATGCATCTCTTCCATTTGGCTGTTCCTGAGTTGTATTGCGTGTAGTAAACCAGTGAGAGAAAGAAAATAATTTTCCTGAGTTCTGTGAGCCATTCTAGCAAATTACCGAAACTGAAGGGGAGTCATGGGAACCCCTGATTTGTAGCCAAGTCAGACAGAAGTGTGAGTAACCTGGGGACCCTCTATTAGCGAGTAGCCTCCAAAGTGAGGGCAGGTTTGTGGGATTGAGCCCTTAAGCCTGTGGAGTCTGATACTAACTCCAGGTACTTCTTGTCAGAATTGAATTAAATTGCAGGAAACCCAGTTGGTGTTAGGGAATTTTGTTGGTGTGGGGAAGGAAACCTACACACAATTGGTGTCACAAATGCTGTGAGTACAGTAGTCCCCCTTATCCACGGTTTTGTTTTCCTTGGTTTCAGTTACTTGCAGTAACCATAGTCCAAAAATTTTAAATAGAAAAATTCGAGAAATAATTTCTACGTTTTAAATTGTGCGCCCTCAGACTTGCATGATGAAATCTCATGCCATTCTGCTCCCTCCTAATCAAGACATGAGTCATCCATTTGTCCCGTGTATCCATACTGTGTATGCTACCCAGCCGTTAGTAGACGTGTGATATATCAGATAGGAACAACACAGTATATGTTAAGGTCAAAAAAACATAATACATATGTGGTTTGGTTCTATCTGAGGTTTCAGACATCTGCATGTGAAAGGAAAATAAAATCTCTGGGACCCCAAGCTCACTATGCCAAAGGGGAAAGTTAAGCTTCGGAGCTGAGTCACACAAAACAAACAAACAAAAACCTGCCTTCCTTTCGGTCCTAAACAGCTGCCAGATAGAAGGCCACAGAGCTCACCAGCTGCTCTTCCTCACCCTAACAATGTGGATCAACAGCTTATCTTCAAAGGTACAGGACAAAGACAAGACTAGAAATCATCCCTCCACCTGTCCCCAAGACAAGTGCATATTTGACTTCTTCCTTTACTCCCTGTTTACTTTATCCTATGTAAAATACAGATCTACTAAGTATGAGATGAAGGCGTAATTGACTGTTTCTCTGTCCCACGCCTTTCATATTTAACATGTGGATTTAGTAAGTGCTAATCAAAGCCTTACAAGAATGTAATCACTTATCTCACTACCTACCGTCTCTTTTATTTTCTTTCTTTCCTCTGCTGCTTGCTTTTTCCCCTTTAAATATTGAAGTTCTCAAAAACATTTTTGGAAAAAGTACTGAACACAGATCTTATTGTAACTTGTGTTCTTCTTCTTGGGTGCATCTTCAACCTTGGCAAAATAAACCTCTATATCAATTGAGATCTGTCTCAGACACTTTTTGCTTTACACACTGAAAGTCTTAGAATGTATTCCTGGCAGATAAAGGAAAACTACTTTAAAATAGTTCAGATCAGGACATACAGTTGCTCCCACTCTGTAGAAATCCTGAGAAAGCAGTATTAAGAGGTGGGAACAAAAATTTCAGTCTCCAAAACCTTACAGGGATTCATGTCTGGCACATTGAAGAAACTCAGGAAATAAACGGGAAAAAAATCAGAAAATTCACTAGAATGTGGGGGAAGAATATGAATTAGCCATTAACAGAAGTGAAAAGCTGACTAGCTAATGCGAATTTAAAGACAACCTCATATTTGCCCGAAATTAGAGATGTAAAATTTATTTTAAAAAATGCAGTACCACTCTAGTCAGTATTTTTAAGGGTAGATGATATCCATTTCTAGAGGCATCAGAAGATACAGGGATCCTCATGCACTTCTGGAGAGGAGGTAAATAGATATGGCCTTTGTGGAGAACAATTTATTTTGTATGATAACACATAATAAAATCAGACATGTGTACTACTCTAGCAATTCCATCCTGGGTATATACCTCAGAAAAATTAGCACGCAGCTCCATAAAGAAAGATATATTAGGAATTTCCAACTATATTGGCAACGATGGCAGCAAAGAACAGGTGGTAACCTTTATGTCTGTCCTTAGAGTGAATAAGTAAAATGTTAGTTGCATGCAATGGAACATTTTGTAGCATTCAGAAGAAATGAAGGCAATGTGGATGGTTTGCAAAAACAAAGTAGAAGGGCCGGGCGTGGTGGCTCAAGCCTGTAATCCCAGCACTTTGGGAGGCCGAGACGGGGAGATCACGAGGTCAGGAGATCGAGACCATCCTGGCTAACACGGTGAAACCCCGTCTGTACTAAAAAATACAAAAAACTAGCCAGGCGAGGTGGCCGGCGCCTGTAGTCTCAGCTACTCGGGAGGCTGAGGCAGGAGAATGGCGTAAACCCGGGAGGCGGAGCTTGCAGTGAGCTGAGATCTGGCCACTGCACTCCAGCCTGGGCGACAGAGCGAGGCTCCATCTCAAAACAAAAACAAAAACAAAAACAAAAACAAAGTAGAATAAAGAAAATTGAGAAACAAAGATATATGTTTTCCAATTAAATGAGCACTACTATTAAAATATATTTAAATTAACCGTTATAAGATATTAAATGAGTATTAGATATATTAAGAATATACCGTTGTCCTTCAGTATAAGTGGGAAATTGGTTCCAGGCCCTCTGCGTATGCCAAAATCTAAGCATACTCAAGTCCCACAGTTGGCCCTGTGGAAACCTCATAGGAGAAAATTCTGCCCTCCATATACGTGGGTTGTGCATCCCTCCAATACTGTATTTTTGATCCTCACTTGATTGAAAACAATCCACATATAAGTGGACTTGCTCAGTTCAAACCCATGTTGTTCAAGGGTCAACTGTATTTAAATGCACATTAGGTTATGTATAGGCCAATATTTAAAATAGTTAAAAATCAGTGTGGTGTGAATGTCAACCCATCAGAATGGGCTCCTCCTGGGAGGCTGTGCCCAGTGTGCCAATTGGATATTGGCCTGCATACATATGCAAATAAACACCTAGAATGTGTATAGTGAGGCTGTAGATGCAGTGCAATAGAGTGAGTCTGTGCTGGGGACAGAATGAGAGCTGAAAGCTAATAAAGAGGAAAATGAGAGCCTTGCATGAAGAAAGAGGCATAATCAATTCTGTAAGGCAAGGTCAAGAAAAGGAGAGGGAGGAACCACAATGTAACATTGTAGAACAATGTACACACACACACACACACACACACACACACACACACACACACTATATCTTTAAAGCCTAAATACCAAACCAAGAAAAGAACTAGCATTAAAAAAAATGTGTTGGTTTTCTCCTGCAGAAGGTGACTGTTCCTATAACTTTACTTCAATCCTTATTTGTTGTTTAATTCAAAAATGCTTTCATTCATCCATCTATCCATCCACTCATCTATTCATCCATTCAACAACTATTGCCCAGCCACTATGTGCCAAGAGCTGTTCTAGGCACTGGAGATACAGCAGGGATAAAGAAATAAAGCCCCTTGCTGTTGTTCTGAAGCTGGGGTTCTCATTGAGTGTCGTGCAGCAGGTACAGGGTAAATACTGGGGTATCACCTGGTGCAGGCTTAACAGGGGGTGTGAATAGGATTCACCATGTAGTTGAGACTTTGTGGAAGCCTCCTCCTTGTGCATATGGTGAACTCCAATTCTCCAGCACTCAATTCAATTCAATAAATAGGCAAGGTACGTCTGTCCCTACTACTTGTTCAACCTCCTTGTCATCATGGTTTCATTTTCCATGGAGAATCTATTGCATTGACATTTCCAAGGGATCCAACTGATTTTGGGCTTTAGTGGTAGTTTTGTTATTTATTATACATTATAAATTGTTCTCTATAAAGACTTGGGTTAGTTCATTCTCACATTGCTATAAAGAAATACCTGAGAGTCCTGAGAGTGAGTAATTCATAAAGGAAAGAGGTTTAGTTGGCTCAAAGTCCCACAGTCTGCACAGGAAGCATGATGCTGGCATCTGCTTAGCTTCTGGGGAAGCCTTAGGAAGACCTACAATCATGGTAGAAGGCGAAGGGGAAGCAGGCATGTCATGGTCAGAGCAGGAGGAAGAGAAACAGAGGGGAGGTGCTATACACTTTTACACAAACAAATTTCATAATAACCCACTCGCCATCGTGAGACCAGCACCAAAGGGATGGTTCTAAACCATCTGTGAAGGATCTACTCCCATGATCCAATCACCTACCACAAGCCCCACCTCCAACATTGGGAATTACAATTGGATATGAGATTTGGGTGAGGACACAGATCCAAACCATATCAAGGCTATATCTATTTACATTCTCTCCAGCAGTGAATAAGGATCCTTGTATCTTCTGATGTCTCTAGAAATTGATATTATCTAACTTTAAAAATATTGAGTAGAGTAGAATTGCATATTTTTAAAACTTTTTGCATCTCTAACTTCTAGTGAATTTGAGCTTGTTTTTAAATACTTAGTAGCTATAAACACCCGAGGCTGGGTAATTTATTAAGAAAAGAGGTTGATTTGGCTCATGGTTCTACAGGCTATACTAGATGCATGGTGCCAGCATCTGCTACTGGTGAGGCCTCAGGCTGCTTCCATACATGGCAAAGGTGAACGAGAGCCAGTGTGTGCAGATCACATGGCAAGAAAGGAAGCCAGAGAGGGTGGGGAGGTGCTGTGGCCTTTCTGACAACCACTTCTTATGGGAACTAATGAGTGAGAACCCCTCATTATCAGCAGGATGGTACTAAGCCATTCCTGAGTGATCCACCCCCATAACCCACACATCTCCCACTAGGCCCCACCTCAACACTGATGATCAAATTTCAACGTGAGGTTTGGAGGGGCTTAAATCTCCAAATCATGTCACCAACAATTTTTTTTATATATATATATACAGGGTTTCACTCTGTCACCCAGGCTGGAGTAAGGTGGCATGATTTTGGCTCACTGCAATCTCTGCCTCCCAGGTTCAAGTGATCCTCCCACCTCGGCCTCCAGAGTAAGTGGGACCACAGGTGCATGCCACCACTCCTGGATACATTTTTTTATTTTTTGTAAAGATGGGGTCTTGCCGTGTTTCCTGGGCTTGTCTCAATCTCCTGAGCTCGAGCAATCTGCCTGCCTCGGCCTCCCAAAGTGCTGGGATTACAGACCTGAGGCACTGCGCCTGGCCACCAACAATCTTCTGATCACCAGTGATGACTTTGGCTCCCTAGACCATGTTTCTTCTTTTTGCAGCATTCAACCCTGTGGAACACACCCTTTCTCTTTAAACTTTCATAGTGATTTCAGATTCATTTTAACAGACTTATTTTATTTTATTTTGACATCAGGCTTCTCTCTTGGTGTTGTACATTATGTAGGCTTTGATAAATATATGATATGTATCCACCATTATATTAATAGTACTACACAGAATAGTTTCAAGGCACTAAACGTCTTCTTACTCTACCTAGTCATTCCTCTCTCCCCACTGACCTCTGGCAACCCCTGACCTTTTTATTGTCTTTCTACTTTTGCCTTTCCAGAATGTTGCATAGTTGGATTCATACAGCATGTAGCCTTTCCAGATTGGTTTCTTTCCCTTAGAAATAGGCATTTAAGGTTCATCAATGTCTTTTTATAGCTGAAAGCTCATTTCTTTTTAGTGTTGATTAATATTCCATTGTCTAGATGTATCATGGTTTATTTATCCATTCACCTATTGAAGAAAATCTTGGTCATTTCCAAGTTTTGGTAATTTGGTAACTATGAATAAAACTACTATAAACATCTGTGTGCAGGTTTTTGTGTGGACCTAAATTTTCAACTCCTTTGGGTAAATATCAAGGAGGGTGATTGTTGAATTGCATGGTGAAAGTATGTCTAGTTTAGAGAAACACCAAACTGTCTTCCAAAGTGGCTGTACCAATTCATTTTCTTTTTTCCCTTTCTGTACCTATTCTACACTTTCTATCCATTAATGTCATTGCCATCCAATTAGACTCCATACCAGAAACCAGGAGTCAGGCTGGACTCTTCCCTTATTCATTTTCCATAAATATTTGCTGAGTGCCCACTATGTACCAGACACAGGGCTAGACTCTGGCCACATATTTATCAATAAAGAGATCTAGTCCCTTGTGTTGTGGAGTTCAGCAAGTGCCAAGTGTGTTGTAAGCATTGTGTAAACTCCTGGTGGAAGGGACTATAAAAAATAAATGTCGTGAACACTGAAATTATTTTCTGTGTCATTACATTTTACTTGGCACTTTAATCAATAACCATCTATTTGAGGGACTTCAATGCATGTGTGACTGATATTTAATATTCAAGATATTTTCCAAGGATACACTTTTGAATTTTTTGTGATATATTTCAGAACGGTGGTTGTCAATAAGAAAGTTTGGGGATCGGAATTACATGAGATGATGGGATTATTACACATTGCATGCCTGTATCAAAATATTTCATGTACTCCATAACTGTATATAATAACTATGTACCCACATAAAGAAAGAAAGAAAGAAAGAAAGAAAGAAAGAAAGAAAGAAAGAAAGAAAGAAAGAAAGAAAGAATTACATGACAAGCTTTGTTCAACATTACACACTTACACAATGTATGTGCACACACATATGCACTTGCACATACATGTATATATGCCCAAAGCCACATTGAAAACCACAAATTTGAAAAACATTCTGAAGTATCTGGGAAGCCAGCCATACATTTGCTATTTACTTATTTATAGTTGATCATACACAGAAGTACTAATTCTAAAACTTCCTCTTTTGTGATGCAAAGCCTTATCAATCAGCTATAAAATAAAGAGCTTTCTAATTGTGAGGATGAAGAAAGGGGTCTAGGGTCTTTCTGTATGTAATTTTCATTAAATTAGTAATAGGTATATATGCCTTTGCAATATTTTCTGTTCTGAGTTTCAGGCAGAACTCGAAAAGCTGCATATGAAAATCTCTGATCCTAGAGGACAAAGTTTCTTTTCTGCCAGACACACAACTTACCAACTTTTCAGTGTCTTTATTCAGTAGGTGTCTACAAAGAAATACGAATCAGAAGTCATTCCTTCCTGAGTTTCACTAATTTATCTCAATTTGATGGCCTTTTTAATGCCACAAACTGGGCAGTAAAATCATGACATAAACTGCAGAAAACTACAATTGTTACTGAATATATGAAAGAACCAGGAAGAGAAAACTTGGTTGGTCTACAGGATCTTTCGTCCAGCTTCTGGATCCAAGATAAAATTTCTCCACCATTGTGGCTGATTAACTATAAGCAGTTTTAGCAAAGTTTCAACTGGTAAGGGAAAAATTAGGTCAATCATTTAATTTGAGCCAGCAAAGGGCCAAGAATCAGTATGAAAATGTTCAATGAGCAAGATAAATGAAAATGTTGCCTTTGATGGTCTTTATAAATGACCATGATATGATAGAAGAATGAAATGCAAGACTTTTAAAACTTATATCCCAAGGAATCACTTAATATTTGCCAGAACATCTAGGTTTATTTTCATGTCCAGAGTACTAAAGTCAGAAGAAAAAGATGTCTAGCTTTGAGTTTTTAAAATCTATTTGTAAAATGCATGCACAGATGATTTTATACATCATTTATATTGCTACATGATGAAAACCAAAGGATGCAAAACATTGCTTAGGATATAAGGACAAGATTTCCAGGACAGTTTCCTAATATGAGGGTTACAGTGGGTTGTCCATATTTGTGAAGCTCTTTTGACTATTTAAGAATTATTTTAAAAATTATTAAAATCATTACCAAAAATTCCCTTCACTCCTCTCATCTCAATCTCATGCCTGTACTTCCAGGTGCATTTTTCTAGGGTCTATGAAATTTGGGCTGGGTCTTGCTAGATCAGATCATATTTTTTAAATTCAATTTTTTATTTTGAAATAATGGTAGATTCACATGTAGTTGTCAAAAGTAATATAGAGAGATCCCATGTCTCTTTTACATAATTTCTCCTACTGGTAACATCTTGAAGAACTATAATACAATTTTCACACCAGCATATAGACATTGATACAGTGGAGATGCAAAACATTACCATCAACACTAGGATCCTTCATATCCTGCTTCTTATTCCTCTGCAACCACTAATCTAGTCTCCATTTGTATATTTTGTTATTCCATAAATGTTATATAAGTAGGGCTATATAGTACACAACTTTTTGGGATTAGCTTTTTTTTCTACTCAGTGTAATTTTCTGGAGATTTATCTGTACTATTGTGTGTATTAATAGCTCATCACTTTTTATGCTGCATAGAATTCCATGCTAGACATATTACAGTTTGTTTAACCACTCAAACATTGAAGGACATCAGGTTTTTTCTAGACTTCATTAATAAAGCTGCTATAGACATTTGTATACACATTATTATGTGAACATAAGGCTTCATTTCTCTGGAATTAACTCCCAGAAAAGCAATTACTGGCTAGTATATGATTGCGTGTTTAGGTTTCTAAGAAACTACCGAACTATTTTCTAGACTGGTGTACCATTTTAACATCCACACCAACAACATCTGTGTAATCAAGTTTCTCTACATCCTTGCCAACATTTAGAATTTTACTATTTTTATTTTAGCCATTTTGATAAGTGTATATGAATATCTCATGTGATTTTAACCATACTTAATCCTAAAGCTAGTGATATTGAGTATCTTTCCATGTGCTTATTTAACATCTCCTCAGTGATATGTCTCTTTGAAACTTTTGCCCGTTGTTTAATTGAATTGTTTTTGTGTTACTTAATTTTTGAGAGTTCTATGTATATTCCAGATACAGCCCTTTGCTGGATATGTGGTTTGCAAATATTTTCACTCTTTCTTTACCAATCTTTTTATCCTATTAATAGGGTGCTTGGAAAGAATGTGAATTCAGCTGTTGTTGGGCAGAATATTCCATAAATGGCAATTAGATCCTGTTGGTTGAAGGTGTTGCTGTGTTCTTTTATATCCTTGCTGACTTCCTTCTAGTTGTTCTGTTAGTTGTTGAGAAAAGGGTGTTGAACCCTACAACTATAATTTACATTTGTCTATTTCTCCTTGCAATTCTATCAATTTTCACTTCATGCATTTTACAGCTCAATGGCTTGGTGTATACACATTTAGATTGCTATGTGTCCTTGGCAGATCGCCCCTTTTATCTTTATGTAATGTACCTCTCAGTTTCTGGTAATTTTCTTTCGTCTAAAGTCTACTTTATGTGCTATTTATGTTGTCACCTCTGCTTTTTGATTAATGTTTGTATATCTTTTAATATTTTTGTTTTCAATTTGCCTGTATTATTATATTTGAAGTGAGTTTCTAGTAGACAGCATATAATTAGGTTATGCTTTTTTAATCCACTTTAGCAATCTTTGTCTTTTGGTTAATCTTTTTTTCATTCAGCCTGAGATTTCTCTGATTCTTCATGTGGAAAATTTTCTACTGAAACATCGACATTCTCTATATTATGCCCTGAGACTCTGAATTTGATTTAAATCTCCTCGTTTATCTTGCTTTTTCTGACACCACTCCAATAGGGGAAAGGGAGGTTCTACCCCCTTACTGCTAAGTTGAGGTAGAAGTTGGCCTCAGTTAGGGGCTCTCTTCATTTCTGCTGAGTAAGAATGAGAGTGTTGGCTCCTCACATGGCCTCTACAGTGGAGTTGGCCTCATTATCACTTTGTGATGGTAAAAGCCCTAATTCTCTAGTAGGCATCTTCCGACACCCACCTCAGCAGTGAGGGAAGGGGTGCTTGATGACTGCTGAGTGGAAGTAGAGCACTGGATGACAGGCTTCCCATGTGGTCTCCACTGACACCATGTTGGTGAGAAGAGGGGGGTAGTGGTTTCATTATAAACCAGGGCAGATAACAGTCCCTACTTCCTACTTGGTGTTCTCTGAATACACCTGAAAGGGTATTGAAGCAAATTGTTACAGTATAGGAATGGCTGGAAGTCTGTTCTTTTAATGAGGCTTTTGCTGATACGGGTGGTGGTGGGACCATAGATTTTTTTCAGTGATGTTTGACTGGAGTAGGACTAATATTATCTAATTTTTTTGTTGTGTTAGACTGTGATCCTTCAGTTAGAGAGAGTGGGCTTTTGCTGGGCTTGTTTTTCGTCTGTCCATTGGCATTTCTGGGTTGTCAGCCTCTCCAGCTCAAGATCTGGCATCTATGAGGAAGAAACAACAGCAGAGAACTCACCACCCTGTTGTTCCTCTGCTCCCAGTGTCACTGGCCAGTCTGCCTTCTTCTACCTTTCAGAGTCTTCTTTGTTATTACTGTTGTTGTTTTAAATTAGGATATAATTTATATACCACAGAACTCACCATTTAAAAGTGTACAATTCAGTGGTTTTTAGTATATTCACAAGGTGCAATCATTAACATTATCTAATCCCAGAACACTTACTCTATTCTATTCTATTCTATTCTATTCTATTCTATTCTATTCTATTCTATTCTATTCTATTCTTTTTTCTTACCCCCAGAAGAAACCTTGTATCTTATCCATCACTTCCTATTGCCTCCCACCCCACCACCAGCCTTATTCTGGACATTTCATGTGAATAGAAGCATAAAATTTGTTACCTTTGTGTCTGATTGTTTTTTAATTAGCATAATGTTTTTAAACTTTATTCATGTTGTAGCATGAATCAGTATTTCATTTTCATGACTAAATGATATTCCACTGTAGGTATATATCACATTTTATTTATCCATTCATCAGTTGATGGGCGTTCAGTTGTTTAACTTTTTCACTAATGTGAATAATGCTACTATGTACATTCACATTCAAGTTTTTCTGTGAACATATGTTTTCAATTCTTTTGGGTATAAACCTAGGAAAAGAATTGCTGGGTCATATGGTAACTTTTTGTTTAAATTTTTGAGGAACTGTCAAACTATTTTCCAAGGTCACTGTACTATTTGACACTCTCAATAGCAATGCATGAGGATTCCAATTACTTCATATCCTTGTCAACACTCGCTATTGCCTATCTTTTTCATTTTAGCCATCCTAGCAGGTGTGAAGTTAAACCTCATTTTGTTTTTTAATTGCATTCTCCTAATGACTAAGAATGTTGAGCATCTTTTTACGTAGCCATTTGTATATCTTCTTTGGAGAAATGTCTATTCAAACCCTTTTCTCATTTTTAAACTGGATTATTTGTCTTTTTATTGTTAAGTTGTAAGAGTTGTTTATATATTTTGGATATGAGATTCTTATCAGTTATATGAACTTGAACTACTTTCTTCTATTCTGTGAGTTGCCTTTTCATTTTCTTGATAGTTCC
Organism: Rhinopithecus roxellana; assembly: GCF_007565055.1. Classification (NCBI taxonomy): domain Eukaryota; kingdom Metazoa; phylum Chordata; class Mammalia; order Primates; family Cercopithecidae; genus Rhinopithecus; species Rhinopithecus roxellana. Next base: position 98,167,190 of record NC_044556.1, on the reverse strand, counting down.
CCTTGACTTTCTGCATCTTGTTATATTTGCTCTGTATATCATGACCAGGTTTTATAGTTATACTTAGTGGGGATAATATGGAAGGTTATACCAAATCTATTTTTCCAGAAGTAGAAATCTAGACTGTAGACGATATTTCAATAATATTTTAAAAATATCAGTCAGTGAAAATAAAACAAAACCAAAAAAACCAACAGGTACAAACTGGTCCAATTTTTTCTCATAATCATCCAATGTAGAATAAATACACAGGCGACACTGACACCATATTCTGCAACCTTCTGGCAAGTCCTGAGCCTCAGAGCTGATGCTGCTCACGTGGTTGGTTGGATGTGGATAACAGAGGAGTTTTCACTGGAGCATACAGTTGAGCCCCTGTGAGAACAACAGGGCAATGGCTTCAGTGGCACTAGTTTAAAAAACGAAAAAAGCCACATTCTACACCCTGTGTTACTGTCTTTGGAACACAAATTGTGGGCCACTGTTCTACACAGTCACAACTCTCTGACCTCATTCTGTAAAGGGAGGAGTAGGTTTCTTCAATCCACCCTTTCTATTTTATAAAGAAAAAACTAAAAGAAAACAGACAGGATTTCTAATTCCGTGTTCTTCCTATGACAGAGAAAAATATAAAATGCTGGGTTTGATGGCCTCAGGCTCCATGCAAGTGATTACCTCTAAGTCTGTTCCATAGCTCTAGATGATAAAGATGCAACATTATGTAACATTCACCAATAATAATACTATTAATAAACCAAAATAGGTAGCTTCTGTATAAAATTAGAAGGCTAGCCCATCCCCCCTTTCACATTTGGGATTTCAAAACCAATTTACTTACTGTTTTTCTTTTTCATGAAACAGAATACCTTATCATTTAGATTAAAAGTATGACATAATTGTAATAAATGTTAAACATTAAACCATAACTCAAACTACATAACGCAACATTTTTTAGACTCAAGAGCAACTAGAAAGAAAAACATGCAGAGTGGTTAATACACTACCCTTGCACTGGTTTTAGACCAGGGCTAAGCAGGCTCTGCTCTTGTCTTCCACCATCTGACCCCTTCAGGCTTGGGATAAAAAGAAAACCAAGTTGAAGGAGCAGGACTACCTAAGGTCCAGACCCAGGTCACTCACTATGTACTTAGGACCCAGGAATTTCCTGCTCAACTGGCTCCGATCACATTTTCAGAACCGGTACACCTCTCTTCCCCCAGGTTGGTTCTCCTGAGGACAGACTCTGTCTACCTAGGACTGTGGCTAATTGGGGGCTGCTTTAGGGCACTGTGGATGACATTTAGATGAATGTAATAGGTGTCTCTAGGTCTGCATGCTTGTCAATTTCTTTGTGGTGCCAGTCTGAGCCTCAGCAGGGAAAGGGTGTGGAACAGCCCTTTCATCATGGCCACGTTCAAGTGTGGAATATAAGGAATAAAGAAACTCTATATGAACTTGGCCTTTCCAAAAATTAGGAAGATATATTTGTCAATGCAGAAGCATAAAACATATTTAACAGTTGGTTAACTTGACCTGTAACATTTCAAATATTTAGGAGGGTCTGACATTGTAGTTCAGCTCCACCTTAAAAATGTTAAGGGTACTTCTAAGCATTATCAGTCTTTGACAACTCTAGTTCAAAAAGTGAATAAGAAAACTGAGGGTCTGAAATAATTAATAATGCATCCTTTAAAATTTTTAGGCTTGCACTATATGTACCTTCTTTAGTACAATCTTTATCACATGGTTTATATATCTCCCTTTTTATTAATATATGCTGGTTGTCTTTCAATATCTTAAAAAATAGAAGACAATGAGAAGTTACCTTTTAGTTTCTTCACAATGTAAGAAACTTCTACCTGTCTAATCCCTCTCCCATCAGAGAGAGACTGGCTGCATTCCCTGTCCTATGGGACCCAAGCAGCTCTCAGCTGACACTATGATGGATGGAGCAGCAGAGACCCACATGTCAACTCTCAGGAAGGAAAAACCAGTAAATCAGAGGAGCATGTCCAGAGAATATCAGAAGAAAGTCTGCATCAGGAAGTAGATTGCAAAGCCACATCTAGGAAGGTCAGGAAAGAGGCAGGGATAGCAGACAGTTCAGCAGACAGGAAAGGACAGTGAGAATGCATTTGTCAGGGCAAAAGACATAGCTGTGGCCAAGACTGGAATTTGGGGTTTCCTATGTGTATATGATCTGAATCTATTTTTAAGGGTCCAGGAAGGAGTGAGCATAGACTCTCATTCCTACAATTTTGTGTTAATGCTGTAAAGTTGGTATATTGCCTAATTTATCTCTTTCTTTTTAATTCTGGAATATTTAAGTGACTTAAACATTTAATGAATAACTGACATGTGTTGTTTTATTCATTTGTCAGACATGGTTCTAACCACTTAAAGATTGTTCTAAAGAAGGTAAGCACAGTATTTCTAAGCCTTCACTCCTCACCACAATGCTATGAAGTTGCTATTATTATTATCATTCCCAGTTTGAAGTTTAAAAAATTGCTGAGTGAGAGGAAAATTTAGTAACTTGTCCAAGGTCATGCAACTAATAAATAGCAGAGCTGAGACCCAGGTAGGCTGACTCCAAAACCCTGATCCTTTTGACCACTTCGTTATACCATCTTCCAGTAGAAGCCTTAGCTTGTCCATATAGTTGCCTTTAGCTACAGGTAAATAGGCAGGTAGGTATAAAAAGGCCTTGGAGATGGGCTCATACATTTTAAAGTACCCTGAATCTTTTGCAAGGGAAAAGCTCATGCAACACTTGAATAGCACTTTGATCTGCGGTTCCTCCCCCATCACCTCTGGCCACCTCTGCTGGATAGTGTGGAGGTACTATGGGGACAGTCACCATGTGAAAGCATCACTTGGGTCAGAAGAGTCTCAGTCCTAAACAGTGTAGCCTTTGAATGTCAGAGTCTGGAAGCTGTGTTAGGCACTTCACCACCTTCCACTCATATCTCTTTTCTCTCTGCCAGGTCAGTACACCAGGGCATATTTACCTACTTCTCTGGGCATAGCTAGACCTCATGAGGAAGTGGCTCTAAGCAGCTTTGAGGCTGCTGAGTGCCAAGAACTATCTTGAGATTAAACTTTGGGGTTTCTACATGTCCACTGATACAAAATCATGTCTTGCTAATGAGTTTATGGCGCTTCCCGCTCTGTTATGTAAATATGACAGATGCTCACTGCTGACTGCAGACAGCCTGTGAACCAGGACTAAGTCACTCTTCCAGATCTAATGACGTAATTAAGCTGGAATGCTCCCTACGTGGTGGTTGCAGACATCAGTCAAAATTTACTTTAGCCGGGTGTGGCGGCTCATGCCTGTAATCCCATCATTTTGGGAGGCTGAGGCAAAAGGATCACTTGAGGCTAAGAATTTAATACCAGCCTGAGCAACATAGCGAGACCTCATCTCTATAAACAATTTTAAACACTAGTCAGGCATGGTGGTACACACCTGTAGTCCCAGCTACTCAGGAAGCTGAGGCAGGGGGATCACTTGAGCCCAGGAGTTTGAGGGTGCAGTGAGCTAGGATCATGCCACTGCACTCCAGCCTGGGCAACAGAGTGAGACTCTATATCTAAAAATTTATTTTAAAAAATTTAAAAATATTCACTTTGAGGGAGGTTTTGTCTGCCCCAGGCAGTCTTCCCCGTAAAAAGATGCAATTCCCTAACCCATCACAGGCCCACCCTGTCTTCAGGGGGCAGTATGTGGACAGAACTTGGCCCTCACCTACCACCGCTAGTTTCCCTCTCACTACAGTGGAGTGTGGCAGCCCAAACAGCTGCCATGACTTAAGAAATAGGAATGAGCTGGGTCAGGAGTGGGTAGTAAAGAGGGAAAGAGACAGTCTCTCAGAGTTTTAGACCTTCCTCACCATGCCCTGATGCAGCTGGTCACCTCTATTCACACACCCATCGAACTCGTTTCCCCTGCTATGTCTCTGGTCCATTGCCATTGCCTGGGCTTCAGCTCCCTTCAAATCCCTGTTTTTAGGCATTTGGACTGCTATGATGGCCACAAGACTGATCTCTCTGCCTTTAGCCTTTCTTCTTTTCTGCCCAGGTAGCCAGAATAATTTTCCTGAATAGAGTTTACACAATGCCTTGCTTAAAAAAAATACCTTGCTTTAAAATCATGGGTTCATTCATTCTCAACTAGTAAGTACCTATTACGCATCAGGCACATTTCTAGGGGTTGGATATATAATAGTAAACTGAGAAGATCCTTGTCCCATGGAGCTTGTATTCTAGCATGGGAGAAAGACAATGAGCAAATAAACATGTACAGTAACATCAGATAGGAACTTATAAGTACTATTGAGAAGAAATAAACAGGAGAGAGGACATAGAGTAATAGGGATGAAAGTAGATAAGGGTGGAATGATAATAAGGGAATCCTTTACTGAGAAGGAAACCAGCAGATAGGCACAAATGTGACCCCTTAGCATTCCACCTTCTAGTGTTCCCACCCTTTTCTGCAACTTACCTCTAACTGATGGAATACAACAAAGGCTATGGGAGGTTGTCATCCCATGATTACCTTACACAAGCCTCCATCTAGCTAGCAATCTTGCACGTGCTCTCTCTGCATCACTGTCTTTGAAAAGCTGCTAAAATTTGTGTGAAAGTCTTTGTATGGACATTTGTTTTCATTTCTTTTAGATAGATATCCAAGAATTACTGAATTGCATGATAAATTAATGGCTAAATATTTAAGAAACTGTCAAACTACGGCTGCATCATTTTACATTCCAAGCAATGTATGAGAGTTCCAATTTCTCCACATCTTTATCAACTTTTGCTTTCAATTTGTACTTTATTCTATTTTAGCCATCACACAGGCATAAAATTGTTTGTCTTTTTGTTGTCAAGTTGTAAGAGTTCCTTACAACTTCTGAATACTAGAACCTTATTTGTTATCAGACATGTGATCTGTAAATGCTTCTTCCTACTCTTTAAGTGGTTTTATTTTTCTGTTGTTTTATTTTGTTTTTTACTTTCCTGACAGTGTCCTTTGATGCACAACAGCTTCTAATTTGGATAAAGTCCAACTTACCTATATTTTTTTCTTTTGTGGCTTGTGCTTTGGGTATCATTTCTAGAAAACTATTGCCAAACCTAAGGTCATGAAGATTTACTCCTGTTTTTTTCTAAGAGTTTTATGGTTTTATAGGTGATTTTTGAAGTTGTAAAGCAGGCAACCAACTTTACTCTCGTGCATGTGGATACCCAGTTGCCCCAGTACCATTTGTTAAAGAGACTATATTTTCCCTGTTGAATGGCTTTATCGTCTTTGTCAAAAACCAGTTAACCATAAATGTGTGGGTTTATTTCTGGATTCTCAATTCTATTATACTGACCTATAGGTTTATTTTTATGCCAGTACCACACTGTACTGATTATCATAGATGTGTAGTAGGTTTTGAAATCAGAATCTATGAGTCCTCCAAATTTTTCTTTTTCCTTTTCAAGATTATTTTGGCTTTCTGAAGTCATTTGCAATTCTACATGAATTTTGGAATCAGCTTTTCCATTTATGCAAAAAAAAAAGGCCATTGGGATTTTTATTGGAATTGTATTGAATCTGTAGATCACTTTGGACAGTACTGCCATCTGAATAATATTAAGCTGTCCATTTCATGAACATGGGCTGTTTTTCCATTTACTTATGTTTTATTAATTTTTTTCAGCAGTTTTATAGTTTTCAGTATTCAAGTTTTGCACCTTCTTATTTAAATGTTTTCCTAAGTGTTTTATTCTTTGGATTCTCTTTGTGAATTGATTATTTTTTCTTAATTTTCTGTTAGTATCATTTCTTGTTAGTATATGGAAATATAACTGACTTTTATGTGTTGATCTTGTATCCTGTATGTTTGCTGAATTAGTATGTTAGCTATAATGGATTTTTCATAAATTTTTAAGGATTTTCTGTACAATTAAAATTGTTGCACCTTTTTGATTAATTGACCCTTCTATGATTATGAAATTTTTAATATCTGGTAATGCTCCTTTTCTTAAGGGCTACTTTGTTCAGTTGTTAACATCCCAGATTTCTTTTGGTTGGTGTTTGTGTGGTATATTTTTTCCCACATATTACTTTCAATCTGACTGTGTCTTTATATTTGAAGTGTATTTCTTATAGACAGTATGTATTTGTTATTTACATTATTATTCAACAAATTCAAAAATTTGTATTCAACAAATCCTCCTTTTAGTTTGAGTATTTATTCCATTTACTTTTAATATAATTATTCATATGCTGGGTTTAGGTTTATCATCTTCTTTTTGTTTCGTGCTTACCCCTCTGCTTTGTCTTGGTTTCTTGGGAGATAACCGAAACCTGTTTAATATTTGATTTTATCTCATCTATTGGTGTTTCACTTACAACTATTTGTATTTTTTATTGATTGTTCTAGTGATTGCAATTTTTACCTGTAACTTATTACAGTTCAAGTTGAGCTAATATTAAACTACCTCTCATATATCATAAAAACATCACATAATGTAGGATATGTAGAATCCCTTTGTGCTATTGTTGTCATATTTTTACTTCTAATTATTCTACAACACATTACTAATATTTTTGCTTTTAATGATCAGTTTTCTTTTAAATAAATTAAAGAAGACATCTTTCTCATATATTCGCAAATAATTTACCACATCGATGATTCATTCTTCTTTCGGATCTGTTTTTTGGTAGGAGTTCCCAACTGACATCCTTTCCTTTTAGCCTGAAATATGTCCTCCAGAATTTGCTTCAAGGTGGATCTGATGGGAAAGAATTCTCTCAGCTTTTGTTTACCGTGAATTTGTAGTTTACCTTCATTTTTGCAAAATATTCTCACTGGTATTCTAGGTTGGCTGATTTTTACTTTCAGCACTCTAAAAATGTCATTCATTGTTTTGCTGTTGTTTTCTCTCATCTGTTGTTTCTGATGAGAATATGGCTTTTTTTTTTTTTGGCTTTGATCCCCCTGTGTGCAATGGACTATTTTCCTCTGAATCCTCTTGCTGCTTTTCACATTATTTCTCTTTCTTTCTATCTGCATAGATTTGGCCCAATGTCAGCCTTTTGTAGCCCATACATATAATTTTGAATCTGTAAATTACATCTTCCTTAGCTTGGAAAAATAAAATTTGGAGAGTTACTTTTTCCTCCTTGTTGCTTTTGTGTAACTTACAAGAGGAGAAGGGGGAAAAGACTGACTTAGACAACTGTTTTATCATTAACTATACCGAGTTGAAGGCATCTGAAAATATTATTTATAATTCTTTTATTGGCTTTCCATATTGGAACTTTGTTTTAGGGTGGAGAAAGTCATTTACTTGACTTGTGGCACCGTCTTCCCAGTATCATTAGAATGATCATTGTTGAGATAATGTTTAGTGGAGCTGTGTCTGAAATATTTAAAGTGATTTTGTCTATGTGAATAAACATTTTATGTAGATTTTTAAAAGTTAATGCAATTTTGGTCTGCCTGTAGATGGAGTTACTTATTCTATATTCTAGCCTAAAAACAACAAATAGGAAAAATGTGAATAACCATAATGTGAATCACTATGATTATCATCTCTTCAGGCCTCAGGCAGAGAGATGTGGTACATTCTTTCTTGAGTTAGTTCCCAGTTTCTTATCCACACATGCTTAACTTAAAGGTAAAACATGAATATAATAGATAGCTACCATATTTAAAATCGGGCTTTTCATGAATAGAACTTTCATGGGAACTTATCTCTTATAAGAACATGTAAATAAATAAAGATTTACAATGCTGTTTTCATAAAATATTTTCCATTGCATGGATTTTCTGTCATACCTGTGATTACTGACCATAAAGAAGGAAAAATATTAAGTGCGTCACGGAGAAGTTTTGTCCTTAAGTAGCAATGTGAATGTATTTATAAAGACTGAATCAAGCTTTCAGAGTTACAATACACATACATATAGTCAGAGTAGCCGATAAAGAATTATTAATTCAGAAAAAATTCTTACGTTTTTTGTACAGAATGGCTGTATTTCTTGTGGGTTGTCAGTTCTTCAAAGCTTTTAGTGTTGATACATTTTTGGCATTTTCTCCCAAGACTTTCATATATATATTAAGTAGTTTTTATTAGATGTTGTTATACTGTATTATTGTGAAACATTTTTGCTTTTTTTTTTTTTTTTTCTACTTTAAGTTCTGGGAAACATGTGCAGAACGTGCAGGTTTGTTTCATAGTATACACGTGCCATGGTGGTTTGCTGAACCCATCAACGCCATCATCTACATTAGATATTTATCGTAATGCTATCCCTCCCCTAGCTCCCTACCCCTCAGCAGGCCCCCGTGTGTGATGGTCTCCTCCCTGTGTCCATGTGTTCTTATTGTTCAACTCCCACTTCTGAGTGAGAACGTGCAGTGTTTGGTTTTGTGTTCCTGTGTTAGTTTGCTGAGAATGATGATTTCCAGCTTTATCCATGTCCCTGTAGAAGACATGAACTCATCCTTTTTTATGGCTGCATAGTATTCCATGGTGTATATGTGCCACATTTTCTTTATCCAGTCTATCATTGATGGGCATTTGGGTTGGTTCCAAGTCTTTGCTATTGTGAACAGTGCTGCAATAAACACATGTGTGCATGAGTCTTTATAGTAGAATGATTTATAATCCTTTGGGTGTATACCCATTAATGGGATTGCTGGGTCAAATGATATTTCATTGTATTCTTATACCCAATGTTCATGTTTAAAAGTCTTTAAGCTAATTTCCTTCCATCTTACTGTCTTGCCATTTTACATATGCTTGGTTTTCAGTTATTTTATACATTATAGCCATCTTCATTATCCCCAACTTTATTTTTAATAGATTATAGATACTTTAAAAATTTATAGCATGATTATTCCTTTTGAAGTATTACATGCTCATTCTACACATTTATAGAGTGTAGACAAGTATAAAGAATAAAATAAAAATATAATTTAAGCCTCTATTTTGTATCTTAATTAAAGAGTTAAAATTTTAATCACACATACCATTTTTGAATAAAACTTTAATTTTATGTACTTATTATATAATATGCATAATATATATTTGATTATATGGAGCACTTTTTAGTTTAATTATATGATGGTTAATTTCCATTTCTATTGATATTCCCTAAAAATGCAATCATAATGACTATGCAATTTTTCATTTTTGAATGTATTTCAATTTATTGTATAATTTCTCCATTGTTGTATAATTTATTAGCTCTGCTTTTCCCTGTCATAAATATTACAGTTAAAACCTTATACATAACTCTTTGACCTCATCTCTCACTATTTCTTTAAGTTAGTTTGTTAGGAATGTTATTACTGATCAAAGACTAGGAACATTTTGAAGATTCTTCACTTATATGGCCAATTTATTTTTCCTGAGAAATTGCTCTGATTTGTAATTCCATTGGCAGTATAATGGAATGCTCCTCTCTCTTAATCTTCATCAATATTGAGTATTATAATTTAAATTATCTAATGTTAGCAATTTATAGCTATCTTATTTCACTTCTAATTTTTCTTATTAAGAGGTTGAATATTTTCATTATATTGATTGACCATTTGTATTCCTTCAGTGAACTCTTTTTAAATGGCTTTTGTCCATTTTTTTTCTACTGTGGTATAAATCTTTTTATTTATTTACCAAAGATTTTCATATGCAATGGGAGACAATTATTCAATCTTTAAATAGCTTTCAGTAACTTTTATTTGCTTTTTATTAAAAAATTTTATTTCCATAGATTTTTCGGAAACGGGTGGTATTTGGTTACATGGGTAAGTTCTTTAGTGGTGATTTGTGAGATCTTGTGGTGATTTGTGAGATTTTGGTGCACCCATCACCCAAGTGGTATACACGGAACCCAGTTTGTAGTTTTTTATCCCTTACCTCTCCATACCCTTTCCCCCAAGTCCCCAAAGTCCATTGCATCATTCCTATGTCTTCGCATACTCATAGCTTAGCTCCCACTTATGAGTGAGAATGTACAGTGTTTGGTTTTCCATTCCTGAGTTACATCACTTAGAATGATTGTCTCCAGTCCCATCCAGGTTGCTGTGAATGCCATTGATTCATTCCTTTTTATGGCTGAGTAGTATTCCTTTCCATATATATAAAATATATACATTTATTTTATTTCAATTTTTATATTTATATTCCATGTTATATATAATATTTATAAACAATATATATATTTATATTTATTATAGTATAAATATAAATATTATAATATAATGCAAATATTATAATATATAATATATTTATATTAGATATAATGTAATATAAATATTATAATATATTTATTAATATAGTATGTAATATATAAATGTATTATATTAATTTTTATATTTTTATATTTATATTTTTTTAATTTATAATTTTTAAATATATTTATATTTGTTATAGATTATATATTATATAAAACATCTAGATATATTGTATATGTATACATATATGTATATATTATATATTATATGTATATATAATAATTTTTATTATATATTATATATTATATATAATTATAATTCCCTATCTCCTACCCAGCCACTTCCAGGTAGGAGACAGGGAACCCCCCCGACTACCGAGAACAGAGCTTCAAGAAGAGGCCCGGCATTCCCATGAGCCACGTTGCCCAGCAGATTACCAAAGAAGATTTTGCCACATTTGATTATATACCATGTATGGATGATAGCAATCTGAGAGATTTGAATAGAAAAAGTAATCAAGCTAAAACCTGCAAAGCTAAAATTGAACTACTTGGGAGCTATGATCCACAAAAACAACTTATTATTGAAGAACCCTATTATGGGAATGACTCTAACTTTGAGACAGTGGACCAGCAGTGTGTCAGGTGCTGCAGAGTGTTCTTGGAGAAGGCCCTCTAAGGCAGGTTCATGCCCTGCTGTGGCCAGCCTGACTAGACCCAACCCTGAGGTGCTGCATTTCTCAGTCAGTGCGTAATCATGTTCCAAAGCCCAAAGCCCCAGCTCTTTGTTCAGTTGACCTACTGTTTCTTACCTTAAAAAATAATTGTAGATGGAAATCAGTTGTGTTTGGCAGAAGAATAAATAAAGATCTTTGATTCAGACCGTTTATGGGGTATATTAAGCATTCTTAGACGAGTTGAACATCTCACTTTACCCCAGTTACAAAAATAGTAGAACAAGCAACATAAAATATAGTGAAGGAAAACCTCACTTGAAGGCCCAGGTCAACGTCTAAGCCCACTGAGACTTAGATAGTCAAGTCTACCTCTTCAGTAGGTTCGTGTGGATGGCCTATGGAGGGCAGGTGCCCTCTGCTCCCCTGTGCTACCTCTCTCTTGCCCAGGGCCTTTTATGGATTAATAGTAGCCCCCTCCATAAGAGCTTACAGTCTAGATTAGAAGTGTTTCAAGTTATACACACCCATAGTGCACACTTGTATATTGAAAAGATAGGGAAGAGAGAAACATTTATGGAATCAGTCATTAGCACCTTCAGTACTTCATGATTTTTGTCAAGTTTACTTCATGAGAAAGTCAGCTCATTGGCTCCCATCTGAACCACTTTGCCTCTGACACTTAATTACCTACAGAAAGAAGGACACTTGTATGCTAGTCTATCTACGGTCAGTTGAGGAATATGACTGTTTTTATATGCACATGTAACCCAAATGTCCAATATAAATTGGTTTATTTTAAAAAAGAATTTAAGTTTAAATTGAAATAGTTGGGAATAGTTTTATTATTTGGCATGCTTAAATATTAAGTATTCTTCATCAGCATTTAATAAATGTATAGGCAGATATAGGTAATTTCTGTGTATTTTGAGATGCCAAAATCATATATTTCAAAATATACTGGGGAGTTACAAAAATACAACTAGAGATATTTTAAAAATAAAATAAAATGGAATACTACTCAGCCACTAAAAGGAATGTATCAATGGCATTCACAGCAACCTGGATGGGATTGGAGACAATCATTCTAAGTGATGTAACTCAGGAATGGAAAACGAAACATTGTGCATTCTCACTCATAAGTGGGAGCTAAGCTATGAGTATGCGAAGGCATAGGAATGATACAATAGTATGCGAAGGCATAGGAATGATACAATAGGACTTTGGGGACTTAGGGGAAAGGGTAAATATAATATATATTATATATAAATATTACATACAAAATGGAATATAAATATATATTATGTATACAATATATTAATATTTATATAAATATTATATATAATTGAATATGAATACATATTATTGGATGGAATATATAATATATAATTCTCTCTCTTGCTCTCTCTCTCTCTCTCTCACAGTTTCTTTATCCACTCATCGCTTTTAAACCCTGTCCTTTTCAAGATCACTCCCAGGTATTTTATAAATTGTTTTCATTGTAGCTTTGATAAAAGAAATCTATTCCTATTATACCATCTAATAACTTATACTAACATAAGAAACTACTACTATTTACATATTTATCTCATGTTTTGCCCCTTAAAGTTAAGCTTGTAAGCATTTTTTATTGACTTTCTGTTTTTTAGATATATTATCCCATAAAACATAGGCAAATTAAAATTTTCTTCCTTACATTCAGAAGTATTCATTTCATTACATATATATTTCATTGGCCAGAACTTCCCAAAGTATTACATGAAAATGATGTTCTAAAGTGTTCTTTGCTATTCAGTATGTTGTTGTTTGTTGGATTAAGAATCACATGAAGAAGGCCAGGCGTGGTGGCTCTTGTCTGTAATCCCAACACTTTGGGAAGCCGATGTGGGTGGATCACCTGAGGTCAGGAGTTCAAGAACAGCCTGACCAACATGGAGAAACCCCATCTCTACTACAAATACAAAATTAGCCGGGTGTGGTGGCTCATGCCTCTAATCCCAACTACTCAGGAGGCTGAGGCAGAAGAATCGCTTGAACCTGGGTGGCGAGGTTGTGGTGAGCTGAGATCGCACCACTGCCCTCCAGCCTGGGCAATAAGAGCAAAACTCTGTCTCAAAAAAAAAAAAAAAAAAGAATCACATGAAGAGTATATTATAGTCATTATTTTCTAAAAGGTTTAAGAAATCTTAAATAAGTGTATAAATAAAGAAATTTTACTCCCTTTTAGGCAATATATTAAGATTAGCATAAGGTGGTATTAGAGTGATGATTTAATAGATTGCCTACTATTAAACAGCCCTTGAATTCTTTTAATGTACCATTGAATTTAATTTTCTAGTACTTTGTAATCACCCTTTCTATGTTCATGGTGAAGTCTATCTATAGCAGCATTTCCCAATTTGTTTCATGAACACAGCTTCCACAGTAAATTCTCAAAATCAAATAACCTGTGAATTCTATGTACTAACCCCTCCATAGAGATTCAAAGTACATATGAAATATTAAATACAATACCAAAAAGATCAGCAGAGAAAAAGCTTTCTCAAGGTTCTCCCCAAAATCTTCCATAGATTTTTCTCTGTTTAGGTTTTCAGCTTTATTTGGAGTCCATTCAGCCAAATCATATTTTAAAGAATATATTCATTTCCTGGAAAGGTTTTTCATTATAACAATTATGTTTTTGAATATTTTTCATGAATTAATTTCTCATTTTATCTTTATTGACACATTTTCCCTACTATTGTCATATTTATTATCCTTTTCCTATCATTTTGCGTAGAATGGGTAGTTCACACCTCTGTCATTATCACTTTTTCTTTCTTTCCGCCTTTGTTTTTTTAAAATAATGAAAGTGTTCAAGGCTACGAATTTGTCTTTGATTACAGGCTTTGGCCACATCAAATACAATGGCAATAGCTAAACTATATGTATTAAACTTCAGTTTTGATAAAAATGTGTTTCTGGAGTGATGTCAGCAAGATGGCAGAATAGGAAATCCTGACCCTTCCTTCTCCCTCAAGAGATATCAATTTAACAAAAATATATGGAGTGAGAAATCAAGAAACTAGTTGAGAGGCTCCTGCATCCCAGGCAAGTGTGAAACCAGCAACACCAAAGCTGGTGGGAGTATCTGAGACACCCTTTTGCCATAAGCCTTTTTCCCAACATGGTACCATACGATCAGAAGGGAATCCCCAGCTTCCAACTTATCCATGGGAGAGGGAAGGCAAAAGCTGGACCATAGGTCCAATGTTCTGATTTTTGGGAAGCCACTTGAAGCACTGGAACTTGTCTCACCTGTCTCAGAGCACTTAAGAGTCCTGGCAAACTCAAGTAACCTGGGGGTCACTAAGAATAAAGACCATAAATTGAACTAGCAAGCTAGCAGGTGCCACAGTCTCATCCCCTAGCTCAGTGTTAAGCAAGCAAGTGAAAAAAATGACAGCTCTTTGGCTATTCTCAGGGGATGGAAAAAGAGGAAGAAACCACATATTTATTTTTTTAAATAAAGTTTACCCAAGGCACTGCCTTTCATCTTACCTGTCTTAGAGTGCTTGCAGGACTCAGCATATTCTAGACACGTGGGGGACACTGAGAATAAAGATGGTGGTTTGAACTAGCACAAACGTTTAAGAGGCCCCGAGAATCTCTGACTGGGCTGGTTATTAAGGGTCTTTTGCATATGAGAAAAAATGATAAAGGATGAGAGAGTTGGCTGTTTTGTCTAATAGGCAGATGCCACACTAAGAGTCAAAAAAAATTGAAGAAACAAGAATATGTGTTTCAAACAAAATAATAAGATAAATCTCTAGAAACTGACCCTAATGAAACAGAGTTATATGATTTATTTAATAGATAACTGAAAACAACCATAAGATGCTTAATGATGTCAGGAGAACAATGCATAAACAAAGTGAGAATGTAAAAAAAGTATATTAAAAAAACAAACAGAAATTATAGAGCTGAAGAATACAATAACTGAACCTAAAAATTCACTCAAGGCTTCAATAGCAGGCTAAAGTAGAAGAAAATATCAGATAACTCAAAAAGATTATTGAAAAAAATATTCAGTCAGAGGAGGCAAAAAAAGAAAAAGAAAAAGAAAAAAGTGAATAAAGGGACTTATGTGATACCTTCAAGCTGACCAATATACTCATGGCCATCTGAGAAGGAGAAGAGAGAGAGAGAAAGAGAGAGAGCTTATTCAAATAAATAGTGATCATAAACATTTCAAATGTTAAGGACATAGACATCCAGATTCAAGCAGCCCAATGGAATCCAAATGAGATGAAATTTAAAAAACCAACACTGAGAAACATTATAATCAAATTGTCAAAAGTCAAAGACAAAGAGAGAATTTTAAAAGAAGCCAGAGAAAAGTGACATACCAAGTACAAGTAAACCTATATAAGACTACTAGTGGATTTCTCAGTAGAAATATTGCAGGCCAGAAGACAGTAGAAGATATATTCAAAGTGCTGAAATAAATGACTGCTAACCGAAAACATAATACCTGGAAGTACTGTCCTTCAAAAATGAAAAGATAGACTTTCGTAGATAAGCAAAAGCTGAAGGAGTTTATCATCACAAGCCCTGCCTTATAAGAATAATGAAATGAGTTCTTTAAATTGAAACAAAATGATGCTAAATAGTAATGAAAATGCATGTAAAAGTACAACACTGGTAATGATTAATATGAAGACAAATACAGAATACGGTGATACTGTACTAGTGGTAGGTAAATCACTTTTAAATCTAGTGTAAATGTTTAAGTATGACAGTATGAAAATTTAAAACTATATTATGTTAGTAGATACAGAACATAAAAAGATATAAATTATGAAATAAACAACAAAGTGTGGGGGGAGGAGTAAAAACATAAAATTTTACATGTGTTAAAGTTATTAGCTTGAAATAGACTTTTATAACCATAAGTTGTTTCATATAAAGCCAATGGTGACCACAAAGAAAATACCTATAAAAGATAAACAAAAAAAAGGAAAGAAATCAAACCATATCAATAAAAAATAAACAAAACACAAAAGAAGATATCAAGAGAGGTAAAGAGAAATAAAAGAACTACAAGACAAACAGAAAACAATGAACAGAATGGCAGTAGTAAGTCCTTTTCTAACAATAATTATTTTAAATGCATGTGAATTAAGCTCCACAATCAAAAGACACAGAGTAGCTGAATAAATTTTAAAAACTCACATTCAGTTATATACTGTGTACAAGAAACTCACTTTAGATTTAAGAACATACTTAAGCTGAAAGTGAAGAGACAGAAAAAGATATTCCATACAATCAATGACCAAAAGAAAGCAGAGGTGGCTATACTTAGACAAAGCAGACTGTTGGTCAAAAACTGTCACAAGAGGCAAAGAAGGACATTACATAATGATAAGAGAATCAATTCACCAGAAAGATATAACAATTATAAATATATATGCACTCAACATTAAAGCACATAAATATATAAAGCAAATGTTGATAAAATTGAAGGGAGAACTGGCAGTACAATAATACTAGAAGACTTCAATATCTCACTGACATGGCTTGGATTCGTGTCCCCACACAAATTTCATGTCTAATTGTAATCCCCATTGTTTGATGAAGGGCCTGGTGAGAGATGATTCGATCATGGAAGCAGATTTCTCCCTTGCTATTCTTGTGATGGTGAGTGAATTCTCACAAGAGCTTGTTGTTTCAAAAGTGTGGAGCACCTCCCCTTTTTCTCTTTCTCCTGCTCCTGCCATGTATGACATGCCTGCTTCCCCTTCATCTTCCATCATGATTTTAAGTTTGCTGAGGCTTCTCCAGTCATACTTCTGTTCAGACTGCAGAACCATTAGCCAATTAAACCTCTTTTCTTTAAAAATTACCCAGCCTCAGGTATTTCTTTACAGCAGTGTGAGAACAGATTAATGCACCCACTTTCAATAATGGATAAAGCATCTAGACAGAAAGTAAATAAGAAACAGCAGACTTGAATAACACTATAGACCAAATGAACCTAGCAGATATAAACAGAACATTTCACCCAACAGCAACAGAAAATATACTCTCGAGTGCACATGGAATATTCTCCAAAATAGATCATATGTTAGGTCACAAAATAAGTGTTAACAAATTTACAAAGACTAAAATTGTACAAATTAATTTTCTCAACCATAGTGGGATAAAAGTAGAAATCAATAGCAAATGAAAAACTGTAAAATACACAAATATGTGGAAATTAAACACATTTAAACAACAAATAGGCCAAAGGAAACCAAAAGAGAAATTAGAAAATGTCTCCAGACAAATGAAAACAAAAACACAACATGTCAAAACTTATGAGATGCAGCAAAAGCAGAAATATGAGGGCCGTTTATAGCAATAAACACTTGCATTGAAAATGATCTCCAACAACTTAACTTTATACCTCAAAGAACTACAAAAAGAAGAACAAACTAGCTTTAAGAAGAACAAACTAGGGTTTTTATGGTTTTAGGTCTAACATTTAAGTCTTTAATCCATCTTGAGTTAATTTTTGTATAAGGAGTAAGGAAGGGGTTCAGTTTCAGTTTTCTGCATATGGCTAGCCAGTTTTCCCAACACCATTTATTAAATAGGGAATCTTTTCCCCATTCCTTGTTTTTGTCACGTTTGTCAAAGATCAGATGGTTGTAGATGTGTTCTGTTATTTCTGAGGCCTCTGTTCCATTCCATTGGTCTATATCTCTGTTTTGGTACCAGTACCATACTGTTTTGGTTACTGTAGCCTTGTAGTATAGTTTGAAGTCAGGTATCATGATGCCTCCAGATTTGTTCTTTCTGCTTAGGATTATCTTGGCTATACAGGCCTTTCTTTCGTTTCATATGAAATTTCAAGTACTTTTTTCCAATTCTGCGAAGAAAGTCAATGGTAGCTTGATGGGGATAGCATTGAATTTATAAATTACTTGGGCAGTATGGCCATTTTCACAATATTGATTCTTCCTATCGATGAGCTCGGAATGTTTTCCCATTTGTTTGTGTTCTCTGTTACTTCCTTGAGCAGTGGTTTGTAGTTCTTGAAAAGGTCCTTCACGTCCCTTGTAAGTTGTATTCCTAGGTATTTTATTCTCTTTGTAGCCATTGTGAATGGGTGTTCACTCATGATTTGGCTCTCTGTTTTTCTATTATTGGTGTACAGAAATGCTTGTGATTTTTGCACATTGATTTTTTATCCTGAGACTTTGCTGAAGTTTCTTATTAGCTTAAGGAGATTTTGCGCTGAGAGATGGGTTTTTCTAAATATACAATCATGTCATCTGCAAACAGAGACAATTTGACTTCTTCTCTTTCTATTCGAATACCCTTTATTTCTTTCTCTTGCCTGATTGCCCTGGCCAGAACTTCCAATACTATGTTGAACAGGAGTGACGAGAAAGGGCATCCTTGTCTTGTGCCGGTTTTCAAAGGGAATGCTTCCAGCTTTTGCCCATTCAGTACAATGTCGGCTGTGGGTTTGTCATAAATAGCTCTTATTATTTTGAGATACGTTCCATCAATACCTAGTTTATTGAGAGTTTTTAGCATGAAGGGGTGTTGAATTTTATCGAAAGCCTTTTCTGCATCTATTGAGATAATCATGTGGTTTTTGTCATTGGTTCCGTTTATGAAATGGATTACGTTTTGCATATGTTGAAACAGACTTGCATCCCAGGGATGAAGCCGACTTGATTGTGGTGGATAAGTTTTTTGATGTGCTGCTGCATTCAGTTTGCTGGTATTTTATTGAGGATTTTTGCATCGATGTTCATCAGGGATATTGGCCTGAAATTTTCTTTTTTTGTTATGTCTCTGCCAGGTTTTGGTATAAGGGTGATGATGGCCTTATGAGTTAGGGAGGAGTCCCTCTTTTTCTATTGTTTGGAGTAGTTTCAGAAGGAATGGTACCAGCTCCTCTTTGTACTTCTGGTAGAATTCGGCTGTGAATCCATCCGGTCCTGGGCTTTTTTGGGGGGGGGGCCTTTAGGCTATTAATTACTGCCTCAATTTTAGAATGTGTTATTGGTGTATTCAGGGATTCAACTTCTTCCTGGTTTCATCTTGGGAGGGTGTATGTGTCCTGGAATTTATCCATTACTTCAGATTTTCTAGTTTATTTGCATGAAGGTGTTTATATTATTCTCTGATCGTAGTTTTGTTTTGTTTTTTTTTTTTTTGGTGCTTTGTTTTGTTTTGTTTTGCTTTCCATTTGCTTGGTAAATATTCCTCCATCCCTTTATTTTGAGCCTATGTGTGTCTTTGCACGTGAGATGGGTCTCCTGTACACAGCACACCGATGTGTCTTGACTCTATCCAATTTGCCAGTCTGTGTCTTTATTTCTGTGGGATACTGGTGATATCCCCTTTATCATTTTTTATTTTGTCCATTTAATTCTTGTCTTTTTTCTTCTTTATTAGTCTGGCTAGCAGTCTGTCTATTTTGGTAATCTTTTCATTAGACCAGCTCCTAGATTCATTAATTTTTTGAAGGGTTTGTCGGGTCTCTATCTCCTTTAGTTCTGCTCTGATCTTAGTTATTTCTTGTCTTCTGCTAACTTTTGGATTTGTTTGCTCTTGCTTCTCTAGTTCTTTTAATTGTGATGATAGGATGTTGATTTTAGATCTTTCCTGCTTTCTCCTGTGGGCATTTAGTGCTATAAATTTCTCTTTAGACACTGCTTTAGCTGTGTCCCAGAAATTCTGGTACATTTTGTCTTTGTTCTCATTGGTTTCAAATAACTTACTTATATCTGCCTTAATTTCATTATTTACGCAGCAGTCATTCAGGAGCAGGTTGTTCAGTTTCCATGTAGTTGTGAGGTTTTCAGTGAGTTTCTTAATTCTGAGTTCTAATTTGTTTGCACTGTGGTCTGAGAGACTGTTTGTTATGATTTCCATTATTTTGCATTTGCTGAGGAGTGTTTTACTTCCAATTATGTGGTCAATTTTAGAACAAGTGTGATGTGGTGCTGAGAAGAATGTATATTCTGTTGATTTGGGGTGGAGAGTTCTGTAGATGTCTATTAGGTCCACGTGGTCCAGAGATGAGTTCAATTCCTGAATGTCCGTGTTAATTTTCTGTCTTGTTGATCTGTCTAATATTGACGGTGGGGTGTTAAAGTCTCCCACTGTTATTGTGTGGGAGTCTAAATCTCTTTGTAGGTCTCTAAGGACTTGTTTTATGAATCTGGGTGCTCCTGTATTGGGTGCATATGTATTTAGGATAGTTAGTTCTTCTTGTTGCATTGACCCCTTTACCATTATGTAATGCCTTTCTTTGTCTGTTTTGATCCTGTTGATTTAAAATCTGTTTTATCAGAGACTAAGATTGCATGCATCCTCTGCTTTTTTTTTTTTTTTTTTTTTTTTTTTTTTGCTTTCCATTTGCTTGGTAAATATTCCTCCATCCCTTTATTTTGAGCCGATGTGTGTCTTTGCATGTGAGATGGGTCTCCTGTATACAGCACACCAATGTGTCTTGACTCTATCCAATTTGCCAGTCTGTGTCTTTTAATTGGGGCATGAGCCCCTTTACATTTAAGGTTAATATGGTTATGTAAGAATTTGATCCTGTCATTATGATGTTAGCTGATTATTTTGCCCGTTAGTTGGTGCAGTTTCTTCATAGTGCCAATGGTCTTTACACTTTGGTATGTTTTTGCAGTGGGCTGGTACCGGTTGTTTCCATGTTTAGTGCTTCCTTCAGGAGCTCTTGTAATGCAGGCCTGGTGGTAACAAAATCTCTCAGTATTTGCATATCTGCAAAGGATTTTACTTCTCCTTTGCTTATGAAGCTTGGTTTGGCTGGATATGAAATTCTGGGTTGAAAATTCTTTTCTTTAAGAATGTTGAATATTGGCCCCCACTCTCTTCTGGCTTGTAGGGTTTCTGCAGAGAGATCTGCTGTTAGTTTGATGGGCTTTCCTTTGTGGGTAACCCAACCTTTCTCTCTGGCTGCCTTTAACATTTTTTCCTTCGTTTCAACCTTGGTGAATCTGACGATTATGTGTCTTGCGGGTGCTTTGCTCAAGGAATATCTTTGTGGTGTTCTCTGTGTTTCCTGAATTTGAATGTTGACCTGTCTCGGTAGGTTGAGGAAGCTCTCCTGGATAATATCCTGAAGAGTGTTTCCCAACTTGGTTCCATTCTCCCCGTCACTTTCAGGTACACCAATCAAGCATAGGTTTGGTCTTTTCACATAGTCCCATATTTCTTGGAGGCTTTGTTTATTTTTTTTTTCATTCTTTTATCTCTAATCTTGTTTTCATGCTTTATTTCATTAAGTCGATCTTCAGTCTCTGTTATCCTTTCTTCTGCTTGATGGATTCATCTATTGATACTTGTGTATGCTTCACAAAGTTCTCCTGCTATGTTTTTCAGCTCCATCAGGACATTTATTTTCTTCTCTAAACTGATTATTCTAGTTAGCAATTCCTCTAACCTGTTATTCAAGGTTCTTAGCTTCCTGGCATTGGGTTAGAACATGCTCCTTTACCTCGAAGGAGTCTGTTATTACTTACCTTCTGAAGCCTACTTCTGTCATTTCATCAAACTCATTCTCTGTCCAGTTTTGTTCCCTTGCTGGTGAGGAGTTGTGATCCTTTGGTGAAGAGGCATTCTGGATTTTGGAATTTTCAGCCTTTTTGTGTTGGTTTTTCCTCATCTTCATGGATTTATCCACCTTTGGTCTTTGATGTTGCTGACCTTCGGATGGGGTTTCTATGTGGACATCCTTTTTGTTGATGTTGATGCTATTCCTTTCTGTTTGTTGGTTTTCCTTCTAACAGTCAGGCCCTTCTGCTGCAGGTCTGCTGGAGTTTGCTGGAGGGTCACTCCAGACCTGTTTGCCTGGGTATCACCAGCAGAGGCTGCAGAACAGCAAAGATTGCTACCTGCTCCTTCTTCTGGAAGCTTCATCCCAGAGGGGTACCTGCCAGATGCCAGCTGGAGCTCTCCTGTATGAGGTGTCTGTTGGCCCCTGCAGGGAGGTGTCTCTCAGCCAGGAGGCATGGGGATCAGGGACTCACTTGAGGAGGCAGTCTGCTCCTTAGTAGAATTTGAGCAGTGTACTGGGAGATCCGCTGCTTTCTTCAGAGCCAGCAGGCAGGAATGTTTAAGTCTGCTGAAGTTGTGCCCACAGCTGCCCCTTCCCCCAAGTGCTCTGTCCCAGGGAGATGGAAGTTTTCTCTATCAGCCCTTGACTGGGGCTGCTGCCTTTCTTTCAGAGATGCCTTGCCCAGAGAGGAGGAACCTAGAGAGGCAGTCTGGCTACAGTGGCTTTGCCAAGCTGCAGGGGCCATTGAAAATAATATGCTAAGAATAGATAAGGCTCAAGGACAGTATCTCTAGCTAGTTGCACTTTCAATGAACTCCAGTAGTCAAGGACAGTATCTCTAGTTGAACTTTTAATGAACTCTAGTAGGCGCCAAGAAGGCAGACAAAATAAGAAAGAACTTAGAGACAAGGAACTAAGCAGAAGGTTATATCTGGGTGCAGAAAGTTTGTTTTGCATTGTGTTATTTTTGCTGACGTGGGATTTATGGAGTATAAATAAAGTGAGGCGGAGGCTCTAGGCACGGCCGCCATGTTCTCTGTTTGTCTTTGTCTCTTGTGTCTGTTCATTCTCCACCACCCCCGGCACGGTCCCCAATACCAAGCTGCAGTGGGATCCACTCATTTCGAACTTCCCAGCGGCTTTGTTTACACTGTGAGGGGAAAACTACCTAGTCAAGCCTCTGTAATCCTGGATACCTCTCCCCGCACCAAGCTCGAGCATCCCAGGTCAACTTCAGACTGCTGTGCTGGTAGTGAGAATTTCAAGCCAGTGGATCTTAGCTAGCTGGGTTCCATGGGGGTGGGATCTACTGAGCTAGACCACTTGGTTCCCTGGTTTCAGCTCCCTTTCCAGGGGAATGAAGCATTCTGTCTTGCTGGTATTCCAGGCACCACTGGGGTATGAAAACAAAACAAAACAAAACAAAAAACCACCACCACCAACAACAACAACAAAAAACATGCATCTAGCTTGGTATCTGCCCAAATGGCTGCCTAGTTTTGTGCTTGAAACCCAGGGCTCTGGTGGCATATGCACCCAAGGGAATCTCTTGGTCTGCAAGTTGTGAAGAAAATCGGAAAAGCATAGTATCTGGGCTGGAGTGCATCATTCCTCATGGCACAGTCCCTCACGGTTTCCCTTGGCTAGGGGAGGGAATCCCCTGACCCCTTGTGCTTCCCAAGTGAGGTGATGCCCTAACCCTGCTTCAACTGGCCCTCCGTGGCTGCATCCACTGTCTAACTAGTCCCAAAGAGATGAGCCAGGTACCTCAGTTGGAAATGCAGAAATCACCTGCCTTCTGCATTGACCTCGCTGGGAGCTGCAGACCAGAGCTGTTCCTATTCAACCATCTTGCCGGGCACCATAGTTTATATCAAAAATCAGTTCAATTTCTATACACTAGAAAGAAACTATCTGAAGTAAAAATTAAGAAAATAATTCCATTTCCATTAAGAAAAATATAATATTTAAAATACATGTAATCACGATCGTGAAAAAAAATTGTACATCAGAAACTATTTTAAAAATTGATGCAATTAAAGAAGATACAAATAAATGGAAAGACATATTGTGCTTATGGATTGGAAGAATTATATTTGTTAAGATGTCCATAGTACCCAAAGTGATTTACAGGTTTAATGTATTTCCAATAAATTCTCAGTGGCATTTTTCTACAGAAATAGAAAACTGAAATTCATATTGCATCATGAAGGACCCCAAATAGCCGGAATAGTCTTGAGAAATAAGAGCAAAGCCTGGAGGCATCAGGTTTCCTACAATAATGAAAATAAATTGGTATTTGCAAAAAGACAGACATATAAATCAATGGAACAGAATAGAGAGCCCAGAAACTTACCTTTGTCAAGCTATCTTTGAGGAGGATGCCAAAGATAGACAATGGGAAAAGGAAAGTCTCTTCAACAAATGGTGTTTGAAAACTAGATAGCCACATGCGGAAGAATGAAATTTAAACTTAAACTTTATACTCAAAACTCAAAATAGATTAAAGACTTAAATATAAGACCTAAAACTAAAACTTCTAGAAGAAAACATAAAGGAAAGCTTTATGACATTGGTTTTGGCAATGACTTCTTGGATATGACACCAAAAGCGCAGGCAGTGAAAACAAAAATAGACATTTGGGACTAGATCAAACTAAAAAGCACCTGCATAGCAAAAGAAACAACTGACAGAGTGAAAAAGCAAACTGCAGAATGGGAGAAAATATTTGCAAGCCATATATTTGATAAAGAGTTAATATTCAAAATATATAAGGAACTCCTTCAACTCAATGGCAAAAGAATGAATTATCCAATTAAAAAATGGGCAAAAGACTTGATAGACATTTCTCCAAATAATACAAATGACCAAGAGGTTCATGAAAAGATGCTCAGCCAGGCACATTTGCTCACGCCTGTAAACCCAGCACTTTGGGAGGCCAAGGTGGGAGGATTGTGTGTGCCCAGGAGTTTGAGACCAGTCTGGGCAACATAGTAAGTTCCCAGCTCTACAATTATTTTTAATTAGCCTGGTGTGCTTGTCATACCTGTAGTCTCAGTTACTTGGGAGGCTGTGACAGGTGGATCACTTGGGTCCAAGAGGTTGTGGCTGTAGTGGGCATGTTTGCACCACTGCAGTCAACCTGGGTGACAAAGCAAGACTGTTTCAAAACCAACCAACCAACCAAGAATCAAATGAACAGAAAAGGTACTCAATATCACTAACCATCAAGGGAATGTAAAGAAAAACTACAATGAGATGTAACCTCACACCTGTCAGGATGGCTATTGTCAAAAAAAAGAAAAAATTGTAAGTGTTGATGAGGATGTGGAGAAATTGGAACCTTTGTGCACTGTTGGTAGGAATGTAAAATTGTGCAGCCCTTATGGGCAACAATATGGAGGTTTCTCAAAAAATCAAAAATAGCAACACCACATGATCAGTCTTACTTTTGGGTATTTACCCAAAAGAATTGAAAGGAGGAATTTGAGGAGATATTTGCACTCCCATGTTCATTACAGCATTATTTGCAGTAATCAAGATGTAGAAACAACTAAATCTTCATTAATGGATGAATAGATAAAGAAAATGTGCCCATTCGTCCTTTTAAACAACCAGATCTCATAATCACTCACTCACTATCACAAGAACAGTACCAAAGGGGAAATCTCCCCCCACAATCCAATCACCTCCCACCAGGTCCCACCTCCAACACTGAAGATTACAATTTGACGTGATATTTGGGGACACAGACCCAAACAATATTAATGTGGTATACACATATAATGAAATATCTTTCAGCCTTAAAAAAATGAAGGAAATCATGCCATATGTGACAACATAAATAAACCTTGAGGCATATGTGACAACATGAATAAACCTTGAGGACTTTATGCTAAGTGAAATAAGCATGATAGCAATATTTGTGAGATATATAAAGTGGTCACAAAGAATGATGGTTTCTGGGATAGGGAGGAGAAAGAAATGGACAGCTGCTATTCAATGGGTGTAACATTTCAGCTATGTAAGATGATTAAGCTCTAGAGATCTGCTGTACAATATTGGGTTTATAGTCAGCAATAATATATTATACACCTAAACATTTGCTCAGAGGGCAGATTGTATGTTAAGTGTTCTTACAGCAATAAAAAAGAATGTTATCTCTTTCTCTATTTTTACAAATATTTTAGTGTGTCTATGAGAGAGGTGGCAAAGGGTTTACCAGTTAGATACTGTTTTAAAGTGAAAGTTCTTTGCATTCACAGTTGATATTGCCTGTATTTTGTATAGTTTTCAAAATAGCAAGAGCATCATTATCCTCATCATCATTTGCACTTCATGTTCTCTAGTGCAACATGGTAGAAGAAATCAGTAGGAAAGAAATATAAAGCTTTATTCCATCAGGAAATTCAGTATCACTAAAAATATCCACAACTACACAGCAGGGTGACTATAGCAAATAACAATGTAGTATGTATTTCAAGGCAACTAGAAGAAACTTTGAATGTCATCACTGCCAGGAAAGGATAAATGTCTAAAGTGATAAATATGGAAATTACTCTGATAATTATACTACGTGTAAATGCATTGAAACGTCACACTGTACCCCATAAATATGTACAACTGTCATCTATGACATTAACTAGACAGGAGTAATATGTTACTTCATTCATTTTACATGCTGTAAAGGAATACCTGAGATTGGGTAATTTATAAAGAAAAGAGGTTTATTTGGCTCACAGTTCTGCAGGCTGTATAAGAAATATGGCATCAGCATCTGCCTAGTTTCTGATGAGGGCCTCAGGAAGCTTTCACTGATGGTGGAAGGCAAGGAGAGCCTACATGTCTGAGTAGCTGCACAAAGAGAAGCATCATGAACCATCAGAAGGAAGGTAGCTCCTTTAAACCACAGGTGCCTTGGCAGAAGGGCAATTCTTCAGAAACACACATGAGTATTATTTGCAAAAAAAAAAAAAGGGCGGAGGAGGTTGAACTCAGATGTTGTGGTGGTAGACAGAAGGAATTAAATTGTTTTGGTTGAAGAGGAAAATATAAAGCTGGTGCCCCTCTAAGTTAACTACCTACCCATCCTATGTTTTCCTAAGTCATCTTCCTCTTCTGTTCTCTACCAAAAAAAAACTAACGAAAAATTGAAACCTTTTGCATTTTCTGCATACATATATCCTTACTCCCACTCTGCTCACTCTCAGCAAATTACCTCACCTCCTACTTCAAAGAAAATAGAAGAAGCTATCAGAAAAAAATGTCCTTGAAATTCCTACTACCAAACCAATAATCTTTTCTGCACCTTCTCACACACTTTCCTCCATGTCCCTGGTCACAGTAGAGGACTCTCTGCCTCCACCAATACTGCATTCTATTATATCTCTCCTAGCTCACCATCTTATCAAACAACAGGAAACATTAGGCCACAGGGTTTATTCTAGGACAGTGTTTTTCTGTGCAAATATGGCTCAGTTTCTGATCTGCACGGAGGAACACAATTTTTATAGGCAACGTTGGTTTCATTTTGGGCCACTGGAATCTTACAAAATCTCTGGATTGATCTTATGTTTTATAGGAATTATGTGAGTTATTTTGTACTACTTTCTCTGGTTTAAAAAGAAGCAGGGCTCGGCACAGTGGCTCTTGCCTGTAATCTCAGCAACTTGGAAGGCTGTGGCAGGAAGATTGCTTGAAGTCAGGAGTTTGAGACCAGCCTGGGCAACATAGCAAGACCCCATCTATAAAAAAAAAAAATAAAATAAAATGAAAGGAAACATGTTACTTCACTGACAGGTTTTCTACGAACAGTAGATGATTGCATATATTAGAATTTCAGAGAAATGCAAATCAAAACCACAATGAGATACCATCTCACACCAGTTAGAATGTCAATCATTAAGAAGTCAGGAAACAACAGTTGTTGGAGAGGATGTGGAGAAATAGGAACACTTTTACACTGTTGGTGGGATTGTAAACTAGTTCAACCATTATGGAAAATAGTATGGCAATTCCTTAAGGATCTAGAACTAGATGTACCATATGACCCAGCCATCCCACTACTGGGTATATACCCAAAGGATTATAAATTATTCTACTACAAAGACACATGCACACGTATGTTTATTGCAGCACTATTCACAATAGCAAAGACTTGGAATCAACCCAAATGTCCATCTGTGACAGACTGTATTAAGAAAATGTGGCACATATACACCATGGAATACTATGCAGCCATAAAAAAGGATGAGTTTGCGTCCTTTGTAGGGACATGGATGCAGCTGGAAACCATCATTCTTAGCAAACTATCACAAGAAGAGAAAACCAAACACCGCATGTTCTCACTCATAGGTGGGAACTGAACAATGAGATCACTTGGACTCGGGAAGGGGAACATCACACACTGGGGCCTATCATGGGGAGAGGGGAGGAGGGAGGGATTATGTTGGGGAGTTATACATGATATAAATGATGAATTGATGGGTGCTGATGAGTTGATGGGTGCAGCACACCAACATGGCATAAGTATACATATGTAACAAACCTGCACGTTATGCACATGTACCCTAGAACTTAAAGTATAAAAAAAAAAAAAAAAAAGAATTTCACAGGCAAAGAAAACTTATATATTGCCTATTTGTATTTTTTTCAACTACCTTCTATATTTTTAACCAGCTAGGTTTCTGGAAGAGTCATCTGAGTTAGAAATGGAAGATGTTTATGTCTTTCTCTTTCCTGCAGAAATTGCCTATCAGTATGAGCAACTCTTATCATAAAAGTCAGGATTGACCCTCAGCCTCTTTGTTTGGGGGCAATCACACTTCCAAGTCTTCACAATCTCCAAACATTCTGTCTCCTGGTTTCCTGTTTCTGGCCTCTCCTTCTTTTCTGGATGCTTTTCTGTATCTGTAGCAGGTCCCTCTTCTTGTCCCTGAGACGGGTGTTTCTCAGGGCACAGTCTTGGGCTTTCTGCTCTTTCTTCTTTACTAGTTTTCACTGTACCTGGACAAAAGCACTCATTCTGAGGCTTCAATGATCACTTCAGTGCTACTGACTCCCAAATCAATAACTCCAGCACAGTCTTTCTTCTGGACTCCACTTTGATGTCTGATAAGTACCTCCAACTCACCATGTCCAGGATTGATTTTATCCTGGTCTCCCCCACTTCCTGTGTTCCTCTTTCTTCAGATAGCACCATGATGGCCCAGCTGGAAACCTTCCCTCTTACTTGCCCACCCAAATGCCTCACACCCCAGCAACCACTTCTTCATGTAGACATTTCATTTGGCACTAATTCTGTTTACCTGAATCTATCGACAGAGCCTACCCCCCTGCTCAGATCCAATTACCTAACAGAGATAAGATAGTATTTTATCATTTGGCAGCCTTTTATAAATGATTCCTGTGCTGCAGACTGAAATTAAAAAAAAAAAAAAAAAAAAAAATGGCCAATCCTTAAAGGCAGTGAAGAAAGGAATGGTGATGATACTAGGAAAATTCTCTTCAGTTTACCAAGTTGCCAAGCTTTTTTGTTGTACTGTTTTCGTGTTCCTTTCATGAGCACTAGACTCATTCCTGCTCTGTGCAGTTTCACTGACAAGTGCTGGGGATGCAGACACAAAATTGAATACTTGTTCCAAAAAATTAGCTTACAGAGTAAAGGAGGAGAGTGGTAAGAACACCGTCGCCACTCAACAGGGCTGTCTTTCAACACTAAGGTACAGAAGCCGGGGGACCACAGAGCACTCCTCCGACCAGCAAGGTGTGACAAACTTCCCAGAGGTGCAGTGAAATCTAAGATGAGTTCTGAATTCAGTCATTTATTCAGTTCATTTTTTATTTAGTCATTTATTAAATGAATATTTACATTAATTGCTTCACAATTGCTCGTTAGCCATCTGATCAGATACTAAATCTCTAGCACCAAGCAAAGCTTTGCTGTTATTTTCTAAAACCTCGGAATCCCAGAGTTTGACACAGAAAGGGGATGATGCAGGCCAGATCAAATTAAGAAATTAACAAGAAAAACAGCTTCCCCAGTATGCTCTCTTATTTTCAGGGAGTCAGACTGTCAGGCCAACTCAGGCAGACGGAAAAGGAGATTAGGAGCTGCATTCAGCATGCTCATGGCATGCTGATAGCTTTTCATTGCTGCTGCCTGTCATTGCGAATACACCGTGCCCTCCTTCCGAATAAATGACAGAGCAATTACAGCCTAAGGGATAGGAGTTTTCCCGCTACCTTGCTGAGCACTGCTGTGGCTCAGAAGCTACTTGAGCCACAGTGTGAGTGGGTCTCAGAGAGAATAGCTGCCCTTCCTAACTTACCACCAAATGCCTGGGGTGGGGTGAGTCAGCGAGGGCTTGATCCCAAGACTCAAGCATCAGCCTCACTTTGATGGCTGACACATGAAGTGATGTAAATGGATGAATAATCCAGTCTGAGCTTTGGTGCCTTCAGGAACTTTAGCCTTTCCTGGTAGGGCAAAGCTCTACCCCCTGGTTCTCGCAACACTAATGAGAGACTGAATAGACAAACAGAAAACAGCCAGACCGTGCCTAAAAGACAGAACTCTGACCTACAGCCTGCAGCAACCTGCCCAGGAAACCAACACAGTGTGTACAGTAGCCAGCCCAGGAAGCCAGCTGACTGTGTCAGACTTATGGGAAGTCAGGTTGCTTTGTCTAGCAACAGTCCAGGAAGCCAAACAGTAACCCCTGTAACAATTGGCCCCAAAAAGCCATGACTAAGCTTTTTTTTTTTTTTTTTTTTTTTTTTTTTTTTTTTTTTTGCTTTATAAGTCTTTTTTAAAAACTTACTAATTTTTGATACATAATAATTGTAGATACATGTGATATTTTGATACATGCATACAATGTGTAATGATCAAATCAGGGTATTTAGGACATCCACTGGCTAAAACATATATTATTTCTTTGCATTAGGAACATTCCAAATCTTCTGTTCTAGCTATTGAAATATACAACATATTTTTGTTAACTATAGTTACCCTATTGTGCTATCAAACACTAGAACTTATTCCTCCTATCTAACCGTATTTTGTATTCATTAATCAACCTCTTTTTCCCTGCCCCCACATCATGTTTCCCAGCCTCTGGTATCTATCATTTTACTCTCTATCTCCATGAGGTCAACATTTTTTAGCTTTCATATGTGAGTGAGAACATGCAATATTTTTCTTTTTGTGTCTGGCTGATTTCACTTAACTTAATGACCTTTGGTTCCATCCATGTTGCTACAAATAACAGAATTCCATTCTTTTTTATCGCTGAATAGTATTCCATTGTGTATATATGCCACATTTTAAAAAAGCCATTCATCTGTGGATGGACACTTAGGTCGATTCCATATCTATGCTGTATCCAATAGTGCTGCAATAAGCATGGAGATTCAGGTATCCTTGTGATATACTGATTTCCTTTTCTTTGGATAATAAATATCTGTAGTGGAATTGATGGATTGTATGGTAGCTCTATTTTCAGTTTTTTGAGAAACCTCCATACTATTTTCCACAGTAGCTGCACTGATTTACATTCCCACCAACTGTGTATGTTTCCTCTGGGGCTGGGCACAGTGGCTTGTGCCTTTAATCCCAGCACTTTGGGGAGGCCAAGGAGGGAGGATTACTTGAGGCCATGAGTTCAAAGTTATAGTGAGCTATGCATGATTGCACTACTGCACTTCTGAGCAAGACCCTGTTTCTTAAAAATATATAAATATAAATAAAAAATTTAAGAGGAGTTCCCTTTCTCCACATCCATGCCAGCATTTGTTATTTTTGGACTTTTGGATAACAGTCATTCTAACTGGAGTGAGATGATACCTCATTGTGGTTTTAATTTGCATTTCCTTGATGATTCATGATGTTGAGTATTTTCTCAAATACTTATTGACCATTTTAATGTGATTCCTAATTGACAAATTCCGTAATTTGAGTTTCCACTTCTAATTAAGGACCAACCAGTTAATGTAGAATATGCTCCCCCAACCAGTCACATAGGTTGCCCGCTTCTAGCCAGCCACCGCCAGCTTCCCTCTCACAACAGCCTCCAAGCAGGGCACACTTAAAACCTTCCACTGAAGGATGTTTCCACTGAAGCTCTCCTAGTCGTCTGCCAGTGTTTTAGACTCTGCCAAAACACAAGTGATGATGGCTGACTCCTTTGCTGTAGCAAGCTCTGAATAATAACAGCCTTTGCTTGTTCTCATTGGGTGGGTCTCCATTTATTGCCACATTGCCATTCACACCCACTGGCTTTGGCCAGCTGCTTCAAGCTCTCACCTCCAGGTTGTGCCTCTTTTGTTATTTTATGAGCATGCAGGTGAGAATGAACAGTAAAAATCTAAATTTATTGGAAAGGAATGAGGTAGGACGAGATGATTGATTTTGGATAATTTTCTAGAAATGTGAGAAGATAAAAGTAGCTTTTTGATCTTTGAAAAAACTTTTTATTGTGAAGCACAGTAGCAAAGATAGATGTAGAGACAGAGAGATATATTTTCCTCTGATCAGAAGGATAAGGTGAAGGAGGGAAAGATGACATTGAGGGGAAAGAGTTTTACCCCAATTAGACAATAAGTGAATAAGAAAGTGGAAAGAAAAGGAAAGTCATGCTTTCCTTTTCTTTTTGCGAGAGAAAAGAAGCCACTCTAACCATAGAAGCAAAATTTCTCTTTGAAAATTGGCCACAGGTCAGCTGACTTGTGTATGCATTTACAAACTGCCCTCCAACCACCACCCCTACACACACACACACACACACAGATTCCATTTTAACATCCAGCAATATGCTCCTTACTTTTCCTCTTCCTTATCCAGAGGCAATCCCATTATCCTTCATAACTGCATCTAAAATTATTATATGCAATGAAATATTAATTTTATCAAACACATTATTAATACTTAGAATATTCTAAATATGGCAAAGGAGACAAAGACTGACTGATATGGGTTGACTCTGTGTTCCCACCCAAATCTCATGTGGAATTATAATCCCTAGTGTCAGAGGTGGGGCCTAGTGGGAGATGATTGGGTCATGGGGATGGTTTCTAATGGTTTAGCACCCTCCCCTAGTGCTGTCTTGTGATAGAGTTCTCACAAGATCTGGTTGTTTGAAAATGTGTAGCATTTCCCCCTTCTCTTTCTCTTTGTGCTTCTTGCTCCTGCCATGTAAGATGTACCTGCTTCCTGTTTGCCTTCCACTGTGATTGTAAGTCTCCTGAGAGCTCCCCAGCCATGCTTCCTGTGCAGCCTGTGGAACTGTGAGCCCAGGAAACCTCTTTTCTTTATAAATTACCCAGTTCCAGGTATTTCTTTATAGCAGTGGGAGAACTGACGAATATACTAACCAAAATAATCTAAATCAACACTCTATTCTTACACCCTTCGTAAAGTAGTAGTTCTATTCATATGGCACTAGCACCAAAATTCTAGGGAGAGCCAGGAGGAAACTTGGAAGAAGCTTGTTGTAATACTGAGTTTCGAAAAGAGCCATATGGTCTTTCTTAACTAACTCCCACCAAACTCTACTCCCCTGCCCACCCCAGCCCACCAGCCTCAGCAATCTTTCACTCAGTTCCATCTCTGTCATTTGCAATTCAAACAGCATTCTTTTAACAATTCCTGTTTTGATATCCAGAAAATTAAGAATTCAGTGGTTACATCCTAGGGCATCTCTCTGAGGTGAGATAAATAAGAAATATGTTTGACACTGAAGTTCCTTTGACATTGGAGTGGAACCAGCAAATGTTATCCAAAGTCCCTCCTTAAATGTCTCTTCATTTGTCCCTGTACCTGGTTAGTCTCATTCTCCTCATGTGACCCAGTTCTGGGCTCAGGTTAGAACACTAATTAGGCAGCATGCAATCTCAGTTACTAACCAATTCACTTCATAATCGTCTCCTGATACCTGCTGTGTGTTAGTCATTCTGTAAGGTACAAAGATTTTACATAAAGAATTCTATGGGGAGATGCATCTATCCCTGAAATCTGCTTTCCACCTCTTTCTTTTAAAACACCACCTTGTTTTCTTTGAAATACTGATCAAAACACACCTCCACGAAGCTCTCCCAAACAAATCCCAGTCGGCCCTTATTAAAGGGGTCTCTCCAGTATCTCCACTGCACTCAAACTGACATATGGAACTCCTCATATTCTGACAATTTCTTACCTCCACTCTGGCCTAGTGACTGTACACATTATTTTCAACTCCTATTTGGCATTATTAATTCTACTTCTCAAGTAACACTCTTCATGATGCGTCCACCCTGTTAAAAGTAGAAAGGAAGGAGTCTTGGGGGAGTCCATCTCTCAACCAAAACACTTCATCACATTCTTCATCTGTAGAAAAGGTGTGAAACAGAAAGCAAGCTGAGAGCCGAGAAGTGTAGCAGTGCTTGGGCAGATTTCTTTCATCGGTGGGAGGAAAAAGTTGTTTCTCATCAGCTAAACAGAGCAAGAGAGTTTTAAGCAGTCCATAGGCAAGAAAAGCTTGTGAGCATTTTTACCAGCCTTCACCTAGCCTTTCAAAGTGCAGTTGAACTCAGTGTGATCAGTACGGAAATGCTGACTGTGTGTAGCCTCGAATCCCTTCAGAGGAAACCACTTTTTCATGCCTCACACTCTAGGTCTTGCTTTCCCTGAATAGGGTGAGAGCTGGAGAAGATGAGAAAGGTTGAATTGATCTACATAAGAGAGGTCATCAAGACAAATACCTGGAGCAGTAACAACAACAGCAACCACGACAACAATTTGAAGGGCAGGGATAGGCTTAGAGAAGGTTGGCCAAAGTAAGAGAGAGTAGAAAATGGTGACTTGGCTTGGGAATGTTTGGAGGCAGAGGGCAGGAGGAGTTGGGGACAGCCCCTATACAATAGTTTGCAGGGAGAGAGATATCTGAGCAGGCTTTGCAGAAGTGTCTATTTATGTTGTAAGAAGTAAGTTCCACCTCACCTACACTCCACAGCTCCCAGGACACTTCCACAAAAAATCTGCATTGTTTTTCAGTGCTTTTCTGATATTGGATTTTGTTTCCTCAGATGTTGTGCCATGCTGTGCTCTTACCTTTGAGGCAGGAGTAAAGGGCCTGTTTGTTTTTGTGTGGACCGTCAACCAGGAATTGGAGCCTACCCAACCATACCTTTGGTTAAATCACCAACCTAGAAGTGGGTCAAGAGAGCAATTCTACCATAACTGCTGGACCTACAGTGTGAAGGGCTGGGGCAATAACAAGCACAATTTGGGATGTCCCTTGGAGTCCCCCTCAAAGTAGAAGGGGAAGCAAGGAAACTACTCTGAAGTCAGAATGGCATTTTTGAGAGAAAGCACTGTGGGTGCCTGCAGGTATGTTATGGGAAGCAAACCTTTCTTTGCTTGGTCGTGTAACTTATCACTCCACGATTAGGAAAGTCTGTGAAAATTCTTCACATGTATGCAGGCTGGAAAATAGCATTTGTCCAGAATTCTGGGCGAGTGCATGATTCTGTAGAATGTGGCTACTTCAAAGGAAGGAAAGAGGTGTTTGATTGCCTTTGGATCCATTGCCCAGTATCCTGGCTGAGACCACGGCTGAGCTGCCATGAGGGTATGGAATCAAGTAGATTTAGAAACCTTGTGTTGAAGCAAGGTTTGGAAGATTAGACATAGCTGCATCGGGTCACCGTAGGAGCAATTTATAACCGGGAGTTACATTAAACACTTATTCTTCTCCAAAAGCCATATGAATTCTAAACACTTGCAAAGCTAATTTAGACAAAGATGATACTGCCTGTATTCAGAAAACAAGAGCAAATAACAGCACTGGGATCAAAATTGCTAGAGTAGGCCGGGGGAAAGTGTCATATGTGTGACACAGCTTGCTGAAGGCAAACTTTAACAGAAAAGGACTTAATAAATGGTAAAAAGTGTGTCTCCTGCGGTGGCTCATGCCTGTAATACCAGCACTTTGGGAGGCCAAGGTGGGTGGATAACCTGAGGTCAGGAGTTCAAGATCAGCCTGACCAACATAATGAAACCCCCTTTCTATTAAAAATATGAAAATTAGCTGGGTGTGGTGGTGGGGGCCTATAGTCCCAGCTACTTGGGAGACTGAGGCAGAAGAATCACTTGAACCCAGGTGGCAGGGGTTGCAGTGAGCCGAGATCATATCATTGCACTCCAGAGTAAAACTCTGTCTCAAAAAAAAAAAAAAAAAATGTCTCTCCCAGACCAAATCAGTGCCTTCCACCCCTGAGCTGTCTGGTTTGGATCATACACTGTGCTTCTAATTTACTTTCAGGTAGTAAGGGTCATACTAAATACCTAGGCACTAAGACCCTGCTGCTTCATGTTCTAGAACTTCAAGGAACATAGTAAGAAACCCAGCACTGCTCATGACTTGGGACAATGGATATATCCTTGTGCAATCTGGCATGGTTGTGGTGAAAAGAAACACCTGGTGGCAGATTATCCTCAAGAAGAAAGAACTCTGTGAAAACCCATCTTTCTCCTCTGGCAGAAGGCTTAGACTCTGGGACCAGGGGAGTTACCTGCACACCATGTCCTGGAACCTTCCACAGGGTGCCTTTCCCAGGACAACCATCCAAGGCTGGTGTGTTATCTAAATTAGTATTTATTAAATGTGAAAATTGTTTGAATATCTTGGATTGGGATGAAATGCACATATTTTTGTGCTTACAATTTAGTAATTACAAAAATTAACAGCTTTCTACTTGCTGGTGGGGTTTTTGAGAAGAAAAAAATCAATGATTTTCAGAGAAGGATACTTTTACCAAGGTTTTTCTCCAAAGAGAAATGTGGTACCTTTAGTTTCCTGGTGCCGAAAGCACATGAACCTGTTGAGAGAGCCACTTCTGCACTGGGTGCAACCTACCCCAGCCAAAGCCATGGACTTGTTAGAAACCTGAGGAAGATAACTGCTTCTGTGAGGATTGATCTTAGGAACAGATAGAGATGTCTAAAGTGTATTTCCTGAAAGTCTTGCTGGGTGATGTACAACATGAACACTCTCTTCACTCCTCATGAAAGAAGCTTAGAAAAAGATGAGTTCTTGATGGTCTTTAGAAGGTCTATTTTGTATTTCCTCTGGATGTTACATAATGGGGAGACTGGCATCAAGGCTGGACCCAGAAGGCCCAGTTTCATGCTGTTAGGATATCTAAGAATATCAAATCCATACATTCAAATGTAAAGACACAATAAGCTTTGTGATTGTGACAGCAGTCTACGTGGAGACTAGACTGTAATTCAGACATGGGCAAGGCAAAACCATTATTTTTTTTCTTTTTTACATTAGAAATCTTATCAAGTTAGATCGTCCATGAGTTCCTACTGGCAGGTGAGAGAGGTGAGATCTGGAGAGGGGACGTGTCTCTCTCCTATTTGGACTAACCCTACTCCCTGAAATATTTCATGAGACATGTAGAGAGCGAGCAATAGGCAAAGTCAAGGAGTCTTCACAGGTGCTTGGTGAAACCAGAAACAAAAGCAAGATGGTTCATGGAGGATGGAGGAAGACTCTCTCCTCTTGCCTGCAGCTCTGAGTGTGATATTGCTTTGACATTGTGAGGGTTTGCACTGGGTGACCTCAAAGTACCAGCAAAGGACTGGTGCAAGTCTATCAGCACTACCTGCATGAACAGCCACCATTGGTGTGCATCATGGACTGCACCTATGTGGACACCAACATGGGGCCTGACGGAAGAGGTGCATTTAGAAACCTCAAGCAATTCCTTTTGAGTTGAGGGACTTTGAGAAGAGGTGAGGTGTGTCTATGGTATGTGGGTAGGGGCAGGAGGTAATAACATTAAAAAAATAATAATAATGTGTGCATAGGCTGGGGAGTCCTAAGGAAACTAGGATCACTCAGGCTTAGAAGTTATGACTTGTCCATTTAAATAAATAACACAATTGTTCTACCTACATAAAGATGGCACTACTGATCTAACATTAGGAGAATATTTATTTGGCATTTTTTTGTCATTGCTGTTGTTTTGGGTTTTGTGGTTATCATCGTTGTCCATTCGCTTTTGCCATTGTTTAGCCATGATGACAGATTATCAGAGAAATGTCCCCAATCCCTTAGGAATGATAATGTGCATATTGGTTACTTCGCTAAGATCAGAAATGGGACTAGGATTAGAGGCATAGTCTGTAACTGAGGATTAGAGAAAAGCGAATTGGTCACCATGAAGGTGAAATCCAACTTGCATTATTCTATTCATGAATTTAACAGACTTTCAGTGAGGTTCTACTTGTGCCAAGCTTGTAGGGATATAAAGATGAAAAAGACACTGCCTTTGTCTTTGAAAGCAAGGAACTTGAGCAAAAATAATTTCAATGCAATGTGAAATGTGCTAGAATATAACTGCATTTGAGGAAATATGTATATAAAATTCTTTGCCGGAATATCTGGGAAGATTTCACAAAGAAGGGGACAGTAGAACTGTGTTTTGAAGAATAGGTGTAAGATTTCCTTAAGCAGAAAGAAAAAAGAAACATCTTGTACTAGCTACCAAGGGTCTCAATGGAAGGTAGGCTTCCTTTCCAGAGTTGTAATCTCCCCTTTAAATAAGATAACCACCATTTGGCTTTAAAACTCAATAGATTGTGTTAGTCAATCAAGAATTTGTCTATATGTGCTTAGCATCCTACTAGGTGCTTCAGGGAATACTCTAGAAGCCTGGACAAGGTTTCCATTCAAGAACTGTACTGCTTATGTCTTTTGCATATGAAATAATTAAAAAATAAAATAGTATACATTAAGCCTCAAAATCAGAATAGAAATATGTATGATTGTCTTTGTCGAAATAGCTCAGTTGGGAGAGTGTTAGAGTGAAGAAATATGAATGGTAGAATTTTGGAGAAAGAATCAAATAGCTGTAATTTATAAGTTATGTTTATTTGGTCTTTTGTAAACATTTGATTTTTTCCCCATGTTTTCTCTACTATTCACTATCTTTTCATTATAATATTTAGAAGAACAAGATTTTTCTTGATATTTCTATCTGTATTAGTGGGTGAATAGTACAGCTTTTGCACAAAATGTGTATTTCCTAAGTGTTGCTAACGAACCTCACTTCAACATTTTAGATATCAAATTCCTCCAAATGTACATCTCTATGGTGACGAAGAAGATTCTCAATCTATCATCTTCAATTCTAAGGGAAGGGAAGACAAGGGCAATA
Source organism: Rhinopithecus roxellana (assembly GCF_007565055.1). Taxonomy (NCBI): domain Eukaryota; kingdom Metazoa; phylum Chordata; class Mammalia; order Primates; family Cercopithecidae; genus Rhinopithecus; species Rhinopithecus roxellana. The sequence continues at coordinate 98,128,495 of NC_044556.1, read as the reverse complement.
ACAAAAAGACAAAACAAACAAACAAACAAAAAAAAAAACACCTGAGTCTCATTTCTTGAAAGAGACTTCATAAAAAGAGTCTCAAGTCTTCATTAGCAAAGCTGCAAGATCAAATCGTTTTAGGAATGATATTTAGTAAAGGATCTTCTTTGGCAGAGGGAAAAAGGAAGTTAGGTAAGTTTATTAATAAGGGTTGAAAACTGCCTGCAGGTAGATAAAAAGACCACACAAGCATGTAAACAGTAAGGCGAAAATTAATCACTTTTTTGGGAATGAAGAAATGAACTTGAACAAGGACAGAATTGTCTATTAGCATGCTCTAATCATACTCCCTGGACCAAACGTGTAAGTCCCTCTTAGCAGAAGGAATGATAACATTCATACTTCTTACCTTGGCTAAATGAGCAAGTTCAGAAGTATCTTCCCATAAATGAAATCCTTTTCTTGGACACCTGGGAAGGAGAATTTGCAGTGATGATCAGAAAACACATGCAATTAACACATGCGAAAACACATGCAAACACAGGGATTACTCCATGACAAATTACAGGAATTTCTGCTGGCATACTCTACTCATTGTTTTGGAGAGGCCATTAGAATCTATAAAAACTGGCAACTGCAACATGGGTTCAGTGAGGATTGTGCCTGTGTCTGCAGAAAACATAGAAAAAGAAATGAAATCAAACGTTCAAGGATTCAATGATATGTGTAATTCATATATGTGGATAAGTACAAAATCTTCAAAAACTCCTTTTTTTTTTTTTTAGCAGTTTTAAGTTTCCAGAAAAATTCAATGGAAAGTACAGAAAGTTCTCATACGCTGCCTCTCCACCCCCTGTAAATTCCCCCTATTATTAATATCTTGCATGGGTGTGGAACATTTGTTTCAATTAATAAACATATATATACACACATAGGCCCACACGAAGATATGTGTGTATATATGCACATACATATATATGTACGCATACAATACATATATAATATATATATATATATTTTGAGATGGAGTCTCGCTCTGTCACCCAGGCTGAAGTGCAGTGGTGCAATGTTGGCTCACTGCAACCTCTGCCTCCCAGGAATGAACCTGTATTAATACATTAATATGAATTGACTAAAGTTCATAGTTTACATTAGGGTTCACTGTTTGTGTTGTATAGTTTTTGAATCTTGACAAATACATAATGACGTGTATCCACCTAAATTATATAATAATATCATAGAGAATAATTTCACTGCCCTGAAATCCTCTGTGCTCTACCTGTTCATCCCTTTCTCCCCCTACTGCAACTCTAGCAGCCACTCATCTTTTTATCACCTCCCTAGTTTTGTTTTTTCCGGAATGTCGTATAGTTGGAATCATACAAGCCTTTTCAGATTGACTTATTTTACTTAGCATTTTGCATTTTAGCTGTCTCTGTGTCTTTTCATGGCTTGATGATTCGTTTCTTTTTTAGCACGAAATCATGTGTACTCTATTGTCTGGATGTATCACTTTATTTATACATCCACATACTGAAGAACATCTTGGTTACTTTCACATTTTGGCAATTATGAATAAAGCTGCTATAAACATTTATGTGCATGATTTTGTGTGGACATAAGTTTTCAGCTAATTTGGGTAAATACCAAAGAGCATGATTGCTGGATCATATGGTAAGGGTATCTTTAGTTTTGTAAGATATGTCGAAACTCTCTTCCAAAGCGGCCTTTACTTTCCCATCAGTAAAGAGTAGAGAATTCCTGTTGTTTCACATCTTCATCAGCATTTGACGTTGTCAGTGTTTTGGATTTTGGCCATTCTGGAAAGTGTGTAGTCTTATTTTATTGTTGTTTTAAGTTGTAATTCAGTAATGACATAAGATGTTGAGTATCTTTTCATATACTTATTTGCTATCTCTATATCTTCTTTGGTGAGGTGTCTGTTCAGATATTTTACCTGTTTTTTAATTGGATTGTTTATTTCCTTATTTTTGAGTGTTAGAAGTCCTTTGTGTATTTTAGAGAGAAGTCCTTTATCAGGTATGTGTTTTGCAAATATTTTCTCTCAGTCTGGTGTGTCTTTGCATACTCTTAACAACGTCTTTCACAGTGCAGAAGTTTTAAATTTTAATAATTTCCAACTTACTGTTTCTTTCATGGATATTGTCTTTGGGGTTCTAAGAAATCATTGCCAAACCCAAGGACACCTATTTTCTCCTCTTTTATCTTCTAGGAGATTTATGGATTTGGATTTTACATTTATTTCAGTTAAGTTTTGTGAAAGGTGTAAGGTCTGTATCTTGATTCTTTTTTTGTTTGTTCGTTTCCATGTGAAAGTCCAGTTGTTCCAGCACCGTATGTTGAAATGACTATTTTTTTCCATTGAATTTCCTACGCTCCTCTGTCAAAGATAAGTTAGATATTTTTGTGAGGGTCTATTTCTGGGCTCACTATTGGGCTCCGTTGATCCGTCTGTGCATTGTTTTGCTAACATGTACGGTCTTGATTACCACAGCTTTACAGTAAGCCTGGAAATTTAGTTATGTCAGTCTTCCAACTTCAATTGTCTCCTCCAATACTGTGTTGTCTATTCTGAATCTTTTGCCTTTCCATATAAAGTTTATAATCATTTTGTTCATATCCACAAACTAATTTTCTGAGATTTTGATTGGGATTGCATTAAGTCTATAGATCAAGTTGGGAAAAAAGGACAGTCTGGCAATATTGAGTCTTCCATTCTGTGTACATGGACTATCTCTCCATTTATTTAGCTTTAGTTTGATTTCATTCATCAGAGATTTATACTTTTTCTCATATAGGTCTAGTACCTATTTTGATAGATTTATACTTAAATATTTAATTTCTTATTGCTAATGCAAGAGGCATTACATTTTTAATTTTAAACTCCAGTTGTTTATTGTTGGTATATGAGAAACAACTGGCTTTTGTATAATAACGTCATATGCTGAAAATTGTCTATAATCACTTATTAGTTCCAGGAGACTTCTGCTGATTTTTGAGTTTTTTGTTTTTTTTTTTACATAGATAATCATGTCTTCTGCAAACAAAGATAGTTTTATTTGCTCCTGCCTAATCAATATACCTTTTCCTTTTCTTGTCTTCTTGCATTGGCTAGGACTTCCAGTAAAATGTTGAAAAGGAGTGATGAGACAGTGCATTCTTGCCTTGTTTCCCATCTTAGTGGGAAAGTTTGGAGTTTTGTTTTGTTTTGTTTTTGTTTTCATTGTTGTTTTGAAACAGAGTCTCACTCTGTCACCCAGACTGGAATGCAGTGGCACGATCTTGGCTCACTGCAACCTCTGCCTCCCGGGTTCAAGCACTTCTCCCACCTCAGACTCCCGAGTAGCTGGGATTACAGGCGCCCGCCATTGCACCCAGCTAATTTTTGTATTTTTAGTAGAGATGGGGTTTCACCATCTTGGCCAGGCTGGTCTTGAACTCCTAACCTCGTGATCCACCTGCCTCAGCCTCCCAAAGTGCTGGGATTACAGGCATGAGCCACTACACCCAGACAAAACTTTGGTGTTTTTCACCATTAAATATGATATTAGTTATAGGGTATTTTTTTGTAGATATTCTTTATCAAATTGAGGAAGTTTTCTTCTACTGTTTACTGGGAAGTTTTTAAAATCATGAATGGGTGTTGATGTTGTCTAATGCTTTCTCTGCATCTATTAATATGATAATATGATTTTTCTTCTTTAGTTTGTCGATGTGATTGATAACATTAATTGCTATTCAAACATTGATCCAGCCTTGTATTTCTGCAATAAATCCTACTGGTTATGATGTATAATTTTGAAAAATAAATTATTGGATTTGATTTGCTAATATTTTGTTGAGGATTTTGAATCTAATTTCATGAGGTATATTGGTCCTTAGGTTTTCTTTCTTGTAATGTTTTTATTTGGTTTTGGTATTAGGGTAGGTCTGGCCTCATAGAATAAGTTAAAATTTTCCTCTGCTTCTATTTTCAGGAAGAGAATATAGAGAATTTGTTTTAATTTTTCCTTAAATGTGAATTTATTAGTGAGCCCATCCAGGCCTGGTGTTTTCTGTTTTAAAAGATAATTGATTATTGATTTAATTTCTTTAATAGATATGGCCCTCTTCAGATTATGTATTTATCCCTGGGTAAGTTTTGGTAGATTCCACCTTTCTAGTCTTTCAAGTAATTAGCCTACTTCATCTAGATTAAAATTGGACATAGATTTCCTTAATAATATTCCTTTATTATCCTTTTAATGTCCATGGAATCAGTAGCTACTGCCTCTTTCATTTCTGATATCAGTAATTTGTGTCTTCTCACTTTTTTTCTTACCTGGCTAAAATTTTATCAATTTTATTGGATGTTTTCCAAAACCCAGCTTCTAGTTTTGTTGATTTTTCTTTATTGATTTCTTGTTTTCAATCTAAATCCCTTTTCAATTTGCCTTTAATTCTTACCTCCAACAAAAGAGATGAAAAGGCAATATATTTACTTCAATGAAACAACTGTCACTACTTATCCGAATCCCATTGAATCTACAGGTGTTTTAAGGCACACTATTGACAGTCTGAGGAGTGGAGCAGTCATGTCAGAAGTGAAAGGTCTTTCCTCCAGGGAGCAGGAAGCACTTCGGCTCAGCTCAGGTGTTCTTGGATCCCCTTCTCCTCCTCTCCCACTGGGTGAATATGATGACCAAGTAATGTTTGAAATAAGCTAGTGACTGGACACACACAAGAGAAACTTAGTGGAGTCCTCATCATTCGCAGCCAATGATGGGCCATCAGACCTGAGAAGTGGGACGGATCTGCCAAAGTGTCCAGATTCCACTTTTCCAGAATCACGCAGAAGATCCCAGAAAGAAGAATAGCTGTTCTACTGAGATGTCAGGAAAGCCACTGTGAGAGCAGATACTGATTTAGTTAGCAAGTGTGCTGAGGGTGTTGGAGGAAGGGGTGCATCTCAAACAGAGCCAAACAGTTCTCATTACCAATCCTAGCACTATGTTCTAGGTCTCCTACTGAAATCAGAAAACAAAAGTCTGTGAGCATCTTTATGAGAGAATTACTCTCTAGGAGAAGAGAAGAAACTCTGGTAGAACATGAACTCCCATAAAATAGAGTATAGCCAGAACGCAGAAATCTTAAGGAACTCTACTGGAAAATAATTTAGCAAAGTGACAGGAAGTCCTTGTGCCCTTAGGAAATATTTTATAATAATGGTATTGGTGTCTGGAGAAATAAGGGCTGCTCTATCTATATTACCAACTGAAATGAAATGAACTGGCCCCTCCACAGGGTTTTTGGTGATGCCAGTGATTTTGAGACCAGAAATTCTGTGTTAGACAATTCATTCATTATGGCAGCTTTGTCACCAATGTGGACTCTCATGTATGAGGAACGGGGCATGAGAAGAATCCTGGAGAGGGGTTGTCGGATCAATCAGCCTGTCATCCCTCTTGTCTCTAATGCTGGGAGGCTGTTTACCCACTACTGCTCTAATTCTGAACTTCGGTGAACAAATATTATCACAGATTGCTTCAATAGATGTTTGACCCCCTCTTCCCCTCCAGGTGAAGATTAGAGAACTTTTAAGCAAAAAAGCCTCTGTGCTCAAAATCATTGTTGCTATCTTAACTCATTTCATTGGAACATTTCCAAAAGACTGGAACCATTTCAGTACATCTTACTTTTATTTTTCTCTCAGAGAAATAAAGAGGTTCATGAATAAAGATTAAATTCTCTTTTCTTTCAGTTCCCTTAGGAGCTCACATGATATCAAACCCTAGCCAGGAACATGATTGTTTATCATGAGACACTGTCTCTCTAAAGGAGAAAAGTGTTTGCTTTCTCAGACATTATCTATAACGAGTCAGTACTTTCATAGATTAAAATACTCTTCCAGATATGCTATACAAGTTTTTAAAAAATTATAATTGTTTTCTGAGCAATCATGAATTGGTTTTTCTATTTTACAAATGAAGAATTAAAGATGTTTGGGGAAAAACAGTAACTCCACATCAAAGACTGAGAAGAGGTTTTAAGACGTGTTTATCATCACTTGAGGGAAAGGAGTCAAATAAGTATCATTTGTTTGTTAGCTCTTGTGTGTGTGTGTGTGTGTGTGTGTGTGTGTGTGTGTGTGTGTGTGTGGTGGGGCAGGGCAGCTCTTTTGTTTCCAATATCTAATTATTAAATTGAGCTGAGTCTGAAAAGATAAGAACCAGCTAGCTGTTGTGGGAATTTGAATTGCAGACCAATTTTAACGGACACTTTATTACTTCCATACGTCTACAATAACAGCAACTTTCAAGTTATCTAGGTTGCTGAGCCTGTTTTCATGAAGGTGTTGTTAGCACATTCTTGTTTTTACGGGAGTATGAGTCACTGACATTCTTTAAAATATGTTCTCAAGTAAAATTTTCCCATCACAATCTCACATCTGTAGAGTCACATGGTTAAAAAGGCAAACCTCTGTAAATCTGGCTGAATTATCCTACAATTCCAGAGAAGTGGGTTCTGTATTAATGAAGTTTTAGAATGATTTGCAAAAATCAGTGGACTGACAGCCTGGTCTCAGTCCCAGTCATCAAGCAAGCAGATCCCCAACTCCCCTTCTCCCTCAAGTTGTCCTCTGGCCTCCTATGGACAGTGCAGACCACAGAGAACACAAGGTCTGCTCCCAGGAAATCAAGGCAGAGCCCTCTTTAAGTGAAAAAAGGTGGAAGGAGACTGCTGGGAGACTTGGCTCACTTTTTATGCTCATTGGGCAACCACCTGATTCATCCAGGCTGTGCACCATGTATATTTCCACAGTTTTGTCCTACATATTGGAAATGAAGAGCTCCAATGCACGAATCTACCTTTCTGTTCCATGAGGTTTCACAAACGAGGCTGTAGAATTTTCTTTCAGAGCTTTCAGGCTGACATAGTTCCCGGTAAGTCATTTCCCATTCCATCCCTTCACGTCTCAGACCACTCTCATTCTCATTGCGTGTCACCAGCTCTGTGGGAACTATTTCCCTCCTGTCACTTGAACTCCTCACTGACCCTTCTCTATAATAGTCTCTGTATTCTTTACAAATAGTAATCTTTCCAAATAGTTTCTGTATTCTTTCCTCTTTTTTCCCCCTTCACTGTTCCTTAGTAATTTGTATGATAAAATGGGGAAGTTAATATTCGTTCTGGGTATCTGACAAGATTGTTGCAAGGATTAAATGAGATAATGTAAGTGTGAGAGAGTCTTTGTGTTTGTTTTGTATTTATCTCACTCTGATACCTGTGAAATCACATTTTTCAGCAATCAAAACTAGCCTGATAGGAAAACAAACAAACAAACCATTTCCAAAAAACTAAATGACCTTGTATGTCTAGCTTTTGACCATTTCCCGGTATCAGTAAGTATTCGCACCATGGTTTATTTTAAGGGATTCATGTGACATGAACAAGCTGGCAGAATTCCTGAAGATACTTCCAATCAGCACTCGGGAATCCGTATGGGCCAACTCTAGCTCAACACTGAATATGGCCCAGATTTCCAGGTTATCAGCACATGACAGCTTTGCTGCCCAAACCATGACCTGTTCCAGCTTCCTAACCCCAGACCAATTCTGCTACCTCCTCTGGTAATGAACTTCATGAGGGGCTGCCCCTCTGGACACAGCTGCCCTTGCCTACACCCCTGCTGTGTCCATTCTGGCCTGGATGGGGGAGTCAGGAGGAGGTGGTTTCCTCAGCATGTGCTGGCTCACAAGGACACATTGTTAAGTAATGAGGAATTCTGAAGCCAGATGTTAAACCACCAGTAGCTTGAAATAGGCTGTGGTGGGAGTATTTACACTACAGAAATTGGCAAGTGCTGGAGATTGGGAGAGCCAGGTTAGCAGCAAATCATAAGACTAAGGTTTTCTCTTTCATCTACTGCAGCTGCCTGAGACCTGGCTTTAATCTGTGACAAAAATTGATGGAAGGGAAGTTCATGATACAAAGACAAGTCTATACTTGTGACAAGGGCTCTCAGTCTCAGGGTTCCCCCTGGCCTTTCTCTCTGTTCTACTTTCTCTTCATAATGCTGGGAAGCAGCCCACTCCTTCATTGCTGGAAAGGATGCTGGTATATCCATGATGAGTCCCTTGTAGCAATGGCTCTATCTGCCATAGAAAAAGGACATTTTCCTTTCCTTTATTCTAAGACCAGTCTCTCGAGTCATTTTCTGGCACAAGAGTGATCTCTTTCCAGAATGATTAATAGCATAAAATCATTCCCTCCAGGAAACTTGAACCTACACCCAGGGGCTCTGGAATGGCTTTGTGGTTCCAACAAAATAATCATGCAATAACCAAACCTTGATACATACCCCCAAACCAGAAATAGCCTTAGAAGCCCCACTCTGGGTTCAGATTGGTCTGCACCTCATTTAGACCAATTATTTTTCAGTCTTTTTTAATTAAATATTTTTAAAAGTCTCAGTCTCATCTTAGTGTCACCAGGTTACACAGACCTATTCAACACTCTTTTAGCCTATGGCTGTTATGGTTTTATGATGCCGTAATGGTTAATAGAAAATGTTATTAACCTGAAATATGAACTTAGTGTTGAACATCACAGAGTTCTAGGAACCCATGCACCATGGGGAGGTCCTTAGCAAGAACGAGTCTGGAGCCCTAAACCAGCTTTAACTATTCATGGAGAGTTGGCCAGCTTTAGAAAACCCAGGAATTGCCCCTCTATGAAATTTTGCCTGGGTTGATAAGGTGCAGCAAACCACATAGCACACTTTTACCTATGTAACAAACCTGAACATCCTGCACTCTGGAACTTAAAAAAAAATAGAAGAGAAAAAAAAAGAAATTTTCCCCAGCATCCAAGCCCTCTCCAGATTAACTCCTACTGTAGACCTTTATGCCTTTGACCCTTAAACTAAAGGCACCTCCCTGGCAAAGCTACACCTGAACACATAGCAGGCTTGCCCTTTGGGATGACTAAAGAACCTGGAAACAGGGAGGAAAAGTGCAGGGGTGCCTATATCAGGGAGAGAAGCATTTGCAAGGCCAAAAAAGCGAGGACATCTTTTCTTTGATGCCACCTGTGAGATGAGGTCTTGAAAGGAGGATGGCAAAGGCCGTGAAGCAACCCAGGACGGGGCTGCAGTCAGATGCAGGGGATTTAAGACCCTGCCACAGGTGGGACCCCACCTCTGGGTGCAGCCACCACTGATGGTGGCCCTAGGAGAAGTATGTGGAAGAGTTATGTGGCAGGAAGGGGCCCACATTTTTCTTATTATTTTCTTCTTATGATTTTCTCTGGGCCTCCTTTAACTTCTGATTTGCTCTGGGATATGGATCAGTTTAAATTTTCCTGGTGAAAGTAAATCCTCCAAAATCATAAACACTTATGTTGAAAGTGCCCTAGGTACATTTTCCTAACGCAACCCTAAGTATACTCGGCCCTCAGTATCCGCAGGCTCTGCAGTCATGGATTCAAACAACCATAGGTCTAAAACATTAGGAAAAAAGCAAAAAAAAAAAAAAAAAAAAAAAAGTGAAAATAACAATAAAAAAATACAAATTAAAAATGCAATATAACAACTGTTTACATAGCATTTACATTGTTTTAGATATTATAAGTCATATAGAGATAATTTAAAGTAGACAGAAGGATGTGAGTAGGTTATATGTAAATGCCATGTCATTTTACATAAGGGACTTGAGCCTCCTCCTGGAACCAATCCCCTGTAGAACCCGAGAGATGACTTCATTTTGCAAGTAGTATCTCTCTAACATTCCTTAAGACAGAAAAGCAAACTGGGGAAACTATGATTTCCCATTTTTCACTGTGGAAACTGTCCTGTGAATGTGATTTATTGGAAGTGGTGGGAGAGTCAGGAATGCTAGCTTGCCAACCATTCATTCTACATATTTCTTTCATACCAACCATGGGCCTTGGCATGCGCCATCTTGGGAAGGATGACAGAAGGGACTCACACATTTCTAAAGGCCGCAGCAGCAGCCTTTGAAGGCAGCTCATCTGGGCAGCCCAATGGCTGGGCATTTGTGTGGATCCTCCAGCTGACAAAGCTAATGGGCTTGTGATAGAGACTGGGAGGCGGTGAAGGAGAACATGAAACCTGCCCAACAGGCCACATCCCTGGACAGAGGCAAACATGGTGTGTCTAGGCCATTTCAACTGCAGGGTTAAAAAATATGCTTTCAAGCGTCCTTATTGGTAAAGTTGCCAATCAGAGACTCAACAAAAGTTTTTCTCTTTGGCAACCAAGTCCTCACCCACACCAGAGACTGTGTGGCATTAAAAACGACACAACCTGGAGTACCAGTGTTTGGCCTCTCTGCAAGTACTGCGATGGCTCAGCTAGGAAGAGAGTCCTTGTGCATAGCCACTCTCACAGTAAGAAAGATCATTTATACCTTTCTGTGTAGAGTCAGTTCACCCCAAAGGTGCAGCTGGTTGTTCAAAACAGCCTGGGAGCATCCCCCTCTCTCTTGCTCCCTTCTTCATCATGTGGCACACCAGCTTCTCTGCCTTTTCTGTTACAACTGAAAACTTCCAGAGGTCCTCAGAAGAAGCAGAGGCTGGTGCCAAGCTTCATGTACAGCCTGAAGAACCAAACAAACCTCTTCTCTCTATAAATCATGAAGCCTCAGGTATTTCCCTGGCCTGAGTGCCCTCACAACACCAAAGTGGGTGATTCCTGCCTTATCCTATGAGAGGGGCAGTGGTATGGTTCAAAGCATATGAGATGGAACCATAAAGCCTATATTTAAAATCCAAGGTATCCACTAGGGTGACCTTGAGGTTAAACTCTTTCTGCCTCAGGTTCACTGTTTGTAAGGTGGAGGGCAGGAATGGTAGCCAACTCATGGGCCAATTAACTTAATGAGCTAATGCATCTCAAGCTCTGAGACCAGTGTCTGGCTGATACAAGCACTCAGTAAACACTGCTAATAGTAGTACTTCCAATTAGCTAATTAGCCCTGTCTTTTCATGTAGGGATTTGTGGGTTTTTTTTTTTTTAACTTTTATTTAAGTTCAGGGGTAGTTATGCAGATCTGTTATATAGGTAAACTTGTGTCCTGGGGGTTTGTTCTACAGATAATTTTGTTATCCAGGTATTAAGCCTAGTGACCACTGGTTATTTTTCCTGATCCTCTCCCTCCTCCCATCCTCCACTCTCCTGATAAGCCCGTGTGTGTTCTTTCCCTCTATGTGTCCATGTGTTCTCATCATTCAGCTCCCAGTTATAATTGAGAACATGTGGTATTTGGTTTTCTATTCCTGTATCCGTTTGTGAAGGATAATGGCCTCCAGCTTCATCCAGGTTCCTGTAAAGGATATTATCTCATTCTTTTTTATGGCTGCATAGTATTCTATGGTGTTGATGTACCACATTTTCTTTATCCAGTTTATCACTGATGGGCATTTATATCGATTTTGTCTTTGCTATTGTGAATAGTGCTGCAATGAACATATGCATGCATGTGTTTTTACAACAGAATGATTTATATTTCTTTGGGTGTATGCCCAGTAATGGGATTGCGGGGTCAAATGATGTTTCTGTCTTTAGGCCTTTGAGGAATGGCCAGACTGTCTTCCCCAATGGTTGAACTAATTTACACTCCAACCAACAGTAAATAAGCATTTCTTTTTTCTCTGCAACCTCACCAGCATCTGTTGTTTTATTTACTTTTTAATAATTGCCATTCTGACTGGTGTGAGATGGTATCTCATGGTGGTTTTGATTTGCATTTCTCTAATGATCAGTGATGTTGAACTTTTCTTTATATGCTTATTGGCCACATGTATGTCTTCTTTTGAAAAGCGTTCGTTCATATCCTTTGCCCACTTTTTAATGAGGTTGTTTGTTTTTTTCTTGTAAATTTGTTTAAGTTCCTTATAGATGCTGGATATTAGACCTTTGTCAGATACATAGTTTGCAAAAATTTCCACCCATTCTGAAGGTTGTCTTTTTACTCTGCTGATAGTTTCCTTTGCTGTGCAGAGGATCTTCAGTTTAATTAGATCCCATTTGTCAATTTTTGCTTTTGTTGCAATTGCTTTTGGCATCTTCATCATGAAATCTTTGCCCATTCCTATGCCCTGAATGATACTGCCTAGGTTGTCTTACAGAGTTTTTATAGTTGTGGTTTTACATTTAAGTCTATACTCCATCTTGAGTTAATTTTTGTATATGGTGTAAGGAAGAGGTACAGTTTCAGTCTTCTGTATGTGGCTAGCCAGCTATCCCAGCACCATTTATTGAGTAGGGAATCCTTTCCCCATTGCTTGTTTTTGTTAGATCAGATAGTTGTAGGTGTGTGGCCTTATTTCTGGATTGTCTATTCTATTCCATTGGTCTATATATCTATTCTTCTACCAGTACATGCTGTTTTATTTACTGTCGCCCTGTAATATAGTTTGAAGTTCAGTAAGGTGATGCCTCTAGCTTTGTTCTTTTTCCTTAGGATTGCCTCAGCTATTTGGGATCTTTTTTGGTTCCATATGAATTTAAAAATAGCTTTTTCTACTTCTGCAAAGAATCTCAATGATAGTTTTATAAGAATAGCATTGAATTTATTAATTGCTTTTGGCTGCATTGCCATTTTTATGATATTCATTCTTCCTATCTGTGAGCATGAAATGTATTTCCATTTGTTTGTGTCATCTCTGGTTTCTTTGAGCAGTGTTTTGTAGTTCTCCTTGTAGAGATCTTTCACCTCCCTGGTTAGCTGTATTTCTAGTTATTTGTTCTGTTTGTGGCACTTGTGAATGGGATTGCATTACTTATTTGGGTCTTGGTTTGACTGTTGTTGGTGTATACGTGTTGGTGTATAATGTGATTTCTGCACATTGATTTAGTATCCTGAGACTTTGCTGAAGTTGTTCATCAGCTTAAGAAGCTCTTGGGCTCAGACTGTGAGGTTTTCTAGGTATAGGATCATGTCATTTGCAAACAGGAATAGTTTGACTCCTCTCTTTCTATTTAGATGTCCTTTATTTCTTTCTCTTGCCCGATTGCCCTAATCAGGACTTCCAATACTATGTTGAATAGGAGTGGTGAGTGAGGGCATCTTTTTGTGTGCCAGTTTTCAAGGGGAATGCTTCCAGCTTTTGCCCATTCAGTATGATGTTGGCTGTGGGTTTGTCATAGATGGCTCTTATTATTTTGAGGTATGTTCCTTCAATAGCTTCATGAACGGGTTTGAATATGAGAGCCCTGACACCATCGATCCTAGAAAGTCTAGAATATAACCAAGTGAGTCTAAAACTTTTCTTGTACAAAGTGAAACCAGTTTAGGTTTTTATTTTATTTTATTTTTTGTCAAAATATTTTGTGAAATTACTGAGGTCACTGAGTCTTTGTAAATAAAAGCTTTTAACAAATTTTATAACACTTCCATAGACTTAGGACTCCCTAGATTGTGCCTGGGCTCTCTCTGACCCCAATGTCCCCAACAAAGTTTACAGAAAAAACAGAAACAACATTAGAGGTGAATGTTGGAGGGGAGGAGAAGCTGGCTAAGAACCAGATGAATAATTAGATAAAGCAAGTGCCCACTCGCTGTCTTCTGTTAGGACCTAATTTTACTTCCTGCATTAGAGAAGGGCTGAGAGTGTGGGAGCTCTGGAGTCACCAGCTGAGGAAAGGGACGCTGCTCTGAGAATTTCAGGACTTACAAAGACTGGGCCTCTCATCCAGATTGCCAGTGTCCTTTTATCTGCACTGAACTGTCCCTCCCTGGCACACTGTCTTATTTCCAAAGTCAAGTACGTCCTGCCTTCGTCTTCGTCATTATTCTGTTTATTTCGTTCGGGATGTAGGGGGGTTATTTCTTTTTTTTTGGGCTGTGTGATCCTCTTCTTTCGTTCGTTTAGACGAAGTCCTTTGCAATCTATTCTATTTCTCTTCCTTCCTTCCTTTTTTCTTTTACTCTCTATCTCGATCTCATCTCTCTCTCTCTATTTTCTTCTTTCTTTCTTCTTTCTTTCTTTCTTTCTTTCTCTCTCGTTCTTCTTTCTTTCTTTTCTTTCTTTCTTCTTTCTTTCTTTCTCAGACGTCTTGCTCTGTCGCCAGGCTGGAGTGCTGTGGCACGATCTGGGCTCACTGCAATCTCCGCCTCCCGGTTTAAGTGATTCTCCTGCCTCAACCTCCCGAGTAGCTGGGATTACAGGCTAGCGCCACCACACGCAGTTAATTTTTGTGTTTTTAGTAGAGAAGGAGTTTCACCATGTTGGCCAGATGGTCTCCATCTCCTGACCTCGTGATTCGCCCATCTCGGCCTCCCAAAGTGCTGGGATTACAGGTGTGAGCCACTGCGCCTGGCCTTTACGACCAATTTCTAAAAACTGCATTTGTTGTTGTTATTATTGGTTGGAGTGGGGTTTTTTTTTTTTTTTCTTGATTTTAAGAAATGCATTTTGGTTAACTGGTCACATAGCCCAATGCATTTGACCAATTACATGACTCGAGTCCTTAGAAAGTATCTTAAAGACTGACCACCACACAAGACATTTAAGGAAAGACTCAGAACATAAAGAAATATGGCTGTTGTCAAGACAGTGTGAGCACTGCACAAACTCTGACAAAGGACATGCCACTCGGCCAGTCATCTGTTTCAGAAAATGGCTTGGGGAAGAGTTTATGTATTTATAAATCTCTGCTGAGTAATAAAAGGAGCAAGCGGTGCACAGTATATGGAGCTGAATAAATAACACTGAAGCGAGGAGGGCAGAGCCCATAAAGTGTGCCACCTTATGTCACAGGAGCCACTGCCGGCCTTGCTAGTTTATGATTGTTTGTGCCGTGAAGCATCAAGGACACATGGCTGGGCTGCCTTTGAGGCAATGTGGATTCTGCAGCATCTGGTATGTGGAGGGAGAGACACAAAACATCAACCGGCTTATGCAGAACTTTAGTGCCAGACTGGACGGAACACACATATCAACATCTCCATTCACACGTGATGTGCATTCACTTTGTTTGAATGCTGAAAATTACCACTTATTTCTGCCTTGTTGAACTTAGTTCAAAAGCATGTGATATAAGCATGCTATATTATCCTCTATTCTGGATCAATGACCAACTCAGGCCCAAGGGCATAAATTAGAATTTTGCATTCCCATTTATATTATGTTCAAATTGTGACCTCTATTTTTAAAAAGTGAAATAGTTTAAAAAAAAAAAATCCAAGAAGGCTGAACTCCAAATTTGACTATTTTTAATGTTACATGACATAGTATGGTTTTCCTACCATTGACTTTGATATCTTAAGTAACTGACCATTTAAAACATGTCCATCCTAATTCATTAGGAAAACAAGGTGCGGAATAGTAATGCTTGTCATCCCTATGGCATTATCTGAACATCTGTGTTATGCTCCAGAAATGCCACTAGAGGGAGCACAAGTTAGCTAACATGCCCTGTCCTCAGCACTTGGCATCTTTGAAGATGCTCACAATTTGATTGGGGAGGACATAGCATGCATCCATCTTGGCATCTGTTCTGCAAAAACACTGAGTGAACTGGAAAAGAACTAGGTCATAGGACTGGAAGGGCATCATTCCCCATTAGAGTGCCCTTCGTTCCTGGAAATCCCAGGCACATCAAGAGCTGACAGCAAGATGATACGGGGATGTATCATCTGGTTAAGGAGTTTTAGGGCAGAGCATCCAGAGACACACAGGCGTCAAGAAGGGCAATGTGTCCAATTCCCTTTTCCTGGGGTGGGGGCGGAGGTGTGGATTCTGATGTGGAATCCAGCAAACACCTTTGGAGAGAAGCGTGGTAGAGAAAGGGAGGTGTGAATGTACTTGTGTGTGTAGAGGAGGACACAAACTCTCTGATTGATGCAGTTCTTTCTGATGTCTCTTGTCAGATCAGCAACCAAGAAACATCTCCTGAAGCCTAATAACCAGAAAGGGTTTTCCAGTGAGAGCAACAGCAGGGAAGCCTTTTGTTTGTTTGTTTAAAAAAAAATAGGTTCCTGGGAAATATCGTCTACGCTAATTTGGTGAAATTGATAAGTAATTTATTTCTCCCAGGAAGAAAATAGAATGTCCAGTTTACATTATCCCTTTCTCATCTATTTTCTACTAAGGAAGATCCTTCTCTTTTTACACTCAAATTAGACTGCAGAGTACGTTAGAATTCCCCAAAAGGATGATGGTTTAAAAAAGGAACCCAGAAAGTCCATTTTAGGGGCAGTACACCTTTGGGAAGGCATTTTTTCATTTAGCCATCATTTACGAAGTGCAGACTATATGCCAGTTGGATAAGATGCTCTCCAGGGGCAGGTAGATGGATAATTCAGTGTCTGGTACGGGGCAGCCACTCAGTAAGTGTTTGTTAAATGAATGAATGTGTGAATGAATGAATGAATGTTCTGATAGAAGAAAGTACAGACTGCTGAGGAATCCTGAAAGACAGATACATAACTTGGGCTGGGGTAGAATACATAGTATTAGTAGATACATAACTGGGACTCTTGGGGGAAGCTAAGGCCTGAGCTGAGTCCTGAAGGCTGACTGCAAGGTGGGGGTCAGGGGAGATGGGGGTCGTGGGGAGCAGTGGGGTGGGGAATACTAGACAAAGGGAGCAGTGTATCCATAGTGCTGAGACGTGAGGGAAAAAGTACCTTGAGGAAATCACAGGTAACTTAGGATAATAGGAACAGAAAGTTGAGCAAAAGATTACAAAGGTCTTCAGTAGCAGAATGAACTTCTAGGTAAGTTTGACATTGGATAGCATTCATAATAGTAACAGCAAACAACAGACCCAGTACTGGAAGCTTTATGCATATTAACATAGTTAGACTCACAAACATAGAAGGTTAGTTTTCTTTCTCTCTCCTTCCTTCCTTCCTTCCTTCCTTCCTTCCTTCCTTCCTTCCTTCCTTCCTTCCTTCCTTCCTTCCTTTCTCTCTTTCTTTCCCTCCCTCCCTCCCTCCCTCCCTCCCTCCCTCCCTCCCTCCCTCCCTCCCTCCCTCCCTCCCTTCCTTCCTTCCTTCCTTCCTTCCTTCCTTCCTTCTTTCCATTTTTTGAGACAGGGTCTCTCTGTGTCTCCCAGGCTGCAGTACAGTGGCACGATCCCATCACGGCCCACTGCAACTTCAACCTCCCAGGCTCAAGTGATTCTCCCACCTCAACCTCCTGAGCAGCAGGGATTACAGGCACACACCACCACACCCAGCTAATTTTTGTAATTTTTGTAGACACAGTGTCTTGCTCTGTTGCCCAGGCTGTTCTGGAACTCCTGTGCTCAAGCGATCCTCCTGCCTCAGCCTCCCAAAGTGCTGGGATTATAAACGTGAGCCATGTACCCAGCCAGTATTCTTATTTCTTATTATCCCAGTTTTACAAATGAAGAAACTGAGGTGCAGAGGATTTAAGAAACATACACAAAAATCACACGGATTTAATGTATTATTACTAGATACTTAAAGATGTGTCAAAAAAGGACAACAACTTGGGAGAAGTATGTAATAAAGAGCCATTCCTACAGTCTTTCATAAGCTATTTCTTGGAGTGACTTTCAAAAATTGAAATGAATCAGCCACTGGTTTGACAGAATCTGGCTTTATTGGTATTTAATTGGGGAAAAATTACATAAGTCATTCTGTCAAAACCAAGAAGACCTCCACATCTTAGTCTAAATCATTCTCTAGAACTTGAATCTTGTATGGGGAAGTATAATATTACATATGACTTAAGTTACTCAATTTTGAGTACTAATAGCCAATTCAAAGATAACATAATAAAATAAATCTTCAAAGTTGAAAATAAGAGTTGGGAAAAAGAAAACTAATGAATATTTGAACCCAGGGCAACTGATTAACTCTTAGGGAAAGTATATACGTTTATATAATATAAAACTATACCCCTACCTCATACAATTAAAAAATTTACTTTCTAGATCGGCCAATATTTAACCATTAAATAATGAAACTATGAGAAAGCATAAATATAAACATTTGTATAATCTTACAATAAAGGAAGCATGAACATAAAGATCAATAAAATTAATGAAAAGTTAAGTAAATTTTCTATGTTAAAAAAAGTAGTCACTGGGCACAGTAGCTCACACCTGTAATCCCAGCACTTTGGGAGGCTGAGGTGAGCGAATCACATAAGGTCAGCAGTTCAAGACCAGCCTGGCCAACATGGTGAAACCCCATCTCTACTAAAAATACAAAAATTATCTGGGCATGGTGGCAGGTGCCTCAAATCTCAGCTACTAGGGAGGCTGAGGCAGGAGAATCACTTTAACCCAGGAGGCAGAGGTTGCGATGAGCCAAGATTATGCCACTGCACTCCAGCATGGGCAACAAGAGCAAAACTCCATCTCAAAATAAAGTAGTCAAATTTTAAATGTATGCAAAAAAAAAAAAAAAAAAAAAGCCTGAGAAACAACATTTGCACAAAAAAAAGAAAGTGGGCAACAAAGCAAGAATAGAACATTTGTTTAAAAAAACAAAAAGAGTTATGTAAGTAACAAATGACCTGAAAAAATGTTTGAACTGACTAGCTCACTAGTAATAAAAGAAGCTCCAACTGAAATATAATACCTGGTGAAATGGTCATCCTTTTGTGTGTGTGTGTGAGAGGGCCTTGCTCTGTTGCCCAGGCTGGAGTGCAGTTGCATGACCACAGCTCACTGCAGCCTCCACCTCCTGGGTTCATGCAATTCTCCCACCTCAGTCTCCCAAGTAGCTGGAACTGAAGGCACGTGCCAGTATGTTCAGCTAATTTTTTATTTAATTTTTTGTAGAAATGAGGTCTCACTATGTTGCCCAGGCTAGCCTCAAACTCCTAGGCTCAAGCCATCCTCCTGCCTCAGCATCCCAAAGTGCTGGATTACAGGCATTAACTACTGTGCCTGGCCTGAAATGGTCATCTTAATACATTATGGGTAAGATAGTGAATTGGTTTTAAATTTTGGAATATACAAAATTTGGAATATACAAAATATTTGCACTAAAATATTGAAGGATTCAAACTTTGTTGTCAACATAGGTGATCTGGGTGGGAAGAAGGGTTCACACATACGTGGATGTGGTAGGATGCAGGTGTTGAAGGGAAGAGGAGACAAATGAAAGGAAAAAGGCTGAACTAAAATATGTGTGTGTGTGTATGTGTTTCCGCGTGTGTACATAAGGGAATGGGGAAGAAGAGTGGGGAGAGCTGGCTAAAAACTTTGAAAGAATAAAGTGTGATTTCTATTCCATATCAAAGACATTTTTAAAAGTTTATTCATGGCCGGGCGCGGTGGCTCAAGCCTGTAATCCCAGCACTTTGGGAGGCCGAGACAGGCGGATCACAAGGTCAGGAGATCGAGACCATCCTGGCTAACCTGGTGAAACCCCGTCTCTACTAAAAAATACAAAAAAAAAAAAAAAAAAACTGGCCAGGCGAGGTGGAGGGCGCCTGTAGTCCGAGCTACTCGGGAGGCTGAGGCAGGAGAATGGCGTAAAACCCGGGAGGCGGAGCTTGCAGTGAGCTGAGATCCGGCCACTGCACTCCAGCCTGGGCGACAGAGCGAGACTCCGTCTCAAAAAAAAAAAAGAAAAAAAAGTTTATTCATATCTTTTCACCTAGTAATTCCATTTCAAGGAATTTATTCTAAGAAAATCACCAGAGATGCAAATAAATATTTATTCTCAAGGATATTTATTGTAATGTTACATATTCTGGAAAAGCTAGAATCAAAGTAAATGTGCAACAGGATGGCTTACAGTTACATGAAATATCGCACCTGTAGGTGATAAATTTTAATGTAGTCACTGAAAATCTTGATTTAAAATTATTTAAATTTGTGAAGAAATGTTAGCTACATTATTGTTTAAAGGTTTAAAGCTTTGTCTAGTATTATCCCAGTTTTATTTTTTTTAATTGTACATTGAAATATAAGTCAAAAAACAACAGGGAAGTAAATCTAGGGAGAGTCTAGTAGCAGTTGGGTATAAGAGGCCATTTCAGGTCTGGGTGCAGTGGCTCAAGCCTGTAATCTCAGTACTTTGGAAGGCCAAGGCGGGACAGATTATGAGGTCAAGAGATCGAGACCATCGTGGCCAACATGATGAAACCCCGTCTCTACTAAAAATACAAAAATTAGCTGGGCGTGGTGGCGCATGTTTGTATTCCCAGCTACTCGGGAGGCTGAGGCAGGAGAATCACTTGAGCCTGAGAGGCGGTGCAGTGAGTCGAGATCGTTCCACTACACTCCAGTCTGGCAACAGAGCAAGACTCAGTCTAAAAAAAAAAAGAGGCCATTTCAGAATTACTTTTAAGTGTCTTCTATATAATTTTCCTTTTTCACTCAACTACAGAAGCTATGCGCTCTTTTTCCGATTTGTAAAAAAAACAACAACAAAAAAAGGGAAGCATGTTTCCTGTAGTTTGCAAAGAAGAAAAAGTCTTGCCATCGAGTTTGTTCAGCTGTAAGTCACCCTGCCCTCATGTTCAGGAACTTTGGGACTAACTTGTGTCGGATTTCTCATGACGGAGAAGCAGCCCTTTGTTTTTGCTTGGGGTTAAACAATTCTAACTCAAATTTTATCTGCTGTTAAGTGGAATGTCTCATTGAGTAATGCTTTCTCATCTTCCTTGCCTTTGGCTTTACTGAACCCCAGGCCAGTGCCTTGGGTCAGTGGCTCAAATTGCCATATTATTTGTACATATCATTCCAGACTTCCCTGTAAAATGGCAATGCCATTTTAAAATTCTGTTTTTATGTTCTTTGGGAAGTCCTAGAACATTTTGTATAGTAGCAATTAAAAAATAAAGGCCCACATTCCCCTTGAGTAATGAATCATTCACAAACTGATGTTTCCCTTGTAAATGAGCCCACTGGCTAAGTGCAGTATATACAATTCAACCTCTGCTTCACAGAAGTTTATTGCATCTATGTCGTAAATGGTGTTTATAATTTATACTGAAGTTGTATGTGGAAAAATTGAGTAGTTTATGATAAAATATGTGTGTATTTATTTATGTATATAGGC
This sequence comes from Rhinopithecus roxellana, assembly GCF_007565055.1. Taxonomy (NCBI): domain Eukaryota; kingdom Metazoa; phylum Chordata; class Mammalia; order Primates; family Cercopithecidae; genus Rhinopithecus; species Rhinopithecus roxellana. Next base: position 98,107,493 of record NC_044556.1, on the reverse strand, counting down.
ATACACCCATTAGAACAGAATATGCACTTTCTTTTTTTTTTTACTTTAAGGTCTGGGATACATGTGCAGAATGTTCAGGTTTGTTCCATAGGTATACATGTGCCATAGTGGTTTGCTGCACCTATCAACCTATCACCTAGGTTTTAAACCCTACATGTATTAAGTATTTCTGCCAATGCTCTCCCTCCCCTTGCCCCCCTACCCCCCGAAAAGCCCTGGTGTGTGATGTTCCCCTCCCTGTGTCCATGTGTTCTTATTGTTCAACTCCCACTTATGAGTGAGAACATGCAGTGTTTGGTTTTCTGTTCCTATGTTAGTTTGCTGAGAATGATGGTTTCCAGCTTCATCCATGTCCCTGCAAAGGACATGAACTCATCCTTTTTATGGCTGCATAGTATTCCATGGTGTATATGTGCCACATTTCCTTTATCCAATCTATCATTGATGGGCATTTGGGTTGGTTCCAAGTCTTTTCTATTGTAAATAGTCTGCAATAAACATACGTGTGCATAGAAAATGCACTTTCCATGGGGGTGATGTCACTCCCAGCAGGGTGAAAACCAGTTCATGGTTGGTGGGAGCATATAAAGAAATCTTAACATATTATAATAGTTTGCAGCTCTTGGAAGCTCAACCCTATGAACAAAGCCTTATTCCTTAGTATTAAGCTTCTTTCATTATAAAGACAGGTAGCCTAATTTAAATCTAAGTTAATTTATTAGTAAACATTTAAATTTAATTTAAATTTGATAACTTAATAAATATTTAAATTAAATTTAAGCCCAATTAATTTTTCTCTTTAGTGATGCAAAAGTGAAAAAAAAATGGCTGAGAAATACTGTGATAGAAGGCAAGGGGTCCCAGGTAGCAACAGAGTTTTGCAGTTACAACCTTCCATCAAGGGGACATTAAAATGAGAGTGGGACAATGCAAGGTAAGTGACACAGGTGGAGTTAGAATATTTTAGTCACAAGTTGGAGTTTTGTTTTATTATTGGCTCATCTATGAAAATGGACCTCACCTCTTATCCACGCATCACATTCACTTACACACCTGCCTCTGTGATATTTTACCCACTGATCACATGAAAGTATAAATACCAAGCTAGCAGGTGTACCCAAGTTCTCTTCACAGGATAATCATGGCCCTGACATACAAACGCTCTCACAGTGTTGCCCTGATCCTAGTATTTCTAGGAGCATCTCTCCTGGCCTTGCCACTTTATAATATGAACCTACGCACACCCCACTGGGTGACTTTCCAATTGTGTAACTGCCACAGAAGTAAAACTGCCCACAAAACTGTAATGCATTTCTGTCTCTGCGTGGTCTTCCCTAACCTCTATTTAACTGCTTTGCTTCTCACCGAACTCCATTCCCTCTCTTCTCTAACTATAACAGAAGATGTGGCATTCCCCAAACCCAGCAGACACCTAACTGTGTCCCCACCTTTGTTCTGTCTGGGCTTTTGTTTTTGTAGCACATCCTCCTCTTTCCCATCACTTCCTGATGAAATTTCACCTCATCTGTAAGATTCAACTCAGATGTCAGCTCCTGTAGGAATTCTTACTCAATTTCCCCCACCCTGTCACCAACTTGTAATGAATATCTTAGTTTCCTGTGCCCTTAGTAGCTCATTACAGCACCTATCACATTCTGCTCATCTCAGGCTTGTGTCAGTGCCTCTCTCTCCCACTTGCTTGCCACTTTTTGCAGGAAGGACAGGACCTTGTGGATATTTCTTTTTGTGTGTGTGAGACAGAGTCTTGCTTTGTCGCCCAGACTGGAGTGCAATGGCGCGATCTCAGCTCACTGCAACTTCCGTCTCTCGGGTTGAAGCGATTCTTGTGTTTCAGCCACCCGAACCACAGACAATTTTTATCCTTTTAAACATGGAAAGTCTCATCAACAGGGGTTTAAAAATAACCACCAGAACCTGGGTGGTCAGTGTTAATTGAGGACCTACCAAACAGACAGAATTCCGCCACATTGCCGTCTACTGTGTTTTGTCTAAATTTTGAGAAATTAGGCCAAGGAAGAAGCTCATGAGCACGGTTCACAGAAGGCACAGGTGCAGTTAATTCACTGAGTGTATGCTTTTCAGCCCACTGTGAATAGTTCTCTGTGACCCTCAAATGTGTTGAATGATCCATGCCTTTATTTACTTATTGAAACAGGTTAGCACATTTTGAAAGACGGGTTGGATTATTTATATTTTAATCTCTGCCAGTCCCTGGAATATAATTTTTTAAAGCAAACATGGCTCTCAGAGGTAATATGGTCATGCATCACATAACAATTTGGTCAACAACATACTGCATATATGTCTGTGGTACGGAAAGATTCTAATGGAGCTGAGCAATGTCTATCACCTGGTGATGTCGTAGCCATGGTAATGTCATAACTTCACATTGCTCGTGTGTTTGTGGTGATGCTGGTGTAGAGAAACCCACTGCACTGACAGTTGTATAAAAATATAGCACATACAATTATGTACAGTTCATAATACTTAATAATGGTAAAAAATGACTAACAGTATGGTAAGGTAAATATATACTATTAGTCATTTATTACCAGTGTTAAATGCATACTGGTTTATGTATCTACCATACATACTTTTTTGTCATTATTTTAGAGTGTACTCCTTCTACTCATTAAAAAAAAAAAAAGTTTACTGTTAAACAGCCTCAGGCAGGTCCTTCAGGAGGAATCCAGAAGAAGGCATTGTTATAGCAGGAGATGACAGCTCCATGAGTGTTATTGTCCCTGAAGACCTTTAAGTGGAACAAGGTGTGGAGGTGGAAGGCAGTGATAGTGATGATCCTGACCCTGTGGAGGCTCAGGCTAGTGTGTGTGTTTGTGTCTTAGTTTGTAACAAAAAAGTGTAAAAAGTTAAAAAAAATTAATTGATAAATAGCTTATACAATAAGGACACGCAAGATATTTTCATCCAGCTGTACAATATGTTTTTGTTTTAAGCTATTATCACCAAAGAGTTAAAAAGTTAAAAAAATGTAGAAGTTTATACAGTGAGAAAAAGTTACAGTAAGCTAAAGTTAATTTATTATTGAAGAAAGAAAAATATTTCGTAGAAATGTTAGTGCGACTCAGGTATAAAGTGTTTGTAAAGTCTACATTACAGTTACTGTCCTCGGCCTTTACGTTCACTCGCCACTCTTTCACTGAATCACCCAAGCAACCTCCAGCCCTGCAAGCTCCATTCATGGTGAGTGCCTTATACATGTATGATCATTTTTAAATCTTTTATACCATATTTTTACTGTACCATGTCTGTGTTTAGATATGTTTGGATATACAAATACCTACCACTGGGTTGTATAATTACCTACAGTATTCAGTATAGTAACGTGCTGAAAACATTTGTAGCCTACAAGCAATGGGCTATACCGCAGAGTCTAGATGTGTCGTAGGCTTCACTATCTAGGTTTGTGTGAATATACTATGATGTTCACATGATCACAAAATTGCCAAATGAAGTATTTCTCAGAATGTATCCCCATCTTTAAAAAACATATGACGATATGGCTCTCTCCCTCTGGAGTTTTGTTGTTGTTGTTGTTGTTGTTGTTGTTGTTGTTGTTTTGAGATAGGGTCTCATTCCATTGCCCAGGCTGCAATGCAGTGATGTGATCTCAGCTCACTGCAGCCTCCACCTCCCAGGTTCAAGAAATTCTCCTGCCTCAGCCTCCTGAGTAGCTTAGACTACAGGCACATACCACCACAACTGACTGATTTTTGTATTTCTAGTGGAGATGGGGTTTTGCCAGTGTTGGCCAGGCTGGTATCCAATTCCTGACCTCAGGTGATCCACCCGCCTCGGCCTCCCAAGGTGTTGGGATTACAGACATGAGCTAACATGCCTGGCCTGTATGTCTCTCTTTTGATAATTACTTTTTGCTTTCAAACAAGATGGCTGGACATTAGCATCTGTGGTTTTGCAAATACAGTCTGAGTGATGCTCCCTAAATCGTGATTGAAGACAACAAAAAACCCTTAAAGGCATTCTTTAAGTACAAATGTAATCTGAGTCTGGAGTGCTGTACAGTCAGGTAAAACATGAATTCTTAAAAGAACTTCCATCTACATAATGAAAATGATTGGAGAATTTGGTACAAGAAATATGTTTCTCGCAAATGCACAGCCCTCTGAGCATGCACGGATAAAGGAGACATAGAACCAGGGCTGGATATGCTCACTCTCTGCCTTATTGTTGCATATGGCTTCACAACTAATCAAGTTCCTGGGCTGGAAGTCAGGAAAATTGAACACCAATTTGCCGGGCTTGCTTGTTTGTCCAGCAATTGATTCACCCACTGTTGCAGAAGTATTCATTAAGTACAAATGTGCTAGGCATGGCTGAAGCAAGGAAAGATGTACGAGAAACCTAAATATTAAATTGAGAGGTAAGATGGACATACAAGAAAGTTAAATATTGCTGTGATAGAGCATATGCTTAAGAACAATAATGAAACTTAGAGATGGTAAAATGCCCTAAAAATTCAGGAAAAAAGTAGCAACCAGGATTGTCTTAGTCATTCTTGGCTGTGTTATGGAGGAACTGAGTTTGAGGTCTGTGCAGATGGTTTAGGAACACAGCTACTCACCATGGATATTGCTTGTGAAGTAAACTCATGATGCAGGTTTTAGAAATTACAGTAATGAGAAAGAAAAATGCACTTTCCAAAGTCTAAATCCTTAAAACTAGAACACGTTCATGAGAAACTCAGGTTCATCCCAACACTTGCACAGTGTCTAGGACAAGGGCACAAATACAGGATACATACCAGATGACTAAAACATATAAGTGAAAAAGCCAACCCAATAACCTTAACTAAAATCTGTTTTCTCTTCTGGGCTGGAAGATGATGGAACAGGTAACATTGGCCCCAGACCCATAGCTCTCTGGCCCAGCTTCTTCTCTTCCCACCTCTGGCTTCATGCTACTCTGCCAGGCTCTTAATGTGCATGTGTTTGCCACTCTCTGCCCCACTATTAGGACAACAACACAGCCATGTTCTGTCAACACTCCCTCACATCTACAGATTTAATGCAATTCTTATCATAACACCAACATCATGCATTACAGAATTAGAAAATCCAATCCTAATTTAAAAAAAAAAAAAAAAAAAAAAAGAAGCCTGAAAGCCAAAACAATCCTAAGCAAAAAGAACAAAGCCATCATATTACCTGACTTTAAATTGTACTACAAAGCTATAGTAACCAAAACAGCATGGTCCTGACATAAAAATAGACACATGGATCAATAAAACAGAATAGAGAGCCCAGAAATAAAGCCTAAAGCCACATATCTACAGACAACTAATCTTTGTAATGTAGGCAAAAACATACACTGGAGAAAGGACACCCTATTTAATAAGTAGTGCTAGGAAAATTGGATGGTCATATGCAGTAGAATGAAACTGGACCTCTATCTCTCACCATATACAAAAATTAACTCAAGATAGATTAAAGACTTAAATGTTGCTGGGCACAGTGGCTGACGCCTGGAATCCCAGCACTTTGGGATGCTGAGGTGGGCAGGTCGCTTGAGCTCAGGAGTTTGAGACTAGCCTGAGCAATATGGTAATTCTGCCAAAAATGCAAAAATTAGCTGGGCGTGATGATGCCCTGTAGTCTCAACTATTCGGGAGGCTGAGGTGGGAGGATTACTTGAGCATGGGAGGCAGAGGTTGCTGTGAGCTGAGGTTGCACCACTGCACTCCAGTCTGGATGGCTTGGTGACACAGTAAGACTCCATCTTAAAAAAAAGAAAGACTTAAATATAAGTGTAAAAACAATAAAAATTCTAGAATAAAACCTAGGAAAAACTTCTGACATTGGCCTAGGCAAAGAATTTATCACTAAGACCTAAAAACTAAAAAACAAATTCAACAAAAACAAAAATAGACAAATGGGACTTAATGAAACTAAAGAGCTTCTGTACAGCAAGGGAAACAGAGTAAACAGATAACCTATGGCATGGGAGAAAATATATGTAAATGATGTATCTGGCAAAGGACTAATATCCAGAATCTATAAGAAACTCAAATAATTCAACAACAAAAAACAAATAATCCCATTAAAAAGTGAGCAAAAGATGTGAACAGACACTTCTTAAAAGAAGACATGTAAATGACCAACAAATATATGAAAAAATGCTCAACATTGCTAATCATCAGAGAAATGCAAATTAGAAACACCATGAGATATTATCTCACACCAATCAGAATGGCCATTATTAAAAAGTCAAAAAACAACAGATGTTGGTAAGGATGCAGAGAAAGAGTAATGCTTATCCACTATTGATAGGGATGTAAATTAGTATAAAGCCTATGGAAAACAGTATGAAGATTTCTAAAAGAACTAAAATAGAGCTGCCATTTGATTCAGCAATCTCACTACTGGTTATATATCAAAAGGAAAATAAATCATGCTATCAAAAAGATAACCTGCACTTGTATGTTTATCACAGCACCATTCACAATAGCAAAGTTATAGGATCAACTTAAGTGTCCATCAATGGATGACTGAATAAAGAAAATGTGGCATATATATATAGCTCACTGTAACTTTGAACTTCTGGGTTCAATTGATCTTCCTGCCTCAGCCTCCCAAGTAGCTAGGACTACAGGTGCATAGAACCACACTCTGACAAATTTTAAATTTTTTTGTAGAGACAAGATTTATATATAGATATATATATATATTCTTTTTATGGTTGAGTAGTATGCTATGGTATATAGACATAGAATACTACTGATATATATATATATATATATATTTTACATATATATAATATATATATACACCATAGAATACTACATAGACTATACATAGAATGCTACTGATATATATATATATATACACACACACACATACACACACACACACACACCATAGAATACTACTCAGCCATAAAAAAGAATGAAATAATATCTTTTGCAACAACATGGATGGAACTGGAGGACATTATGTTAAGTAAAATACCTCAGAAACATTCAAATACTGCATCTTCTCACTTAAAGTGGAAACTAAATAATGTGTACACAGGGACTTTGAGAGGAGAATCACAGGCATTGGAGACTGGAAAGGTGGGAGGGTGGAAGGGGGCTAAGGGATGAGAAATTCCCCAAGAGGTACAATGTACACTATTCAGACGATGGTTACACAAGAATCAAAGAAGCTTGTTAAAGTTCAGATTTCAGGTTCCTGCCACTCAGAGATTTTGATTCAGTAGGTCTGAGGTGGAGACAAGTAACCCTCATTTTCACTAAGCACCCAGGATAACGTTTTGTTTCTGAGATGAGGTTTTACTGTAGTTGCCCAGGTTGGCCTCAAAGTCCTGTGCTCAAGTGATCCTCCAGGGTAGTTGGGCTCAAGTCCTGGGCTCAAGTGATTCTCTAGAGTAGCTGGGAGTACAGGCCCATGCCACCACATTTGGCTCACCCAGGTAATGTTAGCAGGGGTGGTCCACTGAGCCCACTGATAATGAACTTGTCTTGAGTAGCACCTTTTATGAAAATGTAACCTACATTTGGCTTGAGAGTCTGCTCATATGAAAGGGTCAGATGACCTCTAAATCTGAGCAGGTTTGGGAATCTAGATTTTCTTCAACTTCTTTTAGCCCTCACTAATGTCGTCATTGTTTGCTGGGTAGATTAATATATGCAAACTGCTTTGGGTGCCTTGAAAGAGGGGCATTGTCTCAACATGGAAATAGATAAGCGAGTATTTGTTATAGGCTCTGAGGCTCCCAGAGGAAAGAAGAGCTGTGTGAATGCAAATCAGTGTTGTGCCCTGTGTAATTGCTGTTTTTAGCAGCTCTGAAGTACTGAACCTCCATGCTCAGTTAGACTCCTGGGAATCTGATTTTCCAATTCCAGAACATGCAGTTTCTGTCAAGCTTACTCTCTCAAAATGTTAAATATTGGCTCTGGGCGCAACAATTTTGGAGAACATTATTATTCTACCTCTAAATCAAACTGTCGTTTTTGATAACCATAAAAAAATACAAACAACAACAAGAACAAAAGGTATAACCCGGCAACCAGGATACCTGGTGTTTCTAGGTTCTGATCTGTTGCTAAGTAGTTTTGTGACTGGGCAGCAGAATTACCTCTTTTCACTAGTTTGTGGAGCAAATGAGATAATGGCTATGGAATCCCTCTGGACATTGGGAAAGCATTCTTTATGTCATTCTAAATAACAGCATCTCTCAAAATGGTACTCATGAAGTTTCTCCAGAATCTGTCAAGCCTAAATGTTAGAAGATCCTAGGAGAGTTTAGGATGGCTGAAAGTAAGGGTGGGAGAGTCATGATGGAAAGGAATTGTGGCAGAGGCAGTGTGTGAAGGAAGGACAGCAGAGGTTGTGATTATTGTACCTACCACTGAAGATATCATTGAGCCAGTGTTTCTGTATTGACTCAAACCACAGGGCATAAAGGAGAAAATAACTACTGGAAGCCAGCCACCTGTCAAATCTCATCAGCTCAGATAGTGGGCCAGGGAAGGCGATTCAAAGATGAGACACATCCAAAGGGTGGAGAGAGGTGACAACTGCTGCTATCAATACTCTCAAAGCTGTTCTGTCCACCCAACTTAATTTCCCTGTTTATCCTTTTGTCTCTCGTTCCATTTGGTTGTCTTAGATTTATTTCTTGTTTATATTGCAGTCGCTACAGTGGTTGCTTCAAATGATCCCCTCTCATTGCAAGCAATTGGTATCAACTTTGCCTCTAAGCTAGTGATTTCCACTTGGAATTTCCTAAATTACAAATGTAAAGGTAAATTGATGTGGGCATATTCTGTGGTCTCCTTTCTACCAGCTTCTCTCTCTGTAATAAACACTGTGGGCTAGTCACAGTGGCTCATGTGTGTAATCTCAGTGCTTTGGGAGGCCAAGGTGGGTGGATTGATTGAGGCCAGGAGTTTGAGACCAGCCTGGACAATATAGCAATACCTTGTCTCTACAAAAAAATTTTTTTTAATTATCAGAGTGTGGTGGCATGCAGCTGTAGTCCTAGCTACTTGGGAGGCTGAGGCAGGAGGATTAATTGAGCCCAGGAATTCAAGGTTACAGTGAGCTATGATTGCGCCACTGCACTGCACTCCAGCCTGGGCAGTGGAGTGAAACTGTGTCTCTTAAACAAAGAACAACAACAACACACTGGCTTTGATTTGAATCCAGCTTTCTCACCTGTCTTCTCTCATGCTTTTTTGTTCTTTCCCCATCATCATGTGGAAAGTTATTCTTCCTCTCACCTCCACCCTCCAACTCTCCTCCTCTCTACCACCAGCCTGGCACTTTCTCTTCAAAGTTCCAAAATTACATTGCCTCCTAGGGATTACACACGATAGTCCAACATGGCCTCAAACTCTGATAATGAACCCATGCATTATTCCCCTCTGTCCCCTACACAATAAAACAAAACAAAACAAAAACCTACATTGTCTTCTAGAAAGCTTCATTTCCTTTTGCTGCCCAGGCTGCAGACTCCAGAATTCAGAACCATCTTTATTATTATTATTTTAGAGACAAGGTCTTGCTCTGTCCCCAAGGCTGAAATGCAATGGTATAATCATAGCTTACTGTAGCCTTAACCTCCTGGGCTCAAGCAATCATCCTGCCTCAGCTTCCCAAGAAGCTGGGACTATAGGTGCATGCCACCATGCCTGGCTAATTTTTTAAATCTGTTATAGAGATAGGGTCTCACTATATTGCCCAGGCTGATCTTGAACTCCTGGCCTCAAGCAATCATCCCTCTTTGGCCTCTCAAAGTGTTGGGATTATAGGCATGAGCCACTGTGTCTAGCCCAGAACCATCTTCAACAACTCTGTCATCCCTTATATCTAAGAGGCTGATTACCAGGATTTTTTGCTTTAAGATCTTATACAGTCTTAACTTAGGAGCATTATACATTCAGTTTGAAAAGAATAAAAACTTAAGTCTAACCATGTGACTCACCTTCTGCCAAAACTGAAACTCCTCTGGATCTAGTTAGGCTGTGATGTGATTTGGATTTGTGTCCCCGCCAAATATCATGTTGAATTGTAATCCCCAATGCTGGAGGTGAGGCCTGGTGGGAGGTAACTGGATCATAGAGGCAGGTTTCTCATGAATGATTTAACACCATCGCCCTGTTGGTATAATCCTCGTGATAGTGAATTCTTGGGAGATCTGGTCATTTAACAGTATATAACACCTCCCTACTCTCTCTTGCTCCTGCTCCTACCATTTGAGGTGCTTGCACCTCCTCCTCCTTCCACCATGGTTGTAAGTTTCCTGAGGTCTCCTCAAAAGCCAAGCAGATGCCAGTGTCATGCTTCCTGTACAGCCTGCAGAACTGTGAGTCAGTTAAACCTCTTTTCTTTTTAAATTACCCAGTCTCAAGTATTTCTTTATAGCAATGCAAGAAAGGACTAATACAGGCTGCCTATGTCTACTGTTTTCTGCTCAGGGTTGCTCTTATGTTCTTACAGCCTGCTGGTGTTAGGCTGGTGTAGCTATTGCATTGCAATAAAAACAAGAGGGCCATCCACCTCTCACAGCAGCATCAGAGAGAGAAGATGTTCGTAGGCAAATTCTCCCTACCCAATTAGATGCCCCTGCGGATTTCCTCCAGTGTCTGCATTCATTTCTCAGGGCTTCTTTAACCAGCCTGCTGTGTGTGTATATGTGTGTGTGTGTGTGTGTGTGTGTGTGTGATCTCCAAGGTTGAGATCCAGAGAAAAACAGCAAACTTCAAACTCCCATCATTTCCAAAACAATAAAAACACTAAGAAAGTGGAATAATAATAATAAATAAAAGTTTCAGAAAATGAAAATATTCTAAATTATTAAAATGAACAAAATTTAAAATAAGTATTTTACATTAAAAAAAAACTGAAAACAAAGGGAAAAAAGGCAAAACAACTTAAGCAGAATAGAAAAACAAATGATATCATGAATACAATACCAGAGACACAATACATGAAAGAAAGAATTGATAATTTGGATTTCGTTAAAATTTAAAGTTTCTGCTCTGTGAAAGACACTGTCAAGACAATGAGAAGACAAGCCACAGACTTGGAGAAAATATCTGCAAAACACATATCTGATCAGGAACTGTTATACAAAATATACAAAGAACTGTTAAAACTCAAGAATAAAAAACAACCTGATTTGAAAAGACCTTAGCAGATACCTCTCTAAAAAGATATATAGATTGCAAATAAGCTATGAAAAGATGCTTCATATCATATGTCATTAGGGAAATGAAAATGAAAACAATGAGACACCACTATACATGTATTAGAAAAGTCAAAACCAGAACATCGACATCACCCAATGCTGGTGAGAATGTGAAGTAACAGGACCGCTCATTCCTTGTTGGTGGAGATGCGAAGTGGTACAGCCACTTTCGAAGACAGTTTGGCAGTTTCTTACAAATCTAAACATACTCTTGTCATATGATCCAGCAATTATACTTCTTGGTGTTCACCCAAAGAAAAGATGTGAAAATTTATGCCCACATAAAATCTCGCACACGGTTGTTTATAGCAGCTTTCTCCATAATTGCCAAAAAATGGAAGCAACCAAAATGTTCTTCAGTAGGTGAACAGATAAACCGTGGTACGTGGAACAATGGAATATTATTTGATGTTAAAAAAGAAATGAGCTATAATCCATGAAAAGACAAGAGTGAAATGTAAAGATACATTACTAAATGAAAGAAGCCAATTACTAAATGAAAGAGGCCATATATTATAAGATTCCAAATATATGACATTCTGGAAAAGGTAAAACTATAGAGACAGTAAAAGGATCAGTGGTTTTTTCAAGGATGACAGGGGACAGAAGGATGACTAGGTAGACTCCAGATGATTTTTAGAGCAGTGAAACGACTCTGTGTAATACTACAGTTGTGGATACCTATTGATATGATTCGGATGTTTTTACCCTCCAAATCTCATGTTGAAATTTGATCCCCAGTGTTGGAGGTGAGGTCTGGTGGGAGGTGTTTGGGTCATAAGGATTCCTCATGAATGATTTGGTGCCTTCCCCATGATAATTAGTTCTTGCTCTATTAGTTCACACAAGTGTTGGTTGTTTAAAAGAGCCTGGCACCTCCTCCTCCCTCTTTTACTCGCTTCTCTCTTGCTGTCTCTTGCCATGTGACACACCAGCTCCCACTTTGCCTCCTGCCATGAGTAAAATCTTCCTGAGATCCTGACCAGAAGCAGAGCTCAGTGCCATGCTTCTTGTACAGCCTGAAAACAGCAAACCAAATAAGCCTCTTTTCTTTCTAAATTATCCAGTCTCAGATATTCCTTTACAGCAATACAAAATGGACTAACAAATCTATCATTATACATTTTTCAAAACCAATAGAATATACACCAAGGGTGAGCCCCAATGTAAACTATAAACTTCGGGTGATGATGCATCAATGTAGATTCAGCAATTGCAACAAATGTACCATTCTGGTGGGGGATGTTGATAATAGGGTAGATTATGCATATGTGGGGGCAGGGAGTACATGAAACTTCAACCTTCTGTTCAGTATTGCAGGGAATCTAAAGCTGCTCTAAAAATAACATCTCTTTATAAAAAGATATACAAATAAATTTAAAGTGTAAAAGAACAAAAATAAAGAATGATAACTAAAAAGGCAACTTTTAAAAAAAAAAAAACAAGGAATCATGAGGATGAGAAAGATAGTGAAGATGGATGAGAACAGGAAGAAAAATGTAAAACATAAATCACCAACACAAAGACAAACCCAAAGCTATAAAAGATTTTTTAACAAAAATTCATAGTAAAATAAATAATTATAAAACTCATAAAAATACAAATCCCTTGGAAATGAGTCTTCAGAATGTTTTCTTAAGCTAGAACTAGTTTACCACAATGGGGATTGTGATGGTTAATGTTAAGTGTCAACTTGATTGGATTGAAGGATACAAAGTATTATTCCAGAGTGTGTGTCTGTAAGGGTGTTGCCAAAGGAGATTAATATTTGACTCAGTGGACTGGGAGAGGCTGCCCCACCCTCAGTCTGGGTGGGTACCATCTATTCAGCTGCCAACATGGATAGGATAAAAGCAGGCAGATGAACGTGGAAGGACTAGACTAGCTGAGTCTTCTGGCCTCCATCTTTCTCCTGTGCTGGATGTTTTCTGCCCTTGAACATCAGACTCCAAGTTCTTCAGCTTTTGCACTCTTGGACCTACACCAGTTGTTTGCCAGGAGCTTTCCAGCTCATGTCAGACTGAAGGCTGTATTGTCAGCTTCACTACTTTCGAGGTTCTGAGACTCAGACTGGCTTCCTTGGCCCTCAGCTTGCAGATGGCCTGTTGTGGGACTTCACCTTGTGATCGTGTGAGCCAATACTCCTTAATAAACTCCCCTTCATACATACATCTATCCTGTTAGTTCTGTCCCTTTAGAGAACCCTGACTATTACAGGGATTCTGGAAGTAGAATAACAGAGGAGGAGAGCCTTCAGGATGAAGTTGTATAGCACAATGTCTATACTCATGCCTATACCACGTGGCTAAAGGACACAGACTTTGGAGATAGACTAGCAAGAATCTAGTCCCTAGTTTTCCAATTAATAGCTATGCTGCCTTGGGCAAATTAGTTAACTCTCTGTGCTTTACTCAAATATAAAGATGCTGGTGCCTTCTTGTACAACCTCTACAACAGTGAGCCAAATAAACCTCTTATCTTATAAATTACCCAGTCTCAGGTATTCGTTTATAACAATACAAAGTGGACGAACATACCTGGCATTATACATTTTTCAAAACCCATAGAACGTACACCAAGAGTGAGCCCTAATGTGAACTAAACTTTGGGTGATGACACATCAATGAAGCTTCATCAATTGTACAATGTAAAATGATTACCCAAATATAAAATAAGGATAATAAGAGTATTTATTTCACTGAAGTTCTAGTAAGAATTAAATAGATAGACTGCTTGCGATAATGTTTGGACATCCCATAAGTGCTTTATAAGTTAGTGGTTATTAGTTGAGTCTCAAACAAAATAGTTGATATAAGTCTCCAAAATGCTCAGGGCTTATACAGGTGCTTGTACAAAGACCAAGTCTTATTCTATTATTATTCCCTTTAGGCCCTAGCATGTAAAGCACATACTCAACAGCATTTGCTAAACTAAAACTAATTGAATTGTTAAATTTTTATTGTCTAACAATTTTTTGGAATCTCACATTATATAATGAGAGGTAGTTTTGTTCCTTTTAAAGTGAAAAATAACCAAAGCTATTTTTTACTAAATGTCAATATATCCTGAGAGTTATACTTCAAGGGAACATTATCAACAACTATACTTTTTCTCATGATTCATTCTGTTTAAGAAAGTTTCACTGATATTACCCATTGAATTCTTGACAATAATGTTTTAGTCTGTTTTGTGCTGCTTTAACAGAGTACCAGAGACTAGAAAGTTTATAAAGAAAAGAAATGTATTTCTTACAGTTACAGAGACTGAGAAATCCAAGATCAAGTTACTGGCATCTGGTGTTGAACTTTCTTCCTCACATAGCAGAAGGGGGAAGTGCAAGAGAGAGCACACTCCCAGGAGCACTTTTTATAACAGCATGAATCCACTCTACCCTCATGACCTGGACACCTCCCTTTAGGTCCCACTTCCCAACACTGTTACCCTCATGATTAAGTTTCCAATACATGAATTTTGGAGGGAATAAAAACATTCAAACCATAGAAGATATCAAAATTCATCATATATCCTATAAGGGAGTTCTTTCTTTTTTTTCCTAGTCAAAGACAAATTTCAGTTTTAGAAATGTTACTGTTAACTATACCATATCCTTAAAAGCAATTATTTAAAAAACCAAAGCCAAAACAAAACCAAGTGCATTGGCCTAGTGCCTTCTGGACGTGTATGTATTCATGCATGTATATATCTATGAACACATAAATGAGAGCACACTGTAGGAACCGATGTGTATTCTTTCCTTCATTTTATTGTAAATATTAATTAACATCAGTAAATAATCACCTATAGATTTTTAAAAACATATTATTACCATGACTTTTGAACTTCTTTTAGTACCAAAGGAAAGATAAGCCAAGTGAAAAATGTTGAAAATTCCAGGATTCTGTTCCAAGATGGCCGAATAGGAACAGTTCCGGTCTGCAGCTCCCAGCGTGATTGATGCAGAATATGGGTGATTTCTGCATTTCCAACTGAGGTTCATCTCATTGGGACTGGTTGGACAGTGGGTGCAGCCCACAGAGGAGCCAAAATAGGGTGGGCCATCACCTTACCCGGGAAGCTCAAGGGGTCAGGGGATTTCCCTTTCCTAGCCAAGGGAAGCTGTGACAGACTGTACCTGGAAAATCAGGACACTCTTGCCCAAATACTGTGCTTTTCCAATGGTCTCAGCAAACAGCACACCAGGAGATTATATCCCATGCCTGGCTCAGCAGGTCGCACACCCACAGAGTCTTGCTCACTGCTAGCGCAGCAGTCTGAGATCGACCTGAGAGGCAGCAGCCTGGCAGGGGGAGGGGCATCTGCCATTGCTGAGGCTTGAATAGGTACATAAAGCAGCCGGGGAAGCTCAAAGTGGGTGGATCCCACTGCAGCTCAGCAAGTCCTGTTCCTTCTGTAGATTCCACCTCTGGGGGTAGGGTATAACTGAACAAAAGGCAGCAGAAACTTCTGCAGACTTAAATGTCCCTGTCTGACAGCTCTGAAGAGAGCAGCAAGTTCTCCCAGCATGGTGTTTGACCTCTGAGAATGGACAGACTGCCTGCTGAGGTGGGTCTCTGACAGACTGCCTTGCTAGGTTGTGGAAGAGTCTGACCCCTATGTAGCTTAACTGGGAGACATCTCCCAGTAGGGGCTAACTGACACCTCATACAGGCGGGTGCCCCTCTGGGACGAAGCTTCCAGAGGAAGGATCAGGCAGCAATATTTGCTGTTCTGCAGCCTCCACTGGTTATACCCTTGCTGGTTGTGTTATCCAGGAGAACTTCCACAACCTAGCAAGGCAGGCAAACATTCAAATTCAGGAAGTACAGAGAAAACCACAAAGATACTCCTCGAGAAGAGCAACCCCAAGACACATAATTGTCAGATTCACCAAGGTTGAAATGAAAGAAAAAATGTTAAGGGCAGCCAGAGAGAAAGGTCGGGTTACCCACAAAGGGAAGCCCATCAGACTAATAACAGATCTCTTAACAGAAACTCTACAAGCCAGAAAAGAGTGGGGCCAATATTCAACATTCTTAAAGGAAAGAATTTTCAACCCAGAATTTCATGTCCAGCCAAACTAAGCTTCATAAGTGAAGGAGAAATAAAATCCTTTACAGACAAGCAAACGCTGAGAGATTTTGTTACCACTAGACCTGCCTTACAAGAGCTCCTGAAGGAAGCACTAAACATGGAAAGAAACAACCAGCACCAGCCACTGCAAAAACATGTCAAATTGTAAAGACGGTGGTTGCTAGGAAGAAACTGCATCAACTATTGAGCAAAATAACCAGCTAACACCATAATGACAGGATCAAATTGACACATAACAATATTAACCTTAAATGTAAATGGGCTAAATGCCCCCAATTAAAAGACACAGAATGGCAAATTGGATAAAGAGTCAAGATCCATCAGTGTGCTGTATTTAGGAGACCCATCTCACCTGCAGAGACACACATAGGCTCAAAATAAAGGGATGGAGGAAGATCTACCAAGCAAATAGAAAGCAATAAAAAAAGCAGAGATTGTGATCCTAGTCTCTGATAAAACAGACTTTAAACCAACAAAGATCAAAAGAGACAAAGAAAACCATTACATGATGGTAAATGGATCAATTAAACAAGAAGAGCTAACTATCCTAAATATATATGCACCCAATACAGGAGCACCCAGATTTATAAAGCAAGTCCTTAGAGACCTAGAAAGAGATTTAGACTCCCACACAATAATAATGGGAGACTTTAACACCCACTTGCAATATTAGAGAGATCAGTGAGACAGAAGGTTAACAAGGATATCCAGGTCTTGAACTCAGCTGTGCACCAAGCTGACCTACTAGACATCTACAGAACTCTCCACCCCAAATCAACAGAATATACATTCTTCTCAGCACCACATTGCACTTATTTCAAAATTGACCAGATAGTTGGAAGTAAAGCACCCCTCAGCAAATGTAAAGGAACAGAAATCACAACAAACTGCCTGTCAGACCACAGGGCAATCAAATTAGAACTCAGGATTAAGAAACTCACTCAAAACCACACAACTACATGGAAACTGAACAACCTACTCCTGAATGACTCCTGGGTATATAACGAAATGAAGGCAGAAATAAAGATGTTCTTTGAAACCAATGAGAACACAGACACAATGTACCAGAGTCTCTGGGACACATTTAAAGCAGTATGTAGACGGACATTATAGCACTAAATGCCCACAGGAGAAAGCTGGAAAGATCTAAATTGACACCCTAACATCACAATTAAAAGAACTAGAGAAGCAAGAGCAAATAAATTCAAAAGCTAGCAGAAGACAAGAAATAACTAAGATCAGAGCAGAACTGAAGGAGATAAACAAAAAAAATCAATGAATCCAGGAGCTGTTTTTTTCAAAGATCAGCAAAATTGATAGACTGCTAGCAAGACTAATAAAGTAGAAAAGAGAGAAGAATCAAATAGATGCAATAAAAAATGATAAAGGGGATATCACCACCGATCCCACAGAAATACAAACTATCATCACAGAATACTATAAATATCTCCACACAAATAAACAACAAAATCTAGAAGAAATGAATAAATTCCTGGACACATACACCCTCCCAAGACCAAAGCAGGAAGGAATTGAATCTCTGAATAGAACAATAACAGGCTCTGAAATTGAGGCAATAATTAATAGCCTACCAACCAAAAAAAGTCCAGGACCAGACAGATTCACAACCGAATTCTACTAGAGGTACAAAGAGGAGCTGGTACCATTCCTTCTAAAACTATTCCAATCAATAGAAAAAAAAAAAGGAATCCTTCCTAACTCATTTTATGAGGCCAGCATCATTCTGATACCAAAGTCTGGCAGAGACACAACAAAAAAAGAGAGTTTTAGACCAATATCCCTGATGAATATCGATGTGAAAATCCTCAATAAAATACTGGCAAATCAAATGCAGGAACACATCAAAAAGCTTATCCACCACGATCAAGTTGGCTTCATCCCTGGGATGCAAGGTTGTTTCAAGATACACAAATCAATAAACATAATCCATCACTTAAACAGAACCATCAAAAAAACCACATGATTATCTCAATAGATGCAGAAAAGACCTTCAACAAAATTCAACAGCCCTTCATGCTAAAAACTCTCAATAAACTAGGTATTGATGGAATGTATCTCAAAATAATAAGAGCTATGTATGACAACCCCACAGCCAATATCATACTGAATGGACAAAAACTGGAAGCATTCTTTTTGAAAACTGGCACAAGACAGGAATGGCCTCTCTCACCACTCCTATTCAACATAGAGTTGGAAGTTCTGGTCAGGGCAATCAGGCAAGAGAAAGAAATAAAGGGTATTCAATTAGGAAAAGAGAAAGTCAAATTGTCCCTGTTTGCAGATGACATGATTGTGTATTTAGAAAATCCCATCGTCTCAGCCCAAAATCTCCTTAAGCTGATAAGCAACTTCAGCAAAGTCTCAAGATAAAAAGTCAATGTGCAAAAATCACAAGCATTGCTATATACCAATAACAGACAAACAAAGAGCCAAATCATGAGTGAACTCCCATTCACAATTGCTTCAAAGAGAATAAAATACCTAGGAATCCAGGCTTACAAGGGATGTGAAGGAACTCTTTAAGGAGAACTATAAACCACTGCTCAATGAAATAAAAGAGGACACAAACAAATGGAAGAACATTCCATGCTCATGGATAGCAAAAATCAATGTCGTGAAAATGGCCATACTGCCCAAGGTAATTTATAGATTCAATGCCATCCCCATCAAGCTACCAATGACTTTCTTCACAGAATTGGAAAAAACTACTTTAAAATTCATATGGAACCAAAAAAGAGCCTGCATTGCCAAGTTAATCCTATGCCAGAAGAACAAGGCTGGAGGCATCACGCTACATGATTTCAAACTATACTACAAGGCTACGGTAACCAAAACAGCATGGTATGGGTACCAAAACACAGATATAGACCAATGGAACAGAACAGAAGCCTCAGAAATAACACCACACATCTACAACCATCTGATCTTTGACAAATCTGACAAAAACAAGAAATGGGGAAAGGATTCCCTATTTAATAAATGGTGCTGGGAAAACTGGCTAGTCTTATGTAGAAAGCTGAAACTGCATCCCTTCCTTACACCTTATACAAAAATTAATTCAAGATGGATTAAAGACTTAAATGTAAAACCTAAAACCATAAAAACCCTGGAAGAAAACCTAGGCAATACCATTCTGGACATAGGCATGGTCAAGGACTTCATGACTAAAACACCAAACACAAAGGCAACAGAAGCCGAAATAGACAAATGGAATCTAATTAAACCAAGGAGCTTCTGCATAGCAAAAGAAACTAACATCAGAGGGAACAGGCAACCTACAGAATGAGAGAAAATTTTTGCAATCTACCCATCTAACAAAGGGCTAACATCCAGAATCTACAAAGAACTTAAACAAATTTACAAGAAAAAGCAAACAACCTCATCAAAAAGTGGGCAAAGGATATGAACAAACACTTCTCAAAGGAAGACATTTATACAGCCAACAGACACATGAAAAAATGCTCATCATCACTGGTCATCAGAGAAATGCAAATCAAAACCATAATGAGATATCGTCTCATACCAGTTAGAATGGCGATCATTAAAACGTCAGGAAACAACAGATGCTGAAGAGGATGTGGAGAAATAGGAACGCTATTACACTGTTGGTGGGAGTGTAAAGTAGTCAACCATTGTGGAAGACAGTGTGGCGATTCCTCAAGGATCTAGAGCTAGAAATACCATTTGACCCAATGATCCCATTACTGGGTATATACTCAAAGGATTATAAATCATGCTACTATAAAGACACATGCACATATATATTTATTGTGGCACTATTCACAATAGTAAAGGCTTGGAACCAACCCAAATGTCCAGCAATGATAGACTGAATAAAGAAAATGTGGCACATGGAATACTATGCAGTCATAAAAATGGATGAGTTCATGTCCTTTGCAGTGATATGGAAGAAGCTGGAAACCATTATTCTCAGCAAACTCTCACAAGGACATTAAAACCAAACGTCGCATGTTCTCACTCACAGGTGGGAATTGAACAGTGAGAACACTTGGACACAGGGTGGGGAACATCACACACCAGGGCCTGTCATGGGATTGGGGGTCGGGGGAGGGATAGCATTGGAAGAAATACCTAATGTACATGATGGGTTAATGGGTGCAGCAGGCCAGCATGGCACATGTATACCTATGTAACGAGCCTGCACGTTGTGCACATGTACCATAGAACTTAAAACATAATTTTTTAAAAATGAAAATTTCATAGCATCTTTCAGGGCACAGCCTACAAATGTCAGGCTTTCACTTCTACTTGGGTAAAATAGATTATTACGAGTGACTGACATTTTGTTAAAGAATGAGTTGAGGGGTGCAGCACACCAACATGGCACAAGTATACATATGTAACAAACCTGCACGTTATGCACATGTACCCTAGAACTTAAAGTATAATAAAAAAAAAAAAAAAAGAAAAAGAAGGAACAGAAAAAAAAAAAAAAGAAAAAAAAGAAAATTTCCACTGAATTCTACAACTGGGAAAAAAAAAAAAAGAAAAAGAAAAAGAAAATGTGGTACATATACACAATGGAGTACTATTCAGCCATAAAAAAGAATGAGATCATGTCATTTGCAACAACATGGATGGGACTGGAGGTCATTATGCTAAGTGAAATAAGCCAGGCACAGAAAGACAAACATAACATGTTCTCATTTATTTGTGAGATCTAAAAATCAAAACAAATGAAATCATGGAGACAGAGAGATAGTTACCAGAGACTGGGAAGGGTAGTGGGGGTTAAAGTGGGGTGATGGGGATGGTTAATAGTCACAAAAAAAAGTAGAAAAAATGAGTAAGGCCTTGTATTTGATAGAAAAACAGGGCAACTACAGTCAATAATAATTGTACCTTTTAAAATAAAAGTGTATAATTGGATTGTAACACACAGGACAACTGCTTGAGGAGATGGATACCCTATTTTACATGATGTGATTATTTTGCATTGCTTGTCTGTATCAAAATATCTCAAGTACCCCATAAAGATATACACCTACTATGTACCCACAAAAATTAAAGCAAACAAACAAACAAAAAAAAGAATGAAGGTAGTCTTGTCACACCCAAATGAAGTGATTGTTCAGCTCTTTTGACAATAGCTTGTGTCTTCTAAGCATATACACACATAAATGTGCCTTCACAGACATCAATAGTTCGTAAACCATCTAGGCTTACATTTTAAAGAACAGATGCCAATAAATTCAAGGCCTTGAGTTACTTTATTTTGTCGTCTTCTACAGCTGAAGGCTGCTCCAAAGTTAAGACTGTCATTTGTTAAGTCACAGCAGAGATGAAGTGGAAGAGAGTGATTGGGCTAAAGCAATTGGAAAAAGGAAGAGTATAATTTTATTTTGAGTGCTTAGAGAAGGATAATTTAAGTACCTGCTCCAAAAAAAAAAAAAAAAAAAAAAAAAAAACTGGCCAGGCGCCATGGCTCACGCCTGTAATCCCAGCACTTTGGGAGGCCGAAGCAGGCAGATCACGAAGTCAGGAGATCGAGACCATCCTGGCTAACACGGTGAAACCCCGTCTCTACTAAAAATACAAAAAATTAGGCAGGCATAGTGGCGGGCGCCTGTAGTCGCAGCTACTCGGGAGGCTGAGGCAGGAGAATGGTGTGAATCCGGGAGGCGGAGCTTGCAATGAGCCCAGATCGCACCAGGGCACTCCAGCCTGGGCGAGAGAGCAAGACTCTGTCTCAAAAACAACAACAACAACAACAAAAAACCTCAGTGTGGTATTGGACAAATGTGTTTTTTGATTAATTAAACAATGAAGTTGTTTAATAGCTAGAATTTGTCGTATTTGTTAGGAACATATTCTAGGGGTGACGTTTTAGGGCAGAGTTTTTGTTTTTGTTTTTGTTTTTAAGGAAAACTTTGTGTTTTAAAATAGTATTAGGACCAAATTTTTACTAAATCTAACTTTTATTTTACATTAACTCTGTCTTTATGATTCTTTACTTACTATTTATAGCATAATCTGAAGAATTAATCTGTTAATGCCTAAAAAGTATTTTTCTATCCCAAAATACCATGATAGGCAAAATAAGCTAACTTGGATTTTTTCTTTTAATTGTAAATTCACTAAAAAGAAATCCACTGCAACAACTTTGTGAAATAAGTGCAGAAACCAAAATCCAAAAGAGATTTTTCAGAATGTTCTCACATCATCTGTCCTAGATAATAAATCAGATTCTTGGTAAAACAGTATAATTATAGACATACTGAGAACTGAAATTGTTTTGGTTCAATTGTTAAAGGAGTTAAACAGTCTGAGTTCATGAAAGCTCTTTCAGGGTCCTTATGTATAATGGGAGGACTTACTTCTATCACTTACATCATGCAAGGCTTTTACCTTGCATTCTGCAGGTATCATAATCATCTTCTCACAGGCAACATAATTCAACTGCATTTTGAAATTCTTAAAGATAAATTAGCTTTGGAGAAAAATAAATGAGGATGGCTGTAACTTATGCCAATTATATCAAACTGGAAATGACAGTGTTTGTTATATAATCTGTTCATGCAATTGTTCTTTCTCATAGAAAATAATGTTGGTAAAGAAAATGTAGAATATAAGTAAAAACTAAAATTATCTATAATCTCATCATTCAGAAAAAAAATGTAAAAATGTAATCTCATTATTCAGAAAAATGTAATGTATTTTGGTGCATTTCTTGAAAAATAAAGACAGATCAGCAAAATTGAGATCATACTGTATTTTCAGTTTTGTATCTAATTTTTTGTATTTACATTATATTGGAAAATTTTCTCACCATTGGATTTGTTCTTTAACAGCTTATTTTTTTAATTGCTGAGTGACATAACATCATAGATATATACTATGATATATTTAAAACATCTATTTTTGAATATGTAGGTTATTTCCATTTTTGATTTTACAAATGATAAAATTGATGTTTGTACATTAAAATCATTGACCTAATCTTGTCAATGGTAACTGTTAATTATCTCTCAAATCCATCCATTTTTCTCCATGTTCACTGTTATTTCCATATTTACCTCATTTGTAGTATATGACTCTCTTAATAGTTTCTTTGCTCTGAGAGTTCTTTGCCCTTGAGTTCATTTTCCAAAATTCAGCCAAAGTAATCTTTATCTTTAATATTTCTTTACCTTATAAGGTTTGAGAACACACCATGTATAGCAAGGATATGGGAAAACTGGTACTCTCATTTATTGTCAGTGGGAGTCTAAATTGGTACATTGTCTGTGGGAAGGAAATTTGTCATATCTATAGAAATTTTAAATTATGACTTAAAAATACAATAGCTTTTGCTATAGTATAAGTGAGAGCAATCCCACTATTAGAAATTTATCCTGAAAATATACACACATACATATACAGGGATAGAATGAAATTAGTTTGTATAAAGTTTTTTTTGGTAACTTTTTTTTTGTAATACCAAAGATTGGAACCAACCAAAATGCTCATCAAGAAATAAAGTAAATCTTGATGCATCCATCCAATGGATTACTATGCCACTAATAAAAAGGATAAGGAAGTGCTGTATATTCAAGTACAAATTCATATGGAATGAACTCCAAGGTATATTTTTCAATGAAAAAAAGAAAATGCAAAATAATATTCATAATATGCTACAAATTTTGTAAATTATAAAATAAGAAAAAGCACAGACCTTTATTGAATATGCATGGAAAAACACAGGAAAGATACATAAGAAACTGGTAAAACTGGTTGCCTTCAGGGAAGGAAATGGCTTCCCAGGGGATAGGGTTGGAAGACAGAATTTTTACCACATCACTTATCATTATCTTTTGAGTTTTGTGCCATATGAATATATTATTAATCAATAAAATTAAGTGTTTAGAATTTTAAATCAAGAATATTTAAACATGGTGAAAGAGAATATTATAAACAACATTCATGTATTGAATGAACAGCACTTATTGTTGACAGATCTGAACATTTTTCTATGGATGTGGTTGAATTGCCCACCTTCCTTCCTTGATCACCCTTCCTAGCTTACCAGAGGTAACTATGTTCTTGAACTAATATTTATCATTCCTTAGATATATTTTAATTATATATGTATATAGTTATGTATATATACATAAACGACATTATAATAGTTCTTTACAATTTATCCAAATGTTAGTTTTGTTCTGCAATTTGCTGTCCCCCTTAACTTTATATCTTTAAGATTTATTTTTGTTTTGATACTATAGCCCTTGTTCACTCATTTTAACTGCTAGAGACTATACTAAACCACAACTTACGTAATAATTCTCCTGTCACTTTCAAGTTTTTGCTGTCAAGCAAAAGTGCAATAAACATTCATTTACTCATTTGTCCCACTCCATTATTGAGCAACTACTATATGCTAGGCACTGTTTCAAGATCCAGGGATACAGCTGAGAAGAAAACAGATAAAGAGCTCTGTCCAAAGTAGAGTTGACATTTGGAAGAGACAATAAACTTTATTTTAAGATATTGCATGTTAAAAAATGTTAAATCTGTAGAAAACACAGAGAATAGTAAGGATTATTGGAAATTACAGATGTAAGAGCACAATTTTAAATAGTTGGTCAGGGAGGGTACACAACTGACTTATTTCCCTGATAATGCTACATAGAAAATAATCCACAGATCTCAATTGTTTACAATAATCTTTGGTCAGTGGGTCAACTGGAATTGGACTATGCTGTGGGTCGAGTTCAGGTCTGTCTCATGTACTTCTTCATTCCTCTTGAACAAGGATGTGTTTTTCTCATGGTCAATGCCAAATCACCTAAACATATTCAAGACCTCTGTTTGTGTCTTGTTTGCTAGCATTCTAATGTATAAGCAAGTCCCATGAAATAAGCCCAGGTAGGAGGGAAGCATACCACCCCCTACTCTAATGAGATTTGATCACCTAGATGTCAATGTATAATTCTATAGCAGAGAGGTAGTGAAGAGTTGCAAACTATATTCCAATCTGCTTTAAAGAACCTCATTGTGCAGGTAAAATCTGAGCAAGCACTTGAATAAGGCTAGGAGGTCAGTCTTGAAAAATATCTAGGAGAAGAACATCCAGGGCAAGTAATTAAGACAGTGCAAAGTCCCTGAACCCGGAACATGGCTGCAACATTCAGAGAACAATAAAGAGTCCAGAGTGACTGAAGTGGCATAAGTAATAGGAAGAAAGTAAGAAATTGGCATAGAGGCATAATGAGGGGCCAGACCTTGGAGAACCTTATCTGATATTGTAGAATTTTACATTGAGAGGGGAATCATTACAGGATTTTGAGTAGAGGAGTGACATAATCTGGCTTCTGTCTTGAAAGGGCTAAGGATAATGGATTGTAGCGGGGCAAGGAGAGAAAGAGAGCACCCTGTTCAGAGGCTATCGGAACTAATGCAGAGAAGTCTTGGTGACTTGGACTAGGGTTATAGCATAGAAGTGGTTCTGGAGATGTACTGTGGAAAAATTTAAACATATACAAAAGTATGCATAATAGTACACATAGATGCACCTTTCATCCGTCTCAACAATTTACCTGGTGAATGACTCACTAAACCTGAACGTATTTGTAGTAGCTACTTGAAAGTCCTGGTTGCTAATTCCAACAGATGTGTTATCTCTGTATCTGTTCTTACTGTTTATTTTCCCTGGTTATTAGTCACATTTTTTTTTTTTTTTTTTTTTTTTTTTGCTTAACACTAGTAATTTTTTAGTGTATGCTGGACATTGTGAATACTGCTTTGTTGAGAGTTTGAATGTTGTTATTTTCTTGTACAAAGTGTTGAGTTTTTTTGGCAGGAAGTTAATTGGGAAATAGGCTGGATCCTTTAGAGTTTATTTTTTTTCCAGATGGAGTCTTGCTCTGTTGCCCAGGCTGGAGCACAGTAGCGTGATCTCAGTTCACTACAACCTCCTCCTCCTGGGTTCAAGCAATCCTCCTACCTCAGCCTCCTGAGTAGCTGGGATTACAGCACCTGCTACCACACCTGGCAAATTTTTGAATTTTTGGTAGAGACAGGGTTTTACCATGTTGGCCAGACTGGTCTCGAATTCCTGACCTCATGATCTGCCCTCCTCGGCCTCCCAAAGTGCTGGGATTACAGGCATGAGCCACTGTGCCCGGTCTCTTTTTAAATGGTTGTTTAGCCTGTATTTCTAAGGCATACCCTTTTTTTATTTTTTTTTTGAGATGGAGTCTTGCTCTGTTGACCAGGTGGGAGTGCAGTGGCAGGGTCTCAGCTCACTGCAACCTCCGCTTCCTGGGTTCAAGTGATTCTCCTGCCTCAGCCTCCCGAGTAGCTGGGATTACAGGCGCCTGCTACCATGCCCGGATAATTTTTGTATTTTTAGTAGAGATGGGGTTTCACCATGTTGGCCAGGCTGGTCTGGAACTCCTGACCTCAGGTGCCACCCACCTCAGTCTCCCAAAGGGCTGGGATTACAGGTGTGAGCCACCGCGCCCAGTCAGGCATACCCAATGTTTAAATTCAAACATCATTTGGCTGTATATTGCCTTATCTTTTTTCAGAAAAAATTCATTTCAGAAAAAATTCTGCCTTCTCTGCAATTCCCAACATGCTCTATAGTGAAAAAACAAAGAGGCGAATTACAGGAGATATTTATAACGTGGAAATGATTAAATTTTTACTCTATAACAATTTGTTCTTGCCTCTAAATTAGGCTTTCTTTGCTTTGACCAGAAAGTACAGTCTGAAAATTCAATGGTGATTTAACTAATTCTCCTCAGAGTTAAACCAACATTACTCTTCTTGAGTTACAAATGGAAAAATTAAGGCACAGCCCACAGGCTAAGGACATTGAGTCAATCTTGTAATTATTCAGGCATAGTAACACTATTATGTCAGTATTTTATTCCAGTAAATAAATTATTAGAGGATCGGTAGTTCACATACGCTAGTTAACATTAGTAACATACACAATAAAGAAAAACCCAACTCAATACCAGTAGCATACAATTGGAGTTTAGATGTTTATAAAAAGCTCTCCAAATGCACATTATGAAAAGTCATAACAGGAGAACACAAATTAAGTTCAGACTCTTTGATTGCTAGGACTACACCTGATTACAAGCTGTCATGTATTTCCTGGCTGAACTTTTGCATAATTGCTCTTGATTTCCCTTAATGAAACCTTGGAAGTAGAAGATCATATTGTGAAATCCAAAAAATAAAACCTTGCAAATGATTACCTTGCAGTTCAATCCATTGGGTCATCAGTTTTCCTAGGGACAAGACGTCAGGACTGTTTGACAATTGGGAACCAGAATAAAGGTTTTAGCTGGCTACTAGCTAGGCAGGCAGCCATGCTGAGTACATCTTAATCTGGGGCTTCAAAGGAACTCTCAGGGGTTCACATATGATCTTCTGCAATTGTCTTCAAAATGTGATATCTATGAAGGCGAGTTTAGCTTTCATCAAACTCTCACCTGATTCATGTACTCCTGGGTGCAGATACTCAACAATAGTACCTGCTAGGAGTGGTCAAGTCAGTAGTGGAGGTGAGGGGCTGGGGGATTGTGAAGACAGAAAACCAGCTTAGCCCCTCATCAGAACAGGGGTGCATCGTGCGTTTCCTTGCCCTCACTATCACTGCCTGGAGCCTGGAGCACTTTCCAGTAGTGATACCTGAGGAGCACAGCCATCAAGCCCCATCTGTGCCCTGCCCTTGCCCCTTAGGCTGTGCTGCTTTTGTGCACTCCAGCCAACATTTGGCCCCAGATTCATGTATCATGCCCTCTTCTAAAACCATGAGAAGCAGCTCTATCTCCCTGCATGCCAAGCCCAACATACTAAGGAGTGCATCTGCCGTGGGAGCCTCCCTTAACCAGTGACCCTTGGAAGCTGGTGTGTAAGTACTCCAGCCTCCTCACCTCTCAGATGAGGTAATTCCGAAATGTGTGTTTTATACCACTTCTCAGGGTTCCCCCACAAGAGTAAGCCCCCACAGCCCACTGTGGTAGCTGACTTACTAATGCACATTGGGAAATGAAATCAATTTTTCATCCCTGTATCACTTCCCTACACCTTTGTCTTCCCTGCACCTTCCAGGCAGACTATTTGTACTTGAACCCATGTGTTAGGAGGAGTCCACTTCTGGGGAAAACAGGACTAAGACCAGCCAACCTCTGATCTTTGCCCTTCAGCACTAGCAATTCTCTAACAACCATCATAATTTCTGGACAGTCGTCTTGAATTTACCACAGGAGTTTCCAAAGGTCTCAAGAGGAGCAGAGTGAAAACCAAAGCTCCTACAAGAAGCCAGAGGCAGACTCTTTTTCTCCTAGGGTTTCTCCATTATGAACGTCATCAGAGTCCAGCCTTCTCCTATACTCTAAGTTCTGGAAAGTGCACAGTCCCTTTTGGCCTCTTTGCTTCCTGGGAAGGGTCCTTTCCTGAAACGCCTTGACCCTCTAAGAATCAGTTGTTGCTCTCTGGATACTGCAGGATTTGCCTTCTGACTCATGCAAATGAATGCCAAGTTTGAGTTCTCCTTGGGCTAAGAATTGCAAAGCTACATAGTCCTCTAGACCTCAGAGGCTTCCTGCAACCACCTGAGCCACAGCCATTTTCACCCACAGGAGGCAACTGTGGGCTTGTGGAAAGAGAGCTGTCTTCAGCCACAGAACACCTGAGTTTGTGCTCTAGTTCTATTTGTGTGAACTTCTGCAAATCATTCAAGCTCTTAACTTAGAGTTTCTCATCAGGAAAATGGCCAAAATTTTGTGTATTTGACAGGGTAATGATGTACATTAAGAGAGATGGATGGCTTCGATGGTACTTTTGTAAATTCAAATTAAGCCAATTGAGATAGCATTTTCCACCTATCAAATTAGCAAAGATAAAAATGTTTGATAGTACGTTGTGCTGGTGACCATGGGGGAAACCAGAACTCTCATAATTTTCCTGTGGGAATGTTAACTGTTATTACTTCCCCGGAGAAACATCTGGCAAAAGCTGTCAAAATTACGAAGGTACATCCCCTTAAACTTAGCAATTCCACACACCAGAACGTGATCTTCACAGATACTCACATGTGCAAAATGACACACACACACACACATATATACATTCATACACAGAAATTTGAATACCAATTGCAGCCAAGTTTCTGATAGGAAAACCCTTGAGACAACCTAAATAGTCATCAAAAAATGAAGGGGTTATGAGTCATAGTTCAGCAGCCCAGTGCAATTCCATCAACTATTAGAAAGAGCAAAGCAAGTTTATATATTTTGATATAAGATAATCTTTGAAATAATACATTGTTAAGTGACAAAAGCAATGTGCACAACAGTGTGAATAGTGTGCAATGACCTGTGTAAAAGCAATTACACATATGTGCAAACACCACCTCTGGAAGAATACACAAAACGCTATTGGCATGTGTTAGCATCCAAATGGAAGAATCACTTAGCAGGAGGACAAGAAAGATGAGGGGGGACTTATCTTTCATATACCTTTTGTACCTTTTGAATCTCATACTATATACAATTATTACCTATCCAAAAAATATTAATAAAAACACCTGGAAAATGTCCATGCAATCTACAGTATTGTAAGACCTAATATTCAACGTGAGTAAAAACTGATAATCCTTTTTGAAAAGCAAACTTCTGCACAATTTATGCAAAAGGCTGCCTGGTGCCAGGGGCAACTCAGCCTCCACCCCAGACTGGCATCATGATGCTCCAAGTTCCTGAGATTTGTTTGCTTCAGCCTCATCCCACTGGGTTACAGCTTTGAGGTAGGAGCAACCTGGTTTTCTCTCATGATGTGAAACTTGGCAGGTGGCCAGCTGATTGGCATAATCACATCAAAGCTTTTCTGCATTTTCTTATCCTGAAATCCCTCAACACACTCAGGCACTTGCCTATGGCTTGGAGGGATCGGCAGCAATATGGTGACAAGCTCCATAACCACGTGTGTGTTTATTTGCTCCTGCTCCACATTTGCCTGTGCTCGTTTTGCTTACAGTTGGTCTCATTCGGCTGTCTGGGACTTGCATGCATATGCAGAACGGGTATCTTTTTACCTTACTTATGGTGGGTCCGAGATCTCTAAGGGATATTGAATGGTGCTGAAATGCACCTGGCTGGGCTTCCTTTTACAGGAAGTGCACCTGTGGAAGTTGCCACAGAGGCGTCACTGAATATTAGCCCAACCACCAGTCCAGCAAAGAGCCCAAACGAATCCCCGGAGAAAGGTCAGCAGTAAAGTAAGCATGACTTTGGGTATGTTACCTTGTGAAGCAATGGCTTCCAGAGCAAGAATGTGTAGTGTGCTTCCACTGCAGGGGCAATGAAGTCTCGGGCAATTCACACGGGAGTTTCTCAGTCCCATCAGACCAATATTCTCTTCCTATAACAAATAAATTGTAACATCTGCATTACTATTCTGAAACAAGATTTGTAAATAATATTACCACCCACGCAATTTCAATCAAATAAATCACTTAAATTATGGTATAAATTAAACCAAAAGAAAAATCATTTGTAATAAAATGATGTGCATTTCCATACACAAATACTCAGGTCTGACTACACTTAAGAACAGAGTATATTGCTTGCATATTTGTAGCTATATGTTGAGTGACCTGGAATGCAACAGCTACAAGGAGAATGATGGAGGTGTGTTACATGAATAAGTCACATGCCAACAGCGCAATGACAGAGGCAATGGAATTTTCTGAAACCATAAATTATTCCTGATTTATGTTCCAGGCAAAACAAAGTATATTCTTATGGTATAAGTATATCTTATCTAAGCGTTGACTTAGATAAATATCAATCATGCTTTCACTGGCGTAGAGGTCCAGTGGGATACTTGAAAATCAGGCAGAATGGGTGGTACAATTCTTTACTGGGGATGACTGCCTCAAGGGTGGAAGATTATACAGCATTCTCAACCCCTGTTTAAATGCCATATCTACCCTACTCCCAAATATTGTGACAATCAGGAAATGCTTATACACATTTCCAAAATCCACTGACATAGACTGAGGAAGCTTAATCTGGGGTCTGCCTGCCCTAAATGACTCTCCAGCTGGCTCCCAAGATCCCTTAAGTTTCCACCTGTAGAGTCATTGGTTTGGGTTAATACATCTTTTTCAGAGCATTATTGCAAAACACATGTTACCTGGAAGAGGACGTAGAGCCAATGCTTGCAACAATTCACATATTGACTACATTAATTGTTATATTAGAGAATTCGTCTTTGCAGTAATAGAAAGTGGGCAGAAGGCCAGGTGTGGTGGCTCACACCTGTAATTCCAGGGCTTTGGGAGGCTGAGGTGAGCAGATCACCCGAGGTCAGGAGCTCAAGACCAGCCTAACCAACATGGAGAAACCTTATCTCTATTAAAAATACAAAATTAGCCTGGCATGGTGGCACATGTGTGTTATCCCAAATACTCATGAGGCTGAGGCAGAAGAATCACTTGAACCTGGGAGGCAGAGGTTGCAGTGAGCCGAGATTGCGCCATTGCACTCTAGCCTAGGCAACAAGAGTGAAATTCCTCAAAAAGAAAAAAGAAAGTGGGCCAAAATGTTCAGATGTGGGCTGGAAGTCAGGAGGGGATGGGAAACGCCCTAAGTAAGAAATTCTGCGAGAGGAAGCAAGTCTAGATGTCATGCTCAATGCACATGACTGGCTTCAGGTGAATATTAGTGCATCTGTCTTGAAACTTCTTTGTCTGTGAAACCTGAAAGATTTGTAAAATCTATCACCTAGAATGTTAGGTTGACACCCCAAATTTTTATCATAGGTTTATATAGTTGCAAGGGATATAACTTTTACAGTATTGTACATAGTGTCAACAAAATAAGAAAACTTTGTAAAATATTTAAAGAGACTTATTCTGAGCTAGTATAAGTGACCACGGCCAAGGGAACAGTCTCAGGAAGTCCTGAGAAAGTGACCCTGAGTTGATCAGGTTGGTTTTATACATTTTAGGTAGACAGAAGTTACAGGCAGATGTAAATTAATACATGTAAAGTATACATTGGTTCAGCCCAGAAAAGTGGGACATCTTGAAATGGTGGTTTACAGCTCAGAGGTAGATTCACATTTTTGGATTGGCAATTGGTTGAAAGAGATGAGCTAAAGATTTGAAGTCAGTAGAAAGAAATGCTTAAGATAAGGGAGGTTGTGGAAACCAAACTTCTTCTTATGTAGATGAAGTCTCCAAGTACCAGGCTTCAGAGAGAATAGATGGTATTCTGTTCTCTTAAGAGGTGTTTCTTAGTCAATCTCTCTTAGATTGGGGAAAACCTTAGCTGCATTAGTGGAAATTCTCTACAGATGCAAAATATCAACCACAAAAGATGGCTTTGCAAGGTAATTTCAAAATATGTCAAAGAAATATATTTTGGATAAAATATTCTGATTTCCTTCATGATCATGTGATGCTATACAAGAGTCAGGTTGGAATTCGTTCTTATTGCCAAAGAGTCAGTTTCGGCAATCTTCAGGTCTCTATTTTAACATTAATGCTGGTTAGTTTTGTCTAAACTCCAAAAGGGAGGGAAGATCCATTCAGTTGGTTGGAGGGTTTAGGATTTTATTTTTGATTTACAGTATTGTAATTTCAAAACATAACTTTTACATTTATCTCCTATATCCTATGTAAACTAAATACCAAATGGTTTGATATCATCATTCAATTCCTTCCATTTTATTATGAAACATTTCATACACACAGAAAAGTCAAAATAATTTTACATTAAGCACCTATATACTCTCCACCTTGGTTCAACAATTAAAATTTCTCTACTTGATTTATTATGTATCTATCCATCTCTCCATTCCTCTATCCAGTCATCAAGCCATCTTTTTCTTTATGCATTTCAAAGTAAATAAAAACAATCAAGCTCTCTTCCTCAAAAATTTCAGCATATGCATCATTACCAAGAATCAATATTTGCTTATATATTTTTTCTTTTGAGAAAGTTTAGAAATCTTTTAAGCATGTTACTTGAACCTCAAACCCTTATCAAGTAGACTATATTGTCTTCATCTTAGAAAGTAACTCTCCATCCCCATTCCCTCAAAGTTCTGATTTTTTTCTTATACATTAGTTTTGCCTAATACAGAACTTCATAAAAATGAAATCAGACAGCATGTACTCTTTCACTAAGCATAACACTTCTGACATTCATCCATAAGGTTTTGTGTTAGTAGTCCATTCTATTTTAGAATGACTGAGTAGTATTTCATAGCTGAGTAGTATTTCGTAGCGTGAATTTACAACAATTCTCTTATTGGTGGATACTGGAGTGTTTCCAGTTGGGGCAATTATAAATAAAGCTGCTATGAACATTCTTGCATAAGACTTTTGGTGGATACATGTTTTTACTTCTTTTGGGTAAATACCTAGAAGTAGAATTTGGACTATGTTGAGTTTTATAAGAACCCAAAGAGTTTGTCCCACTTTACATTCTCAACAATAATATATGAGAGTTCTGTGTGACATTGTTAGGTTTCTTTGTTGTTGTTTTATGTTAACCATTCTGATGGATGCATCGTGTTATCTGATTGTTGTTGTTTTATTTTGCATTTCTTTAGTGACAAAGAATGTTGAGCATACTATCTTAATTGCTGAAACTTTGTAGTAAGTTTTGAAATCAGGTGATGCCATTTCTTTATTTGTTTTCAAAACTGTTTTGCTATTTTAAGTCCTTTGCATTTTATATAAATTTTAGAATTCAGTTGGCACATTTTTACAAAAAAAAAATCTATGGGATTTTTATTGGGATTGCACTGAATCTATAGATTATATTGATAATAATTGACATTTATTATGATGTTAACAAAATTAAGTCTTCTAATTCATAAACATGGCATACTTCTCCATTAGTTTAGTCTTTTTTTTATTTCTCTCAACAATTCTTTGGAGTCTTCAATGCAATGACTTTTGTTAAATTTATTCCTAAGTAATTTTTTAGTGTTCTTAAAAATAAAGTTTTATCAAATTTTATTTTTCAGCTGTTTTCTGTCAGTATATAAAAATACATTTAACCTTGTATCCTGCAACCTGATTTGCAAAGCACTTACATCATGAAAGATACTGAATTTTGCTAATTATTTTTACTACCACTATTGAAATACTTATATAATTTTCTCTTTTATTCTATTAATATGACAAATTAAATGACCAATTTTGAATTTTAAACTAAGATCCTATTCCTGAGATACACCTTATATGATCACAATGTATTATTCTTTTAATGTACAGCTAGATTTGATTTGCTAATTCTTTTTGTTAGGGAATTTTGTATCTTTATTCATAGTGATATTGGTCTGTATTTGTTTTCTATTTATTTCTGTTGTTACTGGATTATGCTATTGCATAAAATTAGTTAAAAAGTGTTCCTTGTGTTCTTTCCTTTATTTGCTGAAATTAGTTTCATAAGATTGGTATTTTCTCCTTGAATATTTGAAAAAAATTACTATTGAAAGTTTCTTTGCCAAAGTTTTCTTTGTGGTAAGGTTTTTGATAATTCGGTTTCTCCAGTAGACATAATGCAATTTTGACATTCTGTCTCATCTTGTAAATTTTAGTTTCCAAAGAATTTGCCTCTTTCATCTAATTTGGCAAACTGTCAACTTCAAATAGTTATTTCTTAAACATTCTTGTAATGTTTGTGGGGTCTATAATGATAACTCTTTTTTCATTTCTGGTATTAGTGATTTGTGTTTACCTTTCTTTTTATTTCTTTTGTTAAATCAATCTTGCTTTGGGTTTATCAATTTTGTTGATCTTTTTAAAAGATATTCTTTGGCTTTGTTAATTTTTTATTTTCTATTACTTTGATTTGTGTAATCTTTTTTATTGCTTTCCTCATACATACTTTGGTTTTTAATTGCTTTTCTTTTCGTAGCTTCTTGAGATAGAATTTTAAGTCATTGATTTGATGCATGTCTCCATATTAAATAAAAAAGAAATCGTTGTATTTTGAGAATATTTTTACATACAGAATACTTCCTTCTGTATTGTCATCAAATAAAAAAAAAGTTTTCTAACTGAAGAGTAGTCTCCCTTTAACAAACATAGAAATGTATAAAAGGGTTTGGGAGAAAAAATTATTCAGTCTACACTTAGCCTATAATATAAATTGCTATATGAGGAAATAAACTAACATTGGCTCTCTTTAATTTAAAACTATCAGCTGGACATGATGGTCCACTTGATTTTTTAAATTAGTACTTGTAGTCCCAGCTACTCAGGAAGCTAAAGTGGGAGGATTGCTTGAGCCCAGGAGTTTGAGGCTATCGTAAGCTAAGAAGTTGCCATTTTACTCCTGCCTGAGTGACAGAGAGAGACCTATTTCTAAAAAAAAAAAAAAAAAAAAAAATTATTTACATGCACATATGAACAAATAAAATGATAATGAATGAAAAGATATAAATATCTCTCTCATTCACACATTTATCTTTGATGTAATACATGCTCAGTATGAATATATTATGTACAATGTACTTCAGATACTTCCGGATAAGGGCTAAGTAGTGAGGGAAATAGGAATGAATTTGAAGAGTGAGGGTATTTCACCCACCAAATGTCAGTGCATTTATGAAATGAGTGCAATGGCAAATAAAGATTTAATGAAAACATTGTAGAGGCCCTTGGAGCTTGGACTGAAGAACAGCTTGAGTAAATTATGGATTGAACAAAACTTCAAGGCATTAAAAAAAAGTCCAGTAATCACAAGTCACTACTGCTGTCTTCTAACCCATTGTAAAGATGCAGCATGCACAAAAAGTATTATCTAGCAACCATCAGTTTTCTCAGTCATTTTCTGGAGAGTTCACCTTTATATCAATCAAAGATGTCATTCACTTTGCCAACTTTGGTACTCACACTTAGCATGTTTATGGTTTAGTGAGATTAAACTTCACAATTTCCTAGCTAAAACTAGTTTTAGAATATCAATAAATAATACCGTTTGCTGTCTGTGTAGCATATTAGCTTGGATAATTAAGCACTGACTGTATTTTTAAATAAAAATACTTTCGAATTCCAAAAGTAGGGTTCTTGTCTCCATTTAATTTTTTAGGCAATTAGAGAACTTCTTCACTTTGATTATCTTATTTTAATTTTAGGCATCATATATATGTTACCCTTTAGTGGATGTCTTTATGGGTATCATCACTAAATCTCATAATAGGATTATGAAGTAGACATTTTTATTTCTAATTCGTAAGTGATAAAACTGACACCCAGAGAGATTAGCTGACTTCTCTGAGGCTCAACAACTGTGTTAGTAAAAAGTATGCTGCTTAAAGAAGATTTAAATAAATGGAAATGCAACCCATGTTCATGGATGAGAGGGCAATATTAAGATTGCAATACTCCTCACACTTATCTACAAATTTTATGTAAGTATTATTTTTAAAAACTCAGCTGCCTTTTTGGAAGAAATTGACAAGCTAATCCTAAAATTCATGTAGAAATTCAAGAAATTCATAAAAATCAAAACTGTATTTTTAAAGAATAAAGTTGAAGGACTCACACTTACTTATTTCAAAATTTCCTACAAAGCCACAGTAAACAAGATTTTGTAGTGTACCATAAGGACAGACATATATATCAATGGAATAGAATTGACAGTTCAGGAATGAACCCATACACTTATGGTTGACTGATTTTTGACAAGAGTGCCAAGAAAATTCAATGGAGGAAAGAATAAACAAATGTGCTGCGACAAGTAAATATCCACATGTAAAAGAAAGAAGGTGGACCTTTTCCTCACACCATAAACAAAATTGACTCAAAATGGATTACAGACTTAAATGTAAGTGTCTAAAACTATAAAACTCTTAGGAGAAAATGTAAGAGCGAATCTTCATAAACTTCGGTTAGGCAAAAGCACAAGAAACCAAATGCAGAAGTAACAAAAGAAAAGATAGATAAACCGAACTTTATAAAAATTAAAAACATTTGTGATGCAAATAATTATCAAGAAAGTGAAAGACAACATACAGAATGAGAGAAAATATTTATAAACTATATATCTGGTAAGAGACCTGTAGCCAGAAAATGTAAAAACTTACACAATCCAATAATAAAAAAAGAAACTCAATTTAAAAATGGGTAAAGGATCCCAATAGACATTTCTCCAAAGATGATATACAAATTGTCAATGACTACACAAGTTCAACATCATTAATCATTAGAGAACTAAAAATCAAAAGCACAGTTAGGTATCATTTTACTCTCATTAGGATGGCTATAATAAAAAAGATAGACAATAAAATTGTCAAGGATAGGGAGAAATTGGAATCCTCAAAAACTACTGGTGAAACATAAAATGGCACAGCTGTTGTGGAAAACAATTTGGCAGTTCCTCAGAATGTTAGACATGGAGGAGCCACATGAACCAACAATTCTACTTCTAGGTATATACCCAAGAGAATTAAAAACAGATGTTCACACAAATATTTGTATGCAAATGTTCATGGTGGCATTTATTTATAGTAGCCAAAAAGGGAACACAGCCCAGATATACATCAACTGATAAATGGACAAATTGTGATAAAGCCATATAATGAAAGATTATTCAGCCATGAAAAGAATAAAACTCTGATTTATACTATCACATGTATGAACTTTGAATACATTAAGTGAAAGAAGCCAGTCACAAATGACCACATGTGGTATAACTGAATTTATATGAAATGTCCAAAATAGGCAAATCTATAAGAGACAGAAAGTAGTGGCTTCCTAGGACTGGGGTAGGGTAACTTGGGAGGGGAATGTAGAGTGACTGCTAATGAGTATGGGATTTCTTTTTGGGGTGACAACAATGTTCTAAAATTAGATTGTAGTAATGGTTACACAACTCTGAATATACTAAAAGTGATCAAATTGTATATTTTAAAAGGGTGAATTGTATAATATGTGAATTACATTTCAATATAGTTGTTAAAAATTAAGATAGTATTGTCTGATATTACAATCATAATAAAATTAACTAGTATTTATTCCCATTATTAGGAACAAATTATTAGGGGTAGGTAAATCTGTGACAAATAATTCATGTGCAAAAACTTCAGAAGCCAGACAACATTAGAATGAGAACATATGTGTAAACACAAGTCTATTCTATAAATGTGAACTTTGACTGGATTTGGCTATGATGTGTATAGAACTCATCAAAAGAAGTATATTTGAAATAATAACACTGGGTTTCATTTCTTCATATGACTTTTGATGTTTTTAAATCTATTGTGTAGCTTTTACATGGACACATTGATCCTCTAGCATGCATAAACACAGTTGAGCTTCACTCTTACATTTTTCTTGAGGTTATTGTCATTTATTATTTTACAGAGTCAACAACATCACAGTATGTCTGTTTTGGGAGAATTTGCCCTTCTTACAGAGCTATAATCAGATGACTGCTGCTATTTCTTCTAATTCCTAAAACTATTACAGAGTGATTTACATTTTATTTTCAGCTCTTCTCCACTTGGACTAGATGCAAAGTTGAAGCAATTTAAAATGCAGTCAATGAAAAACAGATCAGCAGGGTGTCTCATTTTTGCATCCCAATGCAGGTTGCTTCTTAAAGAACTGTGCCAGGCTTGGGCCTAACTCTCTTTTGGAAACAGCCCATTTCATTTGGCTAAGTGAAGGATGAAGTGAGGTCATAACAAGGATTGCTGCAAAATGGTGACAAGAGGCTAGAAATATGAAGTATCTGATTGAGTTTGATGTTTCCTTCCTTAACTGATTCTATTCTGTGAAAGATCTATTATTTTCCCATATTGCACGGCTTTATTGCACATGACATAATACATTGCCAGTCATTCAGGAATCTCCTTTTGTCATTGTTTCTGAATCTCTTACAGGGACAGATTCCACAGAGGCACAATTTGGGTCACATTTTATGAAACTGTTGAGTCATATTCTTTATTCTAGATTCCAGAGGTGAATCTAAATTTTCTATGGAAACTTAAAGAACAAGTAAGAAGCTTAGAGAGTGATTTCTAGGATGTCATTATAAAAAGAACTAGGCAATTCTTGATATTAGAAAAAATTAATGTCTAATGACTTCATCTTACAGTAAATCCTTATAAGCATAGTTTCTACCAACCCATGCAAGTTCAGTGCAGCACAGAGAATGCCTGGGATCATGGCTTCTGTGTTTCTCCCAGTTTGGCTTCCAGTTAACTAACACATGGCCAGCTCTCTGATGATGCTCCACTACTGCTCATATGTGCCCCTCACCACTCCACAAAGAGTAGGCTAGGGTAGGAGGAAGGAGGTGGGATCTGAAAAATGTCTGAGTATATGGCTTGTCCTTATTGGGGTGTGTGTGTGTGTGTGTGTGTGTGTGATTTCCTAGCACCCTCAATACTCTCCCTCTTACTTTGAGGTCAGCACAATACTATTGCTGTCTATTTAATCTCAGCCTCCTTTCACTATAGCATTCCTTCCAGGATTGGCCTCACGGCGGTGCACCTTTACATTGCATGTTACGACAACAATCTCATTAAATTGTGTTATTACACTATCATTAAAATATGGCTCTTTTTAAACCTTATGACTCTTGAATTTCTGTCCCTTCTTATTCATTTGTGTTAAGCAGTTCTTGACCTGAGGCTGGGTAATTTATAAGAAAAGAGGTTTAACTGACTCATGGTTCTGTAAGCTATACAAGCATGACACCAACATGGCTTAGCTTCTGGGTGGCCTCAGGGAGCTTCTGGGTGGCCTTAGGGAGCTGTTACTCATGGTGGAAGGCGAAGTAGGAGCAGGCATGTCATATAGTAAAAGCAGGAACAAGAGAGAGAGGTGCCACACTCTTTTAAACAAGAGCTGGTAAGAATTCGCTCACTATCACAGGGGCAGAACCAAACGGATGGTGCTAAACCATTCAGGAGAAATCTGCCCCCATGATTTAATCACCTTCCACCAGGCCCACCTCCAACACTGGAGATTACATTTTCTTTTTTTCTTTTTTTTTTTTTTTTTTTTTTTTTTTGAGACAGAGTCTCACTCAGGCTGGAGTGCAGAGTCTCGCTCAGGCTGGGTCACAGTTTCATAAAATGTCTCGCCCAGGCTGGAGTGCAGTGGTATGACCTCAGCTCACAGCAACCTCCGCCTCCTGGGTTCACACCATTCTCCTGCCTCAGCCTCCCGAATAGCTGGGACTACAGGTGCCTGCCACCACTCCTGGCTAATTTTTTGTATTTTCAGTAGAGACGAGGTTTCACTGTGTTAGCCAGGATGGTCTTGAGCTCCTGACTTCATGATCCGCCTGCCTCAGCCTCCCAAAGTGCTGGAATTACAGGCGTGAGTCACCACAATGATTTCTTTAGTTCACAAGTCTGAGTACTGATCAGGCCAGGCTTGGGGTCTCAGCTGGACTTACTCATGTATCCATGGTCAGCTCCCGGTTCAGCTAAAAGGGGCTTGTCAAATGGAGCCTCAGTTGAAAAAAACTCTTCTGTGATCCATGTGGTCTCATCCTCTAGCACACCAGCCCAGACTTAACAAAGAACAGCTGGACAGACTTATGAGACAGACATACAGAAGCACCCAAAGCTTTTTGAGATCAAACTCTGAATTGGGCCTTCAATTCTGCAGCATTTGTATTGGTCAAAGCAAGAGAAAATTCTAGCCCAGAGTCAGGGGGTGGAAAATAGGCTCTTGACAGAATAGGCTGCGAAGTCACATGGCAATGGGATGTGGAGAGAGAGAAGGAAACAATGGCAGCTATTGTAAGGGGTGAGGAGACAGTAAATTATTTCCCGACTTTTCCAGAGGCAGAGCTTATTT
Organism: Rhinopithecus roxellana; assembly: GCF_007565055.1. Classification (NCBI taxonomy): domain Eukaryota; kingdom Metazoa; phylum Chordata; class Mammalia; order Primates; family Cercopithecidae; genus Rhinopithecus; species Rhinopithecus roxellana. The sequence goes on along the minus strand of NC_044556.1, from coordinate 98,066,320 downwards.
CAAGGAGATTTTTTGAAATATCTTCCATTTCCAAATATTTGGAATGATAGCAAGTTAATTCCTGACATCTTGGAGTCAGTGGGGCTTAAGGAAAAGCAGAAGCACATCTTCATTAAATTCAGACGGTTGGAGGCTGTGTTCGGTGGCTCACATCTGTAATCACAGCACTTTGGGAGGCTGAGGTGGGTGAATCACCTGAGGTCAGGTATTCAAGATCAGCCTGGCCAACATGGTGAAACTCCGTCACTACTAAAAATACAAAAAAAAATAGCCAGGTGTGATGGCGCAAGCCTGTAATCCCAGCTTTTCAGGAGGCTGAGGCAGGAGAATCACTTGAACCTGGGAGGCGGAGGTTGCAGTGAGCCGAGACTGCACCACTGTACTTCAGCCTGGGCAACAGAGCGAGACTCCATCTCAAAAAAACAAAACAAAACAAACAAACGAACAAAAAACCCAGACGGTTGGAAATGAGAGACTGGAGCCACAAGCACATGCTCTAGAGAGAACCCAGAGATCAGTGATTCTGCTCTCAGCTTCCTTGGCCCCTTTCAAAGACCATCTCTTTCAAACTTGTGCAGATATGCTTCATTTCACTATATAAATACAGTATTAGTAATTTTCATTTATGAAAAAGAATTTTTCACCAGACTCTAATTACTGGATTGTAGAATAGCAATGTCTGTGACAGATTCTGGCAACTACATTTTATTTTATGCAAACATTAAACTCTCTATATGTGCAGTCTTCATAATTTGTTATTATCATAGCTTGATTGTCCTTTTCCAACTTAAAATATTATAATAAATACTGGCTGTAAGACAAAATTCAGCCTGCTTCTGTGCTGGGTCTTGACTAAGTCCTGGTCCTTCATCTGTTCAGGATCAGCAAAGCTTCTAAATTAGGGTTGCTAGATTAAGAAAGGAAAACACAGGATGAAACTTTGCATGGCATCTACTTACACTAAACACTTATTCATTGTTTATCTGAATTTCAAATTCAACTGAGCATCCTGTATTGTATCAGCAACTCTATTCTATATGAGCAGGAAAGACAGAGAGGCAAAATATAGGCATTGGGACAGTAGCCCCTGATAAAGAGAGTGACACATTTAATGCAGCAATAATAGGGGACTGACCTGAATTTCTATTATAATAACAATATCATTAGAAGGACAGAACATTGTGAAAAAAAGAATTTCCTGGATTAGACATTGATAAGAGAGTTGGGTGGTAGATATGATTCTGTTGTTAATTTTCATATGACTCAGGAAAATTAACATGTTTCCAGATATTAAGACATTTAGTATGCACAGTTTTTAATGAAAGATAGAAAATAAGACTAATTCCTAAACTGAAAACTACTGCTCTTTTCTTCTTTTAGAGGTGAGGTCTCACTATGTTGCCCAGGCTGAGCTCAAGTTATCCTCCCGCCTCAGCCTCCTAAAGTGCTAAGACCACAGACATGAGCCACCATGCTCGGCCGTGGAAACTCCTGCTTTATATAAACAAGTAATTATGTTCTCCCTCTTTTTTTTTCTTTTTTTAGGTGGAGTCTCACTCTGTCACCAGGCTGGAGTGCAATGGCACGATATCGGCTCACTGTAATCTGCGCCTCACAGATTCAAATGATTCTCCTGCCTCAGCCTCCTAAGTAGCTGGGATGACAGGTGCGTGCCACCATGCCCAGCTAATTTTTGTATTTTTAGTAGAGACGCAGTTTCACCATGTTGGCCAGGATGGTCTCGATCTCTTGACCTTGTGATCTGCCCGCCTCAACCTCCCATAGTGCTAGGATTACAGGCGTGAGCCACTGCGCACACACCCAATTATGTTATCTTATTTTACACTATGCTTTGCACTTTTTTCTGAATCCCTGTTACATCTGTTTTATTTTTTCTCACAAAGATGCTGCGAGAAGCTATTCTGCATCCATTAATTTATATTATCAACACTGAGGTCCCTGTAGGTCCATTTGAATATCCTAAAGTCCATAGTGAAGTGACTCCTTCCTGACTTCCAGTCTGGTGCTGTATCCATGTGACCACAGAAACTCATAAAGAGGTGAGCTTTCAATTTTGCAGGCAATTTTCCTTACCACCTTTCATGTAACACATATGGTGTCCTGCCTGCCTCACGTTAGTCATGGCTAACTTTGGAGGGGCAGTGAATTGCCTTGCTTTCCTTCTCCATCCTCCCCCAACAGGAAAAGTAAAAGGACGAATAATCTCTCCCCATGTCAGACCTTATACGAGGCATTTCATATTGATTGCCAGCTGCACAGAATTTACATGCTAACCTACCACGTCAGTGTATTTTGTTGTCTTCTCTGACTGAATTTGGAACTTGCTTTTACTAATGTGGGGATTCACTGCTACTTCAAGTTTAGTCCAAAACAAAAGAGCTTGTTTGAAGATAAAAAATGAAAATCTTCAATTTAGCAGTGAGCTAATAGGGTTCAAAGACATTACCTTGATTCTATTTTAAAAAGTAAATGAGGCAGCAAAAGCAGGATTCCTTTATCTCTAGTATGTTGTTAACAAACTCTCAGCTTTGAAGTTTTTTTAATATGCATTTTGAAGAGACAAGCACATTGAATATACCTTCCATTAGAAAGCACATTGTAAGTTTTCAGGAGGACAGGATTTATGGAAGAATTCATTGAACTATCTACACTATGAATAAGAGCCCTTCTGGCATCACAAATATTTACACAATACCATTTATCTCAAAGGCAGTATAGTGGATTAGGAACTAGCAAACGTTATGTAATTTAATATAACCCTAATTAACCAGAATCACATTCTGGAATTCGGTCAGAGAAGTAGCTAAAGATATAGTGTTTTCTGTTCACAGTGGAAAAAGAAAGGGTCCCCAATAGACACTGACTGTTATTTATGAAACATCTGAGCCAGGTGATATCCTAAAAGCTTTATATGTAAAATTTTATTTTATTCTCACAAAAACCTTGTAGCTTAGGAACTATTATTGCCTTCATTTTGCAGATGAAAACATTAGAACACAGAAAGATTGGTCAAGATCCCATAACTAAATGTGACAGGGCCAGGATGCAAACCCAGATGGCCTAAGTCAAGATTGCAAATGCAGAATCTATCCTTGATCTGCCTTTTAAATTAAATCACAGGTTCCAACTTCCAGTAATAGTGGAATAACTTATCTGACTACGCTTCTATAAACAACAATTATAAACACTGGGATAAAATACAGAAAACAGATTGAAGACACTAATGGACAAAGAAAAGCAAGCTGACAACAGAGAGGATGTGATCGAAGAAGGTAACTACATTTTTATGATGCACATTTATTTAGCTTTTCCCCTGAGTGCACGTATTAGTCTGCTGATAAATATACCTGAGATTGTGTACTTTATCAAGAAATATAGGTTTAATGGACTCACATTTCCACGTGGCTAGGGAGACCTCACAATCATGGTGGAAGGTGAAAGGCATATCTTACATGGTGGCAGACAAGAGACAATAACAGAATCTGTGCAGAGAAACTCCCCTTTATAAAACCATCAGATCTTGTGAGACTTATTCACTATCATGAAAACATCACAAGAAAGACCCGCCCCCATGGTTCAATTACCTCCCACCTGGTCCCTTTCATGACACACAGGAATTGTGGAAGCTACAGTTCAAGATGAGATTTGGGTGGGGACACAGCCAAACCATATCAGTGCACTTTTGGGTCTGTATAGTCTGTAACAAACAGAACTCAAGTAGGAAAGTCCACTTGCATTGGCCTAAGCAGTCGGGAAATAAAAACAGAGGAAGAAAATCCTAACACAGAAAAAACTGAGGGGAAGCCCCTAGTCCTTGACTGACACCTGAACTACATGTCTGTGGAATAAATCGAAGAATTCACTCTGAAAGGCTGCGTTGCTGAATAGCACTTTCTGGAGACCAAGTTTCAGTTTGTGTCCAGTCTAGTTATTAAGGCTTGAAAAATGCATCTTGCTTTTTATTAGACATCAGAAAAGACATGCCTTAGAGGAGCAAAGCTCATGACTAAAAGATTTGCCCTATCCCCAGCGTTAAAGGAAAAATAAAGACCTATTCTAACAAAGCTTAAAACCATGCCCATACAACAAGATCAAGGGTCCTTTCCAGTCTATCTTTGGATAGACCCAATGTTGGGCAATGAAGTAAGTCCCAGTAAATTTCAGAGGACTGAACTCATATAGCACATATTCTTTGACTACAACATAATTATATTTGAAATCAGTAATATTAAAATAACTAAAACATCCTCTAAATATTTAGAAAGTAAGCAACACTCGTCAAAAGAAGCTCATGGGTCAAAGAAGAAATCGCCAGGAAAATTTTTTAAAATGTAAAACACTATGCAAAAGAAAGCTGCTGTGTCTATATTAATACCTAACATTATAGACTTTAAAACAATGAGGGGTCTTTAGTAATAATGAAAAGTTGAGTTCATTAAGAAGATGACAAAAATCCTACATGCCTATGCATCTAATAAGTGTGCCACAAAGCAGAAATCAGCAGAATTGAAGGGAGAAAGAAACAATCACACAATTATGATGAGATATTTTAAAACCCCACCTATCTCAGTAATTGATAGAACACTTAGCTAGAAAAACCAATATGAACATAAAAGATTTTAGCAGCACTAATAATTGACCTGATCTAATTGAAATTTATAGAACATTGCACCCAACAACTGGAGAGTAAACATCCTTTTTAAATCCACTTGAAACATTCTCCAAGATAGACTACATGCTGGATCATGGAATACATTTCAAAGGATCAAAATAATACAATCACCACCTTATTCCCAGTAACTTTTTTTGTAGATATTAAGTTCATACTAACATGTATATGAAAATGCTAAGGTTATCAATTAGCCAAAACAATCTTGAAAAATAACTCAGTAGAACTTACTCTAATTGATTTTAAGCACTCATTATAATACTACAGTATTTAAGATAGCATGATACTGGTATAAGACAGACAAGTAGATCAATGCTACTGGAAGAGTCCAGAAATAGACGATTAATATTCAATTAATTTTCAACAAAAGAAGGCATCAAGGCAATTCCGAAACAAAATAAAATCTTTTCAACAAACAAAGCGACAATAACCAAATAAACATATAGGAAAATGTGAGCCATGATTTCTATTTTACACTATGAACAAAAATTATTTGGGGATGGATCATAAGCTTAAACATAAAGCCAGAAAACTTGCCGATGAAAACAGACTATCTGTGCAGCTTTGAGTAGGCAAAAATTTCTTAGGTGGGTCATCAAAAGCACTAACTATAAAATAAAAAGTATTAGTTAATTGGAGTTCATCAAATAAAAAATAACATTTTTGACACCATTCAGAAAATAAAAGGTGAGACACAGAGTAAAATACTTGCAATACATATATCTGACATATGTTCAGGAATATATCTAGAATATATATCCAAAATACATAGAGAATTCCTATATAACAATATTTAGGCTGGGTGACGTGGTTCACATCTGTAATCTCAGCACTTTGAGAGGCTGAGGTGGGCAGATGATGAAACCCCATCTGTACTAAAAAAAAAAAAAAAAAAAAAAAAAAGTAGCCAGGTGTGATGGTATGCCCCTGTAGTCCCAGGTACTGGTGAGGCTGAGGCAGGAAAATCAGTTGAACTCAGGAGGCAGAGGTTGCAGTGAGCCAAGATCACACCACTGCACTCCAGCTTGGGCAACAGAGTGAGACTTTGTCTCAAAAAATAGATATAGAGATATATATATAGATACACAGATACATGTATATCTAAAAAGCAAGCAACCTAATATAAATTGAGCAAAAAACTTAAAATGAACACATTGCAAAAGACAATATGAAATGTTTGTAAGCACAGGAAAAGATGCTCAGAATTATTAGTTATTATGAGGATGCTTGGTAAAACCCCCATGAGATACCACTATCCACCAGTATAATGGCAAAACAAAAAGAAAAAAAAATCTGACTACTTCAAACGTTAGTAAGATAGAGAGCACATGGAATTCTCATACATTGCTAGTCAGAGTGTAAATTAACATGACCACTTTGGAAATGTTGACAATTTACCCAAGAAAGTTAAACATGTATCTATTATATGCCTTAGCAATTCTGCTCTTACATATTTCTTCAAAAATTAAAAAGTGAAAAGATGTGACTCGAAAAGCCTTGTAAAAGAAAATGAAGGTTCATAGCAGCTTTATTCATAATAGCCAAAAATTAGAAACTACTAAAAGGGCACGTGAATGGCTTTCATTTGGAATCATACTCAGCAATAAAAAAGCAAAAAACTATCACTACAACATGAATGCATCTTAAAAAGCATTATGTTACGTGATAGAAACCAGGCCCCCCAAAAAGAGTGTAATGTTTGACTCAATTTTTAGAAAGTTCTAGATTTGGCAAAACTAAGCAATATTGTTAGGAAACAGAATAGTAATTGACTCTAATGAGAGGATTCACCAAAAGAACAGGTGAGGAAACTTTCTGGGGTAGTGGAAATGTTTTAACATATCTATGGGTGGTGGTTGCATGGGTGTACATGTGTGTCAAAATTCACTAAGTAGTATGCTTAAATGGGTGCATTTTATTTTATCCCAAAGAAATACTTAAAAGTTACATAACAATTAAATTATGAATGGCTGATGCTTCTGCCATATCCTTTCCCTTGAAGCATAAATGCATTCTTTTTTTTTTTTTTTTTTTTTTGAGACGGAGTGTCGCCCTTATTGCCCAGGCTGGAGTACAGTGGCAGGATCTTGGCTCATTGCAACTTCCATCTCTTGGGTTCAAGTGATTCTCCTGCCTCAGCCTCCCAAATAGCTGGGATTACAGGCACATGACACCATGCCTAGCTAATTTTTTTTGTATTTTTAGTAGAGATAGGGTTTCACCATGTTGGCCATGCTGGTCTCGAACTCCTGACCTCAGATGATCCACCTGCCTCGGCCTCCCAAAGTGCTGGAATTACAAGTGTGAGCCACCGTGCCTGGCCTGAAGCATAAGTGCATTCTACTGTCTGAGAAAGCAGGTGCCACGCCCATGAAGAGCACAGATATTCCGGTGTAGTGAAGAGGGCAGTGTCCTCAGGACAACTACATGCGCTGCTTCTACCACGGCCACAGCATTTGTCAGTCTGCAGTTCAGCTCTACAATCCCTCAGATTTGCCACACTTATCATCCCTTTTCCAAGAGGGGCAGCTCTCTGCTTGGAATGGTTTCCCCAGTGTCCCCAAAATTGGGTTGAAGCCTAAAACGCACATCTGATGATCCATCTTCCTTCAGCCTTTTCCTTTCCTATACAAGTTATGAGTTAGGCCTTTCAACTCTGGACTGTGGGTAGTGAATGTTGTCATTCTAGGCGACTGTAAGGAAGCTTCAGGTATTTGTCTACTAACTCTGCATTCCGTGACATGTTCATCTTGTAAAGTAATTTTTAAAATAAGCAAATAAACAAATAATAACCTCTCTCAAACCCAAGAACATAGCTTTACAAATCTTTACTACTAGGCATGATCTCTTATTGGTAATTACTTAATTCTAGAATCAAATAATCCCCAAACATCCTTCTTACAACCAAGTGTCAATTGCTTAGGAAATGTTGAACTTTCTTCTTAGTTCAGCTAACCTAAGCTCTTGTCACACGACCAGGAAAGATTAGGCTCATGGACACATAGAAAATGTGAGGAAAATTGAATTACTGTACAAAAAAAAAGGAAAAATAATTCTCAGCAAAATGAGAAAGATTCCTGTTAGCAAGTTTCCCGCCTTACAGATTGAATCCCAGGTCACCATGCAGGAACACCAGATGCCAGGCTCCTCCCCTGGGCAAAGGTTGCTAACTTCCCGAGGCTCCACCCCACCTCCCAGCCCGTGGGTGGGCATTATTCGGAAAGAATCAGACGGGAAAGGTCATCCGGACCAGCAGTCCGGTGTTTTGGCCTTCAGGCTTTTTTAGGCTTGGAGGCGGGGGTTTCGCCAGGGACTCTTGGCTACCTTTTGTCTCTATCAGAAACAGTCAAACCGTGATGATTTTCCAGTTTTAAGTTTTGATCATTAACATTTGCTGTGAATAACCAAGTTTCTGATACAAACTTCCTGGTTAATTTTCTTATATTTAACTAATTTCTATTCAAAACATTTTTTCCTATGAATTATTATGTCCATTCTTATTTTAAAGGTCATTTGCTCAGCATTTATGGTAAATATGGCCTTAGCAGCTATTCTCACGTGAGTAGTTGGACCTAGGAGAATGCATACAGGGCTGGCAATCTGGAAATCTGGATTCTAGTGTTGACTGTGTTATAAGGTATGGATTTTTGGTGACTTCCAAACTGTTTGGAACTCAGTGTCTACAAATGTAATACAAAGGAATTGGACTAAACGTTCTCTGAATTTTCCCTTCTGTTGAAACCTTTGGTGACAGCGTAAACCCTAAACGGGAATTATTTTGTTTCTATTTTTCCGGCTAGGTTATCATACAAGGATTCAGACGAGATGAGGTGGCTATAATATTCAGGGACTTTAGCAAGGAACGAAATGCTGCCTTTTTCATGAGGCTTTCTTCACTTAAAAGTATCACTTAAGGAGCAGAGGGGTCTATTTTGTTCACAGCTGTGTCCCCAGCACTTAAACCTGTGCCTGGCCCTCTGTAGACACTCAGTACACATTTGAGTGAACTGTAATTAAATATTTGCATAGGTAGTAAAGAAGCTTGTCCGTAGGTGCAAGCATCCTATCTGTCTTGCTCACTGTTGTATCCTGATGCCTGGAATGTGCTTGGTATATAGCATATGCGCAATTACTATCCATAGGAAAAATAAATGAAAGAAAAATAGTCATTCTCACAAAAGTGTTACTCACAGAGCAAGCGTTGAAATTCAAAATATCTGTATCTTCCTTGAATGGTTTTAATATCCACATCAAGTGCAATCCCAACTATAGCCAACTCCCCTGAGGAGGCCTGGAAAGCCATTTGTAACTTCTTTGGTGGAATCCTAGTGGGTATATCCGAGATAAGGAGAGAAGGGGCAGTGAGGAGTACAGCAAAACATAAGCAGCACCAAAAACTCTTTAGAGGTTCTGGACGTGGCTTGATCTTTGCTTTACATATACGCTGGATCTAGAAAAAGCAAAAGTTAAGAAATAGAAGTAGAAGCCAGTGGTGAAGATTTCTTTCCTAATGCTGGAAATAAAAGTGATTGGCAACTTTTTTCCTAATGGCAGTAACCTCCTTTGAAATCTTTACCATTGGTTTTTACTTATTAACTTTTGCTTTATAAGGTCCTGGCACCTTATCTTTTGTAACAACTACGTGGTTGGGAAAGACAAAAGAGCAACTGGGGTATTTCCAGCCCCAGGGATCTCGTCTTAGCTTCACTGAGCTACATACAAGTTATTCAGCAAACCGATTAATTGCCTACACTTCAGTCTTCTCCTCAAGTAAAGAAGTAAAAGTGCAAGCTCTTACAACAATTTAATGTAAAAGAGCTATTAATCCTTATCATTGTTATCATGTTCCCACAAAGCAAGACCCAACTCTATGGTGTCTGAGGGATACCCACTTTAAATACTAAGGCATATTTAAAAGGGGTACAACTTACAAGTAGTTAAAAGTAAAAGAATGCAAAGTACAAAACTCGAGCAAAAGCAGAAATTTGTGGGGGACCTGACATAGCCCCAGGAAAGTCAGGGGTGAGCCTCAGGGAGCAGCTAACCCAGGGATACAGGGTGGTGGGAAGGCATTGCTATCTATTTTTGTCTGTCTCTGGCCTCTTACTTTTTCCATTATACTTTTGCTTAGCTCTGATTATCTTCTTCCAATGGGTAGGGAACAGAGACCGGAAATGGCAGCTACCATTTCTCACAAAACGTACTGAAAGTGTATTGCGCGCTGAATATTGTTCTAAGTTTTTTAGATGTGTTCACTAAAATTTCACCACTTTATCAGGTTAAGTGCTATTATTATCCCTATTTTACAGAAGAAAACTAAGTGACAGAGAGTCAAAGTAACTTGCCCAAGGTCACACAGATAAAAGCGGTGAAACTGGGATTCCTAGGTTTAGCCTCAGAGAGACACTGTGTTTTTTTCTCTGGCTTCGGTTAGGAAATCCTTCAAGCAAGACTCTGAGTTGGTGACGGCCACCAGCCCTCTTCCCTTTTCTTCCCTTTGCCCAGGTGTACTCTCTAACGACAAAGCAACTCCCTCCCACTAAACCAATATGCTTGGAACAGGTGCATTTCCCAGAGGAGAAAGGAGAGCTGGATTCTAAAATCAGTATGCATTCATGCAGAGTCACCTGGAAATGAACCAGGCAGAGGATGCCTTTTGAGATGTGCAGGTTCAAAGGGGTAAATGACACCAGTCTCTTTGCAAGTTGCTTCTCTTTCTCCTCTACAGTAACTTCCACTGTACTTTGGAGATTTGCCTTCTACATATGTGAGAAAAGAAAGAAGTGTGTGTGTGTGTGTGTGTGTACACATGTATGTACATATACATGGATATGTATACCATTATATATATATATGTATACACGGATATATATACATCCATGTGTACTAAACTTTAAAATTCTCATTGCTTCAGTTTTTATACCATACTAATGTTTCAGTAAAACAGGGCTCTGCCGAGATCGCACCACACACTCAAGCCTAGAGACAGAGCAAGACTCTGTCTCAGAACACAAAAAACAAACAAAAACAGGGCCCTGCTTTTTGTAAACTAGCCATCATCAGACAGGCCTGTAGCATTTTATTGTATTTTGTCACCACATATTTGCTTAATATTCACAGCTGACAGAGGCACTTAACTGCTTCCAGTCAGTATGGTTCAGAAAAGATAAGACATATGTTAATAACCTGTTAGAGAAATTACGCCTGGAGGCTTTGTTGTAGAAAGGGAACTGCTCTCGTATCTAACTTAGCAATCTTATTTAGACATTCCTTTCTCAACTGAACATATAATTCTCTGTTTCTCAAATATTCTCCTAAGCAGCTCTTTTGTCTTTCTGTTGGTTCAGTCAATTAAACTTGGGTACTTTCTATCAAATCTGCTTGAATGTTGCCTTAACATATGGAAGGTACATGTATTTTCTGACCTAGATAAAAGCTATGATGTTGGCGCTCTTATACCCCTTCCCCTCTTCTGATGGAAGAAATGCTGCTGAGTACTGGACTGGGCATCTTGACACCATCAGCCACCTCCCCCTTTCATGAAGGGTCCTCCTGTGGTGAAGGAGCCTTAGATGGGGAGGCAAGGGTATGGGAACAAAAGGTAGGGGTCAGCCGGCCATGGGTGAGGAACGTCCAGTCTGAGAGCTGCTATTCTGAAGTACAACCTTAGAGCATTTTCTATTCCTGGCATTTTTGCTGTCCTGAGGCTGTCCTGACATTGAGGCTGAGTTATGCTCTTTGCTTCAAAGGCAAGATAAAATCTAAACAAGAGCCAGGGAATTAAATGGCCCCCTTTTGGCATTCAAAGCACTCTTGAAGCCCTTTTCAGAGACAATAGTTGCAAAAAGCTAGAGCTAGACTTCTTTTCAGAGAAAGAGATTTTCAAGTTCCAGTGAGCCAAGGCTTCTTGGAGTCTAGGTTTATAAACTAAACAGAGGTAGGAAAGATGAGGATGTCATGTTCGAACATTTCTCTGGCTCAAGTGTTACCGGAAAGGGGTCTCAATCAGGACCTCAAGAGAGGGTTCTTGAACCCCACACAGGAAAGAATTCGAGGTGAGTCCATAGAGTAAAGTGAAAGCAAGTTTATTTGTTAAGAAAGTAAAGGAATAAGGAATGGCTACTACATAGGCCCTCCGGACTTCTGGTTGGTCTATTTTATGATTATTTCCTGATTATATGCTAAACAACGCGTGGATTTTTCATGAGTTTTCTGGGAAAGGGGTGGGCAATTTCTGGAACTGAAACTTCTCCCCTTCTTAGACCATATAGGTAACTTCCTGATGTTGACCATGGCATTGGTAAGCTGTCATGGCTCTGGTGGGAGTGCTTTTTAGCATGCCAATGCAACATAATTAGCACATAATGAGCAGTGAAGACCACCAGAGGTCATGAAGTGAAGACAACCAGAGCAGTGAAGATGACCAGAGGTCACTTTCATCATCATCTTGGTGGGCTTTCTCTGACTTCTTTACCACATGCTGTTTTACCTACCCTGTTGCCAATTCTAGGTCACTGTCCCAACCTGTCGTAAGTGTGGGGAACACACTCTTGTATTGACCTCCTCTCTCATCCTGTGACTTAGAATGCAGCCCAGTAAATCTCAACCTTATTTTACCCAGCCTCTATTCAAGATGGAGTCACGCTGGTTCAAACACCTCTGACAAAAGGAAGGCATGGAAACTTTTTCTGACATGCACAAGGATGCAGGAGATATTTGAAGCTAAGGAGCAGATGGCGGACTGAGTAGGGATCCAGTGGCCCACCCACCCTTGTGTGTATATGTGTAGGTGTATGTATGAGGGATGGGACAGCAGATGATAGATTAAAGAATTGATAGGGCTTGTCTTTTATTTTTTATTTGGAACTCTCGGAAGGAAACCAACTCAAAAGGTTCCCCATACTTATGAAGGGTTGGGACAGTGACTTAGGATTGGCAGTTGGTAGGCTGGAGAGAAAAAAAGCCCAAAATAGTACCTCTGTGGCCTGCCTGAATGAGGAGAGAGGCAGGTGTGTCCACAAGTCTAGTGAGGGTCGAAGGAATGTAGAGGGGATTGGTGGATTGGAAGAGGCCTGGGGCTGGCAAGAGAATGTTGCAGAGTGTGCAAACTTTGTGGTCCCACACCTGACAAAAAAAAAAAACGATATCAGCAATAGGTGCATTGTCCCCTCTGGAAGACTAGGTGGGACCAAGGAGATCTGTAGCAGGTGCAGAAGGACTAGAGACTGCCTTACAAAGATCTAGGGTTTATGCAGATCAAAGCTGGTAGGACCCAGAGGACAGCACCAGGATGTGAACCCTGCTATACACAGATGCCATCCTAGGAGACAGGCAAGACACAGCAGAACTGATAGAGAATCTGAACTTTAAGTTTAAAGCTTGGATTGAGTGAGTAATTACCCCCAAACGGGATGTACTTCTAAACCAAAGAAACCAAATCTTCCTAGGCAGAATTAAGTGGGAACTTTGGAGCTAAGAAAAGTTCATTTTCTGAAAAAAAGTCCCATCTCTATGAGAACTAAACTCTGTCCTTTTTTTCTCTTTTGCCCAACTTTCTATCTAAGCGACCTGGGAGTCATGCTCTACACACTGTAAAATCTTGCCAGATGGGTTTCATATAACCCTATATAATATTTACTTTTCAACCTGACTCTGGCATAACAGCACATGGATAAAAAGAAGGAAATCAAAATATTTTAACACAAAATATGTTTCTTTGCCATATTTTGAAATGATTCTGTGGAGTGGTCTTTTGTTGGAGGGAGATTTGCATCCTGTAAAGAATCTATTAACACAATGAAATAGTTTCTCTTCCAGACCCTCCCAATCCTGAAGAGATTAACTAAGAGTCTAGCACTTTTTACAGGTGTGAATAGGAAACATTTGCCACTTATTATCTCTAAGAGTGGCCACTTCCGAGACTTGATGTACATAATAAGTACCTTGGTTTCCACAACCCCTTCTCTTAACACAGACACTTCTTTCTGTTGATTCCAGGCTTTTGGATCATAACTTAATTCTTTCAGCCAATTGACAATCAGAAATTTTTTGGGTTTGTGTGTGTGTGTGTGTGTGTGTGTTCGATTATGTTTTTGAGACAGTCTTGCTCTGTTGCCCAGGCTGGAGTGCAATGGTGCCATCTTGGCCCACTGTAACCTCTGCCTCCTGGGTTTCAAGTGATTTTTCATGCCTTGGCCTCCAGAGTAGCTGGAATTACAGGCAAGTGCCATGCTGACCTAATTTTTTGTATTTTTAGTAAAGATCAGGTTTCATCAGGTTGGCCAAGCTGGTCTCAAACTCCTGGTCTCAAGGGATCTGCCCACCTTGGCCTCCCAAAATATTGGGATTACAGGCATGAGCCACGATGCCTGGCTGACAATCAGAAAATCTTTGAATCTACCTATGACCTGTAAGTCTCCACTTCAAATTGTTCTGCCATTCTGGACCACACCATGTGTTAATGATTGACGTTTTATGTCTTCCTAAAAGGTATAAAACATGGCTGTAACCCAACCACCCTGGGCACATGTCCCAGGACCTCTTGAGACTGTGCCTTGGGCCATGGCCACTAATATTTGGCTCAGAATGAATCTCTTCAAATGTTTTACAGAGTTTAGCTCTTTTTGTCGACATCTACATGTATCAGCATTCACACAAAATTCTCTCATAGAATCATAAGATAATCATAAGATACAGGAGACTTCAGTCCCAGATCAGTTTTACCAACATCAGATCTAACCTATGACTGCATACAAGTAAACTAAAAGATCTAATTTTTAAGATAACTTTTTACTGGCAAACCCTCTTATTAAAAACCTTTCTTAGGATAAACAAAGCTTGCTTTCTCTTTTCTTTTCTTTCTTTCCCTCCCTCCCTCCCTCCCTTCCTTCTTTCCTTCCATCTCACCCTTCCCACCCCTCCCCTCCCCTCCCCTTCCCTTGACAGGGTCTCACTGTCTCACCCAGGCTGAGTACACTGGCAAAACCTTGGCTCACTGCAACCTCCACCTCCCCAACTAAAGCGATTCTCCCACCTCAGCCTCCTGAGTAACTGGGATTAGACGTGCATGCCACCATACCCAGCTAAGTTTTGTATTTTTTGCTAGAGATGGGTTTTCACCCTGTTGACTAGGCTGGTCTCGAATTTCTGGCCTCTGGTGATCCACCCGCCTCAACTTCCCAAAGTGCTGGGATTACAGGTGTGAACCACTGCGCCTGGCCCAAAGCTTATTTTGTACTAGATATCTCAATTCACTTGTACAGCAGTGTCTTGTTGGGTTTTGTTTGTTTTTGTTTTTGTTTTTGTTTTTGAGACAGAGTCTCACTCTGTCGCCCAGGCTGGAATGCAGAGGCATGATCTCAGTTCACTGGCTCACTGCAACCTCCACCTCCCAGGTTCAAGCAATTCTCATGCCTTAGCACCCTGAGTAGCTGAGATTACAGTCATGTGCCACCATGCCCTACTAATTTTTGTATTTTTAGTGATGATGGGATTTCACCATGTTGGCCAGGCTGGTCTCAAACTCCTGGTGATATATACAGGAGGAAGATAAGGGGGCCTGGAGAATCTTCCACTGGCCTGCCCACTGGGTGGATGGGGTGGAGCCTTGGGAAGTTCCTGCCATTTGCAGGGGCAGGAGCATGGTTCCTCCTCAATTTGTGAGATGGAGGCCTGTTAACAGGAACCCCTCTCACTTTGCTGAGAGTTTATCTTCCTTTTCACCAAATAAATTCCATTCTCCCTTACCCTTAAAAGTGTCTGCGTGTCTAACTTTTCCTGGTCGTGTGACAAGAACGCAGTTTTTTTTTTTCTACAATATTTTTGGCATCTAGACAAAGGGCGTGAGGGAGGGTGAGTATCATGCAAACCAAAAAAGTCTTTTTTTCTTTTGCTTCTAAGCCTTTTTGTTCTCATACCTCTTCTGAGGACAGAAGAAACTGTACACCACCCCACCCCAACAGCTGCAGGTGCACATGGGATGGATCAGTGAATGGTGGCTCTCCTGCTCCCCTCCTGGCCAGGCCTGGAATGCATGGCCCAAGGGTGTCCAATGGCAGGCTGGCCAGCTCCCCGCCACACAGCCACAGAGCCTTCCCCTCCACCAGCCAAGGGGTCCCACTCCATTGGACAGCAATTAAGTTACTCTTCCTGGTGGAAGAACCCATTTGCATAAGAATAAAATGTTCTTCCCCAGGCATCTTTTTTCTTTTCCCTACCCTGTCAGCAGTTGACTTTTAAGTGAGGGTTTTTTCCCTTTTGAAAGACATTTTGCTGTGCCAGAAATAATAGAGATCACTGTTTCTATTCTCTGTAAAGTTTTAATTATGAAAAAGGATTTGTGAGACTGGTCTTGAGTTGGAGCCAATCCGGTGTGCTTTGCATGTCTTTCTGTATAGTCTGTAGCAAACTCTGTGGCCCGCCTCCATCTTGTTTCACATCTTTGGGGGTGTGGCCTGGAACCACGTGACAATGCTTTTGTTTTGGCCTCTACCATTTTACAATGGTGGCCTGGGGTTCAATCCTGGTGTAGGGAATGAGTCCTTTCTGGTTTGGTATCTACACAACCTTTGCTATCTGTTCTCTTCCCCTCCACAAACAGCCTTGGATTTTCCTTTCTCTGAGCCTTTAATACAGATTGAAAGCCAGAAATATTGGCCCCCTGGCGTGGTTAAAGTAAGGTTATAAGAGTGTTAAAAAGATTTTCTTAAAGAGAGCCCAAGTTAATTGTAAGTGGATATAAGTCATACGTATATTTAAAAGCCCTTTACCTTTTTCTTGTCTTGGATCTTATTTTGCTGGAAAGAGGTTTTTTTTCTCAGTCGACTGAATTATTTTTCTCTATTTTGCCTTGCCACACTCAATGCATACATGAGAGAAGAGAGACCTCTGTTTTCCTTATGGAAGCCCAGGAATTAAAAGTGGATAGATACCCCTCAAAATCTGTTGTTTTTTTGCCCCATTTATGCCTGTTTATTAGGCCTTAGAAGCTGCATGTTTCCTAGCCCTGTTTCTTAAAAGGCTCCACCTGGAGGCCAATAATCCAATTAAGAGATTGGCCAATGAAAGATCTTATGGTGACTGAGTTTTCTTCTGCCTGTCTCTGTAGCTATATATGTGTTGCGTGTGATGCCTATAAAAAGACCTCTAATTAATTTACCTAAAGGAAGATAAGTGCTTGGATCAAATTTCTTTAAAGGGAAGATAAAAGCTGTGGTACCTTTCAGTTCATGTGACTTTAATCTTTGAGAAATAAAAACAGTATTAAAGATTACTGGCAAAAAGCAGATGTTGTCAAAATATAAATAGATTGGCTAAATTATGCAGGTCAGGTGCCAGGTTTGCTAAATGTTTTAAGGTTATAAACTGCTTTTGGATTTTGAGAACTGTTTGACTTGCCTTCTCCACATTTGGTAAGGCCTGAGGACACAGAGAACTAATCACACAATTAATTATGCTGCAAGGAGTCAAACCTTGGCTGCACCTAGCACATAATCAAAACAACTTGCCAAGTTTTACATTAAAGTTAAAAATTTCTAGGAGTTACCATTATAATATGTAATTGAAACTACTGGAAATAAATTTACATGCTAGGTGTGCAGGAACACTAAAATGTGTTTTTAGTGAAAGATTATACGAAGGCATGGAAATGTAAATTCTTGCCTAGAGTTAAAGGATTGTTTTGAATTAGATAGAATAAAGTTAAAAGTTTGAACAAGTGGTGGAAAGACTGACAAAATTAATCTTGCAAAAATTCTGTGTGTGAACATATTGATGAAATTCAAAAAGGTATTATATAGCTTTTCTGTAAATTGAGTAAACTGAAATAAAGGCACTAATCTGCACTAGCAAAATTTTTAAAGGATTATAAAAAGTTCTTGCTTTTTATAAATTTCTGAGTCATCATTTTGGCAAAATAAATAATTTATGATAATCTGGAATTCTATTTCATTACATCAGGTATTTTAAATCTCTAACACTTAACAGGCTTCCCAAAATCAAACCTCAGTTTCAAAACTGTCTTTCCTCACCCCTGGCTTTGGGATGCTTCAGAGGGCCCCTGGAGTAGCCAAAAGAGAGGTAAACAGGATTATTTGACATGTTTAGGTACATGGGATTGCCAAAATGGTGTTCAATTATCTTTAGGTTAAATTTTGGTGAATAATACTAATGTATGCTCCAAAATTGTATGGGATTTCTAAAATTCTAGTGTCTAAAATACATGCTATTAATCATGATTAAGGTTATGTTAATTTATTGTAAACTACAGAGATAACCAAACTTCCTTTTCAATTGTATTTCCAATTGTAACTACCCTGGACATTTTGTTATTTACAGAAAATCATTGTCTTGTTTTATGATTTTCAAAAGATGGTTTATAGTAAGCTATAGGACTCTGACAGGTGCTCTCAAATACAGGTTTCTGATAACTTAGGAGATTGTGACAATGGAATAAAAAAATGTACAGGACTCACGAAGAGCTAAAATCTTGATGAGTATCAAGCAAAACAAGAGTTAACTAAATGATAGACTGAACTCAGAATGCTGAACCAATCTTTTTAACTTTTGTTTGGAATATTGCTGATCCTTGTTTTGTTTTTCAGAGTCAAGGAAACTTATTTTGAACTATTTATGGCCTTTAATAATTGTGTAAACTATACTCCTGTTTACAAAATTTGGAGTTTGTTTCTCTTTGCCTGGTTCCTCTAGAATTTGGAAACCATCGTGAGTATTCTTAATTCATGGCAATATAGTTGTTTGCATCAGTGCAATTAAGAATCCATTTTCTTTTACAAGACAATGCATTTAGAGAAACTGGTTGTTCTATCAAGGCTTTGACTGGAAGAGTATGCTTCCCTTTAAGGAGTCAAGCTCAACTTGTAGAGCCAATAAAAGGCCCTTGAGAAAACTGGCCTCATACCCTTGTCTACACAGTCCCTGCACAGGGTTCCTGGCCTGTGGTCACTAAAGCATGTCACTTTCTGACAGGCCCAGAAGCTCCAAGTTTATTTGGGGACTTTAGAGGAGAGGATCATCCAACTCACAGGTATTTGAGGATGCAAACCTGTGGCTGGCCTTGGCTTCAAAAGTCATATAAACCCATGGCTGGGCTCAGCTTAAAAGGTCTTATCTGAGAATCCTTATGGAACAGAGTTCCATCAAAGCCAATCTAAAAGGCCTATGTAGAAATAGTCATTCTTGCTGCACTTTATGCAAATAATCAGGCCAAGTATAAGACTAAAATTTATTTTGCAAACAACTCAGTCCTATCACGATTTTTTTTAACAAAAATGAGGACCTGAGAGATAGAAATTATGTTTCAAACCTTATCATATATTTGTCATTAAATTCTAAACTCATTAGTTATTTTTAAGTTTTTGCCTGCAAAAACCAACCAGCAATCTCTGGCTCAGCTCAGAAAGAACAAAAGGGATGGGTAATGTAGAAATATGGGTCAATATTCTAGTTCTAAACAATTATCTTGCAAATCCTGCCAGGTGATGGGAATAAATAGGATGCCCATCCCTAGAGGTTTTTTTTGGGGGGGATGGGGGGGAGTAAGACAGGGGCATTAACCAAAGCCAAGCACTATGTACCCAAATCTTAGAAAGCATAACTATAGCCACCAGTTATCTGGGCATGTCACAAGACATCCTTTTTTTCTCCTTGTTGGAGGAGGACTCAATTCCCCAGCTTAACCTCAGCATTTGGCTTATGATAAGGCATCCATGCAAACCCCCTGAGACAAATTTTTGTCCCAAACTCAATGTCAAGTTTTGAGCCAAAGCTCTAGGAAAGGAAACTGGATCTGAAGCATCCAGAGGCAGATAATAACAGAAATTAAAAATGCACAGCACAGGTGAATGTGGCTGATTCCGGCCAATTAAGCCAAGCTTCCCATTTCATGGATAAAGGTCACACTCGTATCCATGGCATACATGAAGACTAGGGAATTTAAGGCTATTGACCGCAGAGGATATAGGGCATACATGGGAAAGAGCAGATATTCCCACCTACTAGGCCCCACTGTTAATATGGGTGAAAGCTGCTTTAACACTTACGTGTGGCACCCTGTCGCCATCACCAGGACTCAGGGATACAAGGTCAGAACAAAGAGGAAGGCCTCACTTTCCCTCCCTCACATACCCCAGGTATTTGCTAGAAAGAGAAAGAGCCCAGGGTCACCTGCTCTGCTCTTTCTAGATGAGTAGCCCCTTCATCTTCAGTCTGTACCACTTTCAAATGCATCCTGAACCCCTGGGACTCCTTTGAAAACGAATTTTTTTTTTCCTTCCTCCTCTTCTGTCCCCTCTTTACTAATAGGTAATTGTGTCTGCATACTACAGGACACTCCCCTCAGATGCATCCTCCAAACTGGAAACCGTTAATTTCCCAAACCTTAAACTGGTTGCCTTAGGATTGGGCTCAGGGGAATAGAACCCAGAAACTTGACATGCTCCCACATGGGCTTCTGGCCTCCCTTTCCCTGTGAAAACTGGTAAAAGGCCTTGGGATTTTTGAGCTGTTCTTACCCACCCCCAGCCCAAACCTTGTTTCGTTTTGATACGTTTTCTAATAACCTGGTTTGTCTCTTCTCACCTTCAGGCCATCCCACTCCACGTGGTCATGCAACTGAAGCCTCAGATGCTGGCCCCTTCTGCCAGGGACCCTTAGATATGCCTCTGAGGGAGCTCTGACGGCCATTTCCTCAAAACAGCGCCCCCTGTCAGCAGGAAGCAGTTAAGATTGGTCTTCATCCTTATCCTTACTCTAATGGCAGGTAGATGTACTTCTTTAGATGGGGGCATGATAGATGCAGGAGAAAGATAAGGGCGAACATCCCCAGAGAATCTCGCACTGGCCTGCGCAATGGAGGGATGGGGTGGAGTCTCGGGAAATTTCCTCCGTTTGCATGCTGGGAGCCTGGCCCCTTCTGTTCCTGGGTGGAACCTGGGATTCAAACTGTGAAATGGGGGCCTGTTAACAGGAACTTCTCTCACTTTTCTGAGAGGTTATCTTTCTTTTCAGACAATAAATTCCATTCCCCCTCACCCTTCAAAGTGTCTGTGTGCCTAACTTTTCCTGGTAGTGTGACAAGAACCTGGCTTTTTTTTCTACAACACTGGCCTCATGTGACCCACCTGCCTCAGCATCCGAAAGTGCTAGGTGTGAGCCACCACTCCCAGCCTGCTGCAGTTATCTGACTTATTGCAACCACTAGACACACCATTCACTCCCAACACTCTTCTTCCTTGAAAATGTAAATAATTTTAGAGCAGGGCATGGTGGCTCACACCTGTAATCCCAGTACTTCGGGAGGCTAAAGCAGGTGGATCACCTGAGGTCAGGAGTTCGAGATCAGCCTGGCCAACATAGTGAACCCCCATCTCTACTAAAAATACAAAACATTAGCTGGGTATAGTGGCAGGCTCATGTAATCCCAGCTACTGTGTCCAGGATTGGTGGGTTCTTGGTCTCACTGACTTCAAGAATGAAGCTGCGGTGAGTCTTACAGTTCTTAAAGATGGTGTGTCCAGAGTTTGTTCCTTCTGATGTTCAGACGTGTCTAGAGTCTCTTCCTAATAGTGGGTTCATGGTCTCGCTGACTTCAGGAGTGAAGCTGCAGACCTTCGTGGTGAGTGTTACAGTTCATACAGGTAGCACGTCCAGAGTTGTTCATCCCTCCTGGTGAATTCATGGTCTAGCTGACTTCAGGAGTGAAGCTGTAGACCTTTGCAGTGAGTGTTACAGCTCATGAAGGTGGCACAGACCCAAAAAGTGAGCAGCAGCAAGTTTTATTTCAAATAGCGAAAGAACAAAGCTTCCAGAGCATGGAAGGGAACCTGAACAAGCTGCCTCTGCTGGCTCGGGTGGCCTGCTTTTATTCCCTTATTTGGCCCCAACCACATGCTGCTTATTGGTCCATTTTGGAGAACGCTGATTGGTCCATTTTACAGAGTGCTAATTGGTCCGTTTTACAGACTGCTGATTGGTCTGTTTTGACAGAGTGCTGACTGGTGCATTTATAAACCTTTAGCTAGACACAGAGTGCTGATTGGTGCATTTACAATCCTTTAGCTAGACAGAAAAGTTCTCCAAGTCCCCACCTGACCCAGAAGCCCACTGGCTTCACCTCTCACTTACAGGGAGGCTGAGGTAGGAGAATCTCTTGAACCCAGGAGGCAGAGGTTGCAGTGAGCCGAGTTTGCACCATTGCACTCCAGCCTGGGCTATAAGAGCAAAACTCCACCTCAAAAAAAAAAAAAGAAAGAAAGAAAGAAAAAGTAGATCATTTTTAAATATTTGCCTCATGTAATGCAGAATTATTATTTACCTTTTGTGATTTTATTTTATTACTAGACCTTTTCTTAACCTGGAAGAAGACGGTGTGAACCCTGTAACCACAGGCCAGAGGAATGAGAATGCCAACAGTGAAAGGAGGCTAAGGTGGTGGCTGAGACAGGAGCTGGATGCAGAGCGCAGCAGGCTGAAGTGCCGCTGACATGGTTTTCTTATTTGCCGGGCAAGCTTCAAAGAGGAGAATAAGGGTTATGCTGTTCGCGGGGCCAGCTCTTATCTGGTGGGATAAGAGTAACACAGCTCCATGTTATCCTAACTGGGCAGCCTTCCCTGGCACCTCTCAGGCTAGCTGAATGTCTTTTCTCCTTCTTTGTCTTCCTAGTATGACACTATATTATGATGGCCCGTTTGTTTGTCCAGTCCTCTAATAGGTGAACTCTTTTAACTCAGTGATTTTTATTAATAATCTTAATAATCCTGATGCCTTGCACATTGCTCAAAATTTAATAATGTAACTGTGGGACCAGTCCAAACTGGGCCTACTCTGATGATAACAACATGTCAAGTTACCTTGTAGGTATAACAGAGCGAAATAACTGCAAGTCATGTAGCCCAGGGATGCTCAAGAGAAAAAGCTTTGACCTCTAATAATGTCTGTAACCAGCCAATTTTCTCAGAACCAAGACTAGGATATGACCAGAACCTGAATACTAGAACTCTTTCAGAAGCAAAAGCTTCACTGGCCTGGAAGATCTTGTGCTAAAATCTGTCTCAACATACTTCCAGTCAGACCCTGTCAAGTCAACATTCCTAAATTCTATCCCTAGCCCTCTGATCCCTTAAAATTTGTCCCAGATGCCAAATCAGGGAGCCAGATTTGAACCTACTTCCTGTCTTCTTGCTTGATGATTTTGCAATAAAGCTTTCCTTTTCTCAAAAGCTGGTGTCGTGGTTCTTGGTTTCTGTCTACATCAGGCAGAGAGCCCATTTGCTCAAAAACAGTAAAAGCTTATTAATTGAGAACTGAGTAGAATAAAACTAGGGAGGAATAAGAAAGAAAGAAAAGAAGGGAGAAAAAAGGAAGGAAGGAAGGAAAAGGAAGAACAAAAGAGGAGAAAATATATAAAAGGGAAAAAGAGGAGATAGAAAAGTTGGAGTGGGAGCTTCAGGGCATTGTGCCAAACCTCTGATCCCAAGGCATCATCTTGGCCTGACATGAGCTTGGAATTCTCTGGACATGGGAAGCCAGGACCTCTGTGCACTAACCTTGCTTAAATTCTCTCCTGCCTCTGCACTTTGCCAAAGTTGAATTCAATAGCATCCATTCTTTTCAGTTTCCACCCTAGAGCAACATTTTCAGTAGTAGAGTTATTCTGGGTTCCACAGGCAACAGAAATCAATGTCTGCCCAGTCTCTTTGACCTTGCATGTGAAGGGGAGCTTTTTTAGGTGATGCAAGCACAAAGGGAGAGTGAAGCCATGGGCAATTTGGAATGCTAAATATAGAGTGGTGATTTTTAAAATGCTGTCTTGGCTGCTCTGTGTGTCTGGAAAGACCTGCCGGTCACTGGCAAGGACAAAGGATCAGCTTTGACTGGACTATCTGAGGATTCAAGGACCTATATGGAATTGAGAAAGATTATTTGTAGCATATCTTTGGAAATTGCCATGGCTAATTATGTGCATCTTGCCTCCTGGCATAATTTCCCTGTAGGTAACCAATACAACTGTTCTTATCCCTGTTTCACAGCAGCCCTGAAAGCAGGCTGGAGTGACTAATCTGGTTTTATAAAAAAGTGTTGGGGCTCAGAAAATGACTTCCCAAAATATGGAACTAAACAAAAAGCCTCAAGGTCCCTCTAACCTTCTCCCGACCCCCATCTCGCACACCTTTGTCTCTCCCAAAGCAGAGGACGAGGCTATTCTCTGAAGTTTCCTTATCTACCCAGAAACTGGACTCCCAAAGAGAAATCCAATTGCCCGCGATCCCTTCCTTGAAATTTCATTAACCAAAGAAGATTAAAACTCATCACAGAGAAAAAGACTAAAAATTAAACACCAAACCTAGAGCTCAGACAAACTTTGAACTGTGTTTGTTCTCCAGTCTCATTCAATTCCCTAAGAGAATTATTTAGTTATCACCATCTGAATATTGGGTGCATTCATTCTCCCTAAAAATTACTTAGTCCTGCCCCTTATCCTATGAAGAAAGGTTTATAAGCACCTGGACCCCATTGGATTATTCAATAATCATTCTGCTGCAATTCTTCCATGCTATACAAGTTAAAATAGATGTGTATGCCTTTTTCTCCTATTAATCTGCCTTTTCTTAGTTCATTTCCAATGAACCTTCAGACGATGAAGGGGGAAGCTTTCCTTGCTCACCCCTGCACAGGGAAAACAACAACTGTGTTCTAGTGTCATTGCCCTGGGCATAGCTGCCGTATAATGGTAATAAATTGCCTAGAAGCCAGTAAAGTGAACTCTTCAGCTAAAGCCACTCTAGGCCACACAGTGGTACTCAGCCAGGTCCTTTTTAGGTAATGGCAGAAACTGGAAATTGACAAGGAGTTATTTCTCTGTGATACAGCTTTTACCTCCTAGCCTGTCATGTGACTCCTACTCCAAAGTCAGGAAAACTGGTTGCTGAATCAAAGACAATGAGCTGAGATTCCTCGGAGGTCTCCACAGGTGAGTTGGGCATACGAATAAAGAGAACAGCCTGATTTGGAATTGCATCAGATCCAAAGGCCTTTAACAAGATAGACAAAGCTTGCTTTTCATCAAAATAAAACTGCCACATGCTTCTATCCTTGTGTCATTGCACTAAATTATGTACAAAGAAATATGCACAGGCATATTCTTGCTTTCTTTTTTTTTCTTTTCTTTCTTTTTTTCTTTTTTTGAGACAGGGTCTCACTCTGTCGCCTAGGCTGGAGTTCAGTGGCATGATCTTGGCTCACTGCAACCTCAACCTCCCAGGTTCAAGTGATTCTCCTGCCTCAGCCTCCCAAGTAGCTGAGGTTACAGGCATCCACCGCCGCGCCCAGCTAATTTTTATATTTTTAGTACAGAGGGGGTTTCAGCATATGGGCCAGGCTAGTCTCGAACTCCTGACCTCAGGTGATCTGCCCGCCTCGGCCTCCCAAAGTGCTGGGATTACAGGTGTGAGCCACTGCGCCCAGCCCATATTTTTGCTTTCTAAGATAACTGAGATACGAAATATGAGAGGCAAGATTTTATTATGACATGAGTTCTGGTGCCTGAACAGATTCAAATTCATTTCCATTTCTCATTTTCAAGGTGGCATTGGACAAGTTACTTAAGTTCTATGCCTCATCTGAAAAAGGGAGTCAAAAAGAATGCTCATTCATAGATAGGGTTGCCCTGAAGATTAAGTCAGGTAATAATGTGCAAAGTGTTCAGAAATGTATCTGGCATGTGGTAAATCATGGATGAACAGCTGTTATTCTAAATGCACAGAGCATAGGGCAATTTGAAGACCTTAGTTGTGCAGAGTTGTACAGACAGGGACAGGCACAGAAAGAATTCACCAATGATCTGCATTCACTCATGAATTCCAGCACTCTCTCGTGACCAGAGGCCAGAGCCAGCTGTCCAGGAGAGTCCTGTCATCCCTCAGGCAAGCACAACCAGATTCTGTGGGGTGCAGGTGTACTGGGTGTAGTTGGCAAAATGTTGCTCTTATTTGTATGAACGGAACAGGCTGTCTCATATACTGAACCATAACTTGCTATTGCCTTGTTCACCTGTCCTAGAGAACTTCAAGGAGACTGTGGTGGGCAAACCAGATGATGCCAAAGCTCAGATGTCTAGGGCCTAATGAATGAACAGAAGGAATAGGGGTTGGCGCTTGCCAGGTTTCTGTCTTTGAACAAAGTGCCAAATGTTTGAACAGTTTTCGTAAGTATGTCCCAAGTGCTTCCCTGGATGTGTTAGACAGTTTGGTGACAGCAGTGCTGAGAGTCAGAGGAGCCCTCAGGAGGTGCAGTGTGGTTGTGTAGATGAGTCCTTGGATTGAGCACAGTGTGGCTGACGTGTAACTGTAGGCACTTGGGGCAGACAGAATTAAAGGTATCCAAGTCCTTTGCAGAGGGAGCTGTAGGTTTTGTCCTTAGCTCTGGGCCTTCCAGAACAAAGATCAGATCAAATAAGGTAGTTAATGATCCTTCCTGGCAGGGGGTTCCTTTAACTCATTGAAACAGCGTCTGGAAAGGTAGGATAAGGAACCTAGATACAGCATCCTGAATAGGATTACGATTGCATGAACCCATAGGACATCCATTCATTCCGCCGACAAATACTTATTCAGTGCTAACTATTCGAAAAGCACTGAGGTCGATACTCAGGTGGTTCAAATTTTCTTTGGCAAGATATTGAGCCTCTAAAAGCAGTCACCAATAAAGGCGCAGCCAGCAGCCAAGCAGTCCTGGAGTAGTGACTCCTACCCCCTAATGGAAGGGACCACCCACATTCTATGGTGATTGGTATCTCTGGGGAAAGGCTGCTTGAAAGTGGTTCTTAGGGACACAAAATCTCCATTTAATAGTCTTATTTACTTGGAAATAAATACATACACTGAAGCACAGCAGGCATCCCAGCCAGTATTGAGAGATCCACAGAAAGAACTCCAAAGTTTAAGCTGTTGATACTGTTGATTAGATGATTTCTCTTACCATATCTCTAAAGTTAGCTGAGATTCTCTTTGGAAGAGAATCATAAATAAGAGGGAGGGATTGTTAACGTTGTTTAGGAGCTGAATTATCATCAATTACCATCAAGAATCTTGACTCTTCAGAGGACTCAATGATTAAGGCAAATTAAAATGCTTTCTTCTTCATCCCTCCAAGAAGTTGAGTGTTCTTTCTTTATTATTTTAGTTGGTAAAAGAGTTTTATTTTCATTTAACCTCTAAAAAGATGGAAATGCCATTTTAAAGCCTCGACATCAAAAGGTGACAGTCTCAGTGATGGGATGTGAGAAATATACTCTGCCTGAGATCTATACAGAGCTTTGTTCAAATCTTTATGCATGTAAATCCTCGAGTGCTCCATACTTCATATATTTTTTTAAAAGCACTAGAGGTAGAAATTTGTAAATTTAGTTACTTGGAAATTGAAAAAAATCATCTCTAAAAACTGATAATCAAGTTGTTAGTCCTCAAAAGTATATTTAAAGAAAATAGAATCATTCTAAAAATCCTAATCCCTATTTATGAGATAATAATAGGGGAAGAGTCTGGGCGCAGTGACTCACGCCTGTAATCCCAGAACTTTGGGAGGCCGAGGCGGACGGACCACCTGAGGTTGGGAGTTGGAGACCAGCCTGACCAACATGGGGAAACCCCTCTACCAAAAATGCAATATTAGCCGGGCGTGGTGGCAAATGCCTGTAATCCCAGCTATTCAGGAGGCCAGGTCAGGAGAATAGCTTGAATCCGGGAAGCGGAGG
Source organism: Rhinopithecus roxellana (assembly GCF_007565055.1). Classification (NCBI taxonomy): domain Eukaryota; kingdom Metazoa; phylum Chordata; class Mammalia; order Primates; family Cercopithecidae; genus Rhinopithecus; species Rhinopithecus roxellana. Next base: position 98,038,861 of record NC_044556.1, on the reverse strand, counting down.
TTGCAGTGAGCCGAGATTGCGCCATTGCTCTCTAGCCTGGACAACAAGAGCAAAACTCTGTCTCAAAAAAAAAAAAAAAAAAAAAAAAAGTAGGGGAAGAGATTAATGGTTATCATGATAGAGAACCTTTAAAAGGGCTCCCAGTGATCCCTTCTGGACATTTATGCCTTTAAGCAAGACCCTCTCCTTGAGTATGGGCAGGAGCCTAGGGACTCTCTTGTAACAAACAGAATATGACAAAAGTGCTGACTTTTTAAAAGGCATATGGGATGTCCTTTTTTAATTAGGTTGCAAAAAGACTGTGGCTTCCATATTGCCACCTCCCTGCTTGCCTCATATATCTCTTTGATCCTCACTCTATGGAAACCAAGCGCTATGTTGGGAGTAGCTCCACCGAGAGACCTGTATATCAAGGAATCGATGCCGCCAGCCAATAGCCAGTGAGGAACTGAAGCCTACCTGCTGGCTTTTGGCTGGTGACATCAATTCCTTGATATACAGGTCTCTCAACAGAGCTACTCACAATATAATGTGTGAGTTAGAAGCACATCCTCACAATACATGTGTGAGTTAGGAGCACATCTTTCCCCAGGCAAGCTTTCAGACCACAGCTTCAGCCAACAGCCTTGTGAGAAACCTGGAGCAGAGGACCCAGCTAAGCTACACTCAGATATCCAACCCACAAAAACTGTGAGATAATAAATGTTTTTGTTGTTTTAAGCCACTAAGTTTTTGGGTAATTTGTGACAGAGCAATAGATAATTAATGCAATTATCAAGTCTCTAGAGATGTTTTTAGCATGATACTCGTGCTTTCTTGATAGAGTATTTTGGTTAAGAATATAGTTTCTGAAGCCTATTTGTCTGGAATTAATTTTCACCCCTAAATCTTGTCATTTGTACAACTCAGGAAACCTTACTTAGCTTTTGAGTGTCTCAATTTTTAAATCTGTAAAATGAAGATAATAACTGATAGGGTTATTGTGAGAATGAAATGAGTCACTATATGTGAAATACTTACTGCCCAGCATATTCTAATAACTCAAACTCAGTAACTATGAGTTACAATTATTTTGATCATCACAATAATTTTGTATGGTAGATAATGTTGTTCTTCTTAGCAGACAAGAAAATTGAGACCTAACGAGAAAATTGTATGCAAAATAGAACCTCATCACAAAAATATACAAAAATCAACTTGAAATTATCACAGACCAAAATGTAAGAGCTAAGACAATACAACTTATAGAAAAAACTTAGGAGAAAATCTTTGTGACCTTGTATTTGGCAAAGATATCTAGGTTTTTTTCTGCCTATTGGCTATTCTGAATAATGCTGCTATGAGGATGGATGTACAAATATCTCTTTGAGATCCTGCTTTTAGTTCTCTGGGGTATATATCCAGATATCAGATTGCTGGAACATGAGGTAGTTCTATGTTTAGTTTTTTGAGGAACCTCCACACTGTTTTCCGCTATTTTACATTCCCCAAGAGCACAAGGGTTCCGATTCCCCAACAGTGCACAAGGGTTCCGATTTCTCTCCATCCTTGCCAACAAGGCAACATAGCAAGACCCTGTCCCTACAAAAACATTTTTTTAAGTTAGCTGAGTGCAGTGGTGTGCACCTGTAGTCCCAGTTGCTCAGGAGGCTTGAGACCAGCAGATCAAGGCTGTAGTGAACTATGATCATGCCACTGTACTCCAACCCGAGCAATAAACTCTGTCTCCAAAAAAAAAAAAAAAAGGTACAGCAAAAATATGGTATTATAATCTTATGAGACCACCATTGTATATGCTATCTGTCATTACCCAAAAATCATTATGTCATTCATGACTGTGGTTGATAAAAAATATTTGTCCTATAAATGAGTGAAAGCAATGATCACCTATTAATATTCATTATTGTCAGTACATTTCTAACTCATTTACTAATGAGGGGGGCTTCTGACTGAAGAGATGGGGAGATAGGGGGTTTGGGATGGAAGATCCAGACAGTCTGGGACTCACGTAGACCCAGAGCCTAGTGGTTATTGCTAAGTCCTTGCATAGAGGAGCCAATCATTTTACTTGTAGTGGATGCTGCTATTCTTTTGGGGGCCTTCTCCTTAGCTACACTTTGGTTAAGCTTCAGTTCATTTTCAGTGTGCCTTGTTGCTGCTCAGTTTGTATGTGTCCTGTTAAAATATAATAAAATAAGTGGCTCTGGAACATTGGAGTAGCGAGACTAGCTTTTCAGCTGCAAGTGGAGAGATGGAGCACTTGGTAGAGAAACATTCTTTGATAAACACCCAGAGTAATTGCCAGCAGCAGAAGGTGGAGAAAAGCAAATATGTGTGATAAGCATACCCCTCCTCTTTATTTTCCCCAGGTGACTTTGAAGAGTTTTTTGCCCAAGTACAGGATATAAGGAATAAAGTGCATTTGTATTAAAAATAGGTGCAGAATCAAACTTTCTAGCAACTAACAATGGTGAAAGTGATAGGTATCGGCCATCTGCTGAATGTGAGCACACATGGATAATGGAGAGCTGAAGTGATTAATTGGGGTGGGCAGAGGTATTCTTAGACTCTGAAGAGTACTTAAAGGAACTGTTTACAGTTATTAAATGAAGTATTATTAAAGTGTATCCATTTAGTTGTTAAACTATTAAAATGTATCCATATAGAGTTGGTGAATGATATCAGCATTCAATACATAAATAAAATTATACCTGTGCAAATTCACAGAGCTTTTTCTCTCACCTCCAGTATCATTTCCCTACCCAATTATGTTGTGACCATTCCCCAACAGTGCTCCTATTACATTGTCAGTGTGGTAACTTACTTTAAAAATTCTTTAGAATAAACATGTGATGTGTGTGCTAATGAGTTTTAATCTGAACATGAAAGGTGCTTAGTTAGCAGGCAAAGTTTCTTAACCACCCATTGACATGTACTCATTCATTCAACTGTCAAATATGTACCAACAGCATAAAGTTGTTGAGGCACTATTCTAGGAGACAGAACAGGTTAAAGCACCCGCCTCAGTAAAGTTCATGGTCTGGTCACAACTGATCAGGACTTGAAGTGCTTACTTAGGACCTCCCAATATGGCTATAGAAATCATATCCAGGGATTTGATAACTACAAGGGATTTTAGAAATAATCACTATATTGATAAATAGGTGGTGCTGAAAATATTCAGTGGACTAAAAGGATTCTCCAGCCCCTGCTTATACATGAAGACCAAGGTCTAAACCAGGGACAGACCCAGCAGCCTTGTGTGTTCAAAGCAGGGTTGAAGTGTAAGCCTTGGTGCTCCCATTGGTCAGAGTCCTCCAAGAAGTGGAGGACTGATTGTCACCTGATCTGATTCTGTGGCTGGCTGACCTTGCCTTCAGAGTATTATTGCCTCGACTTTGGAGCAAATAGTTTATTCCAGGTGCCTTTGGAGTGCCTGAAAACAGAGTAGAGCTTTGCTGAGCTTCCAAGAAAGGTTGTCTGAGGTTTCTGCAACTGCTTGCTGAAAGTGTTTGTACACTTGGCATAATTTGATAAAATATTTGCTTTCATTATAATCTACTGTCTGAAAACAACATTATCAGGGAAGGGCTATTTAAACCCTACCTTCCTCTCATTGCTAGAGGATACCCATATTTACCAGAAACACATGCCAACTCAATTAGCCAAATGAACTGGATCAGTTCCTGAAAGCCCAATACTTTCTTCCTCACCAGACCTTTAGTCTTCAAAATGGTCATGCCTGTGATCTCAGTTCCTTCTTTCTGCTGGACTCTAAGGGGTTAGTTAGATTTGTCAATTATTATTAACTATGCAGAACACTCACACTTTAATAGTTTAGGTCAGTTAGAGCTGAACTCAATAGGGTAGATTTCAGGCACTGAGAATTGCTTAATCAGAGCTTAAAGTGATTAGGCAGCTGGGTCTTTTGATTTCTCTCAAAATATTCAACTCAGGAAGCTGTTCACTCTCCTAGGGTCATCCCAAAACATCATCCAATGCCATGGCACTAACTTCATGGAAAATGACTCTTAATTCAGCCATTTTCCACAGAACTGCTTAATTTCCCATTAGGAGCATTTATAGAGTATTTTTGTTTCTTGGGCATGGAATACCTTATTAAATGTTGCAATAAATCATCATTAATGATGACAACAAATAATTACTGAGTGTCATCTGTGGTCTCTTGAGAGTAGGGGTGAGAGTGGGCAACAGTGAGGTGCCTGAAGTACTTAGAAATAAACCCTCTGTATCACAGCAGGGATACACAAGCTTCTGTTAAGGAGACACAGAGCTCTGAGATCTATGGCTGATGAACCTATTAAAAGTGAAATGCACATCCTGACATAATCATTGAGAAGTGGGAATGTGGTCCTGGAAATAGAAAACTTAACTACCCAGTGCTAAACAGATTCACGATACACATTAATAAATCTTGTGAATCTACAATATTTACAGCATTTTGTTATATGCAATATAAATGCCATTAAAGGTTTATTGGCTGATTTCTATATCTTCTCTGCATTCTTTAGAATTGTTTTAGTGATTCTCTTAATCTGGGCAGGGTGCTATAACAAAGCCCCATAGACTGGGTGGCTCACAAATAAGGGGAATTTATTTCTCACAGTTCTGGAGGCTGGAAAGTCCAAGATCAAGGTAGCAGCAGATTCAGTGTCTGTTGATGGCTTTTCCTGGTTCATAGATGACTATCTTCTCACTGTGTCATCACATGGTGGAAGGGATGAGGGAGTCTCCAGGGTCCCTTTTATTAGGGACACTAATCCCAGGGACCGAGTCAGCTACAAGAGGTTCCACCTCCTAATTCCATCTCCTTGAGGGTTAGAATTTCAACATATTAATTTTGAAGGACACAAGCATTCAGTCCATAGCTGTGATGGATCTACTTAATTCTAGAACATGACCCATATCCCCCTAACTACTTAATGTGAGCACAGTGTTGGTGGGGGTGAGGTGGGGGGCTTTGCCAAGGAGGAAGAGATGGGCATGGAACTAGTGCTTGCTTTAGAGTGATGCTGATGACCTCTATCCTGATCAATGCTGCAGGCAGCCTACTAAACATGGCAGGCCTGAGTTAACAAACACACACACACATACACAAATGACTGGGTCAGAAGGAGTTGGGCAGCAAGGATGCAGAGAAAAAGAAGAGTCTCAAAGTTGACAGTATCCATCTGTATTAATCCGTTTTCACATTGCTGATAAAAGACATACCCAAGACTGAGTAAGTTATAAAGAAAAGGAGGCATGGTGGCAGGGAAGACAGAATGAGAGCCAAGTGAAAGGGGAAACCCCAACATCAGATATTGTGAGACTTATTCACTACCACGAGAACAGTATGGAGGAAACTGCCCCATGATTCAGTTGTCTCCCACTGGATCCCTCCCACAACATGTGGGAATTATGGGAACTACAATTCGTAATGAGATTTGGGTGGGGACACATCCAAACCACATCACCATCCAACTAATGTCTGCTTATTAGTCAGAGAAACAGAAACCAATAGGATATGTCTAGATACATAAGAGGAGACTATAAGAATTGGCTCACATGATTGTGGAGACTGAAAAGTCCCGTAATATGCTGTCTATAAGCTGGAGAACAAGGAAAGCCAGGAAGTCATTCAGTTTGAGTGCAAGAGAAGATGGATAGCCCAGCTAAGAAAAGAGAGAATTTACCCTTTCTTCACCTTTTGGTTTGTATGGGCAATCAATGCATTATGCTCACTGACTCTGGGCTGTGGGGAGGATATTTATTCAATCTATTGTTTCAAATGCTTATTTTGAAACACCCTTCCAGAAATATCCCTGCAGACACACCCAGAAATAATGTTTCACTAGCTATCTGGGCATCCCTTTATTCCATCAAGTTGGCACATAAAATTAACCATCACAGTTACAAAGAAGATTCACTCTACCTTTATATATCCCTGCTGTGGAGGTGAACATAACAGGCTTTCAGAGCCTGATGACATTGAATATTCATATTACATAAATAACATCCCTTGTTTTCCTTCTTTTCTCCCTAAGCCATCTGCTGATTATTCAAGTTCTATTGACGTTAAGACAAATTTTAATATTCTTTAAAATACTATTGTGTTCTGTTGAAAATGAAACACTCTACAGCCTTACATGAGAGTGGAGTCACAAAATGGAATGAGCCTGGATCTTGAATCACTATGCGAAAAGCCACCCACTCAACACACATTGGACTGCTACATCTTAAACTTCTATTGTGTAAACCTCTGGATTTTGAGATTTATTTGCACAGAAGCTTTCATTACCTTAACTAATACAGGGCCCTAGCAAATCCCTCATCTTCTTAAACTTAATAACTTTTTACTTCTCTTTTCTGCTTCTGGTAATTGTGGTGGGAAGATTGGTGGCCCAGAAGAATGGAAAAGGATTACATTATTTCAAATGACACTGCTACAATGCAAATACTATGAATGTGGATCTACTGAGTGTACCACAGCACCTCTCCCCAGCATGTTGTATGCTCAGCCAGCATCTGGAAACTGTAATGCTCTCTCAAAATTGGCCTATTACGTTTGAAAGTGTATTGACACATACAAGCCAAAAAATGTTTATGAAGAACAGTTTCATCCCATATAATTTCCTTCACAAATCAAGGGTAATTTCTAAGATCTCATAGGTATAGGATTTATAGATTTTATTTTGCTAGTAGCGTAGGAATTACTAAGTAAATGATAGACTTTCGTTTCATACAGTCCATTCCATGAAAATAACAGAGATTAGCCTCTGTAGAGAAATTCAGATATAGTGGGAGATAATGAACTATTATGTAATCTGTGCAATGAATTAAAATGAGTGCAATCAAGTATAATTTTGATGCTTTGAGAAAAAGGTATTTGGTATCCAAAATGGTTAATAATGCCTCTTAAGGAAAAGCTCCTTAAAAATAAGCTTCCAAGTTCTTAAACAAAGCAAAACAACAACATATTATGAATAATAGATTATTGCTAGGACAAATATGAAAATGAAGAACATCAGGATAGCATGATTGACAACCAGCTTGTTTTTCTCTGTCTTCCTTGAGCATTTACAAGAGCAGAGGTCTGGTGTGTTGGAACATTAGCTGGAAGGTGTAGAGGACTGTGTCCAAGTACAAGGGCTCTGGAGGCAGACAACCTTGGTTTCCATCACTCCCTGGTTACATATTCTTGAGAAATTGACTTTTCTCTGTGCTAAACTTCATTTTTCTCTTCTGTAAAATGAGAACATTGAGAGTGTCTACTTTGGCCGGGCGCGGTGGCTCAAGCCTATAATCCCAGCACTTTAGGAGGCCGAGACGGGCGGATCACGAGGTCAGGAGATCGAGACCATCCTGGCGAACACGGTGAAACCCCGTCTCTACTAAAAAAATATGAAAAACTAGCCGGGCGAGGTGGCGGGCGCCTGTAGTCCCAGCTACTCGCGACGCTGAGGCAGGAGAATGGCGTAAACCCGGGAGGCGGAGCTTGCAGTGAGCTGAGATCCGGCCACTGCACTCCAGCCTGGGTTACATAGGGAGACGCCATCTCAAAAAAAAAAAAAAAAAAAAAAGAGTGTCTATTTTTTAGATCAGTTGTGAAATGTAAGACAAAATTACAAAAGAAATCCCACAGCAAATTACCTAGCAAAAACTAAGCACTCACTAGCACTAGCTAGATGTACATTCAGAAAAAGATTAATACAAATACAAATACAAATAATAGAGAGTTGTTATGTCCTGAGATCCATCAAAATGAGCTAACACTAGGTTAATCTGAGTACTGAAGATGAAGGTGACGTTTTAACATTTCAAAGCACTTTTCACACTCTTTCATTTTATTCCTCAGTTTTCACTGTACAACCCCACCCTTTATTATGAATGACAAAACTAAGGCATAGGCAAATTACCTAAGTTATATAGATTACACTCCTTGTTAATAGCAAAAGACTAGAATCTAGGTCTGCTAGTTCCCATTTTATTTTTTAACACTAACAGGAAGCATAATTTTGTATAGTTAGTCACACAGAGATTGTGTTATTGCAGAAATTTAATAAAGCACCCATATAAACACCTCAGAAATAAGAGAGTTTACATACACAGGGTTTTGGGGTCTGTGCTGGAGATGAAATGTGGGTAAAGGGCCCCAGTGACCAGAGTTTTTACTGGGGTTTCATTACTGAGAGAGGAATGAATAAATCAATCAAGCTGGTCCAAAGAGTCAATCTTCTGATAACGTGGCTGATCTTTCTGGGGACCAGCCCCCATCCTGAAGCAATGTAGGGGGCCCATGAGGAGTTCCTTCAATAGCATAGGAAGAGCACTCCTGTCAGTCAGGAAAGCTCAAGGGTTTTTGAAGCTCCAGTTGATAACCAGGCACAAAGACCAGACATATTTTTTGTTATATCACACAGTATTACTTTGAAAAACCCAAGCCACCACCTCAAGTACTGTGGAGGGAATTCATTACTGATTAAACCAAAAGAATACTCAATCCCCTGATATGCCTTTTAACGATTTCTTTTGACATTTGTCACTCATACAGTTTGTACTGATTTCAGAGGTGGAATGGTATTTTAGATGGCCATCTGAGCCCCTGAGGTAAGTTCTCATCAACAACTCTCTCTCGAGGACTGGACAATGGATCTGCTTAGAGACGGTTTTCCATTGGGCAGCCTTATCAGGTAGTCCTAAAGTGTCATACCATCATGGATGCAGTTTACTCTATAATTCTTGCTTGTGTTTACCAGGTTTTCAATGATGAACATAAGTGACTTGTTAACAGGAATTTTTTTTTAAAAAAAAAGGAGTAGCAGCCTATAATATGGTATATCCATAAAATGGCACTATGCAGCAATTATGAAGAATAGAAAGAAGTCCAAAATATAGCTTTAGATAAAAACATTAATGCTATATAAAAATCATTATTAAATTTAAAATATATATCTACCCTTACATATACATACACATATACATATATCTAACCATAATATAGCTTTAGATAAAAATGTCAGTACTATATAATAATCATTAACTTTAAAATATATATCTACTCTTACAAGTACACACACATACATAAATGTATCCTTACATACACATATAAACACACAAATATGTATCTCTATCCTTACATTATACATATATGTACATATAAATACATACATATTTAACATACACATATTAAAAGTATGTATATGTATACATATATTTTATATATACATACACATGTATGTATGTATATGTAATAGGTGTATATATACACATATATGTATAATATGTTAGGATATATATTTTTTAAAGTTAATAATGGTTATCTCTGGTAAGCGATATTGGGAGAGTCAGTAAACATGGAGGAAAATTGGCTTCTTCCCACTGGATACTCTTCTATAGGTTTGGGTTTTAATATATAGGTAAATGCAAATATGCCTTATTGTCAAATTTTCTTCTTTATGTTTTTTTTTTTTTTGAGACGGGGTCTTATTCTGTCACCCACGCTAGTGTGCAGTGGCTCGATCTTGGCTCACTGCAGGCTTGAACTCCTGGCCTCAAGCAGTCCTCCAACCTCAGCCTCCCAAAGTGCTGGGATTACAGGTGTGAGCCACTGTGAATGGCCTGTGCCAAGTTTTCTCTTTGTCAATGGCAGGGAGTGGCCACAATTATGAAGTGGAAAAAAGGTATCTTCCCTACTTAGAGGAACTTACAAGCACTTAGTAAAGTCATATTTTATAATAAAAAGTAAGATAGAAAAAAGAATCAAGCAAGGAAGAGAAGATAGGAAAAGGAGAGGAATGGAGGGAGGGAGAAAGAGAAGGGGCTGGCATGAGTTCCACAACTGTGTACCGCATGTTGTGTAGAATTTGACAAATAGCAACTATAACTAGTTCCTTTATAGAAACATAGCAAACTCAGTCATCATCCCTGATGTTATTATGTAGGTATCTAAGATAAGTTTTTGCAACAACTGTTCTTTTCTCTCTCTCTCTCTCTCCTTTTTTTTTTTTTTAATACAGGATCTTCCCCTGTTGCCCAGGCTGGAACGTAGTGGCACGAACTCAGTTCATGGAAGTTTCCACCTCCCAGGTTTAAGTGATCCTCCCTCCACAGCCTCCCAAATAGTTGGGACCACAGGCGTGTGCCACCATGCCTGGTTAATTTTGTTTTTCTTTCGTAGAGACAGGGTCTCCCCATGTTGTCCAGGCTGATTTGAAACTCCTGGGGTCAAGTGATCCTTCTGACTCAGCCTCCCAAAATGCTGGGATTACAGGCATGAGCCAACATGCCCAGCCAACTACTGTTTTTGTAGTCCGGAAATTATCCCCATAAATTGTGTAGCCAAGGTGACAAAGAGGTTATTAATAATTTTATAACACATTTCCCTTTTCTTCTATGCCCCTTCTAAAATGTTTAATTTTATTAGCATAGTAATATGGATTTAATGACAACACAATGGAGAAATCTGGAATTGCAGAATGAATGGTGATGTTACACTGCTTTCTGGGCATAGAATTTTATCTTGATTAAAAGTTAGTGATTTAGGGGTACTCTTAAGATTATGAGCCTCCTTTTATAGAGCTTTGAAACAAATAAATGTTCTTAATAAACAGCAGGAAGTGAGGAGGGGCTGGACTCAGAGGGGTGACCTGTTAGGAGGCATTGTCTAGTCTCGGCACAGCAGGCAGAGTAATTGCTAACTGAAGGAAGCTTTCAAGGATAACTCTGGGAGTCCTCATCTGGGCTGAAGACAGGACTACTACCAGAGGGGCAGAGGGATCAATGGGACTCCAAGTGTGTGCATGTCACAGAAGCCCTGGCCCTGGTCTCCCAAGGCAGGGATGCCTGAGTGCTACTTGTCATGTGTCTCTCTGGCTAACGACAGCTGGCTGTCAGGCCCTGCAAACATCTCTGCAGCTCTTTCTGGGGCAAAATTTCTCCCCTTCCAGACATCCAATGTCTTAATTCTCCTGACCTTAGAGCCCATCTTAAAACAAAATGGCCGGGCGTGGTGGCTCAAGCCTGTAATCCCAGCACTTTGGGAGGCCGAGACGGGCGGATCACGAGGTCAGGAGTTCGAGACCATCCTGGCTAACACGGTGAAACCCCGTCTCTACTAAAAAATACGAAAAGCTAGCCGGGCGAGGTGGCTGGTGCCTGTAGTCCCAGCTACTCGGGAGGCTGAGGCAGGAGAATGGCGTAAACCCGGGAGGCGGAGCTTGCAGTGAGCTGAGATCCGCCACTGCACTCCAGCCTGGGCGACAGAGCGAGACTCCGTCTCAAAAAAAAAAGAAAAAGAAAAGAAAAACAGGGGATCAAGTTGCTGGATGACACGTTGCAGAGTTTCTCCTTCTTTCCCAATTACACGGGGTATCTAAGATTAGATTAGCTAAGGCCAACAGTGCAGACTATTGTGCACCTGGCTAGCAGAGTCTTCCTTAGGCATTAAAGTAAAAACACTTGATCACATAATACCACCTACCAACATTCAGCCTCCTCTGCCCATCAGCCTTGCTGACACAGGGAGTGGTGAGTTGTGTAGAGAAATGACTCATTCAGATATGACTTAATCTAAACCATAAGTGTATGATTTATTAATGCGCCATCAGTCCTTACACCACGAGAGCCATTCCAGAGAAAAGTCCTTTTTCTCCTGAGAGCAGTGTCAATGGCTGGCTTTGTGACATTCTGGAAGCCCCATGCAATGCCTTCAGGAGCACAAGGGTTTTACTTTATCTCCCTTGCTTATGTTCCACATAATTGAAATCACTGGAAGCTGCAGCAGTGCTGGCTCCTTGCACAGCAATATGTGACCACTGCAGAACAATCAGCTGGAGAGACAGTATGGACTACATGGAGAATGGAGATAAGGACAAAGTGAAGAATACACAGGAACCAGTGCTTCCTACTGGAACTAAGCAACTCCAAGCTGCTTCTATCAGCAGCTAGGTCCACTAGGGAGGGACCTACTAGGAGGTGATTGGATTATGGGGGCGGTTTCCCCCATGCTATTCTCATGATAGTGAGTGAGTTCTCATTTGATCTGATGGTTTCATGAAAGGCTCTTTCCCCTTTGCTTTCTCTTCTCTCTCCTGCCGCCATGTGAAGAAGGTGCCTGCTTCCCTTTCTGCCATAATTGTAAGTTTCCTGAGGCCTCCCCAGCCATGTGGAACTGTGAGTCAATGAAACCTGTTTCCTTTATAAATTACTCAGTCTCTGGTATTCCTTTATAGCAGTGTGAAAATGGACTAATATACTTGCCCTTCATCCCAACGATGGGTTTAAGACTAGAGACTTTTCAAATAGTAAGCTTTTTGCCAAATGCCTCTAGCTGTAGAAATTCTATTCATGGTTTTTGTCCATTACACTGGAAGTCCCACCACTTCTTAAATGGTGGAGATTAAAACAGCAATTGCTTGTGCTGGTGGTGGGGCTGGCGGTGGGAACATTGAGGATAAGGTGGGAGCTGCTCAGCTCAGACACTACTGAGATAGTGGGTATGGGCCACATAAACTTCTACGGAAGAGGTGCCCTTGCTGTACAATTCCTTCAACAAATACTCATTGATCACGCACCATATCTGGGGATGTAGCTGAGAACAAAACAAAGCTCCTGTTTTGAGGAGCTTTGTAGAGAAAATAGGAAATAAGCAAACAAATTAATGTTTTTAAGTGGCAAAAGTGCTATAAAGGAAACAAGTAGTGGGATGAGATGAGGGGAGGAGAACTTCAGGTAAGGTGGCATCAGAGCATGAAGCTGAACCGAGGGTGAGTGAGCTGAGCTCAACAGTAAGGCTAGGACTGAGCCAGCCACACAGAGATCTGGAGAGGGGAGAGGGCACTATCATTTTGTTTCTGTTTTTGTATTGGATTTAAGACACCACTATTGTACCTCTAAAAGAAAAAAAAAAACAAACCTATAATTATAATTGCAAATTGTAAATTACAAAATTGATTGTAAAATACATTTTGATAACAATGATATTAAAATATGTTAAAATACATGCCTTAGCATCAATATATTAGTTCAAAAGCCCAGAAGTGTTAAACAATAAAAAAAGGGCTTATCTAAGCAACCAAAACGAATTTGATATGTATATAGTTGGTGAATGACAGAGAAAAAGGTATGAGGTTTCAGGGGGGCAAAAGGATAAATCTTGAGGTCTTAGTTTAATTAAAAACGGGTGATGATACCATTTACTGAGATAGGAGAGACTTTCAGGTTGCCAAGATGTCAATTTTGGACATATTTTATATATCTTAAGTGACAATTAAGAGAAGGAGGGTTAAAAGGAGACTTAAGAGTCAGTGAAAACTCAAGACTTATGAAGACTTTTGCTGCATATCCATCAGGAAACCAGAAATCCCTGAAATTAATAGCTGAATGAATAGAATAAGGTCAACATTATTTTTAATATATATTTTTATGTCATATGCATACTATGTCACCATAATCTGTAAACTGTTAAAGTGCTAGAAAATGCTTCTACATCATTTTCATTCTGACAGGAAGTAGATAGAAATGGCACGTTATCTACAAAGCCAAGTTCTTTCAAAATTTACAGCTTAATTTCACCAATTGTTTAGAGTGATAAATTTTTCATTGAGGCCATTGACCAGCACAATAATTGTGTCTACACAGCATGTTTATACAAATACCATTGCATCTGTTATGTCCTGTTCATGCTGTGACCTTCCCAGAAGGCAGTTAGGGATTGAAACTAGTACCCACAATAGTGTAGATCAGAAAACTGGTATCAGGCTCTAGTGACATGTGTAGGTAGTGGCAGAACTAGAATTAGAACCGGATTTCTACAGTTGCACCCCTGGTTCTTTTCTCCAAATGCTAAAGCCCTTATTTGATTTTCCTGTTGTCTTTATCCTATCCCCAGGCTCTATTTGTGTTTCTGTAGTGAAATTAAGGATAACCACATCTGCATGCTGTACTTTCTTAAATAGATTTTTCCAATCTCCCATACTCCCACAACCATAAATGACAAAATACAAGCATACTCAAGATCATTGTGCCCCACAGGGAAAAAGGCTGTTGCTATGTTTTGGAAACAGATCAGTCTTGGTATTTAAGCGTTGTTTGAACAAAGATTAACTGAGCCTGTTCTCCTCCCCCAGGTACTCAGACCCAGAACATATTGTTTTCACTCCAAGAAAGAGTCTGAATATCTCTTTTCTGAGAAAGATGAAGAAAAAGTACTTTTTTCATGAATTTAATGCTCATTAAAGTCAATAGTTGGAAAGCCTAGCTAATTAGCAGACTTCTTCAGAGGGCCTTTAAATAATATAGTGACTGTATTTTTATTATATTGAAATCTCCAAATATATAAAGTTAGAATCTTCAAGGTGGGAGGAAGAGGAGAAATTAGATTTCTCTAAGCTCCCTAGTGAGTCTGATGATGACTCATTTGGGGAAATGCAGTGTTGAATGGCCCTCCTAAAATGAGGACAGCTATTTTCTTGACTAAGTAGCATTATCCCTCCCGACTCTCCCCCTTTCTCATCCTCTCAGAGACTTCTCTCTCTCAGATTGCCCCATCTTTCTCGTGTATTATAATCACTTCCCCTCTACTGGTTTCTTCTCATACATTTAACTTGTTCAAGTACCTTTCATCTTTAAAAGCAGTCAAGGCACAGCCCTTGATTTAACCATAGGAAGCCCACTCCCCAGCACCCTGCCCACAGCTCTCTTCTTCCTGTGTAGCCAGCACTGCTTCTTCCAGCTTCTGAAAGCTGTAGTCACTGCCTCTTGCTGGTAACTGAAAGCACACTTCTTCGTTTGCATATTCCCTGACTTCTTGACAGCACTCATGACTCACCATCTCCTTTTCTGGAACACTGTTTGCTTGGCATTCACAATGTCACCCTTTTCCAGTTCTTTTTCCTTTTCCGGACACCGCTTTACAGAGAATTAACATTCCTCCTTTTCCCGCTGACCCTGAATCAAGAAAGAATCATGTTTCTTTCTTTATTTTTTATATCTTAACTGTTGAGTAGTGGATTTTCAAGCATACATAAAAGTGAAGAAAACAGTATAATGGACTAGGTGTACACATGACTGCATCTTAGCAATTATCAGTGCAATACACACCCATATTACTTTTTCTATACTTCATCCATTTCCTCCCCACTCCCTGACTTGAATCAAATCCCAGACATTATATTATTTAACCTGCAAATATTTCATCATATATATGTGAGAATATATAGATCTCTCTTACTATATACACTAAGAATTTCTTTCAAAGGAAAGATAATCACAATATCATAATCTCATCAAATGTAGTTGTTATAATTCCTTAATATCAGTCTAATAACAATCCTATTTTCACAATTTCTTCTCTCATAGATTTTAAAAAATTAATTTCGTTGAATTGAAATCTAAATAAGATACAAAGATAAAGATTCACTGGCATGTCCCTTAAGTATTTTAATTTATAGGCTCTCCTACTATATTCCCTGCCTCTCCTTGCATTTTATCTTGATTCAGTTGAAAACTCTGGGTCATTTGTCTTATAAAGTTTCATGGGATCTACAATTTGGTGAAGGTGTCCTTTTGGCATCATGTAACATGCATCCCAGATCCTTGTATTTTCTAGAAATTATTGGTTCTATCTAGAGGTTTGGTCAGATTCAGGTGGAATTATAAAAAGATTCCTTCATAGGTGATTGTGTGAAGCTCCATCAGAAGGTACCCGTCTGGTTTTCTCTCCTTTCATGATGCTAACAGTCACTGAATATGGTAATCTACTCCAATCATTCAATCAATTTCTTCTCTGGAATTATTCCAAAAGAGAAACTTTTTTCATCATGTATTTGGTTGTCCTGAGTTATGATTGTATAGGAAAAATAGGATAATCTACTGATACTTTCTCTTTAAACTCGTATTCAAAATAATAAAATTAGTTCCCTAGTATTATCGAAAGATTTCAAAAGACTTTAAAAAAATTATTAATGATTTTACGAGCTCAGGGATTAAACATAGTCAATCTGTTTCAATCCCTTGCAGTTATTCCAATTAATAATCAAATTTTCCTCCCTTTGGCTTGCGGCAGCGTATTCATGTTGATTTCTGGGTCACTTTGACATGGCTCTAGTTGTCTTCAATGGTATCCTTTTTGTGACAAACTGTTCCAGGATTATGATTTCCTGTCCCATACTGGGAAACAGCCAGTTCTCCAAAGAGCTCTGGAACCATTCAGTGAGAAATTTATTTAGATGCAACATTCTGGGTGCTAAGCATGCCCATTAACCTGATCAGTCTTACGTCTTTCCTTTCTTTCAGCATGGCCAGAAAACTCATTTCTCAGTGACACCATTGCAATTACTCATTTGATTATCCCACAATACACATATAAGAGTCTCAGAAAAATAGTACCATCAGCATTATATGGTAATATCTACAAGCACTTTAATATTTTCTTATTGGGGGTACACTTTTTTCCATAGATAATATTTTACTAGGTAAGAACAATAATATTGATATGTTTTAAATTTTCTTGGAGTGGTTCTTCTTTATGAGGTTATATCACCCAGTAGATACACAGTTATAATGTGATTATTATGCATTGCTTTTCTTAAAATTTAATTTTGTTTTAAAGCTATTAAAATCAGGTTTGTTAAAGAAAAATCCTCATTCTATCTGGATCAAAATCACTTTCAGGGCTAATTAAAAATGTAGCTTCCTGGATTCACGAAGCCAGAATTGCTGAGGAGATAGCCCGAGAATCTGAATTTTTAGCAGACTCTTTTTTTAGGTAAGAATGTCCCAGTTATTTTACCACAAATGAATTAAACAAGATGTAGACACCCTCAGCTTTCTAGTGGCTTGTGGCAAAGAAAGCCACAGGCCCTGGGCTGATTGCCTTCCTGCATGAACGGCCTCATTCATTTCTCTCAGGTACCTTACCCGCAGGATCATTTCAGTGAATACCATGAGGTGGAAAAAGACAAGGAAACACTGTCCTAGGTAACTTTTTTAAAAGTTTATTTCATTTATATATGTGTGTGTGTGTGTGTGTGTATATATATATATATATATATATATATTTTTTTTTTTTTTTTTTTTTTTTTTTTTGAAATGGAGTCTTGCTTTGTCACCCAGACTGGAGTGCACTGACATGATCACAGCACACTGCAACCTCAAAGTTCTGGGTCTCAGGCAATCCTTCTGTCTCAGCCTCTTGAGTTGCTGGGACTCTAGGCACGAGCCACTGTGCCAGGCTCTAGGCAGCTGCTATGCATAGTGAAATTTGAGGACCACCGCCTTGAATATCCGTGTGCTTGGGTTCTTCTGTCTAGGCCAGATTCCTTACTCACTACTCTGCAACCCTGTCTGAGACAATTCCATCACACCCTCGCTTCAATTCCCATAAACACAGATTTGCAGGGTCTCATACCTGGAATCTACAGCCATACCCCTCATTGTCTTTTGGCCATCAACTTTTAAATGTGTCCCAAAGGCTCCAAATCAATATGCATCAGCCCCAAGGTGGAAGGCAAATCTCCCATGTGTCCTAACTCAACTCACCAGGACTGTATCCCACCTTTCTGCAGTTTAGCAAATCATTTTAATTATAACAGTTGGGATGAAATGTTTCACCCCCACTAGATTGTATTGTTATTAATGGCAAGAACTTTATCTTCTGCAATTTAAATATTTCTCAGTAGTGTTAATATTACATTTTATATAAAGGATACTCAATAAACAATAACTTCCACCTGAACTCATTTCTGAGCTAGCAGAGGAATTGGAAAGGAGTTAGTTTTAATTCACCTCTGCTGCTTAGTAGCTATGTGACTTTAAACAAGTTAGTCTACTATTCTGATAATTAGGTTTTTCACCTGAAAAATGGAGAGGAGATAATTCATTTCATAGGGCCGATGTGGAAAAGCTTATAAAACACCTGGGGAAAACTGCTAGGCTACGGTAGGTGCTCAACAATCATCAGTGTCTTCCCCTGACATTTATCTTATGAGGGAGGCATTGGCTGCCAATCACAGATGATAAAGTGAAGACTCAAACAGGCAACAAAAGAGGTTCTCAATGTTATCTGGGGGTGGCACCCACCTTATAGGGTTCATGTGAGGATTTAATCAGATAACTCATTTACATGATCTAAGCTGAGCCTAGCTTGTAGTATGTATCCCCTTAAATATAAGCTTCCTAAGAACAAGAATTTTGTCTCTTCTCTTCATTACTGGGTCCCAAGCACCTAAAACTGTGTTTGCTGCATGGTAGAAACTCAATCCATATTTGTTGATACGTATTTGTTGATAACACAAATATTAATTCCCAATCCCCATTTGCAGTATTTCATTCATTGTGAACCTAACATTGAGAAGCTTCGTGCTCACCATGTATCCTGCCTGTGGCTGGTGTCCGTTCAGCTCACTTCTGCTGGACACAAGAAATAAGGAGAAAGGGCTCCTGTTTAGTGGCTTGACGGATCACGTAATAGAAAAACATTAAAACCCACCTGGGCAAAACAAAAAAGAAAGACATAGTGTGAGATGTAGCCAATCCCTGTGGGAGAAGGGGTTAAGAGAGAATATTGGAGTTGAACACCATGATTCAAGGGAGCAGCTTTGAAACAATGAAATAATCTAGAAATGATTATGATGTGGGTACATAGCAGGTGGTGGGGTAGAAAGGAGGCGGGGGGGAGAGAAAATTAGAAACAGCAGGGACAGGGCTGGCATTAGCACAGGCAGCGAGGTGAAAGCTGGCACTGGAATAGGATTAGGCTATTAGAACAGCAGCTGATTGCAGTCAGGACAAATGGACACTGAGCTGGTGCCAATAATGGCAGAAAATAAAGGAGAAAGCAAATAGAACCTGAAGTGGCAGTAAATTTAAAATTAGACAGATGACCATGTAGTCTAAGACCCATGTATTAATCCTTGCTTTCACTCTTCTGTAGTAATATATAGTCCTTACAGGCCTGGTTTCCTCCCCCTCCAATAACATTTCCCCCAAATATCTTGAAGGAATAAATGAAAGAATAAATTATAAATTACGGCTTTTTTGAGCACTAAGCAATTTCTAAAGGAATGCAAGGATCTCCTAATCAAATAGCTCTGTATCAATAATAGGACTTTTTAAAGGAGCAGATCTGTTGTGTGGGATAAATCAGAGATTAGTGTGCCAATGCTCCAAAGAAATGAGAGGAAGGTAGAAGAAGGTCTGCAGTAAGTAGATTTCAGTTTGTGCATAAATCAAAGAGAACCTGCAACCTGGTAGAGAAGTTTAACAGGCACTCTCAACCTTTGAAATGTTAAAAAATAGGATTGCTGTCAGAAAATAAGACTTGTCTTACAAGATAAGTTTTTATCTCTTATCTTTATTCAGAAAGGAAACATGAAGTGTCTGGATCAAGAACAGACTATTGCTCACAGATCACCTTCATAGCATTGTTCTTCATGCCCCAGTTGCCCAAGGGAATGGCAGGTTGAGGACCAGATGTACTTGCATGTTCAGGGGATGCAGCACAGAAGAGGAACACCAAAATTGTTGTTGTTATTTTTATTATTATTATTATTTGAGACAGTCTCCCTCTGTTGCCCAGGCTGGAGTGTAGTGGTGCGATCTTGGCTCACTGCAAGCTCCGCCTCCTGGGTTCACGCTGTTCTCCTGCCCCAGCCTCCCGAGTAGCTGGGACTGCAGGCGCCCACCACCACACTTGGCTAATTTTTTTTTTTTTTTTGTATTTTTTTTAGTAGAGACAGGGCTTCACCATGTTAGCCAGGATGGTCTCAATCTTCTGACCTTGTGATCCACCCGCCTCGGCCTCCCAAAGTGCTGGGATTACAGGTGTGAGCCACCGCGCCTGACCGAGCTCCAAAATTATTAAACTCTGAACTTCTGTAAGTGACTGACATATCTGCCCTTCCTTTCCTCCAGGGTGTGGGGAAGAGCGAGAAAAAGATTTCTGCTCTGGAAGGTAAACATTCTGAGTCCATGTGTAAGATTTAGGTTAAGGTCAAGATTTATCTGTTTTTGTTGTTTTCCCTATAAATGTCAATTTCTCCAGCACTATTTGTTTAAAAGCCCATCTCTCCTCTGCTGAGTTCTTCCTATAAGTTTGTCAAAAGTCAATTTGGCATCTTTGTATGAGTTTATTTCTGGATTCTCTATTCTGTTTTATCGATCAGTGTATCTATCCCTCTTGATTAGCTAGATAGTAATCCTACAGTAAGGTAGAATTCCTCCCATTTCATTCATATTCAAAATATTTTAAAGTTATTCTAGTTTCTTTTTATTTCCATATGTATGTTAGGATAATCTTATCTATATTTACAAAATATGTTACTAGGATTTTGATTGAATTTGTTTTAAATTTGTGTATCAATGTAGGGAAGACCTGACATCTTTACTATCATGTTGATCTTCCAATCAATGAATATGTTATATCTCTCAGTTTATAGCTATTGTCTTTTAATTTATTTTATCATGGTTTTTAGTTTTCGGCAGAGAAGCCGTATACATATTTTGTTAGATTTACACTTACATTTTATATTTTGAACAATTGTAAATGGTATTGTTTAAAAATTTTGTTGTTGTCTGTGTGTTTACTCCTAGTATATAGAAATAAAATTGATTTTTGTATATTTATCTTGTAACCTATGACTTTGCTGAGCTTGCTCATTAGTTTTTTATTGTGATAAAATATACATGAGATAAACTTCCTCATTATCATCATTAAGTTTACAAATCAGTTGCATTAAGTATCTAAATACCTTATGTAATCATCATCTCTATCTATCTCCAGAACTTTTTCATCACCCTAAAATGAAACTCTGTGCTTATTAAACAATAACTCCCAATTCTGCCCTCACCCCAACCCTTGGTAACTAGCATTCTACTTTTTGTCTCTATAAATTTAACCATCCCAGGTACCTCATATAAGTGGAATCATACAGTGGTTATCCTTTTGTAACTGTTTTCTTTCACTTAGTGTGATGTCTTCAAGGTTCAACTATGTTGTAGCATGTATCAGAATTTCATCGCTTTTTAAACTTAAATAATATTCCACTGTAGGGATAGACCACATTTTGTTTGCTCATTCATCTGTTGATGGACATTTGGGTTGTTTCCACCTTTTGGCTACTGTGAATAATGCTGCTATGATTATGGGTATGCAACTATCTCCTGGAGTCCCTGCTATCAATTCTTGTGGGTATATACCCAGAAGTGGAATTGTTGCAATATATGATAATTCTATGTTTAATTTTTGAGGACCTGCTGTAATGTTTTCCACAGTAGCTACATTGTCTTACACTCTCATTAAGAGTTCCAATTTCCTCACATCTTCGCCAATACTTATTGTTTTCTGTCTTTTAAATAATAGCCATCATCATAAAAGTAACATGGTATCTCATTGTGGTTTTAACTGCATTTCCCTTTTACTGGATTGTTGGTAATATTTTTGTAATTGAGTTGTAGGGGTTTTTAAATATATTCTGAATAATTAATTTCTTGTCAGATATGTCATTTGCAAATATTTTCTGCCATTCTCTGAGTTGTCTTTTCACTCTCTTTTTTTTTTTTTTTTTTTTTTTTTTTTTGAGACGGAGTCTCGCTCTGTCCCCTGGGCTGGAGTGCAGTGGCCGGATCTCAGCTCACTGCAAGCTCCGCCTCCCAGGTTTACGCCATTCTCCTGCCTCAGCCTCCCCGAGTAGCTGGGACTACAGGCGCCTGCCACCTCGCCCGGCTAGTTTTTTTGTATTTTTAGTAGAGACGGGGTTTCACCGTGTTAGCCAGGATGGTCTCGATCTCCTGACCTCGTGATCTGCCTGTCTCGGCCTCCCAAAGTGCTGGGATTACAGGCTTGAGCCACCGTGCCCGGCCTTCACTCTCTTCATAGTGTACTTTGATGCACAGAAGTTTTGAAATTTTGATAAAGTTTAATTTACCTATGGATTTATTTTGTTGCTTATAGCTTTTGGTATCATATCCAAAAAATTATTGCCAAATACAATGTCATGAAGATTTTCCCCTGTTTTCCTCTAAGAGTTTTATAGTTTTAACTGTGACACTTAGATCGATCCACTTTGAGTTAATGTTAGTATACAGTGTAAGACAAGGGCTCAAATTTGTTCTTTTGTTTGAAGATTCTAGGTCATTTGTGATCTTTATGATTTTCTATATAGACAATCATGTCATCTTCAAATAGGAACAGTTTATTTCTTCCTTTTGTATATGTGTGAATTTACTTTCCTTTTCTTGCCTTATTGCACTGGCTAGAGTTTTCAGCACTATGGTAAATAAAAACAGTGAGAGCAGACATCCTTGCTTTGTTTCCAATCTTAGGAGGAAAGCTTTCGCCTTTCGTCATTAGGTACACTGTTCGTTGTAGGTTTATTTTAGATGTTCTTTATCAGGTTGAGGCAGTTTCCTCCTTGGTTAAGACTTTCTATTTTTCATTTTTGTTATGACCAGGCACGTTCATAACTGCTCAACAAAACTTTGAATTAGTGGCTTCTTTAACATCCTTCTCAGACAATTTTAATATCTGTTTTGTTGGTGTTGGCATCTATTGATTGTCTTTTCCATTCAGTTTGAGATCTTCCTGGCATTTGGTATGAAAGTTTTTTAATATTATGTCATGAAACTGCATCTTATTTAAACCTTCTGTTTTAGTTGGCTGTGTCTGACATCACTTCTTCAGGGGAAGGTGTTGTTACTGCTAGCGGAGGGTGAGAATTATGGCTCCCCACTGACATTGTGGTGAGATTGGTCCCATTACCACTGGGCAGTATTGAAAGTCCTGACTCTCTACTAGGCCTTATCTGACCTCATCTCAGCAGGAGGAAAAGATGCTTCTGGAGTTGAAGTCAGGTTGCACCGACACTGTGTGTGTATGGAGGTAGGCTGGGGTGGAAGTGGAGACTCATTACCATATGGTGAGTAGTTTCTAGCTCTCTATTTGTCCTTCTCTGATACTACCCAGACAGGGACATTGGGGCACCTCATTACAGCCTAGTGAGGGTCAAAGTCAAGGCTTTCCACTTAGTCTTTGCTATCATGGACAGTGTAGGACCATACCATAGTTTTTTCTGTGGTGTTTTCTTGGTGTGCCTTCCTTGGACCCAAAGTTCCATAGCTGGCCTGCATTCCTCTCTCCACCTCTAAGATGTTTCCTTATGTTTATTTCATATTTAACATCCAGGGTGGTGATTAAAGGGAAGAATATGGAAAAGTATAGTTGATTTTGGAACAACATTAGTTTTGAACTGCACAGACCCACTTCTCTGAGTTTACTCAGGGATGACTGTACTTCTATAAATTTTATCTCCCTGGATGCAGAATTCTAAATGGACTGTGAAAGTTCATAACAAAGAAAACAGTGGGGAAGACAAATCTGGAAATGAAGAAAATAAAAATTAAATAGTGAGACCACGCATGGAGCTTGTAGCAAAGCCTGGATTGAATCTGCTGTGTCTTAAGATTGTGCCTCATTCTAAATTTAAGTCACCCTTCTCATTATGAAAGTGTCAGAACTTCTCAGTAGGTGTGGAGACAGTCTAAATTTGAGAAAAGAAAGGTACAACAAAGGTTTTGAGGAAGCAAGCTGCTAAGTGGATTTATTCATGTTTGAGAAATCAAATATATGGTTAATGCACTCTTTAACTAGAAGCCAACACTAGGGAGGAGTAGACAGAAATCACGGGGAGGGAGCCCCCTGACATTTCAAAAGACTTTGCCCTGCAACATCTCCACATTTAAGCTTTTAGTTAAATGTAGCCACATCACAAGCATGTTCCATACCCAGATATTGTCTGCACATTATTCCCAAAATGTTCCCTGGGTCCTGATAATATTAATGAGATTCTCCCCCACATTAGACCCCTTTGGCTTGAGTCAGGAACAGAGTTAATCAGGGGGACAATCCAGTAGCACCCATCTCTGGGTTGCAGAAATATCTGAAGTGACCAGGCAGTGTTTGGAGTCCCCTCAGTTAGCTGGCAAAGTGAGTTGACAGCTTCCAAGACCCCAGACTTTCCAGGCTAGTAAGGAGCTGAGGTTATAGGCTCCCTTATCAAATGCTCTTTGGCAGCTGCCATAGCCAATCCAAGTG
This sequence comes from Rhinopithecus roxellana, assembly GCF_007565055.1. Taxonomy (NCBI): domain Eukaryota; kingdom Metazoa; phylum Chordata; class Mammalia; order Primates; family Cercopithecidae; genus Rhinopithecus; species Rhinopithecus roxellana. The sequence continues at coordinate 98,014,770 of NC_044556.1, read as the reverse complement.
TAGTCCTAGAATAGAAATGACGTGGTTTCAGGAGCTGACAGATGGAACTTTAAGCCTTCCTTCCTGCCACATCTGAAGTTCTGTTTTAAAAAAATAGAAAACCGTGACAATAAACACTCCTTGAATGCCCTGTGGGAAAGTGTACCCCTCAGAATTCACTAAAGTGGGGTGAAGCAGTGGGTTGTGGTGTTGAGAAAACATCCCTTCCCCTTGGCAGGATATTGGAATCTCACAGAAGTTTCTGTGGCTGGGAAGCAAACATGCTCTCTGCCCCATTGCTCTTATTCATCTTTAGACCTGATAATACAGTTTAAACTTCAAGTTACACTTTAAAAGGCATGCATTTTTGACTGGGCGCAGTGGTTCATGCCTGTAATCCCAGCACTTTGGGAGGCTGAGGCAGGCGGATCACCAGGTCAGGAGATTGATACCATCTTGGCCAACATGGTGAAACCTCATCTCTACTAAAATACAAAAAATTAGCTGGGCGTGGTGGCGCATGCCTGTAATCCCAGCTACTTGGGAGACTGAGGCAGGAGAATTGCTTGAATTTGAGAGGCAGAGGTTGCAGTGAGCTGAGATCACGCCACTGCACTCCAGCCTGGTGACAAAGTAAGACTCCCTCTCAAAAAATAAATCAATCAATAAAAGGCATACATTTTTAACTTTTACCTAAGGAAAGCATCCATTTAAAGAGTCTGAGAGACCTACTGTAGGAGCACTCAGTGATGTTTTAATTGTATTTTATTGCAAAGTATATAGTTGTAAAGAAGTATGAAGGGTAACAAGGTCAGAAAGCTGCTCAGAGAAATAAAATAATGCCTCTCTTGAAGAGAAAAAAAGGGGACAGCTTTTTCATGCCGTTGGTTTGAAGTAGCTGAATGGAGGAGCTAAAAAGAAAAATTCTGTTTCTTCAGCCTGGAGACGGCCACATGGTCAAGGATGCCAAAGGAAAGCAGCTCTCAAGAAAAATGTTGCTTACTCTAAACACATTGGAATAAGCCAGTACCACACAAACGTTTATCTCTATGGCTAAAATTAAATACATATTGTGTTTTTTGGAACATTTTTACCTTTACCCCTGAGATAATGACACTGACTTAGCTCACGGAAAGACTGTGGGCATTAATTAATTAATTTTGAGGCAGAGTCTCACTCTGTCACCCAGGCTAGAGTGCAGTGGCACGATCTCAGCTCACTGTAACCTCTGCCTCCCGGGTTCCAGAGACTCTCCTACCTCAGCCTCCTGAGTTGCTGGGATTATAGGCATGTGCCACTATGCCCAGCTAATTTTTGTATTTTTAGTAGAGACAGGGTTTCACCATGTCGGCCAGGCTGATCTCAAACCCCTGACCTCAGGTGATCCGCCTAGTCTGGTCCTCCCAAAGTGCTAGGATTACAGGTGTGAGCCACCGCACCCAGCCTGTGGGCGTTAATTTAAATAAAGTGTATGTGAAGCACTTACTTACCATCCACAAGGAGACCTAGATCTGAGGTTGTTTTTCGTATTCTCATATAATAAAGGTTGCATTCTGTGATGTAATATGGCTTTAGTTTCTATTGTAATTTTGGCAACAAATAATTCTTCATCTGCACATGATTTTTATCAGCCAGGTGACAAGTCAAGTGCTATATAGAGGACAACCAGATGTCAATCAGAAAACTTGGTTCTGCTTATTGATGTCACTAATTGTATTTCAGACAACATATTTTCTTGCTTTATTGTTTGTTTTTGTCCTGGTTTCCTAAGTTACAATTGTTTCATACCTGAAAATCGAATACTTGTGAGTTGCTTTGAGATCTCCTGGTGATGGCTAGAAAAAAATCATAGAAACAAATGCAACATCAGAATGAGAACAGTTAAATACTGACAGGGTTGGGTCCAGAAAAACATTCCTACTTATTTTTTAACCACACCATCCTTTGCTCCTGCATTTCTTTCTACAATTTTGTCTCTCTGACATCTACGTGCCCCAGTCTGACACACCTCTCTTCTCTCAGGAGGACTAAGATCTTTCCAGACCTCAAAGGGTAAAAGTTCCCAGCTCTTTCCCTTCAGAAACAGAAAGTCAAATTCACTGATCTCTGTGGAAAGTACTCTTAATGACAAATGTTCAATGATGTTCAATGACAAACTTACTTTACCTTTCTTCTCACTTAATAGCCCTCTCGACTGGGTGCTGTGGCTCATGACTGTAATCCCAGCACTTTAGGAGACTGAGGGGGGAGGATCACCTGAGGTCAGGAGTTTGAGACCAGCCTGGCCAACATGGTGAAACTCCCTCTCTATTAACAATACAAAAATTAGCCGGGCATGGGGGCGGGAACCTGTAATTCCGGTTACTTGGGAGGCTGAGGCACGAGAATTGCTTGAACCTGGGAGGTGGAGGTTGCAGTGAGCTGATATCGTGCTACTGCACTTTGGCCTGGGAGACAGAGCAAGACTCTGTCACACACACACACACACACACACACACACACACACACACAGCCCTCTCTTTACAGCAAGGCTCTCTGGTTTCCTGGGTAAGGGATCTCAGCGCGGTTTTTTGACACAGGGAGGGTTTGGAGAAGGTCCCAAACATCTATGTGCCCGCAAAGTGATGGGCTCTAGAGGCAATGTCTCAGGGATCACATTATGAGTTTTCAAGCTCAAGATGATTTAACAGACCTTGTACCCACCCTCAGTGCACTCTGCTCCCTTTCTCATTCAACATCTACTGGAACCAGTAGTGATGTCCACTCATACTGCAGGTGCCTGAGCACCATCCTGAAGAGGAAGACGTTTTGTGAGGCTCCAAGCCCTGAGGCTGCAGATAAACCATGGAAGACCTGCTTATGAGCTCTGCAGTGGCCCTACATGGGGTGTTAGGGGAATAGGCAAAGCAGCTTCATGCTACAAAGGGTAGGGCCTCACAGGCTCATCACCCCATAATTGGCACATAACATTTACACACACAAAAAATTATTAGTTGAAGAAATGAAGGGTGAGAGGGAATAGCAAAGCAAAAGAGACAGGTGACAAGAGAAGGGCTATTGGAGGTGTCAATTTATGCCAAAGAATAGAGAATTCCCCTACCCCCATTTGTTTTCTTTACCTTAAAAACAGAACACATTGTTTGGATATGATAGTATAAAATGTAAAATCCTCTGCTTTCCTGTAATTATCATGCTGGCTCTTTCCTCCCAGGCTCTAATTGATTCAGCTGAAGCTCTTTGACCCCCTGCTTATAGGCTTAGCCATGTTCCAAACTGGGATGATACTGGCCCTAGGTATAGGGGGAGTCGCTGTGGAGGACTCGTAAGACCTGGGCCAGTGTCCAGCATTCTGTCATCCTTGCTTGCTACTGGCTCTGAAGTAACTGTGGCATCTTGCAAATTTCATCCCCTACACTTAGGGATCTGTAGGGTCCTGTTACTCCCCTGCCTACAACCCTTCACTGGCCTCTCATTGCTCTTAGGATATAGACAATCCTCCATCCCTTAACCTGGTGGGCTGCCCCTGTGGCCGTAGTTTTTAGCCTGCCTGCTCCTCTTACTGTCAATGCTTGGGTTACATTCGGTCCCTCCTCATCACCATAATGGTCTTCTCCACTACAGAGCCATTGATCATGCCATTGGCTGTGGCTAGAACACTTTGTGTGGCATGAACACTTTCCCTTTCTTGTTTGCCTAGTTAATTCCTGTTCACTCTTGATCTGCTCATTAGGTCAGATCTTTCTCTCATAGCATCCCACAGTGCTAGGCACCTTTCCCTCTGAGCACCTGGCACAGTTGCAATGTTAGACATTGGTCATAGGTTGGCTTCCCTGGGGACTGACTTTGGGACTCTGAAGTTTGTTTGTGAGAGGTACGTTGGTGAGGAATCCTGGGAACAATCAATGTGTAAGAGAGAGAGAGAGGCATAAGGAGGAGTTGAACTGTGATGCAGTTGAAGCAGGTATCTCAGATGAGTCAACAGGGTGCACTGGAGCTAGAACGGCCCTTGAAGTTGCCTGGAATGGAACAGGAGGGCTGGACCTTTGCAACTCACATTGGCCATCACTGCATCAAGACTCTCCAGGGAGGAGGTGCAACCTTGAGTGGGAAAGCGTTCTTCAGCAGGGGGCGATTACTAGAACAGACTCAACAGTGAGCCATTAGTAGGCAACACTCCCACCCGCTAGGAAAGGGAGGGCCTCAGTCCTGAAGGGGTCCACTGCAGGGTGCACTACAGCATTTGTGTTATTTAATCAGTGCCTTACTCAACCACCATATTGCAAGCTTCTCAAGGAACTTTTTGTTTCATAAAGGCTTAGTGTAGTACTTGGCACAGTGTAGGATCTTAGTAAGTATTCATCGGAAAAAAAAAAATGAATCCAGTCTTGCTGTGACCCCTAATTAGGGCAACCAACTATTCAGGTTTGCCCAAAACTATCCTGATTTTAGCACTGAAAGTCCTACATTTGAGGAAACCTTCAGTTCAGGGAAAACTGGGGCAGTTGGTCACTCTACCTTTAATATTCTTAAGTACTGTTTACTGACCCAGAACAGAACTCACCAAAACTGTTGACATATTCTGCTAATAATCTGTTTTCCAGGGATTGGCTGGAATTACTTCACTACCTTAAATGCTCACTGTTAAATGGGCCAGTATCAGCCCAGTTTGGAACATGGCTAAGCCTGTAAGAGGCAGTCAGATACTGACTTTAGTTTGGCTTTTCTATTTTCTTTTTTTTTTTTTTTGAGACGGAGTCTCGCTCTGTCGCCCAGGCTGGAGTGCAGGGGCCGGATCTCAGCTCACTGCAAGCTCCACCTCCTGGGTTTACGCCATTCTCCTGCCTCAGCCTCCCGAGTAGCTGGGATTATAGGCGCCCACCACCTCACCCGGCTAGTTTTTTGTATTTTTTTTTTTTAGTAGAGATGGGGTTTCACCGTGTTAGCCAGGATGGTCTCGATCTCCCGACCTCGTGATCCGCCTGTCTCAGTCTCCCAAAGTGCTGGGATTACAGGCTTGAGCCACTGTGCCCGGCCGGCTTTTCTATTTTCTATAAATAGGTCCTATTGTCCCTTTCTTTTTCGACATCAAGCCTCTGGTTTCTGACCTACTTAGCCCTTTATGCTAACCCTGCAAGTCTGTTCAGATTCCTGATCTCAGGACTCTCTACTGAACTTACCTTGTTATCTCCAGCATACCTCTCATTCTCTTCCCACTCTTTTCCCATTCACGTGAAAACATGGAGATGGTGTGATGTGTTGACACCTGTTATGTGTTGGAATCACTGTCTATCTTTTCAAAACTATAGACTCAGTGGGAATCGCAGGCTTCCTGGATCAGAAGCAAGGTCAACAGTATAGACAGGACAGTGTGATCTGTGTTATCATTGTGAGTCTGAGCCATTCAGAGATAGGAAGATAGAAAACCTGAGGAATTCTGATACTGATGGCAAATCAGTCTTCCTAACTTGCTTTTGACAAAGTGCTGGGTGATCGCTTACTCCCTCAACAAATATTTCTGATCTCAGTAATCACTCTCAATATAAGATTCTAAGATGAAATAGGAAATACAAAGAACCTCGTTTTCCTGGCAACTATGATTTTTTACTTCATTGGCACATTTCATTCTTACACTAAAAATCAAAACAATGAAAATAAAAATACCCCCTTTTCTTCCCTCCGTGTAGCTCATTGCATGTAGTTCCATACTTCCTAAATGCAACAGCCCTTCAATAATCTCCTTCATCGCTCTCCTTTACCAAAAAGCAGTTTTATTTTTCTATCCCTTCTCAATCTTTATGAATATGTCTAAAATGGCTACTTAATTACTTTTGTTCAATGTTGTCCCGATGAATGCAGAGATTATTGGTATTTGTTCCATTCAAAGGAGAAATAAATTAAACTGATGAAGAAACAGGCAGCCAGTCTGGCGTCACTCAGCACACAGACCTAGTTTTATTGAGAGAACAGGTGGAAATCTCCCGAGCTCTGGGCATATCTGCAGATGAAAACACACTGCCTTCATTTTACAGTGGTGCAAGAGAGAAGGGCTATTGGAGGTGTTAATTTATATCAAAGAACAGAGAATACTCCTCTCTTTTTTCCTTACCCTAAAAACAAAACAAATTCTTTGGATATGATAGTATAAAAATATAATCCTCTGCTTTCCTGTAATTATAATGCTGGCTCTTTCCTCCCAGGCCCTAATAGCAATGTTCCCACAGATATCCAACAAAAGAAAAAAAAAATCAGAGACATTGCAGTTCTTAAGTGCTGTTAGGCAACTTTAAGCAATGTTCACGAGTACATATTTATACATTATTCTATGTAGACATGGCTAAGGAATAGTGTATGCATTTTGCAGAGTAACCCAAACTATTCATTATCAAAGAATCGGTGTGCATTGAGGTCCCTGCAAGACTGTAACTCTACTGGATATCTTCCTTTGACGCTTCAGAAGGTACTGCCATCTTCTGCGTGGTCCCAGGGTCACTTGTGAGCACTAATTATCAGTACGCAGCAAGAGCCAGTTAAAATAAATTCCGAGTTGGCGGCTTGTTTGTTATTACCCGGACATACAGCTCATAAACTACAGCATTTAAATACTGATGAGGCACAAAGAAATGTTTAAAATTGGGGAAATCTTTCCATTGAGATAACTGATTTTTAAAGTGATCTTCCCTCTGATCAGGTTTCACCTCAAGGACTGAAGAGCTAGCTCTCACTGCAGGCCCTGGGGGTGACTTCTGTAGTCTGAATTCATATTAAGGCCATCTTGTGTCAAATGCTCAGTCTGCAGGGTATCTTGGATAGACAAATAATTTTGGAAATGGGTACATTTGACAAATAACCTTTACCGGTTAAATGAGGTGAAATAAAAATAAAATATGTTGCATAATAATTATTATAAAAATATCTATAGATGCAATTGGTTCTGTAAGTAGCTAAGAACATTTTACCAAATTAGCCTTTTGAAATTAACACCATAACCACATAAGAATGAAACAGAATGGTATTAGATGTTATATTTGTGTGTGTGTGTGGTGCATATGTGTGTGTGTGTGTGTATGTGTGGTGCAAAACTGGGATTTTTTTTTTTTTTTTTTTTTTTTTTTTTTGAGCTGGAGTCTCGCTCTGTCGCCCGGGTTGGATTGCAGTGGCGGGATCTCAGCTCACTGCAAGCTCCGCCCCCTGGGTTTGAGCCATTCTCCTGCCTCAGCCTCCCCAGTAGCTGAGACTACAGGTGCCCGCCACCTCGCCCGGCTCGTTTTTTGTATTTTTTTAGTAGAGATGGGGTTTCACCGTGTTAGCCAGGATGGTCTCGATCTCCTGACCTCGTGATCCACCCGTCTCAGCCTCCCAAAGTGCTGGGATTACAGGCTTGAGCCACCGCGCCCGGCCAAAACTGGGATTTTATGCAGGACACAAACACAATGTTTGAATCATTGCTAAAAATTTCAGAATATACAAGTAAGCATTAAATTCTACTATTTGAAAAGTTTATCAGAACTATTATCTTGTAGGCAATTATTACGGTCGCTATCCCTTCAATCTGGGTATCCACACAGCTTCTCCTAGTCTTTTCATTCAAATTCTGCTGTCAGAAGTCACCAAGCCCACCTTGTAGTTAAATCCAATGTCCTTTTCATCAACTCATTTGGACATTTTTCAGCAGTTGACACTTTGACCATTTTCTGAGTCTTAATATCTTCCTTCCAAATGTCAGACATTGTAGCCAGGCCTAGCGGTGCATGCCTGTGCTTCCACCTACTTGGGAGGCTGAAGCAGGATGATCCCTTGAGCCCAGGTGTTCAAAGCCAGCCTGGGCAACATAGCAAGACCTCATCACTAAAAAAAAGAAAAAAGTCAGGTCAGACATTGTGATAGGTATTTTGCACAGGTCATGTGATTTAATCTGTGTGAACATTTCCATTATACCAAACCCAACATTACCATGAAACAAACTCACCTTCCCTTCCCTACTTTTTTGGTTAAAGCACCATTATCTTAGTTTCAGGTTGGAAACCTCAGTATGTTTCTGCATCATAATCATTACAGGTTAGGAAGACATATTAATTATCCATTAAAACTGCCCTCAGCATTATTTCCCCCTTCTATCCCCTCTCCTTTGCTTCCCTTTCGGACTTTAATGACTAGAACTGGGCCCTAGCTATACTTACTAGCTCCAGTGCCCCTCTCAATGATCTAGCTTGTGCATCCCTGGGTGGGCCAGTCTTCCTAACGCCATGCCTTCAGTATTCGTTTTCTCCTGACTAATGACAGTCTCACTTGACTGCACTCTGGACTCAGGTCAGTCCTCAGGTCAAAGTACTCAGGAACTTCCGTCAAGTCTTCAAAGGCCCGCATCTCTCACTCTCCTGAACTGATGCAATCTCTCACTACTCCTCAACATACTTTAGTTGCCAATATTATTACTATTTAATAACCAGGCTGAATGAAAAAATTCAGAATGGTCATTCAATAACACTGGCAATTACATTGTATTATGATACCTAATGGATCCGGCACTTTGCTAAGCGCTTTCCAAGAAATCACTATGATCTTTTTATCCCCCAATGGGGTGGCTAGTAGATGAGGAAGCTGAGATTGAGAAGCTTGCCCAGGGTGCTACATCTGGAGACTGGCACAGGTGTGCCTGGTGGTGGCATCTCCGCCTTGAGTCACTATGCTGTATCCCAAGTGACCATCCTACTGCTGGTCCCTGGCTGGGACCTTCACTTTGGCTTGTACTGGCCTCCTCAAATGCCCTCACCCTCAATCTCCAAGGACCAGGTGTCCCACAAAACTTTTCCTAATGTTGGAATCAGAAAACAATACCCCAAATGAAGGCCTCAGAAGCAAAAGTTATTCTCTGACCTTCTTCTACCCTCCTGTCTCTCAGTCCCAATCTCCCCCAAGGCTAGTCAGAGAAACTAGAATCCCTCTTCCCCAAGGCAGGTCATAGAAACCAGAACGCCTTTTCCCCACAGCCATCCCTAAAACCAAAAAATATGACTAAGTGTCCCCCTCCAATCTTTCTGTGTAAAAATTTATTTAAACATAAATAAATTTCCTGACCTACCTCGTTTGATTGTATATTATAAGACCCCCATTCCAGGGCAGGTGCTGCCTCACACCCACAAGGAAGGAATGTGTACTCAGAGAGGCTGAGAAGAATCTAGACAGACAGGCCTTGCTGGGTTTCCCCTCTTAGTCTGTTAGCATTCAATCATTCCCTTTTGGTCCAGTTATATTTCTATATAGCTATCCATACTTCTTTGAACTAAAGCATAAGAACTGACAATTTCACCTGTATCTTTGGGTCTCCATTCTGAAGGCTCCTTTGTCACATACAACTATGATCAAATAATTGTGTATGCCTTTTCTCTTATCAACCTGCTTTTATCAGCTGATTTTCAACAAACCTTTGGAAGGAGAAGAAGTTTTCCTCTAGCCTTGACCTTATCCACCGGAATCCTCAGGGACCTCCCTTCCCTTGAGTTTATTGTTTCGCTGACTACTTGCAGGACACCAGCTAGCACTGGAATTTCATGACCCTGTGTTGCTAATTGGTGTGTGTTTATACTCCAAATAAAAAATGAGCAATTTCCTTGAAGATCTGTGCCACATTTCACTTCCACAGCAGTGGGTATCATTTTGTGTTTTAGAAAAATGACTAAAATTGGTTTCAATAGTAGCAGCTAACGATTGTGAAAAGTGTTTGCTAAGCACCAGTTAGCAAACTAATTGCTTTGCATTCATTATTACAATCTGCCTCCAGAAAAGCTCTCTTCTTTTAACACTTGAGCTCTAATACTTCTAGACAACCCTTGGATTTACCTCTTTACAGAAGAACTAAGCTCCCTTTAGAAACCATTTAATTCCATTGTTGTAGAACAGACAGGGGTATAGCGCTTAATGTGGACCCCTTCACTGCCTCCACCATCTGACTAGGGGCTCCATGTCTGATCTGAGGGGTCTGGAAATATATAGCCACATGCAAAGGAACTGGAAGCGACAGCCCATAACTTAAGTGTGCAAATGGTGTAAAATTACATTGAATTGTTTGCACAGAGATTCTATTTACCCATAAAGATAATGATTCACTGTTACGTTATTTATAGTTGTCTCAGAATACTGATTTTTAGTCATTGCTTAGAATTTAAAAAATTTAATAAGCCCAGGCTTTTAAATGAAGGTAGTAGCTTAAATTAAATTTTTAAAAGTGTTCCTTAAAAAGTGTTCACTTCTTCAGTGAACTCTACATTCTTTCTCTAGCCTCATTGATTGCATCTTTTTCTTTTTCCTTGGTTCGCAGGTATAATTGTCAGGAAAATCATATTCATATCCATCTTTTCTAAGTGGGTTGTTCGTTTTAATTCTTTATTTTCAGAGATGGGGTCTTGCCTTGTTGTCCAAGCTGGAGTGCAGTGGCATGATCATAGCTCATTTCCACCTTAAATTCCTGGGCTTATGCGATCTTCCTGCCTCAGCCTCCCGAGTACCTGGGACTACCGGCACATGTCACTATGCTGGGCCAATTTTTTTTTAAATTTGTGGGGTTATTTGGTTGTTGTTTGAGATAAGGTCTTGCCCTGTTGCTCAGGCTGGAGTGCAGGGGCACCATTACGGCTGACTGTAGACTTGACCTTCTGGGTTCAAGTGGTCCTCCCACCTCAGCCTCCTGAGTGTGCACCACCGCAGCCAGCTATTTTTAAAATTGTTCATAAAGATGGGTTCTTGCTATTCTCAGTGGATTTGGCTGGGTCTGAGTGGGATCTTGCAACAGGACTTTTTACATATTATGTACGAAGGGAAATAAATACACAAGACGTTCTCATTTTGCAACTTGGGTAAAAAGCTATTTCACAATCACTTGGCCAGATATTCTGCATAACACTCATAAAATACTTCTCCTCTTTTTGCCTTATATATAGCCATGGAACCTTGAAATCTATAGATGTAAGGAACACAGATGATCAGCTGGAAAGAAAACAAATGTGAGTGCAGTGATTAGGCTCTTTCAGACCCTCCACAGTGACCCGAGAAGTGTTCCAGGTGGCACAGCTAGGTTTCCACACTGACCCACTGCGCTTGTCGTCCTTCTCCAGACAGTGCTCCTCTTGGAGGGAGTCACCAAGGGAAATATGTGGTGTCAATGTCTGGCTCTGCCCCATGCCCTGGGCTCTGCTTCACTCGCCAAGACAGGGGTCCCTGGGGCAGCCTGATCTCCTTCTCAGCTCCCCAAATTCTGAGGGAAAAATTAGATAGACTGTGACAAAAAGGCAGTCTATTATTTTACTTTTTAATAGAGTTCTGCCAGCTATAGCACGTGCCATAAATTACAGTGACCTTTAAAATCTAGTTTGGTCACTGCTGAATGGGTGAGAATAGGCTTGGTTCCAGTTTTTAAGGTCACACTGTCCTAAATTGCAATGCATCACACCATGTACTAAGTTGGTAACAACCGCTTAGAGGAAAGCTTTCGTTATGCAAGGGAGAACATAAAAAAGGGCACTTATCCCAAATGAATGCAGCAATTTAAACCGAAGATGTTTACGCAGGGAAAGAACAAAGTAAGGCAGGAGTTTGGGGTCAACTAGGCTGTCTTTGAACATCCATGGACTCATTGGAAGGTCTGAATATCTGGTGACTGATGGGCTCGGGGTGTCTTGTCATTGCTTAGAAGTGAAAATTAAATGCTGAGTTATGTGGGTGAAAATATTTATGTTTGCATTTACACATGGAATTTAAACCAAAGATACAATTCTAAGTCCCCCAACCACTGAATGGATCCCTTCTCTCAGTCAAGGGCATTCCAAAGTTAATCTGAAACACTCGTTCAGGCTGTGATGGAAATGAATGGTTGGACACGCCTCCATGGAAGGAATTCAGACACAACTGCCCAGCATGAACATTCAGACTGAGACCTTAAGTCTAGCAAAACAGACTCTTTGTAGCTTTAAATAAAATGCTGACATGACAGCAGGCCCTGACAGCAACAGAAATATTTTACCCCAAAATATGTTTCTTTGATATATTTCGAAATGGCCCTGCAAAGCTGTCTCTTGTGGGAAAAATCTACATTCTATAGAGAATCCTCTTCCCTTTCTGGGTACTTTTTCTGATCTAAGAGAGAATTAACTACGTCTGGAAACTTTTTAAGTCTGATAGGAAACCATTTATAATCTATTCTCTCGGAAGCCTGCTACCTGGAGACTTTGTCTGCAAAATAAGAACCTTGGTCTCCTTCACCCCTTATTTTAAACCAAACACACCCTTCTATTGATTCTGAGTCTTTAGATAAACTCTTTCAACTAATTGCCAGTCAGAAAATCTTTGAATCCACCTATGACCTGGGAGCCTGCCCATCTTGAGTTGTCCTGCCTTCCCAGACCAAACCAGTGTATATCTTACATGTATTGGTTAATGTCTTATGTCTCCCTAAACATGTAAAAGCAAGCTGCAGCCCAACCAACTGGGACACATGTTGTCAGGACCTCCTGAGGCTATGTCACAGGCATGTCCTTAACCTTGAAAAAATAAACTTCTACATTCATTGAACCTGTGTCAGATACTTTTTGGCTTCCAGTCATTTATGTAAATAATAAAACCAAGAGGATGAAAAAGACTCTCAAAACTTAGCTAATTTCTTCACCTAAAATAAATAATATGGACATTTATTTATGTACAATTTTAGCAGCAGTGTCATCTTCATATGTAGACAGTAAGTTACTTCATGGTAGAAGATAAGATGCTTAGCCTGAGGGAATTTTCTATACAAAGAGAATAACCACTTAAAAGGAAACGTCTTAAAACAAATTTTAATCATTTTGTATGGAAATACTATTCACTTACTTTATGTCTGTAAACATAGTTTAATGTCATGAAAATTGTGTTAATGAAATAACATTTCATGATGAAAATAATGAAAATCTTATGAAAATAATGAAAGTCTTATGAAAATAATGAAAATCAATTTTTTCCATAAGTATTCATACTTTGTAATCATATTTACCCGGGTACATTCTGTCATAGGCTTAAAATGTGGCTTTTCCACATTGGTAAAAATTTGCTAGGCCACCTGTGTGTGGTTTGTGGCTCTGAGTACACTGTGGTGCCCGCTTTAAGAGCAGCATGTGAGCTGCCATGCTACCATTTAAGTGAGGCTCCAGACTTAGGTAAAAGTTGTTCAGTAAGACAGGTTGTCATGTCTCTAGAGGATGTGACCATTTCTCTTTCTCAGTATGAAAAAGAGAGGTCAGACTGTTCTGCTCAGATGCTGAGTGCCACAGGATGCTAAGGGAATGGTGCAAGTACTGTGGATGCTTTCACAGAAACGAAGAGACTGCCTACTATTTTAAGGCCGCCTAAGTGATTGCACAGTGATTATTGCCAAGACTTTCAAATTTTTTATTGTATCATCAAAACTCGTAATGTCATCTATGTTGACACAAAATTTGGGTAGCAATTGTTAAAATAATTGAGAGGCCATTAGGCTGAGATGGCCCCAGAGCCCTTTGTTTCCTAGGTAAACAAATCCAACCAAGCCCAATTCAACATAAATAGTAGAATAAAAATTAAAAAAACAAAAAACAAAAAAAAACCTTTACCGGTCAGAAACCACCAACTAGCCCAGTGACTTGCCAGTAGATCATACCCAATTAAGACAAATACGTAGCTGTAGCCAATCAAGTAATTGCGTTGCTTTGCTTGCATGTTCAGCCTATAAAACCCCGCACCTCTTGCTGCTAGAGTGAAATTCTCTGAACCTCTTCAGGCTGTGAATGCTATCCAATTCATGAATCCTTTAATGTTCAAATAAATTCTGTTGAATTAATTTTGTCTTAAATTTTTCTTTTAATACAACTCTCTCCTTTATTTTCTGTGGGTTGGAAAGGCAGAGTAATACTTTTATTAGAACTGTGGGCAAAGTAAGTATGTTTGTGCCCTGAGTGAAGCAAAGAGGGCTTACTTCTTATTAAAAGTGCTTTCCTACCAGGGCATGAAAAATACTTTAAAAAGCATTTTCATTTACTTCTGGGTCCTGTACTGCACTCCAAAAAGCCGAGTTTGCCTGACAGTACAATTAGATAAGAGAGATGTTAGGAAAATTGACTTCAGCAATTTTATATCTTGCCTCACACAAAAGGCTTGGATGCACCAAATTTCCACAATGTAAAACCCTTGCAAAACAAAAAAAAAAGTCACCATAGGAAAATCTTAAACGTGCTACAGAGACAGATTTAAAACGTTACTGGGCATAGTCAAATAAAGTAAATGGTATACTGTGTCATTTCAATTTCAGCTATAAGTTACAGAGAAACTTTTGTTTCTAAATTTGCCATATATGCATTTCTGAAACCACATCCTACAGGGACTGCCTTCCTAAGTTGAGGATATCAGTATTTATCACAGCTCTTCCTGGCATGGAGGCTTTGACAACAACAAATACCAAAATAAATGTATTATGCCACACAATCAGGAGGCTCTGCTCTCACTGAATTCTGAATAAGAGACAGATAATCCTGTTCTAATTCTCCAACATGTGCTTCTGCCAATTTCAAACTTTTCTTCTTTGAGACAAATAGCTGTTTTTAGTAAGAGGTCAGTGTCAGTGTACTAATGATAACTTTAAAGAGTTAAGAAGATTTTGCATTGACTATTTCAGTTATCTTGAGGTCTCCAGATTTATAGATATCTCCTCATTCATTTTCCAAAAGGGCCATAAAGCTGGTTTGGAGAAAGTATGAGTGTGATTTTTTTCTCAGGTAAAAAAAAAAAAAAAAAAAAAAAAAAAGTGACCCCCACGTCAGTAATCTAAACACTACTTGAATTTTTTTTTTTTGGAAGTCATGCCAAATTTCTGTCTTCAGAAAATGTTTCTTTTTTCTCCCACTTGTCTTCTTCAACTTTTGAACAAATACTTAAAAAAATCTTGGTGGAATGATTACTGTAGAAAGAAGCCAGTGTCATAAATGGAGTGATCCGGGCTAAACTTTATCTGTCCTGGGAACCTCTTTTACATGATTTATTTAGAGACTACTCCCATGCCTTGGTCTCTCCTCCCTTGGATTTCTGAGAGCTTAGGAACGCCCACAGATACTCTCTGTTCTCTCCTCACATGGAATGTATCTGCTACTTTGAAATCAACATCCCTACCAGACACGTGTCACATTTAAGTTCACACACAGTACCATGTCCTGGAATGATAAGGCTTTCTGCTGCTGTTCTACCCTGAGGGCATTCTGTAGGCATCTTAGGAACTCAATCTTGAAGGATCAAGCTAAGCAGGTGAGTTCAGCTTGTATTCATCACCCAGAATCCTCTAGTATTCACTTTCACCTCCAACTTCCCACTCTCTCTCACCTCCAGCTAAAGGGTTCCCAAGGTCAGTTCTGGCTTAGTTACACCGTTCATCTTCTACCTCCTTGTCATGCCTGCAGCAAGCTGTGCTTCTGTTCTCTGAGAGGCTGACCCAGAGCTCCTCCTGGTTGACCAAGCTCGCTTCTCCCTGAGGACCAAAGGGCAGCATCATCGGCCAGAGACAAAAAGAACCCTGGGGAAGACATCCTCCCTTACTTTCCTGCCTGCTGGAGTGGGGGCCAAGGCAAAACTTGCTCCTACTTTTCTACTTTGCCCTTTACATTAACAACAACAATTTGAAGGGTATTAAGGTTTAATGTATTCTCTGCGGATTCAAATGAGTTCCTAAAATTAAGTACTACACTCCATTACTTATTAATGACACCTGATTCAGAAGTTTTTCTTCATGTACTTCCTCATTTTCTGGACTTTGAACTTCCCTCTCATGTTAGAGCCAAGCAGCTGTAGCAAATAGCCATTATTTTTTCCTACATTGCAGAAAATAGAATAACACTCTCCAAGTATAATCCAGCTTCTGTGATTTATATTCATTAGCACCTCAGGATTCTGCACCACACCAAGCCTTGTGACCATCCGGAATGTTGCAGACCCAGTTATGGCCATGATGCATGTCTCTATTCTCCAAGGATTCTCTATTCTACCCTTAGCCAATGATCTGCCCTCATGACAGCAGTCTTCATTGCAGGGATATGGTCAGCAGGGAGGAAATATGCTTCCAGGGCAGCACACTTGGATTCCTCTAAAAATCATATACTATCCCTCTAAAGTCACCTACATTTTTCCATCTCCCTGTCCCCTAGTCGGTAAGATATTTAAGCATCCGAACCCCCATTGAGATATTGGACAATCACTCTGTAATTCTTTCTGTGTGGATGGTAGTAATAAATGTGTATGCCTTTTCTCATTAATCTGCCTCTTTGTGAGTTGATTTTTCAGCAAACTTTCTGAGGGGAAAGGGGAAGCTTTCCCTTTGCCCTGAAGCTGGTAATAATTTGCTCATGGCAGCACATGGTACAAAAGGTAGAAGGTTGCTGAGTGAGCGACCCACTGTCAGGAGACTGGCCCAGGATCAGAGTGCTTACCCGGCTCATCAGGGGGCACTGATTTTTACCAACCCCTCAACCACCGACTCCTGGGCAGCTACCCATGGGAGGTAAGGCTCCATTGCAAGGGGAAGTCAGTGAGCATTCATTATCACACAGGGGCTTTCTCATTTTCTTTTCTAAAATCCTTAATAGTATCCTGTGTACATCATCTAAATGTGTCCTTTATGTTTTCTATGAAGGAGTATATATATGTGTGTGTGTATATATACATAGTATTCTCCTCCTATGTAAGGTCTAGATAATTTTGTCACATAGTATATATATACAAACATATAGTGTGTATGTGTATATATATGTATACTATATATATACTATGTGTGTATATATAGTGTATATATATGGTGTATATATAGTATATATCCATATACTATATATCCATATATACTATGTATACTATATATACACCATATATATACACTATATATACACACATAGTATATATATAGTATACATAGAGGCACACTTCTGATATATGAAAGCATAGGATTTCAACCAGCTGTGATTTGTATTTTATTTTAGCTTCTGAACTTAAAATTCTCTGATTAATGTAACGTAATCTGTTCATTTAGGGATTTGTGTTTAAGTTCTGTGCTTTAGTGCTAGGTGGCTGCAAATCACAATGTACTTTCAAAACAAAGTATCTTAACCTTTTAATAAATCCTATTCATAACTTGTTCAATTCAAAAAAACTGTTTATAAACATGTTAGACATCTGACACCATCCTATTGCAAGAGGGTAGAAACATTTATTGTGGCAGAATACTATGGTTATTCACTCTCGAGTTTATTATTCCCCTTATTTTATTGTAGCAACTCTGGATTCTTTAGTATAAAGAGAAATCAAAAGAAACAAAATATCTGTAGTCTTGGTTTGAGAAGTACACTGGGATCTGGTGGCCTAAACCATATATACAGAATATAAACATATGTATACTTTATATGTACATAGTTAATGGTTACCTATGCATTATAAATAGTAAGTTTAACTTAGATTCTACAAAAATAATCATTTTGGATGGGTACATGCAAACCAGTACACATAAACCTATTTATAAAACACATCTCTAGGATTTTTTTTTTTTTTGCTTCTAAATATAAATTTTGCTATTTAGCCATCAGATAAATGATTTAAATGCAAACCCCAAAGTTTCCAGGTAAAAGTATAAAATCTGCTTCTAACCACAGCAGCATACTGCTTCAAGTATTCTCCTCCTATGTAAGGTCTAGATAATTTTGTCACATGTGAATTTTAAGTGCACATCCCATTTCCTCACATATTAGACATCCTGCCAGGGTCACAGATTCTTTGTTCCATTTTTTTTTTAAATAAGACACTTCAAACAGTAGCTATTTCTTAAAGTGACATCATTTTTGCTTTTGCATTCTGATAAAAATGAACATACTTAAGCCTCTTCCTTGCACCCTGACCCTGGTGCCCTAGGATAATGCAAACAAATTCTACGCTCAATGGTTTGCAGGGCCATCCACGCAGGCAGATGACTGAGTGGCCACAAAAGGCTCATTTTGCTTCTGGTCCTCTTTCATGCCAGCTGCCTGGTCTGTGATCGAGGAGAAGGATAGCTGGTCATGCTCTATGATGTGCACTTGATCCTCGTCCTTGTCCTTCTTCACATAGAACATTTTTCTGAATTTTTTCAGCTCATGGAGTTCACAGAAGGTTTCCAGAACTACCAACATGGCAATAAGGCCAAGTAGCAGGTAACCTGTGTGAGAAACAGGACAGTGTCTCAGTGTGATCTCAACATGGATAAATCAAGTAGCAAGTGATTTACCTCCCCACCTCATGCCAACATAGTGTTTGTTAAGGAATAAACTCATTGCCAGGTTCTTCATTTTTAGAAGTGTTTTTAAGTTCATGGCTCAAAGAGGAACTACCCATTATTAAAGAGCGAAAGATAATGAAGAACGATTTAACCTCCTGTGAACTTGGATTAGTCAGAATCACAGGATGCAATTTTTGAGAAAAAAAAAATACTTGGGGCTGACGTGGCATTATTAAAGACACATAACATACTGCACTTACCCAAGTGTGATATTTCATGCAAGGAGGGCTTGCCACCTCTGCTTTATAATCAGTGGCTCACAAAATGCCAGTGATGTTTTAGAAAAGGTTTTGTTTTATCATGGGGTGCTCGGAAGAAAACTTCATACCTTTTTAAGCACTCAAAACTCTTACAATTTCTACTCCAGAATAAGAGTTTAGTAATAGAAATTGTAGTCTAAATGCTATGGTTTGGCTGTGTCCCCACCCAAATCTCATCTTGAATTCCCACGTGTTGTTGGAGGGACCTGGTGGGAGGTAGTTGAATCATGGGGACAAGTCTTTCCCCTGCTCTTCTCATGATAGTGAATATGTCTCAGGAGATCTGACAGTTTTAAAAAGAGGAGTTCCCCTGCACATGCTCTCTCTCTCTTTTTTTTTTTTTTTTTTTTTTGAGATTGAGTCTCGCTCTGTCACCCAGGCTGGAGTGCAGTGGCCAGATCTCAGCTCACTGCAAGCTCCGCCTCCCAGGTTCATGCCATTCTCCTGCGTCAGCCTCCCGAGTAGCTGGGACTACAGCTCTCTCTCTTTTTGCCTGCTGCCAGCCATGTAAGATGTGACTTGCCCCTCCTTGCCTTCAACCATGATTGTGAGGCTTCCCTAGCCACGTGGAACTGTAAGTCCAGTTAACCCTTTTTCTTTTGTAAACTGTCCAGTCTTGGGTATGTCTTTATCAGCAGTGTGAAAAAGGACTAATATACTAAACTAAATCAAAATTTAAGAATGGATGTTGATATTAAATAGGTCCTTGTGCACGGCTATCTACATTTGCACCTAAATTCAGCAGCAAAGTCAAGCTCTCCATTATCTCCCAGTTGTTTTTGGACATGTGGATTATTCACTGGCCAACACTACCAGTTTCTTACTGGGAAAATAAAGGATAACTGTTGACTCAAGTAAAATGCATTGCTTGGAATCTGCGATGGGAAATGGTGATTTAAAATTCCTTCCATCATTTTAAAAATGAGTTTTCAGAAAAAAAAAGTCATCATAAAAAGGAACAGAAATGTGAAGATGAAAACTCCAAGAATAACAAAAATTCTGATTTTATGTCCCAGTGGTAAAACATTTGAGAAGGATTTTCGAAAATGTATGAAGTAGGGAAGCTAAAATTGGCAGCATGACAGGAATAAGAAGGCTGATTAACCCAAGAATACAAAGTTTTAGTATCTTCACAATCTGACTATAGGTTTTGAAAACAATATCGTGCATTCAATGTGCTCTCCTGTACTTTAAAAATAGTAATGACATTGTTAGATGAATTGATGGATCAGTGTCTTTTCCTTTATTATTATTATTACTATTTTGTGAGACACAGCCTCATTCTGTCACCTAAGCTGGAGTACAGTGGCACGATGTCAGCTTACTGCAACCTCCGCCTCCCAGGTTCAAGTGATTTACGGCTGATTTTTGTGTTTTTCGTAGAGACAGAGTTTCACCATATTGGCCAGGCTGGTCTTGAACTCCTGGCCTCAAGTGTTCTGCCTGCCTTAGCCTCCCAAAGTACTACGATTACAGGCATGAGCCACTGTGCCTAGCCTCCTTTATCAAATTTTTGAATGCTGACAAAAATACCCATGGGGTTTCAGACAATAACTGGGTATTTTATCCTGCCCACATCTAATATATCTTTGGAACATTCATTTGTTAGATACTCAGGTTCTTGACACTCAAAACCTAAACTAATTCTATGTAGACTGCTTTTTAAAAAAAAGATCCATGTTGTAAGAAGTGATAAAATGTTATGCAAGGATTTAGTATTATATAAAACACTAAGGATGTTAAGTGGTTGGGCAAAATTTATGAGAAAACAATTTATATAAGAGAAAATTATTGCAGCTAGCAAGCATAATTACAGAAACATTCTACTTTCCAAGTCACAGAATAAAATAAAATAAAGTAAAACAATCACCTATTATATGAAAAGAAAGTTAAGATAATGCTTATTTGGCTATCAAACTCACATACACAAAAAACATCTTTAATGCTACTGGCCATCACCACTCCAGGAGTGCTGAAGTTGTCACACTCAGATAATGCTGGTGACGTGTCAACTCATAACAACATTTGGAAAGCACCAGGTCATTATGTTCTATGAGTCACAAAAAGGCGTATTCACTTTGAACCAGCAATCTCATTTCTTGGAAGAATATCAGAGGAAATGTGTACACATACAAAAATATTCTTGGCCTGGCACCGTGGCTCACGCCTGCAATCCCAGCACTTTGGGAGGCTGAGACAGGCAGATCACGAGGTCAGGAGTTCGCGACCAGCCTGGCCAACATGATGAAACCTCGTCTCTACTAAAAATACAAAAAATTAGTCAGGTGTGGTGGCAGGTGCCTGTAATCCCAGCTACTCCAGAGGCTGAGGCAGGAGAATCGCTTGAACCCAAGGGGCGGAGGTTGCAGTGAACCAAGATCGTGCCATTGCACTAGAGCCTGGGCAACAAGAATGAAGCTCCATCTCAAAAAAAAAAAAAAAAAGAAAAAAGAAAAAAAATTATCTGCAGTGTCATTTATAATACCCCTGAATTAGGAGAAAGCTAAATAGTGAGCAATAGAGGCATGATTGGATTATGGTATGGCCACCTGGTGAATATCAGGGCTCTAAAAATAATACCTATGGTAGCTACAGGAAATATAAAATCACCCTAAGTAACCATTTAGCAAACAAACAAACAAAAAACTATCGAACTTGTATGGTAGCCAGGTACTGTTCAAAGCGTTCCCGAATGATTTATGAGTGAAGTCTTTGTTTTGGCTGAGCCCACGGTTTAATGGAAATGTCAAAATACACACAATTCAACCAAGCATTTTGTAGGGTTAAGAATCACAAGATAGAGCCAAGACCGAGCATCTGGCTGCTTGAGTATCTACTATGATTTCCTAGAAAACATGACGTGAGCCGAGTCATAAATTGAAAAATTCTTAAGAAGGCAAGACAGAAATGAAAACAGCAGGTGCATCACACTTGCAATTCTGTGCATCCTGAAAAGGACAGGAAGGCTCATACAGAAATGAACGGTTTCTCGAAAATAGCTGGTTAAGTTTTCTACGATATTATATTTAATTTAAAATGAAAACTGTTAAAAAAAAATTACAGATCCCTCTCCCTGGCCATCTGAATTTG
Organism: Rhinopithecus roxellana; assembly: GCF_007565055.1. Taxonomy (NCBI): domain Eukaryota; kingdom Metazoa; phylum Chordata; class Mammalia; order Primates; family Cercopithecidae; genus Rhinopithecus; species Rhinopithecus roxellana. Next base: position 97,993,107 of record NC_044556.1, on the reverse strand, counting down.
AATGCCCGTTTTATTTTCCACATACAAAATTCTGGAAACAGTTAATAGAGGCTAACTTCTTCTAAAAAGAGCCAGATGGACAAATGAGGTAAGCAGCTCTTTTAAGACTTTTCTGGTAAATTAAAGAGCATGATTGATAACATGTTCTATCCGAGGCCTAGTTTTCTTGGCCTTAAAATATTTAATAAAGTAGAGCAATCTTTTTTTTTTTACATTAACAGTTGGTTATCAAGTACATTCTGTATGAGGTATTTTTACACTGTCATTTATAATGCCTACATTATTAGTAAGAAATTGATCTGCAATTTTAAGGTGCTTGTGAAAAATAACTCAGTAATAAGATTTTTGCATAAAGAGTTTTGAAGGAAATCATGAAATGGTTGAGAAGGTGGCAAATTGGGAAAACTTCTCAGTGAGAAGAAAGCAATCAGTGTTTCTATGAATGACTCCTCGTTGGGAGGTGAGGTGGAGCTTGGAGTGGCAAAATAGAGACAGAAGCCTGTAATCCCAGCTACTTGGAAGGCTGAGGCAGAGAATTGCTTGAACCTGGGAGGCGGAGGTTGCAGTGAGCCGAGCCGAGATTGCACCACTCTACTCCCAGCCTGGGCGACAGAGTGAGACTCAGGCTCAAAAAAAAAAAAAAAAAAACAGAGACAGAAGGAGCAGCCAGGGAGCCATAATACTCACACGTGATCCCAATCTTGTAGAGCTCTCTGAATTTTTGATTGTAGCCTTCCCCAGGCACATAATCCCCCAGGCCAATGGTGCTCAGGGAAATAAAACAAAAATAAAAGGATTCCAGGAAGTTCCAGTCATCCTCCAGGACTGAGAAGACAGCAGCCGGGATGAAGAAGAAGCAGGACACAGTGACAAACCCAAGGAGCACGGCGTGGACGATGGCCACCACCTGCTTGGAGAAGCCCCAGCGGATGTGGAAGTAGAGGACTGGCCTGCGAGTGACGTGCACGGTGATGCGCTGGACCACAGCCGTCAGGAACAGGAGGGTGAAGGGAATGCCGATGACGGAGTAGATGATGCAGAAGGCCTTACCCCCATCTGACAAGGGCACAGTGTGGCCATAACCTGCAAGGAGAACAAGGTCACTGAGGTGAAGAGGAAGAGACTAAGTGGCAAACACATTTTTAAAAAATACATGCCTACCGTCTGCACTTACTCTCCTCAAACCAAAGAGAAGAGTGAGACTTCAGGTCTGCCACTTTAGAGGCTCTAGCATAATTGTCACGTCCCAGTAAAATTCAACAGTGGTCGCCATAAGTTTGGAAGTCCACCATTCTTTGTAAAATCCAACCAGCAATTCCAACACATCAGGGTCTCTGGTCTTGAATTCACTATCAGGCTCAAACACAAGTTCTGTGTGCTAAGGAACTAAGGCCCACACCATCTTAGACCATCAGTAAAAACTCATCTGAGGCCACCCACGTCACCAGGGCCAGTCTATCCCCTCCACCCCTTCACTTTCCCCAAGGTTCCTCATTAGTGTCTAAACCTCAGTCTATACTCACCTCCCAAACAAACTACTCAGAATGTTCTAACAGTAACGACTGACAAACAAAGGTGTGTGAATAGAACCAAGATAATATGAGTCCAGTAAGAGGGTGGAGTAGAATCAATGAAGATAGAGGTATCAAAAAGAGGAAGAAAAATGAAGATTAAAGCACGCCATGTCACAGGATGGAGCACTGGTATACAGCACCCTTGACATGAGTAACTCCATCTTAGAAAAAGACTCCATCTTACATTTCATAGGGCTCTTTGCCAACAGGGACAAGATGTTACGCTTAATAAATAAAGTCTGCATCCAACCAGATAAGGGCAAAAACAAGCACATTGTGTCACTATCAGTCCTTGCCAGAGGACTCCGTGGCCATAAAAAGAGCAGGACATCAGTAGCTCAAAATGGCCACCTCAACTGACACTGCCTTGCTGTCAATTGTGATTAGCACTTGGCATTTGCTGGGAAGGCTCTGCCCCCACTGAAGACTCCTCGTTGCAAAACCTGTGGACCACTCGGCCGGCCCGACCAGGGGATTCTTTGTGTCTTTGTTGCTCTCCCAGTCTCCCTGGACTGCTTTGTTAACCCTTCTTCTTGTCCCTCTTGATGTTATATGTTACTTTGTTTGTTGTGAAATGTTTGACCTGTAACGCTTATCTATTGATTAAGTATACTATTATGTATGGTTTGCAATACAATTGACTTGTGAAGTGGCTTATGTGCCTACGGCTCTGACTACCGAGTGAGCAGGAGGTACTAGGGAAAATTCCCTCCTTGGAATTCCATCCAACTCCCGGCTTTTGTGACGGAAATAGCATCAGTAAAAGTCTGACACTATGGAAAGACACAAACGTGTGTGGATGTGGTTATCTCTGACGCTGTACGGTTCGTGAGAATACTTCTTGTCAAATATTTTGCCCAATTATCTGGTTAAATGGCACATTCATAAACTGACACATTTCCCCTACCCCACCCCTTGTCATTTCTGTATTTTCAAAGATATGAAAAATTCCACAAACAAACATTGAAAAAGTACATTAGGACCAGTGGTTGAAACACGCGTCTGTTTTACTTTCTACCAGGTTGAGGTCATTCCCAAGTCAAACCAATCAGGGGACTCTTCATCCAACCAACGCCAATAGAGAACCCAGCTGGGCATGGGGCCTGGTGGCTATTTTTAAAATCTCATGAGCACTTCATCTTAGAAGAACTAACATGTCTGAACAAGTCAATTCAGGAAAAAGCCAGCTAAATACATTTTTTTTTTTTTTTATGAAATTGGATTCTGAGAAAAATCTACATAGGTGATTATAATTGAAAAGTAGTTTCAAAATCTGATCTGTAAAATACACTCAGCTTAAAAATAAACAAACTCCTCAGTTGCAAATCCCCCAAATTCTCTGCCTTACACCTAAGGCTTATGCAAGTGTATGTGGGTATTAAAAAGCTTCCTCGATTATTCCCATGTACAGCCTCACCACAGCAGAGGCAGGGTTCTTGACCCACTGTCCCAGAAGATACACAGTTTATGAATGAACTACAGCACAGTCCAGGAATCCTCTGAGATTGTACATCCACTTTCCCATGGAGAGATTCCAGGGCTTCAATTCTCAAAAGAGGTACGCATCCTCAAATGGTTAAGAACCACTCTTGTTCTGAGTGTCGGTTCCTGAATCCATCTGGTCCCTGCACACCCAACTGCTCCTGGAATGCGGTGACTAATTTTGGGCGTGATATTGAAAGAGGGAAGTGGGCAAGTTGGAGAGTGCCTTGAGAATAACATGAAGGATGGTGCCAAATAATGTTCATGCTACACATGGAAGCAGGAGCCTTTGAATGTTTCATTTTGAGAAAAAAATATGTGAAGGAAGAATGAGACTTGTTCTGAGGAAAGCAGCTGATATCACAGAACCACCTGAACTAATAGGAGCTACAACTTCAGCGAGGCACCAAAGAGGGATGCTCCCATGCTTGCAGAGATCCGGAAATAGAATCTGAAAATGCAACTTTATTTAACTGTAAAAAAGCAAACTGGAGGCTGGGCGGGGTGCCTCGTCCCTGTGATCCCAGGACTTTGGGAGGCCAAGGTGGTCGGATCACGAGGTCAGGATTTCAAGAACAGCTTGGCCAACATAGTGAAACCCTGTCTCTACTAAAAATACAAAAATTAGCCGGGCATGGTGGCAGGTGCCTGTAATTCCAGCTACTTGGGAGCCTGAGGCAGGAGAATCGTTTGAACCCGAGAGGCGGAGGTTGCAGTGAACAGAGATCGCACCATTGCACTCCAGCCTGGGTGACAGAGCAAGACTCTGTCTCAAGAAAAAAAAAAAAAAGAAAAAAAAGCCAACTCAACTGGAAAGCAATTCACAAATGTAGTCACCAGCTTGTGACTGAAAGTGCTAGGAGATATTAATAATAGTGCTCACACGACCAGAGGGTCAAGCAGAAATTGCAAGAGATGAATTTAGCTTTGGCACTGATTTTGTCGAGAAAACATAAGTTCAGCTGAGTCAGTTGGAATCTACGAAGGCCTTTAAGTCTATGATTTTATTACTTTTTTTGGTAGCCTTTTTATAAATTAGCTTTACTAAAAGTGTAACACACAATCCAAATTTTCCATACCATCTGTTCCAATAAATTACATGATTTAGGTTCTAGTAGAGAAAAAAAAGTAAACAAACTTCTAGCTTAAAAATATTTTAGCTTAGGAATTTTCCCTCAAATTGTGATAGCTCTTTTCATTAGAATGTTAACTAAATCTCATTTGCTAAAATGTTATCTTCAAGCAATAAAGATAATCATTATAAGACTCTAAGACCTCTCTCTGCAGTAATGGCATTTTTATGCTAGTACTGTAAAAATATTATATATTCCCACTAAGAGATTAAAAATCATCACCATGCAGATCCTTACTGAAAGTAATTTTCCTCTCCTGATGTGTACATAAATAATTTTTTGGTAATGGAAAGTAAAATTTAAAATTTACATCTCATTTGCATTCCATACACTTAGTGCAGGCCATATTGAGTAAACCACCCTCTGCACCAGCTACAACACAGCGCTTCGTTTGCAGTAGACGGCTTAATGCATCTGACGGAAACTTTCAGTCCTATTGAATTTTAATGAAGTGGTAAATAATTTACTCAAGTCCAGTCAATTGAATCTTCAGATAAACCATGAAGCAAAACTCCTATTTTTAAATCTTATAGTCATATTTAACTCCATTACAAACCACAAAGAATTTAGCAAAATGTTAATAGACCTGACTTACTTGGGTTAAATTTTTCTAAGGCCGGTCATCACATAATTTTTGGAACCTAAAGATTGAACATAACAGACTGCTGAAAAACCTGACCTCAAAATTAGTTACAATCCTGAGACAAAGCTCTCACTCACTAATGTTCTTGTATTCTAGCCTCCTACTCCACAACTGCTGGGTTTCCTGTTATGAACTTGCACCTGTGAGGCATGTATGAGTATATGTATAATGGGTGGTTGTAATGATGACAGTCTCCTACTAAATTTGCCTTCCCATCTGGCTACTCTAATTACAACAGCCCCGACACTATGCTGGCTAATACCCAATCAGAGACTATGCCACACTAGATTTTTCTGGTATTTAAATGCTCTCTAATGAAGGCCAAGACAGAGAACCTTTGTGGGCTCCTATTGAGTACATCAGAGCAAGTCAATGATATGCAGCTTCTTCACATATACCAGATGCTTTTGAGAAAGGTGTACCTTACAACGGCCCCACGTTATGACCCTAAGCCTGTAACAGTATCACTTATTTGCATTATTTACTATGATATGGAACAATGTATACATTCTCCATTAAGTTAGCTTGATATATGGAAGAAGAAGAAGAAGAAGAAGAAGAAGAAGAAGAAGAAGGAGGAGGAGGAGGAGGAGGAGGAGGAGGAGGAGGAGGAGGAGGAGGAGGAGGAGGAGGAGGAGGAGGAGGAGGAGGGAGGAGGAGCAGCTACAGAAGAAGAACCTCAGCCTCTCCACTTCAGCAGAGATACTGACATCAGTCACAATGTTTCCCGTTCTGTAAAACAGAATTTACTTTGCAATCCTGGACTTCAGCTTATTAATTATTTCTTTTCCACTGGACTGTGTGGCCCTGGAGGGTAGACCACATCCTGTCCTACGTTAAATTTTTCCAGGATCCCCAAACACAGCGCTGTCCAATCTACAGTGAACCGTAGCACTGGTGCTGTTAGTGACTTCAGTGTCACGTGGGTCAGAAACTCACTGCATGGTGAAACTCATTGCACAGTGATGAATAACCTTCAGGTCAGGTTGACTTTTTCTGTGATTTTCATTTTGCACTTTGCTGGAAATAAGTTGTTTCATATTTTTTAAAAAAAGTTAACTTCAAGATATCTTGCATACAACAGGTCTTCATAATTCCATTTTTTGATGGCAATACTTTTTCATGGATAAACTGTTCATCCTTCCTATCCCTTCCATGCACACAACAGGGAATGTACATCTTCTGTTATTTTGCTTATGTTATAAAAGGAAGTTTGCCAGAGAGAGAAGGCTCAAGAGAGCTCTAAATAGACTGAAGAGAAATGCTGACAGAATGAAAGTGGGCTACAGTCAATACACGTGACCAAGGAGGCACAGATGGTAAGAGGTCACAGAGGTAACAAGTCATGGCAGGTGCGAGTGGTCTAGGATTTTCTTGGGATCAGTTTTTACTGCCTCATTCATTAATACTTTTCTAAACACTTATTGTTATTTCTACTCAATCACGAATGGTTTCTTGTTAAGCAAAGATAGAGAGGCAATGGCATTCCTAGTTGGGACATGGCATCAATTCTTTACCTTACAGTGGACATCTGAGAGAGGGGCTAAATTAATACACTGCACTTAAAAGCTAGAGGAGCCAGCAAACAGCTCAAGTGCCACAGGTGAGAACCTTGCACTTTTTGCAATGAAGTTTCCATTATAAATGGCAGCACAGTGAAAGAACAATCAGAAACAATAACTTAGGCAAGGGGAAATCATCATGCATCCATCAGTCTGAGGAGGTATGTTTGGGAAAGGAGGAAAATGGGCTCAAAAGAGCCATACATTGTGGCTTGCCACATGTGTACAAGCTGTAGTGTATGCAGAATTGTGAACCGTTCATAACAATTTCCAAATCCTAGCGTTGCTATTTCTACTCCATAAATACAAAGACTGAGTTTTTGAGAGTTTAACCAACTTGCTCAAAGTCATACAAATAACAAATTGAGCCCATAATCTTTGCACTCTACCACTCCAGATATATTATATGACACAAAGGACATGGATGCATCAAAAGTCGACTCAAGTCCTAACATTATTTCTTAGGTGCTCTCAGTGAGAGGGTGGTGTTATTGGCTACTTGCAAAAGAAGAACAATGATGTCTTTCCTGTGGTTCCATGTAGCTGATTGTAAGATAGTGAGAATGGAATAAGAGGACATGAGAGAGCAAAAACAATGTTTAGTAATGAACAAAGGACTGTGTAATTCACACACAGAACTGGTTGGTGGAAGGTGGAGCCTAGGGTAACTCTACAGATATCCGGAGGTGGGTCAGCAAAACATCTATCAAGGGTCAGAGAATGTAGGCATAACCTACATGCCTTTCATATTCTTGAAACAGAGTTTGGAGCCACAGATGAACTTCTATGGTAAATAGTAGGTTCATCAATGAAGAAGATAGAGAAATGTCCCTAAATTGTGACAAACAAACATGAAACATAACAAATTAGTGGTGATCTTGCAAAGTAGAGTTTCTGTGGCAATAATTAATATCAGTGATATAAGCATAAACTAAATTCTAATAAACTACTTATCTTCCTATTTAACTACTTAATTTAAATAACTCTGAAGGAATCTCTGTTTATAAATAAATATCTAATTGCAGAGATACCAGCTAAGTAAGATAGGATGTCCAATAGCCCAAAGAATGAGTTATATTCTAAAGACATTAATGTAAATATCAGGTAAAAGTAGAAATCAAAATTGTACATTATGATTATAAATTACTCAATACATAAGTACATTTTCATTGTAAAAAATTCAAACAACACTGGTGCAGCAAATGTCCCCTTGACTACTCATGTCCTCTTCAATTCTAGTTCTCTCCAGAGATTACTGTTAGGAGTTTTCTTTGAATAGTACATCCGGGAGATGACTCCTCCATTTTGAAACATGAAAAGCTCTCTGTTCTTTAAACACAATATTCTACTCTATACAAGCACCGTAACTTATTTTATCCACCCCTCAACGGAAGGACATTTAGAGTATTTCCAATTCTTCACTATTAGAAGCAAGTCAAAGACAGTGTAGCCAGGTCCTCTGAGTCACTGGTAAGAAGAGTGTAACAGAATGGGCCATACAAGCTCTGATATTCTTTATGAGTAGCCTTATGCACTACACAAATTTTTGGCTCGAAATACAGCTTATTAGCAGAAAGTTAAAAATAACTCCCCTAAAGCTCTAACAACCCACTAGCTCCTGGCAGATGCCATTCCCAGGGGTAGGTACACACACAGTGCCTGGGTGGTGTGTGTTCAAATGGCAATCATCTGGCTGAAGTGTGCAGTACTGTGTCTTCCAGGTGAGAACTGGCCCCTCGCCCTGATGTAGCTTCCTTTTCCTAAGGAGGTTCTCTTATTTTCCTTGGCCTTTCTTCCGGACTTCTCATGTTTGTTTGTGTTGATGATGTTTGTTTACTTAAATAGGAGCTTGCCAGCAGTATAGTAAATGTACCACATAATGACGCTTGAGTCAACAATGGGCCACATATATGACAGTGGTCCCATCAGATTAGACTGGACCTGAAAAACTCGCATCACCTAGCAATGTTGTAGCCATGGTAACTTCATAAGGCAATGCATTACCCAAGTGTCTGTAGCGATGCTGGTGTAAACAAACCTCCTGAGCTGCTATTTGCATAAAAGTTTGGCACATATGATTATAGTGTATGTATATATATCGATAATGATAATAAATGACTGTTACTGGTTTATATAGTGACAATTTTTTACTCACTTTTATCATTATTTTAGATTGTATTCCTTTCCTTCTACAGGACTTGCCTGAAGCTGGTTTACATTTAACATTTTTTTAAAAACAAAAAATATTTAAAATAACAAAATGTCCAATGTAAACCAGCTTCGGGAAAGTCCTTCAGGAGGAATTCAGAAGAAAACACTGTTATCATAGGAAATGACAGCTCCATGCGTGTTACTGCCTCCTGAAGACCTTCCAGTGGGGCAGATGTGCAGGTGGAAGATCCTGACCGTGTGTAGGCCTAGGCTAGTGTGTGTGTGTGTGTGTGTGTGTGTGTGTGTGTGTGTCTTAGCTTTTAACAAAAAAAATTAAAAAGTAAAAGAATCCTGAAAATTTAAAAAACAAAGCTTACCAAATAAGAATATAAAGGAAATATTTTTGTACAGCAGTATAACGTGTTCGTGTTTTAAGTTAAACGTTATCACAAAAGAATCAAAATTAAAACCATTAAAAAGTTTATAAAGTAAACAAGTGACAAACGCTAAGATTAATTTATTATTGGAGAAAGAAAACAATTTTAAATAATTGAACTTAGCCTAAGTGTCCAGTGTCTACAAAGTCTACAGTGGTGAATAGTAACGTCCGAGGCTGTCACAGTTCACTCACCACTTACTCACCCAGAGCACCTTCAGTTCCTGCAAGCCCCATTCATGCTAAGTGTCTCATACAGGTGTCCCATTAAAAAAAATCTTTTATACTGTATTTTTACTGTATCATTTCTAGGTTTGGATATATTTAGATACACAAATACCATGTGCTACACTTGCCTACAGTCTTCAGTACGGTAACATGATATACAAGTTTGTAACCTAGAGCAATATGCTATAGCATTCAGGTTTGTACACTCCATGTTGTTCACACAATGACAAAAACACCTAAGGATGCATTTCGCAGAACGTATCTCTGTCGTTAGGTGATGCTTGACTGTACTCTCATTTTCTCTCTTGGCATCTAGGAGTTAGCATATAGTCTTTTATATATAAGGAACTGTTTTTGTTAGATGATTCTTGCTTAATAGGTAGTTTTTCTTTTTAATCTACCTGCTTATTAAGTATGTGTCCGAAATTATACAATCAAATATTTGAATTTTCTAATTTTAAAGTAAGCAATTTGGCCAAATTAAAATTTCCATAATAAATGCTTTCTTTTCTAAGCATTAAACTTTTTCAGGGTTCATTCTCTATTATTTTAAAACACATATAATTATTTCTTTTGCCCCTCAAACTAGTAAATGAATGATATCCAACTTTAATGGATCCCTGTTGTCCCATTTCTCTGTTTTCTTTTCCCTAGCACTGTTTACTATTTAACTTTGAAATGTGTTGAACCTTTCTTAGCTTGAGAATTTAAATTATGATTATTTGTCCTTAATTTTTCATATTTTTAGAACTGTTTTTCCATCCATTTTAAAAATGTGGATCCCTGCCATGTCTTTTCATACCACCCTCTGCATACTCTCACAGATGAAGATCATCTCATCAAGCCTTGCTTCCTAAAACTGAAATTTCAAAAGAAACATGTATGTTACATACAATTAATCAAATTATTTATACTCCTTTTCTCCATTATCTCTAAGCTGGTGAGTACCGGGTTGACAGCCCAACTTTTGACCCATCACCTTCTGCTGTAGGAGCCTAAGTTTGTCAAAGTGCTAAAAAACAAAAACAAAAACAACTTGATGTTTTTAAGTTATAACGTACTAAAATTTGCAGTAAGATATTAAATGCTATGGTAGGACAGCATAGGAAACAGACCAGGCTCTCTCCTCTGTTTCTCTCTCTCTCTTTCTCCTTTCCTCTCCTCTCCTCTCCTCTCCTTTCCTTCTTTCTTTCTTTCTTCTTTCTTTTCCTTTTTTCTTTCCCTCCCTCCCTCTCTCTCTTTCTTCTCTCTTTCTTTCTTTCTTTCTTTCTTTCTTTCTTTCTTTCTTTCTTTCTTTCTTTCTTTCTTTCTTTCTTTCTTTCTTTCTTTCTCTTTTTTCTTTTTCTTTCTTTCTTTCTTCTTTCTTTTTCTTTTTTTCTTTCTTTCCCTCTCTCTCTTTCTTTCTTTTGCTAATCACTGTTATTAGGTGGTTCCTTATGAAAATAAATTCTGTAATAATCTCTTTATCATCCCAGATTCCTGCAGACAATGTGGCTTGGCTTGTTCAACGGTACCATCTACTGTGCACTGTGATTTTATGTCTTGCTAGGTTACTGTGGGCAGGTAAAGGTAGCACAGGAACATGACCCACTACTGGATATGGGTAATAACCACATTGCTTCACGATTTTAGTACAGCTTTCCCCCAATTCCAAGCAGTCACATTTCAAAAACATAAGAATCCCAACTAAGGCTCTTCCATCCCAAAATGTACTGACACTGCCTTGGTTGCGGGGGTTGCAGATGAAGGGGGACAAAAAGCGATGAGAAAGCAGCTCTTGTGAAAAGGTGGATTTGTCCCCTCTCACCAAAGCTAAAATAAACTCATCCTCACTGCTCATCCTCCCAGACACAAACCAAATGGGCTTCTTACTCAGTACTGGCCATCTCTCAGGCAAGATTCCCCTTTAATATTTTCTAACTAAATTACATGAACAGGTTAATTAGAAAAGATTTAAAAAACAACATGCTATCTAATTCTCTAACGGAGTATACTTACAATGTGTTATGACTAGGACCAAAGAAAGGAAACAAAAGAGACTGAAAATGAAGTTTTGGGCTGGGCATGGTGACTCACACATGTAATCCCAGCACTTTGGGAGACTGAGGTGAGAGGGTTTCTTGAGGCCAGGAGTTCAAGACCACCCTAGTCAACACAGTGAGCTCTGTCTATACAAAAACTAAATCAATGAGCTGGGCATGGTGGCATGTGCCAGCAGTCGCAGGTATTTGGGAGGCTGAGGTGGGAGGATCACTTGAGGCTGGGAGGTTGAGGCTGCAGTGAGCCATGATCGTGCACCACTGCACTCCAGCCTAGTTGAAAAAAGAGGCTCTGTCTCAAATTAAATAAATAAATAATAAACAAATAAATAAATGAAGCTTTATCACTCTTGTGTGAAAGCTGATCACATGAACAGAGTCATTTTTGTCATACCCAACGAAGACAGAATCAATAAGCCAAGGGGAAAAGCACTCAGGGTAAAGAATATTGCTCCAAAAAACATAATTCTCTGCAGGCCTAGCAGCTCACACTGTCTGCAGTAACCTGAAACCAGTTTTGTCTAATGACTAGTGAGACGACCTGCTGTAACTCCCAGACTGGGTTTGCACACCTCCCTCACTTACCAGTTGGAGCTTGCCAGCTCCTCAAAACATCACTGGTGCCAATGAAACTTCTCAAAAAGCAACCCTCCACATTTCTCCTTTTTATAAAACCTCTAACCTTTTCTTTGTTGTTCAGAGGTAGCCTTTTCAGTTCACACTGGAGACTCTCTCTTCCAGGTTTGTAAACCAGTATTGCCAATGAAATTCTCTTTTCTATTATCTATCCATCCTGGTGGTCCTTTGGATGATACTTGTTTAATCCTGTAACCCATTTGAAAGCAGAGATGTCAATATTGCCATTGCTGATGGTCTCACAAACCTGTTGTTTCCTTCAGCATCCTTTCCTAGGGACTTGGAATCCACAAAAGTAGAATGCTTTATGATTAACTAAAAATGACAAGAAGAACTACCAAGCATAAGTTAAAGAGCTGTCTAGTATGCCCTTGGCATTGGAGCAGTTTGTTTGTTTGTTTGTTTGTTTTTTCCCCCACGTTACCTCGGTTGCTACCCATCCAAGGGTATCTTAGTCTGTTGAGGTTGCTACAAAAGAATACCACAAGCTGGGTGGCTTGTAAACAACAGAAATGTATTTCTCACAGTTTTAGAGGCTGGGAGGTCTCAGATCAAGGCACCAGCAGATTCAGTGTCTGGTGAGGGCTGCATCCTCATAGCCTTCTCACTCTAATCTCACAAGGCAGAAGGAGGAAGGAGTCCCTCCTATGTCTCTTTTATGAAGGCATGAGTCTCATTCACGAGGCCTCCACCCTCATAACCTAATCACCTCCCAAATGCTCTACCTCCTGATACCATCACCTTGAGAGGGTGGGGGTTAGGATTTCAACGTATTAATTTGGGACAGACACAAACACTCAGACTGTAACATTCTACCCCTGACATCCCAAAATGTCATGTCCTTCTCACATGCAAAATGCATTCAGTCCATTCCAACGGTTCCAAAAGTCTTAACTCATTCCAGTATCTACTTGAAGGTCTGTAGTCCAAAGCCTCATTTAAACAGCACCTACATCATACACGGGTGAGACACAAGGTATGATTCATTCTGAGGCAATTTTCCTCCAGCTGTGAGCCTGTGAAATTAAACAAGTTAAGGGGCTTCCAAAATACAATGGTGGGACAGGCATAGAATAGACATTCCCATTTCAAAAGACAGAAAAGAATAGAAGGAAAGAAAAGAAGAAAGGACAGGTCCCAAGCGAAGTCCAAAATTTTGTCTCAGGAATAATCTTCTTTGGCTCAATGCTCTGTCCCCCAGACCCCCTGGGGCTGTGGTCCTGCCTTCCCAACCCATTGCGTTGGTGGTCCTCACCAAAGGCTGCTCTGTGCCCTTGTGGCTCCCAGAGCTAGAATCGTGTCTATGATTCTACAGGTCTGGGGCTGCTGGGGTGGTCCTACCACGCGGCTATCCTGGATGTTGCTCTAGTAAGGGCTGTCTGTGGAGGTCCCACGCTTGCCTGCACAAGCTTCTGCACATTGGAGCTGTGATGGAGGTGGCAGCCCCAATTACTTCTGAATCACCTTGAGCAATAGGTTCCACTTGGTTGACTAATCCCCTTGTCAGATGGTCATTTGGTCGCACCCTTGGTGCCCTTTCCCAATGTGCCTTCTCATTTACTTACTTATTTTTTTAAGAGATGGACTCTCACTATGTTACTCAGACAAGTCTCAAACTCCTGGGTTTAAGGGATCCTCCTGCCTCAGCTTCTCTGATAGTTAGGACTACAGGCATGAACCACTGTGCCCGATATCTCATTCTTTATAATACGGCTGGGGTGAGATTTTTCCACATCTTTAAGTGCTGCTTCCCTTTGATTAACAATTCTGTCCTTAAATCTTTTCTCTCTTTTCACATTTTAATGTAGGCTGTCAAGAGAAGCCAAGCCACAACTTTCACACTTTGCTTAGAAATTTCCTTATCCAAATGTATAACTTCAGTGTTCACCACTTCACCTTCTGCAAAACACTAGAATACAGGCACAATTCAGCCAAGTTCTCTGACACTTTAAAAAAAAACGTTTTTTTCTTTTACTTTAAGTTCTGGGATACATGTGCTGAACGTGCAGGTTTGTTACACAGGTATACAATGTGCCATGGTGGTTTGCTGCACCTATCAACCCGTCATCTAGGTTTTAAGCCCTGCATGCATTTGGTATTTGTTCTGATGCTCTCCCTTCCCTTGCCCCAACCCCTGACGGCCTTTTTTCCATTGTCTAATAACATGGTCCTCATTTCCCTCTGAGACCTCATCAGACTGGCCTTTATTACCCATATTTCTGTCAATGTTCTGTTCACGATCACTTAGGTATTTTCTAAGAGGATTAAGGCTTTCTTTACAGCTCTCCTCTTTTCTTTCTGAGCCTTCACCAGAATCACCTTTAAAGGTCAATTCACAGCAATGTAGGCTTTCTCTAGTGTGCGCCTCCAAACTCCTTCCAGTTTCTACCTATTACCCATTTCCAAGACCGCTTCCACATTTTTTGGTATTTGTTAGAAGCACTCCCACTTCTTGGTGCCAATCTTTATATTTGTCAGGACTCTCTGGAGAAACAGAAGCAATAGGATATATATAGAGAGAGATACATAAGAAGAGATTTATTATGGGAATTGGCTTATCCAATTATGGAAGCCAGCAAGTCCCCTGGCATGCCATCTGCAAGCAGAAGAACCAGGAAAGCCGGTGGTGTAATTCTGCCCAAGTCTGAAGGCCTGAGAACCATAGAGGCCAAGGTCATAACTCCCAGTTCAAGGTCACGAGAAGAGAGATGTCTCACCTCAAAAAAGGACAAATAGCCCTTTCTCTCCCTTTTTGTTCTATTCAGGCCCTTCATGAATTAGACAACAGCTCTCCACGTCAGTGAGGATGGGTCTTCTCTACTCAGTCTACTGATTCAAATGCTAATCTCTTCCAGAAACACGCTCACAAATGCACCTGGAGGTAAAGTTTTACCAGCTATCTGGGCATCCTGTAGCGCAGTCAATTTGACACAACAATTAACCATCAGTCAGGGAAGGTGTTTTGAAATGTAAGTTTTATTATTATTCGGGTATAGTGAGGCCAACAGACCAGGGATATTTGCAATGGAAAAGATAGCTTGTTCAGGTTTCAAAAGTGGTGCATGCCATGCCATGCCATGCTGTGGGGGCACCTAGGGAAACATCAGTTGGTCAGGACACAAAGGAATCAAGGAGGGAACTTTACTCTGGTTTCTGCAGGAATAAATGGGCGAAGCAGCATAAACAGGTTTGGGGTTGGCTAGTTGAATCATTTCGGCAAGCTTCGGAATATAGGAGTTGTCCCCATTGTCTGGTACCAGGCTCCAGGGTGACTGAGGCAGAGCACTAGTGGCTCAGAATGTGAAAGCCTTATAAAGAAGGTGGCTGGGGATGGGGCTCCAGAGTGTTCAGTTTGCACAGGAAAGGCATGCTCACAGGTGAGTCCTTTACTATCCTTAGAAACTGGCCAGCCCTGGGAAGGGCAGTTCCTTCAGGGTCAGCAAAGCCCAAGATGTCAAAGCATCAGAATAAAAAAGATAATACAGAAGGAGTGTGTGACCAGAGCCAAGTTCTGCCAAAGAATGTCCACCAGCATGGCCTAGAAACAGTCCCAACCCAACCCAGAGGAGCTTGTTCTAGTAACCAAACCAGGAAGCATTCAGTGTACTGGATAGTCACAGGGGAGATGTGCTTGAAAGCATTTAAGAAAAAGTCAGGGAATGTGGTCTACGGAGAGTTACGGTACGAATAGCATGAGCTCCTGAAACCTTTAAATCACCCCATGTTTGTTACTTGTTAACTCTTGTTCCCCCTCACCCCAGACCTGTGAAGAGCATTCCAGTGAGAAAATGAAAGTAAAGCATTTGGTATGTTATGCTTTAAAGTTACAACCTCCTTTAATCTTCACATCAGCTCTTTCAGATAAGCATGCATATCCCTATTTTACAAACAAAGAGACTAAGGGATTAAATAGTTTTCCAAAGGTCTGAAAGTAAGTGTGTGATGGGGGCAGGATTTGAACCATGGGTTTATCAATCTTTTATGTCTGGCCTCAGGGATAGTGGTAAGGAAGAATGAGGAAAAATCAAAGAGGGGTGATGACCAATGTAGAAAATAAAAGCTGGAGAAAGAAATCCCTGGATGTTTTACAGAATAAAGGGTTACCCTGAGACAGAAGGGACCTAAGACAACAACCATAGATCTAACCCACCCAAGCAGGAGCTCCCAGGAAAAACAGGTCTCAGCCCCCATGATTCAGTGGCCTTCAGTGAGAGCTAGGCCACAGCTTCAGAACACTTGTCCAATCCTTCCTGGATCTGAGCCTAATTGTTGCTTGGCCCTGTTCGCTTTTAACTCATGGTGGCCTTTGCCTTGGGTAAAGGCTACCTTTTTACCTCAGGTAAAGGCTACCTTTGTTGCCTTATCACTTTTGTTCACCTTTGGCCTCATTTAGGTGAAATGTTCAGGTCATCCCTTCCTGTTCCCAGTTCTATGAGAATAAGAATAAGAGGGTTTATACATCCTCATGGTGAATGTAATCCACATAAATGTCTTGTAGGAGATAGCAGCCTGTCAGAGATGAGGCAGTGTCATCAACGTGCCCTGGTGTTCTCACATCAGCTGCTGCTGCCATACCCTTGACAGCACCTACGTCCACTTCTGTGTAGGAGTCAGCACACTGCACACGCCCTGCTTCCATCTGTGTGTCTATCAAACATAGACCCACCTTTCTACCTGGGACATTTGAAGAGACAGTTAGAAAGCTGACCTTGATTATTTCATAAAACAGAATAGCAAAGGGAGAATCATATATTATATTCTACCGTGTCACTTTTTCTTTCTTTTTGATATTTTCCCCTCTCACTTTCTTTACCATTTCTTAGAAATGTTAACAACAGGACAACACAGTGAAGATAAGATAAAGAAGCTAACAGAGAGGATACATCCAGTTTTTCCTAAAGCCTCAATATTTTAAATGAGGTTGCA
The DNA here is from genome assembly GCF_007565055.1 of Rhinopithecus roxellana. NCBI lineage: Eukaryota > Metazoa > Chordata > Mammalia > Primates > Cercopithecidae > Rhinopithecus > Rhinopithecus roxellana. Next base: position 97,976,297 of record NC_044556.1, on the reverse strand, counting down.
AATCTATTAACCAAAGCGGTATTTCTTTCACATGCCACCTCCTCTGGGTTTGCCTTCAGGTTTGACATAATTATCCTGCAGCCATCACTACCCTTAGGTTTAAAAGTTATTATACTGTAAAGCCTTTTCAGTAATGCACTTTTAGAATGAGGTTTTTAAATTCGTGCTGTAGGCATTTTTCCCCAGGGCGTAGATGCTGTGCAGGCAACTCAGGATTTAGATTTCTTTTCCTTCGAGAACAGTTGGGCACTTTGCCCAGTGGAAGACAGACTGCAAAGGTAATAGGGAAAATGCTGGATGACAAGAAGACACACCATTTACTTGATGCTGAATTTCCACACTCCAAACCTTCAGATAATCAATACAGCTCCTGCTTGGTCCCAAAGCTTAACTGAGACTAGAAAGCAAAGTAGTCCTAAATTCTCATATTATAGAAAGGGATGCAGGAACTCTAGATGCTCTGCAGAATCAAAGCAAACCTCTGCTCCTTCATTCCCTTCATTCACAGGAACTCAGAACAGCCACTTGCTAAGGCTTCTGGTGCCCCTGGGAGGAAAATATTGTGTCCATTTTGCCTTGGAGGGGATCTCCATACCTTTTGGAGGAAGACATTCTTGAAATAAAGTCAACAGTTTTTTGTTTTTTGTTTTTTTTTCTATTGTTTGAAAGACTTTATTTAGGGGAACAGGTTGAGGAATCACATTTGCTATATTTGAATCCTGGTTCTGCTTCTCATTAGCTATGTTTCCCTGAAAAATGCGATGCCTTAGTTTCCTCATCTGCCAAATGTGAAGACTATTTCCTATCTCATGCAGGTGTTATGAGGATTAAATTAAACAATCCATGTGAAACATTTAGTACAGATGCTGCACACATGAAGTACCATGAAGGCAAACTCTTCTATTGCTGTGGAAAGAAAAAACCAATTGAATTATCTCCATAATAGGTACACCCTTTCATATTAACCACACTCTTCCTAGCTATACTAGTTACAAATAACCTATATGCTCCCCTCTGTTCTCTGCACACATTTTAATATTCCCCAAGTCCTTTAAGAGACCTTCCTCCAACTAACAGTTAGATGTTATTAAAGTGGTCTCTGACAATAACTAAAGACTTAACAACAGTGCTTGGGACTACAGGTGCCCGCCGCCACCACACCGGGCTAATTTTTTTGTATTTTTAGTAGAGACAGGGTTTCACCATGTTGGCCAGGATGGTCTTGATCTCCTGACCTTGTGATCCACCCGCCTTGGCCTCCCAAAGTGCTGGGATTACAGACGTGAGCCACTGCACCCAGCCTACTTCTTAAATTAAAATCCTCCAATGATTTCCCATTGCAAATATTGGAAATAGAATGTAATCTTTGATTTCTTGAAATGGTTTACAGAACTCTAGAAGATCTGGCCCCTGACGACCTCTCTGACCAAATGTCTTACCATTGTTCCTCTTACCACATCCCTCTGGATAGAAGGGCCTTCTGTCTACTCTTCAAAAAGCTTGAGATCCTAGCTCAGGGCCTTTGCACTCACTGTTCTCCTGGTTTGATGCCTTCTGCACTCAGTCTCACAAGACTGGCACCTTCTCTTCACTCAGACCTCAGACCAGTATCACTGTCCCAAGAGAAGGCTTTCTCGTCACCCTTCCTAAAATAGCCTCACTCCCTCCCCAGTCATGCTCAAGCTCAGAATCCTGTTTCAATTTGTTGTAGCACCCACTCCTATCTAATTGAATTATGTACCGATTGCCTTCCCAACTAAAATGGGCACAGGGAACTTGTTTGTCTTGTTTATCATTGTATGCCTAAGTGCTAAGAGCTGCTTAGTCAGAAGTATGTGCTTCAAATATTTGTTGAATATATGAATTAGTAGGTACTATGGTCTGACCGTGTCCCCCACAATCCATGTGCTGGAAACGGAATCCCCAGTGCAACAGTGTTGGGAGGTGGGACCTTCTGGGTGGTGTGTAAGCCATGAGGGCTCTTCCCTCATTAATAGGTTAAAGCTGCTATAAAAAGGGCTTGTGGGAGTGGGTTTATTCTAGCACTCTTCTCTTCTGCCATGTGAGGATGTAGGAAGAAGGCCTTCATCAGAGGCTAGTGCCTCGATCTTGGACTTCCCAGCCTCCAGAACTTTGAGAAATAAATTTCTGTTCTTTATAAATAACCCAGTGGTATTCTCTTATAGCAACCTCAAATGGACCAGGACAGTAAGTGGTCTGTTTAAGAAGCACCATGAACCCCCCTGAAATAGGTGGCAGTTTTATTGCAAAGAAATGTGAACTACAACAGTTGTCTCAGAATTGTGGCACCCTAGGTAATTTTTGTCTTGTTATACCGTTTTTGTTTTTGTTTTCATATTCTAAATATTATTTGTTGACTATGACCAGGAGGCTGGGTTTGGGGTCAGGTAGAGGGATGGACAGGAATTAGGTGAATTTAAATGTTGCCCTGTCTGGAGATGCTGCTAGCGGTGGTATAAGTGAATCCAACCCAACCACATTCATGTGCTAAGTAAGGAGAAGTGAAGCAGTTTTGGCTCCTCCTGCCAAGTCCACACCCATTTATGAGGTCCAAGTCTCCATCTCCCTTCTTCTAACTTCTGTAAACAGGTAACAACAGGAAACAGTCTGAGGATAAGATAAAGAGAAGCACTGCCTGGGAGGAGGTACAGTGTTTAAAGAGAACTGACCATAGGGAAAGTGCTGCACTCACAATAGAAGCTCAACACAGAAAATGTTTTATTTTGGAAGAAAATGCAAAACCGTGAGCTCATACATAGACCTGGATTCCAGTGAGTGTGTAGTGAGTGGACCAGCTGCTCCACCCGGAACATGTCCACTGGCCATTTTATTTCAGCCAGTACCCACAGCCTCCCCATTCTCTGCTCAAAGTCCCTTATGTATAGTCTAAGTCCCCACTTATCTCACCAAATCCAATCCTCTATTCCTAACCACCTAAGGATGTGCCATAGCCACCTATAACACCACATATCTATGACTGAACTAGCAAGCTCCCCTCAAACCTGCTGTGGCTCAGAGATCAGCTCTACTTCTCTGACTCCTCCTTCCTCACCACTGACATTAAAATGGCACCAAGAGGCTGGGCACGGCAGCTCACACCTGTAATACCAGCACTTTGGGAGGCCAAGGCAGGTGGATCACCTGAGGTCAAAAGTTCGAGACCAGCATGGCCACCATGGTGAAACCCCATGTCTACTAAAAATACAAAAAAAAAAAAAAAAAAAAAAAAAAAAAAGTTAGCCTGGTGCAGTGGTGAATGCCTGTAGTCCCGGCTTCTCAGGAGGCTGAAGTAGAATTGTTCAAACCCAGGAGGCAGTGGGTGCAGTGAGCCGAGATCATGCCACTGCACTCCAGCCTGGGTGACAGAGTGAGACTCTGTCTCAAAAGAAAAAAAAAATGGCACCAAGAACCACTGACTTTGGAATGATTTCCCAAATTCATTGCTTTTTCTCTATTACCACTGCTGTGTCTTAGTTTGGGTTGTTCTACCCTGTCCATCTCCCACACCATCACTTCCCATGGCCACAGGCTACAGGGCAGATCCCGCAGGTCCTCTTGGTGTCCCTCACAAATAAGCCCTGCCCATCCGTCCAGCCTTACTGCTTGCCTGCGCCTGCATCAGAGAACCAGGACGTGGTCTCAGAACATCCCCTGCCCTTTCACACTTGCATGATTTTGCACATGCTGCTCCCTTTCATCTCTCTGACCTGTCTTCAAGCCTCTCAGGGCCAGTCTCCGCTCACGTGCCCTTGTCCCCTGTCTGTCCCTACCATGGAGCAGAGGAAAGTTACACAGTTCCTTTTCTCACCTCTCCAGAAGCTTGCAGTGACCACATGACAGAGCTCTGGCTAATGAGATCAAAGTGGAAACCTGGAGGGAAGCTGGTTTGGGGGAATCTTTGTTCCTTTTTACCTTTATCACAAACAACACATCTGCAGCTAAGCAGGCATCTCATGAGGTAGAGTGACTAGCATGAGGTCAAAGCTAGAGTGAGAGACCAGAACATGATACCCCAAAAGCAGGAAAAATTGCTGAGCTGAAGACAATGAAGAAGATGCAGGGGAGCTCTCTGCCCTCCCTCTGTTTGCCTAAAAGCGGGAGACAGATGACTGACAAACACACAAGGTATCCTGCCCACCTCTCCACCAAAGGCTAACCACTGAAGACAGCCTTGACCCTCATCAAACCTGAGATGACACCAGAAGAATTGATATCGACAAGTTTTATTAACTAATCTTTATCTGCCCTGCCATTTGTTTGTCTTCTGCCCAAGCTGCTCCCCTAGACACTCAAAGTCCTTTTCTTTTGTCTTGTCACTTGCCTTGAATGTATTGTTCTTTGTTGAAGATGCTATCTAAGCCACTGCTTTGAGTTACCATTCATGAGGTTTCTCTCATGAGACAGGCACTGCTTGTGTTAATAAACTTGTTTGTTTTTCTCTTGTTAATCTATCTTTTGTCACAGGGATCTATCTCAACTACTTATGAACTTACGAGGGTTGAGGAGAAATTCCATTTCCTCCCTGACACCAGCACAGGAGGAAGGAATGGCAAGCCAGGAGGTGCCAACGGGACCCTGCCGTGTTAAGTGGGGATATAACACCCCATCTGCTTACTTCCAGACCTTACAGTGTGAGAACATTTACGTGTCCCTCCTACAAATTTAAGCCATTATAAATTGGGATTTTTGTTTACTGCAGCTGCAAGCAATCTTAATCGGTACATCACGTGTATTACAACCATCAGTTTAGATGTTTCTCTAAGACACGAGCTGCTTGCTTACTGAGCCTATTTGTCTCTCTAACCCTGAAACCCTGACATAGGGCTCTGCGTGGAGCAAGCTTGTAGAAGCCTATGAAACTTGAGAGGACTCAAAATACAGAGGAAAGGAGCATTTTAATCAGGAGGTGGTGTGCTCTGGCTGAGGATTCTTCATCGTGACTCAGCCCTCCAACAGGCAGAAAGTAGAGTGAAAACACCTGGTGAGAGCCATGCTCTAAGCAACTACCGAGTGTCCTACATAGAAAGTCTTCCGGCTTGTCTGTGCTTCCATTTATTTGCTGATGAAACTTATCATCTCAGAATAAACTCACTAGATTTTTAAAAGAGATGCCAATTTAGACCAACACCCTCATGCGTCACCTATGAGAAAAGTAGAGCCAGTTGGCCGGAGACCTTATGGCTCACTCCTATAATCCCAGCACTCTGAGAGGCCGAGGTAGGTGGATCACCTGAGGTCAGGAGTTCAAGAGCAGCCTGGCCAACATGGCAAAACCCCATCTCTACTAAAAACACAAAAATTAGCCAGGTGTGGTGACACAAGGCTTTAATCTTAGCTACATGGGAGGCTGAGGCCTAAGAATCACTTGAACCCGGGAGGTGGAGGTTGCAGTGAGCTGAGACTGAGCCACTGCACTCCAGCCTGACGACACAATGAGACCCTATCTCAAAAAAAAAAAAAAAAAAAGAGAGAGAGAGAGAGAAAAGCAGAACCATAGCACAAAAGCCAGACCTGACCCTCATTCTCTACACTATCCCAGAAAACCACTTCTTTTGGAGCAATTTACAGTACTCACTTAAGAGATTAAAAATACACATGTAAAATGTTACCAAAGTTCCATCACAGGGAAATCAGTTCACATGAAAATGACTTTTGAAGTCAATTCACTTGATCATTAATATCTAACTATAATTAATTACTTCCAAGTCTGTTTTATCTTTCAATGGAGATAAAATTAGAATATAATGAGTCTGCTGAATTCAAGCTAATCAGTAGGTCAAAAGCAAGGTTGGGTTTCCTGAGAGTCCTTTAGAGTTCAGCAATAAGAATTCCAATTATTTCTTTATTACTTCACCTGCCCACCTGGCAATAAGTCAGTCTCAGCAGTTAAGTCCACACTGACACCAACACTACATAATTGATTATTTCTTACAAGTGTTTCCACGCCTTTTAGAAACTATCTATGGTGCAAAAAAAAAAAAAAAAATTCTCAGATGAATATGTTTCCAATCTATTCAAATGTTACCAAGAACATTTAACTCTTCAAACCAGGATTATTTGGTTTTCTCCCTGCAGCTTCCCACACAGCTGGTGGGATTCCAGTCTTTCTCAGTTGGAGAAAAGAAATCTTAGCTCGGATCTCTCTTAGGAGAGAAAGCTTAGAGTCCCCTTTGTGAATCCTCATTTGAAAAATGAGAAGATTGAAGTAACAGTAACAATGCCTTTCCTCCTCAACTTCTTTTCTATTCGTCCCAATGCCCCAGACCACCAACTGCCCAGAGCAGGAAACAGGCAGGGGAAGAGTCCCACACAGGAGTCCCACCAGGTGTGTTCTGAACCTGGCTCATGTGTAAGAAGGAACCAGCATTCAGGCGCACTGCAGGAAGGAGCTCTCCGGATAAATCCCAGGAGTACAAAACCAAAAATATGCAAACATGCAAACCACAATGCCACGTTCATGAGATGACCAATTGCCTCACAGTTGTGTGGGGTTTTTTTTGTTGTTGTTTTTTGTAATTGAACAGCTTAAGAAGCATCGACTCTCTCTCTTATGATATTAACGAAAAAGAGAATCAAGTATTTGATACCAATACAGAAAGAATGTTCAATGCTTTGCCAGACGTTAGGATTCTTCTACTTTAAACACTCTTGCCAAATAAATGAGAAGGATGCTTAGAAGTGAAAAAGAAGGTATTGCTTATGGGAAAAATGGATTCAACTAGGCAACATAAAAGTCAGAAAGTCAACCTTCTCATATCTAATCAAAATACACAGGAATACACTTTGGTTCTGATATTCACATTTCTAAGACATATCTACAATTTATCAAACAATGTGAAATGTTGCAGATTCTTCAAAGAAACACAGGACTAGATCCATGCTCTTGTCTTATGAAAAATATACTTGTGGAATCAAAAAGCAAAGAACACTTAAAAATGCAAAACAGGATATTAGGGGCCAAAAGAGTGGTTAAAAACATGCTATATAAGAAAAAGGACAGCAAGCACTGTGTGAGTCCAGTTAGCCCTTTCTTTGGACTTTGTCCTGATTCAGGATCATATGAGCGAAAAACTCAAGCCCTGTATAGCCAACTGTTCTTTGGGTGCATTAGGACTGGAGCGCATCAGCCAGGGCAAACCCTCACATGGGTGCACAAATGTGGAGAGAAGACTTCCAAAGACTTGGATCAGAGGAACCTAATCATCCCTAGGCTTATTTTTTAATTTTCCCAAACAGTGAGTGTTATTTGTTTTGTGGACATTTACCCCGAGGTGGCGGGAAACATGTATCTGCCACTTCCAGACATACACACTACCCCACAGAGCCAAACGTAGGAAGAACAAGCTGCTCAGTAGAATCACATGAGTTCCTCCCTTTCCAAAAATACTATTCTCTGGCATAAAACATTTTCCTGCACATGGATGGCCTCACTTAGTTATTGAGCCCATCCATGGATGCAAAGCTGGAGTGTTCATCACATGCTGTGGGTCCTTGGTTGGCTCCCCACAGCCCTGCACCTGTGCAATATGGCCACTCAGCCCCAAAAGGACAGCCCGGGGAGCTCAAGGGGAGGCCCTGAGGCTGGTGTCACCATGGCCATCACTGCTCTGCAGCCTACAAAATCGGCTTCACAAAGCTTCACAAAGCTTCACTTTGCTTCACAAAGCTGCTGCAGAGCAAAGTTTACTCTGCAGTGCTCCAGTCCAATCAGGCCTGGGGAAGAAAAACATTCTCCCTTCTGCAAAACCCTCATTTCTCGAGTTGACAATTGCATTTTTTTTTTCTTTTTTAGGTATTGGTTATCAAAAAATAAGAGAAACAAGGAAAAGAGCCATTTTTAATTTTTAATTAATTTAATTATTTTTACATTTAAGATTTAAAAGAAAAAATTTCCTGATAAAACCATCAGACCCTTCTTTGTGGGACCTCAGGAAAGAGCATCAGGTGGGCTCACTGTCCAGGGCAAGAATACTGGAGTCAGGGGAAGAAGGAGCTCCCCGGGCCTCCCAGTTTTAAGGATCTCACATCAGACACTTATTTGGCTTCGTTTTTAACCACTTAGGACATATAAGCTAACAAAGGTGAATATCCACACCAGTTTTTCACTAACGTTATAATCAATGCTCCCTTTGGATAAACAACATAACAAAAATAAATATACCAGAAGCAGGAGAGGATAATCCTGCATTTTTTCCCATTTTTCCATAGCCCAGGACATTGTCAAGCATTCATTTCTGTAAATTGTATGATAAATATTAAATATTAAATATAATACTAAGTCTTCAAGCTGTCTATCCCTCTCCCTCCACAACCCATTGAGAATCACTGGTCTTAAGGGTTTTTAATATTGACTCTATTCAGCCCAGGGAATAGAACTATTTCAAATGTAAAACGAGTTTCTTGCTCCTCGAATGATTGAATTGGGTTTGCTCTCAACCCTGAGGTTCCCAAAACGACATTACATTCTAACATTCCATTGCACCAGAAAGCAGAATTCCAATTTGTAGGTTTTACACAGATGAAAACCTTATCACTGGTCACGTCCTTGGGAAGACACCAGAGCCATAAAAGCTTCCATCAAAAGGCTGATAATTCTGTCTTTAAGAAAAGATAAACTTGCACTGCTAAATAGAAAGTTTTAATTTGAAAGAGCTGAGAGTCTAGCTTGAGAGAAAGGACGGTGAAAACTGAGAGACAGGCAGAAAAAGTGGTATGTATATTGCTGAATTTTTAAAAGTCCTCTGTTACTAATTTTCCTTACATTCTCACCTTACTGAGGAAATGGATGCCAACTGACATGAGCTCTTATAAAAATCCACCAGCACATCTCCCATCCATAAAAATGACCTCAATCTTCTCCTGTTTCTGATGCCAGCCCTCTTCCTGGGTATGGGGTCTTAGCCCCATTCACCTGCTCAAAAACACAGCCCAGTGAGCCTGCCTTCTTTCCATGACCATTACTGCTCTTCCATCTCACCATCTTTTTTGTTTGTTTGTTTTTGAGATGGAGTCTCGCTCTGTCGCCCAGGCTGGAGTGCAGTGGCGAGACCTCGGCTCACTGCAAGCTCCGCCCCCCGGGTTCACGCCATTCTCCTGCCTCAGCCTCCTGAGTAGCTAGGACTACAGGGCCTGGCACCATGCATGGCCAAGTTTTTGTATTTTTAGTAGAGACAGGGTTTTATCATGTTAGTCAGGATGGTCTCAATCTCCTGACCTCATGATCCTCCCTCCTTGGCTTCCCAAAGTGCTGGGATTACAGGCGTTAGCCACCGCGCCTGGCCCCATCTCACCATCTTAAACACCATCTCTTGATCCTCCACTTCCCTGCCACCTACTGCCCATTCTCCTGTGCCCCTTTGCAGGACAACATGTAGAAACCATGATCCCCCTGTTGCCTTCAGTTCCTCCCACCTCTCTCGTGATCCCTTGACCTCCAAGACACTGCAATCACCTGTTTTTCCTATGACATCACTAACCATCCCCAAGTCTTCTGATCCGATTCCTCTCTATTCAGATGTCTAAGTGAGGGAGCCCAGACCCACACACTCAACTACTTCTGTATCTGCACTTGGCTGTCACACGGACATCTAAACCTAACACGTCCGCAGCTGAGCGCCTGGATTTTTTTCACTACCTCCCAACTTGCTTCTACTGGGGTTTAGCTCCTCTCAGTCAGTGGCACCTTCATCTCACTGTTGCTCAAGCCAAAACCCTGCAGCCTCACTTATCTCTTGTTCTCTCTCTTTCCCTCATTTCCAATCCACCAGCGAATCTTACTAGCTCTACCATTAGATGACATGCAGAATCCACCAAATCTCACTCTCCTGCTGTAGCCCAAGCTGCCGAGATCTCTCTGAGGATTACAGTAACAGCTTCCCAGCTGGTCTCCCTGATCGGCCCCAGCCTCCCAAAAACAGCAGCCACAGCAACCCTAAGAAAACAAGGATATCATGTTCACTCGCTTCAACTTCACTCGCTTACAACAAAATCTAACGTCCCTATCAGGGCCCATAAGGTCCTATATGATCTGACTTCACTACTTCTGTAACCTCATCTGCTACGACTCCCCACTGTTTATTCAGCTCCAGCCACACTGGCATCTTAGCTCCATACTAGGTATACTCCTGGCTCAGGGCCTTTGCACGTGGCTGCTGCCACGGCCTGAACGGTCTTTCCCCTATTATGCATAGAGCTGGCTTACTCACCAACTTCAGGTCGCCTACTCAGAGAAGCCTACCCAAGACACTGTATGTAAAATATCAACGTTCTCTTTGATGTAAACCTTGTATCACCTTTCACTGCTTTATTTTCTCTTAACACTTATTTTATGTAAAATATTTTATGCTTTATGTATTTATATTATGGTCATTCCTGCCTTCTGGAATAGATATTATATAGCAGGAATTTTAGTCTATGTTGTTCCCTGACGTTCCTCAGCATCTAAAAACCTGCCTGGCACACAGTAGGTGCCCCCAAAATATTTTGCCCAAGTATGAATAAATGAATGAACAAATGATTGAATAAAGTTCATTTGGCAAAAACAAATTCACACCTTAGTTTGCAAAAAAAAAGAAAACACGTTATTGGCTTATGACTTATTAACATGCTATTAACTAAATCATATGTAAAGAAGTATTACAATTTCAAATAAAAAACATATATAGTTGTGCTGTCCTACTGGCTTAAAGCTTCAACTTTTATTCAACAATTCAAAAGCATGAAAAACAACAAAAATGTGATGGTCTTGGAGGCAGATTCCAAGCTGCCTTTAGACAAAGATTGTCTGCTGTTGATTATCATATTTTAAGCCTAGCAGAGACACACTCAGAGTGGAACTCAAAATATATGTGTGACCTGAATAAACACTAAATATGGCTTTTATTTTCTAGTTAAATATCATTGTTTATTGTGCTGTTCTGGGGTGACTATACCCTCAAGGGATATTCTCCATCCAACCAAGTATATACATAAAACATTTATATGAAAAAGATGATAATTTTTCCATTCACAAATTGCTTTTAACAGAATCTTAAAGTAGTTTCTAAAATTAAAAAAAAAAAAAAAAACTACTTGGATATTTACCTGTTTTAGCTATTAGGAGAATTCTATTTTAAAGAATTGGCCTAAGCAGTCCATAGGTGGGACTAGAGAACTATTTATAAGTAAACACTCTTCTTTCTTTTGGAGTTGGGCCAAGGAGTAGAAGAAGACTTGAGTACAAGTGAGGGTTATAATATATATCAATTTAACTTTGAAAAGAAACAATTATTTCTTTGATGAAGTGTTCTGTCTGGACGTAATGACCACTTTATACTCATATGCCTCAGCAGGACACACTGGCCAACTGAAAAACTTAATCAGGCTTCTGTCTGCTCCCAAGAGATGATCTTGCTTTTCCTTCAGCTTTTCATTAAGTGATTCTAAGGAAGTGTAAGTACATGATCATTAGCAACAGAAGTTTCCCTAGCGACCCTTATTACTAAAGAATAACCAGAGCACTTAATAAAGCTACAGTCACTGTTGCGGGGCATCTGGTGGGCATAACAGTCCCATGAGCCCTGCTTAGAAAAAAACTCTGCCCTCAGCCTCGCTGACGCTCTCCAACAGCCGCCCTCTGGGACTGTCTGAGCACTTGGGTTTGAGTACCTGTACTGCCACTTCCAACTGCCGCACATTACACGGTCATTTATTAATGCATTATCTGGCCTCAGATTTCACATCTGTGAAGCAGGGATCATTAGTGTCTGCCTTGTTGTCCACACATAAATGTTTTAACTACCAAGAGAAGTGATGTTTGTGAGAGCAGTTTAAGAACCTGAAAAGCTATACCAAAACGTAATTTTTTTTTTTTTTTTTTTTTTTTTTTTTTTTTTTTTTGGAGACAGAGTAGCTCTGTTGCCCAGGCTGGAGTGCAGTGGTGAGATCTTGGCTCACTTCAACCTCCACTTCCTGGGTTCAAGCAATTCTCCTGCCTCAGCCTCCCAAGTAGCTGGGATTACAGGCACCCACCACCACACCCAGTTAATTTTTGTATTCTTAGTAGGCACAGGGTTTCACTGTGTTGACCAGGCTGGTCTCAAACTCCTGACCTTGTGATCCACCTGCCTCGGCCTCCCAAAGTGCTGGGATTACAAGCATGAGCCACTGCGCCTGGCCCCAAATGTAAATATCTTATTATGTGTGTGTCTATTTCTCATAGTCCCCTTCTTATCGTAGCCATTGCCAAGCACATGTCTTCATAATTTTTTGTACCCAGCTATTAATAAATGAATAAATAAACTACTGCTATGTTGTGGATGTGTGACTATGTTAATTTCACTCCCTTCTTATACTAAAGGCTAATCTACCATTAATGAGGCATAATGTTTTCTTCTTAAATCATGTGCTGTTTGTATCTCTTCCTTTAAAATCTTCTCCTCCAACCCCAAACAACAACCAAAAACTATCCCTCCTAAAATGAAACAAAACATGGAATTTTAGACATTGGAAACTGCAATACCAAAGCTTGTGTCCTTTTCAGAGTGTCCCTAAACACTACATAAATTTAGTATTTTACAGGGCATTAATCAAGATTTTAGACATATTAGTACCACAACTTTATTTTTCTAGAGAGATAGGCCTATTTGACAACAGGACTTCAAATTTCACCTTACAAAATTGGTGGTTTAGAAATGTAATGAAATCACATATTCTCAGATTCCAGAATATTCCTTGAATCCTTCAGAAAAACAAACATTAAGTTCATTGGGCTATCAACATTTCCCAAGAACATTATGTTAATCTACCTTATTCTAACATGCTAACCTACATGAAAATGCTCTGCAGAAGAATCCTGTAATACATACTCTAATGGAGCTTTCTTCTAAAAATGTGGTGTGTTCTTTGTTCTTTTTTTGTGTTTTTTTTTTGTGTTTTTTTTTTTTGTTTTTTTTTTTTTTACATACTTTGACAATTTCATACCTGTCAGAAGAAGGCAAATGGCAAATCCATCTAGTATGGGATAGATTTCTCAGGGTCACAAAAGAAACCAGTATTGCTTGTAACCTCCTCTTCTCCACCCATGTCTCTCCAGGCTCTCGTTGCTATTTTCATACGATTCGCTCACTAAAAATCAACACAGTTATCATTGAAATGGCAGACAGAAGCAAACCCAAGTCAACAAAAATGAACCTCATCTTTGTAAAGGCCAAGGAGGAAGATCTGGTCTGGAGCTGCAGGCAGACACAAGACACTGAGAAAACAGGTTTCAAAACATTTCTGAGAATAGAAAGGATGCTCTCCTTCCAAATGTCTTTACATGAAAAGACTGCCTAAGAGATGGGATGCCCCAAAAAACTAAGTCCTGAGAGCTGAACTGCTAATGAACCTGATGAGGGAGAACAATGGGAGGACAAAGAAAGCAAGAGTTGCCAGTCAGGAAGTTGCACACTGGGCTCCTTCTGAAAAGAGGCACAAACCCACGATCCTCAGGAAGAACAGCCAGGACCTCTAAGACCAGTGAGTGGACAGCAGAAGCACCAATGAAGGGAAGGACAAAGAAGCCACATCCAGTGTGCAGCACACACTATGTGGTCACCAAGTAGTAGCAATTACTGGAATCACTGAACCAGAGCCCCCTGTGAAGCCCACACAACAGAGGTGAAACCACCGCCAGCACAGCCAGCAGCAGCATCTACACTGAATCCTGACAAGAACTGTTGGCAGCTTGTGAAAAAAAGAAAGAAAGAAATCCAGTACTGGTAGGGTTGTGAAAAAATGAACCTTGAGGTTCATTAGTTCATTAATTGACCTTACCATCCTATCTGGTCAAAATTACTAATAAAATATTCTCCCCGCTCTATCCAGTAATTGGGTTGCTTGCATGCCAAAACTTATTAGCTTCAAATTAGAGCTCATAGTTTTAGGGAGAAAAAAAAAGAGTAGAAAACAGGGCAACGATGTTAAAGTGAATTCATGCAGAACCTGTCATCAAAGAAATCATTAACTTAAGCAGCAGCCTGTGGGAATAAAATGAGAGAGTTCCCTGAGCTGAGTAGACAGAGCACATATTAGCCCATGCTAAGAAGCTTTTTAGCCAAATGTCCTATTCCCACTTAGCAGAAGACAACGCCATGTTTTCCTGTTCCAATAAGCACAGCAGCACGCATGTGGAACAGGGAACAGGATGGGTAAATTTTGTCACGGCATCTTGGGCAACTGCTGTCCAACGGACTTTCAGGGCTACAGCCAGGTTGAACTATGAGACCTCTGTCGAGCCTAATGCAGTGGTTCCCTCTGATCGAGCCAAAGAGGACCAACCTAGAAGTCAGTCTCAGTCAGGGACATTTCTGGATGAAACACCTCCCCCTACCTCTGCATTTAATGGGAAAAGGAGAATTACTTGCTTAGAAAAAAAGCAGAATCTATCAGCATGTAATGAGATCCAGCGTTACATAGGAACAAGGCTAATGTGTGAAAAGAGTGAGCACATTTCTTTAGGAACACATAGCTAAATTCTAGCTCAGCCTCACTGCACAGATGAGCAAATGAGTGGAGAATGGAAACGCTTGAAAATAAATGAATTGTCTTACTGTGTACCCTGACACACGCCACCTTTTTAGACTTGCAGAGTAGAGATGAGTGAGGGTAACTTTAGTGCACTCTTAGAAGGCTGCTTTCAAAACCATCATGTCTACAAGCAGGGAGAAATTCAGTTAGATTAACGGCGAGCTCACCTACTGCACATTCTTCAAGATACCAGGGCACAAACGAGAATGAACATTTTTTGCTTTTGAGCTGATAACCGTTGAGCTTAAAATCCTATCATGAAAGAGAAACATAAAGAAGCAGGCCTAATTAAACTCTGTGTCTCACGGCAGTGATTCTCATTCTTCCCCAAAAGTTAAACAGGAATTAGGGGTTCAGTGAGTGACAACCTTTCATGGGCATATCCTGATGTTGTCAGAACCCTGCACCCGGTGGCAAAGGGAAACACAATAATAATTGGTCACTATCACACCTATTTGAGTTACCAATTACCCACAGGTATAAATAAAATAGACCATGGATGATGCACAATTTTGAGAGCCAGAGGTGAGGCATGGTCTTTTCCTTGTCAGAACATGTAAGAACAGAAGTAAGGGTGACATTATTATAGGGCTCATATTCAACCTACTATAATTGTTTTAAGTAGCTCTTTTGGAACTGCTAATATCTACCTCTCTCTTTTGCTGCAAATGAGCTATGTATCAAGTTTCTACAGTGCTCTCACTGCTCTGAGAGTGCACCTGAACAACGTGACCTGGAGAGGGAGCATTTCTGACACTGACATTTATCAGAATGGACCCTCAGAGGTTAGATGACAGGTTATTAAGAGATTGAAAGTCTCATCAACCTGGCTTTGCTTTTCAAACGTTTCCACAGACTTGTGTATCTCCAGACTTGGGCGTGAGTGTGGAAGTGCTTTGGCTGAAAGAATCACCTGCACACAGGTAGGTTCAATATGGGACCTACTTCTGGAGTCCACAGCTTCTAAATAAAGTAACAAGAAGGAGAAGAAGACTTTGCAAGTGTGATTATGTGTGTAGTCAAAAAAAAATCCTATCTGATGAGGAAGAAAACGGAATCAAAGGTCTGCATTGCTGAGCATTTCTGAGTTTTCTTACAGTAGTTCCGTCATCCCAACTTCCTTGTCAAGAATGGACTTGTAATATTAGGTGCCCTAGAGCAAAAACGAAAACATTAAGAGATTAAAGAGAAGTCAGACATCCTTAATCTGAGGCCAATGTACTAAGAAGTTACCTTGAACAATTGCAAAATGCAAAGAATTGTGCAAAATGCAAAGAATTGTGCAAAATGCAAAGAATTGTGCAAAATGCAAAGAATTGTACAAAATGCAAAGAATGCCTATTTCTTTTAAAGATGAGAGTAAACTAAAGTTTAGTTAAGTTACAACTCAGTGACTTAGGAACTGAACTGAAGTTGGGGTTTTGCTCTGAACAAAATAATTTATTTAAAGCCAATTAACTGTATAAACACGATTGGAGCGACTACTCAAATGCTTTTAAAACTATTTAGAAGTACCCATTTGTAACTAACTGACACGGTAATTACAAGCAGCATCCTACAGGTACTCTACCCTTGAGAGCTTACTCATCGTTTTATGGCTGAATCCATAAGAATTCAGATGGTAGAACCAGCTCCCATTGCCCACCTCTCAGAAGAACACCCAATGTCTGGGGTCGGGCCGGCCCACAAAGGTGTCGGGAGGTGAAAAGACACAGAACTGGGGTTGTTCCCTTCTATATCCCCTGCCACATACACACCCAGAAAAAACTTACACTCCTACATACAGCAACAACTTTGCTACTCACCCAGGCTTTCTAGTCAGGTTTGGGTTGTGAAATTCTTGGTGCGGCCATCCAGGGCCCATCTCCCTCTTCCCGCCATGCCCCAGGACCAATGAGTTTCCATTTCTGTCCATCTAGGAGCTGTCCATGACAAGCTCTGCCCATGGCTTTCCTTCATCCCTGCGACTACGGAGCAACACACCCTGGTGATCCTCTGGTCAGTGCTATCTCTTCTTCCGTGCTTGTGTTTGAATGATTGAGAAAGCTCGGCACTCTTGCCTAACTCCAGCTTTCCCTGTTTTAAGCCAGGCTGCAGGACAGGCTATTTATCATGGTGCAGGACCAGGAGCCTACAGTGGCTCCCCATTTTCTACCGACTCAAGTGCCAGATCTGCTTCCCACGTCTCACCTCCACCTTCAGTGCCTGTCACCCGCTGCTGTGTGCCAGCAGGGAGCTTCAGCTCTGAGAGGCTGGCACCCTCACGGTGTCTCTAAGGCGAGGCTGTGTTCCACTTCTGGATGCGTGTGTTGAGCATATGTCCCTTTCCTTAACAGCCCTCTTCCCTGGTACCACTCTACCTAAGCTTACCCATGCTGCCTGTTTATCTCAATGTACCTCCTCCATAAAGCTTCCCTGACCACGTCAGCCATCTCCATGTAAAAGTCCCACAGATGTTACCAGGGGTCCCATACAATTCAACAGTTAGGTCTCTACACCCTATGCAGCTTTCTGAGACTTTCACATTTCAGTCGAGTCTCCCCAGCTGGCTGTGGGCTTTTTTATTTCAGTGATTATCCCTTTACAGTATTTTTTTAATGCATCCCCACATGTTGGGATGTACTCAGTAAATACTCCAAAGACCTAGGATCACAAAACGTTAGAGCTAGAAGGGGGGTCTTACTTAGCCTTTTCATTGTATAGATGAAGCAACTGAAATCTGCAGAAATTCACAATGAATTTTTGTCTGAAGAGAACCCAGGCCACCAATCCCCAGTTCAATGCTTTCACACTTTCAATCCACACATTCACTTCAGTCTATGTAAGGTCATTTAGTATCTCTGAACATAAACATTTTCCCTAAAAATAATTCATGATTCTCACTTTTCACTACATTAGTTTGGGCTTTTAAAATTTATTATTATTATTATTTTTTGAGACAGAGTCTTGCTCTGTTGCCCAGGCTGAAGTGCAATGGTGCAATCTCAGCTCATTGCAAACTCTGCCTCCCAAATTCAAGCGATTCTCTGCCTCAGCCTCCCGAGTAGCTGGGATTACAGGCACCCACCATCATGCCTAGCTAATTTTTGAATTTTAGTAGAGATGGGGGTTTCACCCTGTTGGCTAGACTGGTCTCTAACTCCTGAGCTCAAGTGATCTGCCCACCTTGACCTCCCAAAATGCTGGGATTACAGGCATGAACCACCATATCTAGCCAACTTTTTAAATTTTTAAAATTCTTTTGTACTTTAGGTTCGGGGGTACGTGTGCAGGTGTGTTACTTGGGTATGTTGCGTTATGGTGAGGTCTGGGCTTCTCATGAACTCACCACTCAAATAGTGAACATAGTACCTGATGGGTAGTTTCTCGACCCTGGCCCTCCTTCCACCCTTCCCTCTTTTGGATTCTCCAATACCTACTGTTTCATCTTCGAGGGTTGGACTTTTCAATAGTATTAATTCAGTCTGATATCACTGATGACAATTTGATTTGCCAGCTCCATTCCCCAAGCCAGTGATGGTTATGAGGAAATGCTCCTGTGAAATGTGTAGAGACTGGGACACTGAAGACAGACAGAACAAATTCGAAGGACACACACACTCCACCGTCACTGGGTCAATGCAACGTAGCCCAGACATCCAAGTATAGATGACTAACACAAGTCAATGCACAAAACGTAGTTCTGAGTGAAGCGAAAGAGAAAATCTAGACAGGCAAGTTCAGGTGCCAAACATGTCTTTTTAGCCTCATTAAGATGACAAATAACAGGTGTTCCACCAGAGTTGCCGAAACAGCAAATATTGCTTTAGGTCATGTCCCATCAACTACTAACAGAAATTTGCTTTTTTGTGCTCCCCAACTTTCTTAGAATTTTAGGTTTTTTTCTTTCTTCCATCTGGGTTGGTTGGATTTTCAAACATCAGCTGCTCTGCGGTGGAGGGGAGGGTGAGATGGGAGTAGCAGTGGATGACAGATTGTGGATCCACACAACAGCGCTCTTCCCTGCTGTCTGGGGGTGCGAAATGGCTCAGCTCATCCGCACCCGCCCACCCTCCCACTGCGAGGTTCATCTGCTGGAACTGGCCCGTGGGCGACAGACTGTTTTTCTGAGATGGCTCGTGTCAGAGCACTGGGTGGCAGGTAGGTAGCAACGTGGGCGCTTTGCTACTCAGAATTTCTGAGTCAGAATTTCTGAGTCAGTCTGACACGTAGGCAGCTGCGGAACAGGCTCTCCAGGTTCTTTAATTAACTTAATCCATCTAACCATGGTCTTTAAATAATTCAGTGCCTTGGTAACCCGTGTTCAAACATTTGAAGAATGTTAGTTACTACCATGTTTCAACCTTTCAATTCTAGTTTAAAACACCTTATTTTTCTTCTTGTTATTTACAAGCTGTGACTTCATAAAAAATACAGTATTTGAGGGAAAAAAAGATGTTTAGATGACCAATAATGAGCGAGGAGCCAGCCCTATTATACTCATGGGATCATTTCAAAGAGTAAAGCAACAATGCAATAAAAATGTAAATCACTCAGGTGTTTTTCTGAGAGTCACACGAAAATCTTCCCATCATTACAAACTATAAAAATCATCAATGTGTTTATTTGAACCTGACATACTCCTAAAATGTTTAGATTGTTTGCGGAAAAAAAAAAAATCATGTTTTACTTACTTACTTCCTAAAAACAGAAACCACCTAGATTCATTTTTTGGAGCCTTTATTTAATATTAGCTACTCCTTAAAAGTGATATTTATTTATTCTTTGAATTATATAAAATATAATTTTTATTAAACTATTATATCAAATACTAAATATCATACTGCTAATTTTAAGAAAATATGAAGCACATACTTCTTTTTGGGGCTTTTTTTTTTCAGTTTCCCAAACAACCTTTTGTAATATTAAATTGGAAAACAATATTACAGTTTAGGTACTCTTTCTTAGCCTGGAAGTATTTAATACTGTTGTTAAATGTAATCATTAAATGGCAGATCAGCCCGGGGAATTCACATTCTCAATCTGAATGACTTCTTCTTTCTTTTCTACTTACTGATATTCTATTTCTCCTTCAAGGTCAAAATCAGATATCACCCCCAAAAGCCTTCTTCAGCCTCTGCAGTGAGTTAATCGATGTGTGTGATCCAGCATGACACCATGGTATGCTGTACCAATAGAAGGCACTGTCACCTACACTCCAAATGTGGCCCTCATCATGCCCCATTAGGGTTTACTGTGTGCCTCGTGTACATAGATCCTCCTGGACACCCAAAAGGGATCTCAAGTTCAGCAGGTTCCGGACCCTGCTCCAAATTCTTTATCCAGCACCTTCTCCTTCCATGGCCTTCCTTTGGTCTATAAAGAAGAACCACATTGCCAGAGGCTCAGGCCAGAAACCCTGGGGTTATTCTTCACTCTTCTTTTTTTACCCCTCACATCCAATCTATCAGCAAAGCCAGACGGTTTGGCCAACAATATGAATCCAGAATCTGACCACTTCTCATTACCACTTTTCTCAGCCACCAACAGGCATCGGTGGTCCAATGACCCCCTGGGTCATCGGAAGAGCCTCCTTTTAGGTCTCAGCCTCAGTCTTGCCCTCCTACACCATCCAGAGTGAACACACTGGAAGAGTCAGTCAGATTGTGTCAACCCTTTGCTCAAAATCTCCCGGTGCTTTTCCCCTAGCTCAGATAAAAGCCAGATGCTTTGTAGTGGCCTGGGACATCCTACAACATCTGCCCCCTCCCCTTCTTCCTGACCTCATCACTCCCCTCTCACTCAGCTCCAGCCACAGTCACTTTCCAGCTGCACCTCCAACAGGAGCCTTTGTTCTGGAACACAGCTTCCCAGAAAACTGCATAATGCACTCCCCGCCTCCTCTAACTCTTTATGTGAGTGCCATCTTCTTGGTAAGGCCTTCACGGACAACTTTATGGAAGACTGCAATCCTGGACTCCGCCCCCTTCACCATAGACTAATCACACACTCCCCATCTCCTTTGCTCTGCTGTGTTGCTCCCGAGCACCTATCACCACCTAACATCCTGTGCATTTCCCTTAGTTATCTCCTTGTTCATGCTGGAGCTCAGAAAATGATAACCCAAAATGAAGGTCCCAGAAGCAAAAGTTTTTCTCTGATCTTCTCCTGCCCTCCTCTCTCTCACCCCTCATCCTTCCCCGAGGCTAGCCATAAAATCTGGAATACCTCTTCCCCAGGGTGGATCCTAGAAACCAGAACCATTTTCCCCAAAGCCAGCCATAAAACCAAAAAATACTCCTCTCTAACTTTTCCTCCACCTTTCTATGTAAAACTGGCCAATGAAATTATATGACCTACCTTGTTTGACTATAGGTCATAAGAATCCTCATTCCAGAGAGGGTGCTGCCCCACACCCAGAAGGAAGGAACACATGCTCAGAGAGACCGAGAAGATTCTAGATAGGCCTTGCTGGGCTTCCCCACTCAGTCTTGTAAGAATGAGATCATTCCCTTTTGGTCCAATCACATTTTTTACACACTTGTTTATCCTTTGTTGAACTTAAGCATAAAAGTGAATGGTTTCCCCTGTATTTTTAGGTCTTCATTCTGAAGGCTCCCATGTCACATAAACTATGATCAAGCAACTGTATATGCCTTTTCTCCTATTAATCTGCCTTTTATCAGTTGATTTTCAGTGAACCTTCAGAGGGTGAAGGAAAACTTTTGGCCCCTACAATTGTATCTCCCACCCCGACCCAGACTGACACATCCAGGAGGGCAAAAGTGATTTTTCTTTTTGTTCCATGCCATATCCCTAAGTGCCTGTAGTAGTACCTGGTCAACCCAAGTGCTCCACAAACACTCACTGAAGAATGAATGCCTCTCTTCTCTTTAGATCACTTAGGGCCTTTTGTGGTGCACTGAGTACACATGAGGCCCCTCAGATATCACTGCTTTTATATGGATAGCTTCAGAACCCATTTGGCAATGCAGGTCTGTTTCCTCATCTAAGAATAAAGTTATATCTAAGGTCTCTTGAATAGAAGTAACATCTTGAAAACTTTCTTCATTTTTCAAAAAAGGACACAGATTCAGACGTATGAAGAAATGTGCCTTAAGATGCTCCTTCTGAGCACCTGTTGACTGCTAGGGATGCCAAGTGAGGCCAAGACAGGTGCTATGGTAACTAGGTGCCAGGTGAGGCCAGGTGAAGACAGATGTTATGGGAACCAGCAGGTAGAAAGCTAAGTGCTGTGGAGAAACAGCGGGAAGGGGTCTGGGACAACAGAACCTGAAAAGAACCTGCTTCTCAGTAGCCCCAAGTCCTGTGTGTGCCTGGCTCAGCACGCCCTGGGGAGCACACTTTGCTGGGATAGGGCACTTCTGCCACCTCCCTTCTCAGTGCATACTTCCACTAAAGACTCTTCAGACTCTATTCAGATGAAATGATGAAATGATGAAACCGGTAACTGAATAAGCCCCAAGACGCTTCAGTGAAGCAGAGTGAATAGCGGACTGGGGCATCAACTTGAGTAAATAGCTTAACTCAGGTCGCAGAAACCCCCACATAACAAGGGATGACCATAACAACTGGACCCTCCAACTCCAACTCTATTGATCATACTCAGAGATATGAAAACTAACATGTTTTACTCTCTCTAAATCCCTTAGAAACATTCTACCTGCTTTTGTTACATTTGTTATTTGAATAGTTTTAGGTTTCCTTTCTGTTTTTGAAAGAAAACTGTTTTGGCAGGGGCGGTGGCTCACACCTGTAATCCCAGCACTTTGGGAGGCTGAGGTGGATCACTTGAGGTCAGGAGTTCAAGACCAGTGTGGCCAACATGGCAAAACCCTGTCCCTACTAAAAATACAAAAGTTAGCCGGGCTTGGAGGCATGCACCTGTGGTCCCAGCTACTCAGGAGGCTGAGGCAGGAGAATCGCTCGAACCCGGGAGGTGGAGGTTGCAATGAGCTGAGATTACGCCAGTGCACTCCAGCCTGGGTGACAGAGTGAGACTCCATCTCAATAACAAAAAACAAAAGGTTTCTTTCTTCTTTTTAAAACTGACACATAATAATTTACACAGTGATACCTCAATACATATAATATACAATGATCAGATCACAGTAATTACCATATCCATCATCTCAAATGTTTATCATTTCTTTGTGTTGGGAACATTTAATATCTTCCTTTTAGCGACTTGAAACCATATATTACTGTTAACTATAGTCATTCTACAGTGGTATAGACAACCAGAAATTATTCTGCCTATCTAGCTGTAGTTTTGTATCCTGTAACAAATCTCTCCCCATTCCCTCTCTCTGTACCCTTCTCAGATGCTAGTATGCTCGGTTTATTTTTTACTTCTATAAAGCCAACCTTTTTTTTTTCTTGCTAACCATTTCCATTTGTTTTTGTTATCTTCCATTGTTTCTTTTTGAAAAGATAATCCCAGAAGTTAGTACATTAGAAAAACTGTTTGAGATTAACTTTTTTTTAGCTTCCACATGAGTGAGAACATGCTGTATTTAACACTCTGTGCCTGACTTTCTGTCCTCTGAATGCACCAGCCATGACTTCACCAACTCTCTCTGAGTCCCCTGGGAGCTTTCTGTCTAAAAGCCCTTCCATGGGTACTAACACCTGAGTCTCAGAGGCAGCAGCAGGAAGGCTTTTATTTCACAAAGTATGTCAATCCCAGTCAGAGGAGCCAATGCAAAAAGTTAGACTCTGATTTGGGATCAAGCAGATGGTAGGAAATTAAAAACACTGTCAATGTATAACCTAAGCCAATTAATCTCATCAACATAACAATCAACTCTTTCATAAATTGAAGAAGGCAAGCATGACACCAGTAGAAAGTCACAGATAAGCCCTTCTGGTCTGATTCAAGTTCAGGGAGATAATCCCACAGTCCTTTCAGGTGCACAAACTACACCTCCAACTCCTCATTCTCTCTCTTCCTCCATTCAGCCTCAGATCAGGGTAATCACCTTGCAGTATGCTGCTGACAGAGAGTGGACCATGAACTTTGAGGATCGGACAAAAAATAAGGGATCTATGCAGAAGAAACAAAGTCGGAGTACAAACTGAGTCTAGGAGATAGAAGGATCATGGGAGACAATAAAACACCCCAAAATTGCCTGCTTTCCAATAAAGGGACAACCTTTATCTCCTGCCATGAATAAGCCACCTGGGCATGACACAGTCAGTGGAGAACTTCAGCACCTTAGTATTTCACAGATTTGTCAATAATACAATTGGAAAATGTCTTTGGAGAATAAAACCCAGCACAGTGCAACTCTGAGTATGTCAGAGTGTATGAGGCAGATGAGATTTCTGTCCCTGAAACCAACCTTGTAGTAAGCTGAACCATGTGGAATTGCCATTTTTATGGGTCAAAACAATTGAGGGTTGGCAATTCACAGGCTTCAAAGACAACAGACACTCACACACAGCAACGGTCCAATGAGTAATGTCATAAAACAACTTGTTCTGAAAGCATCAGAGTTCCCATTAGGGTACTGGTTCAATCAAAGATTCTGTTTTTGATAGGACTTATAGTTATGTCATAAAAGCAAAGATATCATTTCTTCCAAGTTATTGATAATAGTAGCAGTATCTTTCAGGGGCTATAAAATGACACTCACACACAGCAACAGTCCAATGAGCAATGCCATAAAACAACTTGTTCTGAAAGCACCGGAGTTCCCATTAGGTTACTGGTTCAATCAAAGATTCTCTCCTTGATAGGTCTTACAGTTATGTCATAAAAGATCATTTCTTCCAAGTTAATGATAATAGTAGCAGTATCTTCCAGGGGCTATAAAATAGGCATAGATAACAACAAATTTGTAATTTAAAAAAAAACCCAAACCTTCAAAATACTAAAAACTGATGATATGTTTTATAGACAGGTATGAGTTCACAGATTTAAACACTAAGTATCCATTCTCTTTGACCATTATTGGGTGGAAATGTTTCTAGAATTTATTATATACTTCCCTGCCTTCTTAGGTAGAAACATGCTGAGATATTTTTCTTGATGATTCAAGGACGTCAATTATTATATTGTGCCCTAAAACCATGATGCCCCATTCGGGTATATAAAATTGTTTGTTGCAAGACTAAAGACTTAAAGATTCGTCTCTTGTCCTCCACTATTTGCATGGTTTTTGTGCAACTAAATAAAACCTATTATGTACCTCTATATTAGTTTGCTAGGGCTGCCTTAACAAAATACCACAAGCGGGTGGCTTAAACAACAGAAATTTATTTTCTCAAAGTTCCAGAGGCTTCAAGTTCAAGATCAATGTGTCTATAGGCTTCATTTCTTTAGAGGCCTCTGTCTTGGCTTGCAGATGGCCACCTTCTCACTGTGGCCTCATTTGAACTTAATCACCCCCTTAAAGACATTGCCTATAAATACAGTCACATTTTGAAATATTGAGGTTAGAACTTCGACATAAGAACTTGAGGGAGATGATCCGGCCCATAACAAGCTCCTATGCCCAGATGTTTTATCAAAGCTCAGGTTCTTAGATATACCTGCGTTCAAATCAAGACCAAGTCACTTCCAGCTTTGGGACCTAGGTAGAGAAGTTGTTCAACCTAAATTTCCGTTTCATCCTCTGTAAAGTAAGGCAATGATACCTACATCTCATCAGTTTACTGCAATGCATGGAAAAGAATATGTATCAACAATTGCCTGGCACATATAAAGGGTTCAATAAATATGTTATTTTAAAATAAAATTTTAGTTTGTAATTTTTAAACCATCTTTTTATAACCTGCCATGTATACTTTCCCATAGCTGTGCTTTTCCCTCTGTAACCTATTATATTACAGGCTAGAAAACCAGATAATTAAATTTCTAGAATTAAATGTAAAGGCTCAAAATCAAGATCTGTGAATATAGAGCACAAACATCAGAATATGGGATTTTGGATCTCTCTTCTGGCGGATACAGAGTTTGCTTGTTTAATTTTATGTAAATTCTATAGTAGAGATAATATAGTATTTATTGCACATTTTAGATAAGATAATCACAATGTGAAGTGTAGCTTGTTATCATTAAAGGAAAAAAAAGCAGTGACATAAATTGGACCACAAATAAGTGACATCTGAAATAAACATTTGTTTTGAAAGTGGCTGGTGGTGATACATAATTTATTCAGTGTTGCATACCACTTAAAACAACAGCATAAAGAAGTCTGAGAAACGGAACTTTCTTATACAAAGTTTCCCAAAAGGAAGTGAAATACTCAGCATACTCTTAGCATACCTTTCAAGTATCATTCTGAAGCCCATGTCAGCAAACTTTTTTTGTCAGACAGTAAATGTTTTAGGTTTTGTGGCCACATGGTTTCTGTTCAACTGTTCAACTCTGCCACTTCAGCCGGAAAGCAGTCATAAATGATACAGAAACAAACAGGTGTGGCTGCACACCAATAAAACTGTTTATGGACAATGAAATTTGATTTTCATAAAACTTGACTGTGTCAGAAAATATTATTTTTCTTTTTTTTTGGACCCAATCATTTGAAAATATAAAGCAACTTGCTCGGACAGCACAAAAACATGTGGTGGGCTAGATTAGGTCCGGGGGCCCTAGTTTACCCACTTCGTTCTATTCTTTCTCCTCCCCCACCCCACCAAAATGGAGTCTCGCTCTGTTGCCCAGGTTGGTGTGCAGTGGTGTGATCTTGGCTCACTGCAACCTCCGCTTCCTGGGTTCAAGCAATTCTCCTGCCTCAGCCTCCCGAGTAGCTGGGGTTAAGGCATGCAACACCACCCAGCTAATGTTGGTATTTTTAGTACAGATGGGGTTTCATCATGTTGGCCAGACTGGTTGTGAACTCCTGACCTCATGATCCACCTGCCTCGGCTTCCCAAAGTGCTGGGATTACAGGCATAAGCCACCATGTCTGGCCCACTTCATTCTATTCTAAAAACTCAACAAATATTTGTTGATGGTAACACATTTGTACTACTGAAAATAATTTGAAAACTAAGGATCAGTAAAGCATCCCCCATTGCCTCTTCCCATCTTCTTTATTTGAAAGCTACCTATGTTGTAGTAGCTCCCTACCTGCCTTAATCAAAAACCACTGTACACCAAGCCCAATTAAGTTCACTTACTGAACACTTTCAATACAGTTTTCAATGCATCTCTTCATAAATAGGAATAAAGCAGTGTCCTGACTAAAGGCACCAGGGCTACCAATGACAGGAACAGGGGCCAGGCATGGTGGCTCACGCCTGTAATCCCACACTTTGAGAGGCTGAGGTGGGAGATGGCTTAAGGCAACAAGTTTGAGACCAACCCAGGCAACAAAGCAAGACCACCCTCTCTAAAGAAAAATAAAAAAATTGGCCAGGTGGGGTGGTGTGCGCCTGTAGTCCCAGCTCCTCAGGAGGCTGAAGTGGGAGGATCAACTGAGCCTGGGAGTTACAGGTTGAAGTGACCCATGATGGTGCCACTGCACTCCAGACTGAGTGAGAGAGCAAGACTCTATCTCCAAAAGTAAAAAGGAACAGGAACTGAGCTGTCATGTGGATCCCACATTTACAAAGCAGCAAAAGGTACTAAAAGTTTGTATACTGCATGAATACAAAAATTGTATTTCTTTTTTTTTTTTTTTAAGATGAAGTCTTGCTCTATTGTCAAGCTGGAGTACAGTGGTGCGATGTCGGCTCACTGCAACCTCTGCCTCCCGGGTTCAAGCCATTATCCTCCTTCAGCCTCCTGAGTAGCTGGGACTACTGCCATGTACCACCACGCCCAGCTAATTTTTGTAATTTTAATAGAGACCATGTCGGCCAGGATGGTCTCCATCTCTTGACCTCATGATCTGCCCGCCTCAGCCTCCGAAAGTGCTGGGATTACAGGTGTGAGCCACGGCACCCAGCCAAAAACTGTATTTTTACCAAACAGTTGTCACAACATGGCCTTGCTTTGGGAAATGAATAAAGAAGTAAACTTTAGTAAATCAACATCACAAGTTGTTCTTAAAGATGAATGACACTGTCCAACGCTTTAGACGGTTACCAAAGTTTAATAATTATTTCTTACTCCCCAGATACCACCTGGACAATATTTTCTCAATCCTTGAAAAAAGAAAAAAGAAAACCCACAGTATAAAAGCTCTGTGGGAAATTCTGCGGTCTATAATACCTCCTTTTTTTTTTTTGTATACAACTCTTCTTTTGGAAAAGTACTCTTTCCCTCGTTCTCATGTGATTCCTATGCAGATGTTGCTGTATCTTTTAGAATGAAGGGTGATGGAGTTCAGGGCATGTGACCCCCAAACAGGGCACCTCAGCATTTGAGAAAACAGCAGAAGCAGGAAGGTCATTCTTGCCTTCCTCTCAACCTTCTCCCTTAAAGCTCTGCCCTTCCTTTGAAGAAGACCCTCATTACAAGGGTCTATACCTTGAGAAAAGGAATACCCTATCCTTGAAAACACAGAGATGCCAAGAAAGATCTGAACAAATAAGCCTTACTAAATTCCTCCAGTTTATTAGCTTTTTAGATCATATCTTCTTTTTTTTTTTTTTTTTTTTTCTCCAAGACAGACTCTTGTTCTGTTGCCCAGGCTGGAGCACAGTGGCTCAATCACAGCTCACTGCAGCCTCAAACTCCAGGGCTCAAGCAATCCTTCTGCCTCAGCCTTCTAAGTAGCTGGGACTACGGGCACACGCCATCATTCTGGGCTAATTTTTTTAACTTGTAGTAGAGACAGGGTCTCACTCTTGTTGCCCAGGCTAGAATGCAATGGTGCAATTACAGCTCACTGCAGTCTTGAACTCCTGAGCTTGAGCAATCCTCCTGCCTTGGCCTCTCAAAATGCTGGGAGTACCTGTGTGAGCCACCGTGCTCAGCCACATCATATCCTTTTGTTCTCCAATCATTCATCTACACAACTGTCCCTAAAAATACATAAGCTTCCCTGTTTCTTTGGGTCTTCATTTCTAAAGGCGTCTATGTCATCTAAAACTTACATTAACTAAATGTGTGTGCTTTCATCTTGTTAATTTGTATTTTATTGTAAGTTCCCCGGCCATGAACTTTACGATGAGTGAGAAATCTTTTCTTCCCTACAAAGGGAAATAAAGAGATGTTAAATTGTTTGCTAGAAATAATTCAGAGTCTTTGGCAAAGCCCTGAATGAGAAGAATATTGCTGAATTACCAACCTAAGCCTTCTTCCAAATAGACCATGAAGACTTTACTCAGTTCCTTCCAGAAATGGAAGTCAGTACATTCTGGGGTGAGAAGATTCTGACATAAATGCACTCATAGGCCTGTGTTACAATGATGACTACCAATAACAGCATCTTCATAATGCTCATTGTTAGCATTCTGGATAAGTCAAAGATTGACTGTACTGATCAATTGGGTAACAATTATTTCAGTGAGTTGCCATCAAAAGAACTAGAAGTGTTAAGAAAAGAAAAGAAAAAAAAGAACAACATGTCTAATATCCACCCAGAAAAATAAAAGGGATTGCAATTCATTTTATTTCATTGGTGCTTTTCCAGAAAATATTTTCCTAGTAATGAAGTACACCAGCTTTACTCTAAAAAATTGTCTGTTTCCAGCAAGCAATTTAAAATACTGTTTGTTTCCAGCAAACAATTTAACATCTCTTTATTTCCCCTTGTAGGGAAGAAAAGATTTCTCACCCATTATAAGATTCATGGCCAGGGCACCTATGATAATTTGAAGACTTTAAAAAACACCAAATGAATCAAATAATGGGTAATTATAATTTTGAAACCTTAAAAAATATCAAATGTGTCAGATAATGGGACAGTACAAAGCCAACAGAACAGTATTTTTCATTTAGAATAGTTGTATTCATATAGCAAGAATTCATTGATCTACTAACTTTACAAACCAAGAGGCACCTTTTTCATTTAGTTTATCCTTAAATGCCCCTTGCACTGATTTCCTAAATGAGCACTTGTTTTGCATGAATACAGACTTTCTTAGGAACTACAGAGCAATCTGAACACCAATAATAAGACGTCTATTCCCACCCCACTCCTTTCTTAAACAGAAACTACAACTTTTTCTGATTCTCTCCTGGGTAGAATATCTCATCTATTCAAGATTATAAACAATTTTTAATATTTAGTTAGGCAAAACGATGTTAAGACTATACATGAGTCATGAAAAATCCCACCTAGACTAACAAAGCAAAGCTTTTTCCTCGAAACTGTTCTTATTCTTGCTCTATCCTCACAACATCATTAATAAGAAAACACCACACACTATAATCATCCTTTGAAATGTTTACCCAACATTGTGACCCAGTTGTAAACTCTGTAGCCCCATGGAAACACTTACTTCTGGGAAGAATGAATGACTCTCAATATAGCACAAATATACTCCCAAGGAAAGGCATGGTGACTTCTAAATGATCTGAGGAACAGAGAGCTAGGTAAAGACAATGGAGGCAGAGTTACGGAAAGAAAAATTAAATTGTATTGGCAAGGGAAAAGACACTCTTTGGAAAGTGAGATAACAGGTCTGTCTTGTGGAGCGCTACATTTAACAGTTTTTTCAGATCTCACAATACAAGCTAGAATTCCACTTCTGTTTATTTCAGGGTAGATTTACATCAGTTTACTAACTCACCCCAGACCTCTGAATAATTGTTTCATGTGATCTACGTGAATAGTGTATTATTACTCATTACCAAGTCATTACCGAGACAATCAACAAGATATAGCCCAAAGGGAATTATACACAATAATTTGGATGGTGGAGAGGGGGTGGGGAGGAAGGAAGAGTTGGGAGTCACACAAAGGGACCTAATTCACCTGTAAAGGTTGAGGGTGGGGGGTTACAAAGTGTTCCTGGCAAAGAAATCACAAGGCCCAGGTTCCAGGACAACACTGGTAAGTAGGAAGCGTGTGACCTTGTGCATGACGAGATGGATTGTTTCAAAGATTGGATCTCATAGATCAAAAGAAGGGGCTGTGCTGAACGCTCTTTGAGATTCCTCCCACTGTCCAAATACCAGCTGATATCTCCACTCAGGGTATGTGCCTTACGAGGTCCGGCTGGGAAAATTCGGCCTTCATTCATCTAATCTGGCACAGTGACCGAGCCCTGGGGCATGCGCCCGGCCTCATCCTTCTCCAGAGGACGCTCCTCCACGGCCGAGCGCCCCGCGGGTGAGTCGTGCGGGGACGTGGCGCTTTAAAGTTTATGAGGAGCCTCGCACACCTCAAGTTAAAGGAACTGCTGAATCAGGGTGCTCCCATTTAGTCAGATCTTAGGCAATCCTATGGTTCCTTTACCCTCCCTCACCCTTCCTCCTACTCTGAAAAGAAACCGGATCGGCCTGTCGGCCCAGAGGTCACCTGGGAAGAGCAGAGTGATGTCACTCGGCTACCCCCAAAACTGCCTCCAAGGTGCAAAAGAGCTGGAATATCTGTGCACCGTCCAAAAGGACCGCAGACTCAGGAAGGTGACCCTTTATAAGGTATTATTACTAGACTGCACACTCGGCCTCTGGGATGGGGTCAGGAGGAAGGTGGTGAGTTTCCATCATCCCGCTGCCTTGCTGCCCGGCGGCCAGGTGCTGCCACACATTCCAACCCGACAGTTTGGCTTAGGGGACTGCGAAAAAAAGAACTCAAGCGGAGGAAGCACCTGCAGCCACCCAGGCCGGAGTTAGGGACCACTTCCCCAGAGTTACGTACTGCAACAACCAAGCCACGTCTGGAGCCACCTCTCTGGCTTCCGGCTCCGCAGGGCTAGCCCTCCCCGAGTCACCGCGGCAGGGGCCGGGGACGCCGAGATGAAAGGGGAAGGTCGGAGGGTCGGGAGCACAGTGAGGAGAGGCGGGTTGGAGGCGCCGGGACGGCGAAAGGTGGGGGGTGGGATGGGAGGGTCAGAGGGGCCCGGGACGCCGGGGCCGGGGTGTGTGGGGTGTGGGCGAGGTGGCCAGGGGGCGCGCAGGATACCCTACCTGTGGTGGAGAGCACGGTGCTGGCGAAGAAGAGCGCGGAGGTGAAGTCCCAGTTCCAGTTGCCCGAGGCATTGCTGAGCACCGACACGCCGTAGTTGCTGGCCTCCAGCACCCGGCCCAGGAACTGCTCGAGCTGCTGCTCCGACAGGCACTCGTGCTCCTCCAAGAAGCGCCGTTTCAGCTTGCGCAGCTCCTGGCGCAGCAGGTCCTCGTACGGCAGCTCCACCGAGGAGAAGACCACGGCGCCGAAGACCAGGTACAGCAGGTAGCCGAGCACCAGGAAGCCGAAGCACCAGGCCGAGCGGTGCCGCTCCACCAGGCGCACGCACGAGCTGCCCGCCAGGGACTGCAGCATCTTCTCCACCGCCGCCGCCGCCGCCGCCAAAGCCAAGGCCAACGCCGCAGACCGGCCGGAGCGCGGCCCACCGCCCCCTCCGGCCCCGCCGCCCCCGCCCCCGCCCCGCCCGGGCCTGGCTCCCGCCCGCCGCCCGCTCCCCCGCGCGCCTGCCGGCCCGGCTCCTCCGGGCAGCGCCGTCTCACTGCGATTGGCTTTCTCGGGAGATGTTTTTCTTCCTTCTTTTCCTGTTTCCTTGCAATATAAAAAGCCCAGATGATGTGGCGGTGACGTGGTTGCCGGCTCAGGTAACCCGAGAGTCAGCGGAGACCGCGCGCAAACTTGGCCAGAGCGCCAGGGCTGGGCCGCCGGGGCCCGGGACGCACCGCCCACTGCGCGGTTTCCAGAGGTGGGGCGGGCGCTCGGTGGCGCCCAGACCCCGACCCTACCGCCACCACCTCCTCCCGCTCCCTCCCTCCTTGGGTCCAGGAGCCAAACTCGAGCGGACAGTGTGTGTGTGTGTGTGTGTGTGTGTGTGTGTGTGTGTGTGTGATCGCGCGCGTGTAGTGGGGGCCGCTTTTGGGCAATGCGCTGCCCGTCCAAGCCCCCTGTCCGAGCTACTCCTGTTTCCCACTTATTTTCTCCTAATCGAAGCCACTATTACAAAACAGCAAGCGCTGAAATACTTTCCTTCTTTGTCTTATTGGCCTAAGGATTGAGCAATCTGGTGCCAGTAATGATGGTGAAAATACCAGAACCTCGGAGTTGGAAGGCACCTTGAATCAGTCTCCTCTCTCCCACCCATCCCCCTCACAAAGAGGACTTGAGGGAAAAGGAGAGTCTCAGAGAAGTCCTATTTCTGAGTTCGAATTTTCTAAAACGTGACCTTAGGTTTTATGGTGAAAAAACATCCCGAATGTGTCAACTACCAGAAGAAACTGAGCTTTCCCAAGTGTCACTTCTTTTTAAAGTGACAAAAATGTGGACAAGGGCCGGCGAGCTGCCTGATTGTGGATGAAAATAAAATTGGTACACCCTTTCTGGAAAGGCAGTTTAGCAATACGTCTCAAGAACCTTGAAAGGGTTTATTTGTTCTGATTCAGTGATATGTCCTAAGAAAAAATCAGAGAGGCACTTACTTACAAAGACTGTTCATAGACGATATCTATATATACATGCATGTAGTTGTATAACATAGTGCATACACATGTGAGACACACAC
Organism: Rhinopithecus roxellana; assembly: GCF_007565055.1. NCBI lineage: Eukaryota > Metazoa > Chordata > Mammalia > Primates > Cercopithecidae > Rhinopithecus > Rhinopithecus roxellana. Next base: position 97,943,198 of record NC_044556.1, on the reverse strand, counting down.
ACACAAACACTGTAGAGATGAAATAATGAAGACTCAGAACAATCTAAATATTCCAAAATAGAGAATGGTTAAATAAGTTATGGCATCTCTGCAGCACGGATACCATATAGACATTAAACACATTAAAGATGTGTTTAAAGACTATTGAAGCAAAACTGTGTAGAGTCTCAGACATGTAAAATATTTGTACTTTGTTACAAAATAAAACGACATCTGCATTATTAATCAACTAATTCCTAGTTAAAAACCTAATTCCTGGCAGTTGTCTTTGGGTAATAGTGGAGTATACAGATGACTTTCCTTTCTTGTACCTTTTAATATTTTTCAAATTTTCTACAGTGGATATGTATTATTTTTGTAATCAGGAAAAACATTTAAAACAAACTGAATTGTACAATTAATCATTCCAACACCTACCTGAACTTTTGTCTACTTTACTGAAGTTCTCTAAACAAGTCATATTTTGTATTTTTGTAGAAACTCATGCACATGTCTAACATATGTATCCGTGATTTTTCACTTTTAGTCAGTAGCCTTACCTCCTACATTACTCAAAAGATTGAAGCCAGCCCTCCACTTTACTTCTCTGTACTTCAGAATTTACTCATCACTAATCCATTTCTTCCCTTTGCTCTTACCCCCAAGGAAAAATGCACCTCCTTATTTTCAAGGTGAAAGGAAGCACTCACCACTCACAGTCCTTCAGCCTCTGGGAACCCTCCCCCATCAGCAAGGGCCCTACTCTTTTAGGACTTGGATTCCTCCTTCTCCCTCAAGTCTCCATCCTACAATGCCCTTCCCTGTCCTGCTCTGTAACCCTTGCTTGCCCTATCCTATTCTCCATCTTTGCCTATTTGCCCTGTTCAGAGACCTCTTCATTCCTGAGGCTACCCCCGGCCGTAGCAGACCCTCAGAATTCTCCCGCCTCTCATGATCATTTTTCATCCTATGTCTCTGCTCACCTGATTCCTGCTGCTTGGACAGTTCCTCCTCCATCTTCATCTGTAACATAGTTTATATCCTTCAGGACCTGGCTCACTCATGAAACCTCTGATGCCCCCACAGGATGTGAGTTCCTCTTCCCAAGCCATACAACCCTTTGAATGCCAGATTGTGTGGGGTACTTGTGATGAACTGCAGGTGTAGGTGTGGTTATATCATCACACTCAAATATACATACATGTGTATGGCAGCTTTGAAATATGGTTGCAAATTCTTTGACAGTCCCTCACCAAAAGGTAGGGTTTGTGTCCCCTATCCTTGAAACTTGTGACTACTTCAACCAACAGAGCATATCAGAGATGATACTAGGCAATGTCCAAGGCTAGATGATAAAAGGCCAGCAGCCTCCAACTTTGTTCACTGGAACACTCCTCTCTTGGAGCCTTAAGCCATCACATAAGATGTCTGATTAACACGAGGCTGCCGTGCTGGAAAGGCCACATGTAGGTGTTTCAACTGACAGCCTAGTGGAGCCCAGCTTCCTTATCATTCCCACCAAGATACCAGATAGATGAGTGCAGCCGTCTTCAACTCTCAAACCAGGGCATCCACCTGCTGAATACCACCGGGTATCTTACCTCTGTCTATCTACCCAGGAACAGAACTCCCAGCTGAGCTCTGCCTGAATCCTGAGATATCATCAGATGGCTGTCTTAAGCCATTGAGTTTTGGGCTAGCTTGTTATACAATAATAGATAACTGGAACAACATGCATCTTGACTACATTGAATTTTAACAATTATTATTAGAAGTTTTCTTCAGAGAAATTTGCCATTTTCTCCATAGTTCACTTATCTGGCTGAGACTCTGCCCCAGTTCTACATCACAACTAGGCCAAGATACCAAATATTTTTAAATCATGTTATCCTCAGACTACAAGTAGAAACTGGAAATATCATGGAAGTGGTCTGATGGGGGCATAGATCCGATCCTGTAGGGCGAGATAGATTGAGTGGAGCCTGGATGTGGGGCTGAGAAATGCAAAGACTTCTGTGGTTCTGGCTCTCTGAGTTGATGGGAATCCCGATAATACAGGTTGGCTGCCTTCCTTCCTCGTCCTGGGCCACTGCCCTAGACAGATGCTCATGTCTTCAAAGAAGTTAGCAATCTCAGAAATGTTAGATTTTTTTCTTCTAAAGTTTGAAATCTTTAGCCCACATGATTTGTCTGTACCTCACTGCTGACTAGCTACTTCTCTCTGGACCTCCCAACATGGATTAAAGGTACCATACAGGCTGACATTTCTGCTAACTCATCCCCACCTAGCATGCCACACGCTATCTCCAAGCATGTTTTAGAAGAGAATGGGAATATGGAAGAAAACTCAGAGAATAGTGCAGAGATACAAAATAGGGGACCAAGGGGAGTAGGAGTAGGGGAGTAAAGAGAGTGGGGGAAGAGGCCATGGCTCCTTTCTGCTTCCTGCATCAGTGTTCCCTCTAACCGACATAATTTGTGGGCTGGTGACCATGCTTTCTGAGAAACAAACTTTGAGCTTGGCACAGTCTTGCAAGTTAATCGGATGTAGAGATAATGATGTAAATGATCACTACTGTGCTGTATGATACTTGAGCATCAATGGGCTTCATGAGCTCAACAGGTTGAGATGATGGGAACAATTTGTAGAGACAGTGGTTCTATAGGAACGTGGGATCAAAAAGTGGAATTCACAAATACAGGGTTGGGAAAATCCTGTCAATCAGCAACAAGCACAAAAGGTTAGCATTTGCAATTCCACCTCTGGGTATGTCACCAAAATAATTGGAAGCAGGGACTTGAACAGCTATGTGTATACCCATGTTCACAGCAGCATGATTCACCATAAGTAAAAGGTGGAAGCAACCCAAGTGTCCATCCACAGATAAACGGATAAAAATTCTGGTACATCCATACAGTTCTACAGTATTCAGTCTTAAGAAGGAAAGAAACTCTGACACCTGCTCTATACTGGATGAACCTTGAGGACATTATGCTAAGTGAAATAAGTCATTCACAAAAAGACGAATATTGTACGATTCCACTTGTATGAGGTACCTAGAGTAGTCAAATTCATAGAAACAGAAAGTGAAATGGTGGTTGCCAGGGACTGGGAGAAAAGAGAAGGGGAAATCAATTGTTTAATGGGTGTGGAATTTCAGTTGTCCAAAATGAAAAAAGTTCTGAAGGTAAATGGTGGCCATGATTGCATAACAATGTGAATGTACTTAATGCCACTGAACTGTACACTTACAAATGGTTAAAATGCTAAATTTTATGTTATGTGTATTTTATGGAAATTCTAAAAAAAGAAAAAAAGTTAACATTCAGATGGACAGAGGCGCCACATGCATTAATAGCGAGCTGAAGCTGTCCCACCAGCCAGTGAGCTCCCAGGCTCTATCTGTGACATGGGGCCCCTGAAGAAGCAGACAGCCACCATTTCCAGAGAGTGCTGGATGGTTCAGATGGGGCACAGTACAAGGAACCTGAAAGACCTGGCAAAGACCCAGATGCAGGGCACATGGCTGGTGATAGGTCTGGAAATTCTGCTTAGAGAAGTGGCTGGAGGATTCCAGGTGCTTTCCCTGAGAAGAGAAAACTTAGGAGGATCTGGTAGCTACACGGGGAAAAAAACATGTGAGTTTATTTTGTATGTCTTCAAAGGGCAGCGCTAAGATTAATGGGTGGAAGATACAGAGTGTAATATTTAAAATTCACCGTATGAGAGAACATTCTATTCATTTGAGTTGACTATCAGTGGAATGAGCTGCCTTTAGAAACAGTGAGCTCCCTGTCATGAGTGTTCAAGCCGAAGGCAAACAATGACAAATTAGAGAGGTAGAACAAAGAGCATTCAGCTGATGTCATTTAAGGTTCTTTCCAAGTCTGAGATTTTATGGTTCTAGCATCTACAAGGTCAAGGGGAGGGGGAGGGAAATCATGAACCAAGTGAAGCAAAAAATCACCCTGAGATGCCTCTGAAAATTTTTGGATTCACAAGCAGGGATGCCCAGAATGTTCTAGCCCTGAGCCTCTAACTCCCCAGTGGTGCTACGTCCAAGTGTCAGGGAACACAGATGGAGCAGGCACTCAGCTTCTCTGTTACCTTTGGCTAAGGGTGTTGCCAACTCCTCTTATTGTGGTAAGATGGCTGTGCTCTGAGGCATGCAGATCAGGGCTCAGCCTCTAGACAGGGCCTGCCAGGAGGCAGCAGTGACAGATGATGCCCCTCCATGTCCTCTTTCTGCCCACACAGGCCTGGGGTGGCCTGTCCACTGGTGGCCTGAGTGATGCTCCTGCCTTCATCACTGTCTCTTACCCATGCCTTCCAATCACACTTTACCTGTGAGTGTTAAATCATAATTGGTCCCTGCTCCTCTCTCATTCAACACATACTCTATGGGTATGAGAGGTAAGGAGAAGAAGGAAAAGAAGAAAGGGCACTCCTAGAAGCAAGTGAAGAAAGATGGATGAGAAACAGATCAAATGACAGGGGGAGGAACTGAGGGTATTCCAATGCCATGCACTGCTCTGTCCTGTCATGCATATTTGGAAGGTGTCCCCAGCCCAGCCATGCACTCCCCCACCCTCCCTGGCCTCAGAGCATTTCTGTGCTGAAGTGAGACGGTCATCTCAGTATTCACTCAGCTGCCTCATTGCTTTCTCCCAAACAGACCGTATGTGTCAGCAGCTTGGAATGGGCTCACCCACGCTTGTTTGCTCCCATGATTTCAGACCATGACTATGTCGGGGGTGGTGGCCTTGATGCTGGAAAAGAGAAAGAACACAAAAGGTGGATGATCCTTTTTGCCTCCTGGAGCAGTCTAGCCCTGGCTGCTGGTTATTATCCATGCACTGAGTCTTACGGGCACTGGGCTGACACCTGGATGACAGCACCTGAGCTGTAAGCTCTTTGACAACACTGGACAATACACTTCATAAACTACTGTGTTTGCATGTGACTCGTGTCAGCAGTACAAACACAGGGCACTGTGTAGCCTCAGGAAGCTTTCCAGCAGAGAGTAGTTTGATGCTGAAGGTCAGCTTTTTATCTTTTCAAGAACCTGTGTACTCAGAACAAACATTTTCAGGTCTGGGGACACTGGGATTGACCACTTCACTTGCTGAACTCTAGGGCCTGAATGAGATCTGCAAACATTCACTCCATGTGGTTTTGAGTTTGCTACATTAGCACCTCCCTTAGATCCTAAAACAGTTCTGTTCCTTCCCTCTCAGTGCCATTTTCACTGGAACTTGCCCTTACTTCAAGATCCTATTTGAATTGGCGCTTCAGTTACCTTTAACTATGTAAAAATGCAAAAACCCATCTCTCCTCCATCTGAATTCAGCTACACATGCTCTCTGTTTGAGTCACTAGGTCCCTAACATGCACCTCCTTATCATTATTGTTATTATTATTATTATTTTGAGGCAGAGTCTCGCTCTGTCACCCAGGCTGGAGTGCAGTGGCGTGATCCCGGCTCACTGCAACCTTCGCCTCCTGGGTTCAAGCGATTCTTCTGTCTCAACCACCTGAATAGCTGGGACTACAGGCACGCGCCACCACTCCTGGCTAATTTTGGTATTTTTAGTAGGGACGGGGTTTCACCATGTTGATCAGGCTGGTCTCGAACTCCTGACCTCATGATCTGCCCGCCTCGGCCTCAGCCACCGTGCCCAGCCTATTATTTTTATGAGCAAATGTATTGTCTCGCCACTAGATTGTACACTCTTAGGAGGAAACACACTAAAGATGTGTCTAAAGAAGCAAAACTGTAGAATCACAAATATGTAAAATATTTGTATTTTGTTATTACAAAAGTAAACGATATCTGCATTATTAATCAACTGCATAGGAATAAACTAGCTCCTAGCAGTTATCTTTGGGTAATAGTAGAGTGTATAGATGACTTTCCTTTCATGTACCTTTTAATATTCTTCAAATTTTCTACAGTGGATAATATTATTTTTGTCATCAGGAAAAACATTAAAAATAAACAAAACTGAATTGTACAATTAATTACTGCATCTTTTAGTTCTTTTTATTTTCTATAATATTCTTTCCTGTGCTACGTATGGAGTAATTATTTTTCATTTTTTAATTAATAATTATTCACAATAATTACACTTCCCTCAGGCAGCAGTACATTGTTCAGTGGGAAATATCTGTAGAACCATGGTCAACCACCCTGTCCTTATGCCTAGATATCTGTTATTGTATTTAATGTGAGGAAATTGCCTCTTAACACAGGACATGCGCAAGGAGTTCTAGACAAGGAATGATTTATTTGCAGAGTAATTCTGCTCTATTGGATTCTAGGATTCTCCATATACGATTGACTCTTGAGTAACATGAGTTTGAACTGTGCAGGTCCACTTATATACAGATATTTTTCAATAAGTATATTGGAAAAATTTTCAGAGAACTACAACAGTTTGAAAATCTCACTGATGAGGTGCATAGTCTAGAAATATTTTTCAGTTAAGAAAAATGTAGATATGCTATTAATGCATAACATACACGTAGATACTAGTCTATTTTACCACTTACTACCAATAAAATATATGCAAACTATTATATTAAAAGTTAAAAATTATTAAAAGTTGCACACACAGATACTTAGACCATACATGGCATCATTTGCAATTGAGAGAAATGTAAACAAATGTAAAGATGCAGTATTAAATCATAATTTCATAAAATTCACTGTAGTACTCACTACAGTGAATTCTATGCAATTAAAAATTTTGTAGTTTAAATTCTAAATTTATGCAGTTAAAAATTGTGTAGCCACTTCCTGTTGCTATTGCAGTGAGCTCAAGGGTTGGGAGTATCAAACACTGAAAATGCCATATGATGCTAGTCATCTCTGTGTGAGCAGTTCATCTCTCCAGTAAATGGCATATTGCAGTAAAAAGTGATCTCACAGTCTCACATATTTTTCATCATGTGTAGTACAATATAATAAACCTTGATTAGCACCGTGGGGCCCATAAAAAGTGCCACTAGTGATGCTGGGAGTGCTCACAAGAAGCAGAGAAAACTCACGATATTACCAGAAAAAGCTGAATTGCTTAATATGTATTATCGATTGAGATCTGCAGCTGTGTTTGCCCACCATTTCAAGATAAAAGAATCAAGCATGAGGACCACTGTAAAAAAAGAGAAGGAAATTTATAAAGCCATTTCTGCAGTTAAACTGGCATGTGTGAAAATCTTGCATTTTATGTAAACTATGATTTTATCTTATACTGAAAATGTAGCAGCTGGGTGCAGTGGCTGATGCCTGTAATCCTGGCACTTTGGGAGGCCAAGGCATATGGATCCCTTGAGTCCAGGAGTTCAAGACCAGCCTAGGCAACATGGTGAAACTCAGTCTTTATACAAAAAAACACAAAAATTAGTCAAGCGTGGTGCTGAGCCTGTAGTCCCAGCTACTCCAGAGGCTGAGGTGAAAGAATAGCTTGAGCCTGGAAGGCAGAGGTTGCAGTGAGCTGAGATCATGCCACTGCATTCTAGCCTGGGTGAAAAGAGTAAGACCTTGTTTCAGAAAGAAGGAAGGAAGGAAGGAAGGAAGGAAGGAAGGAAGGAAGGAAGGAAGGAAGGAAGGAAGGAGGGAGGGAGGGAGGGAGGGAGGGAGGGAGGGAAAGAGAAAGAGGGAGAGAAAGAAGGAAAGAAAGAGAGAGGAAGGAAGGGAAGGAGGGAAGCGGGGAGGGAGGGAGGAAGGAAAAAAGGAAGATGCAACTTTTATGTGGGTGCAGGATTGCAACAAGAAAGTCATACCTGTAGGGTCTAATATGACTTAATAAAAAGTAAAGTTATTATATGATAAAGAAAAAGGAAGGTGAAGGATCTAAAGCTGGAGAATTTAATGCCAGCAAAGGATGGTTTGATAATTTTGGAAAGAGTTTCGGTTTAAAACAGGTCAGGATAACAGGAGAAGCAGCTTCTACCAGCCAAGAGACAGCAGACAAGTTCCCAGACATGAGTAAGGAAATCATGGAGGGAAAGGATATCTGCCTAAATAGGATCTTCATTAAATAAAAGTGTCTTATTCTGGAAAAAAAAATGCCACAAAGGATGAACACTTATTAGTAAGGAAGAGAAGCAGGCACCAGGATCTAAGTCAGGAAGGGATAGGATAACTCTACTGTTTTGTGCAAATACAGTTTGTATTTATGATCAGGACTGGCCTTATCTATAAAGGCACTAGCCCCTGAGCCTTGAAGGGAAAAAATAAACACCAGTCACTGGTCTTTTCGTTATATAACAAGAAGGCCTGAAAAGTTGGAATGCTTTTTCTGGATTGGTTTTATCAGTTTTGTCCCTGAACCCAGGAAATACCTTGCCAGTAAGGGACTGCATTTTAAAGTTCTTTTGATATTGGACAGTGTTCCTGGGCACCCAGAATCCCCTGAATTCAACATGGTAGCCATCAAAATGGTCTAATTGCCTCCAAACACAATGTCTCTAATTCAGTCCCTAGATTAGGGGGTCATAAGGACCCCTAAGGCTCATTATACACAGTACTCTGTGGAAGGATCGTCAATGCTATGGAAGAGAGCCCTGATAGACAGAGCATCATCTATTCTGTCTGGAAGGATTATACCATTGGAGATGCCATTGTTATTACAGGAAAACCACGAAAGCCATCAAGTCTGAAGCAATACATTTATGCTGGGGAAAACTGTCCAGATGTTAAGCATGACTTGCCAGGATTTATGATAGAGCCAATCAAAATAATCACAAAAGAGATTGTGGAGATGGCAAAAAGGTGGGGGGCAGGGGTGAAGGGTTTCCAGATGTGGATCTTGGAGGAATTCAAGAGCTAATAGACACCCCACCAGAGGAATTAACAGACAATGACTTGATGCAGATGAATGCTTCCAAACCAGTGCCAGATGATGAGAAACAAGGCTTAGAAAAAACAGTGCAGTGCCAGAAAACAAATTGACGTTAGATAATCTGGCAGGCGCATTCTGATTATTCAAGACCATTTTTGGCTTCTGGTATGACATGGACTATCTATGATATGGGCACTGAAACTAAAGCAAATGGCAGAAGAAGGATTGGTACCATATAGAATTATTATTATTATTATTATTATTATTATTATTATTATTATTTTACATGGACTCTCACTCTGTGAGGGCAGTGGCACAATCTTGGCTCACTGCAACCTCACCCTCCCAGGTTCGAGCAAGAGAATCACTTTATGAGAAATCAAAAAGCAAAAGATAGACAGAAATTATGAGACATTTCCATAAAGTTACGCCAAGTGTGCCCACTTCTCCTGCCTCCCCTTCCACCTCCTTCATCTCTTCCATCTCTGCCACCCCCAAGACAGCAAGACCAACGCTTCCTTGTTCTCCCTCCAAGGAAGACATTACTTCTCCTGTAGCCTTCTCAGCTCAAAGTTCTTGAGATTCTCAAAATCCTCACAGCGTTGCCCCTACAGGTGGGAATGTCCTCTTTTCCTCTTCATTTTTGTTTCCAAACCACTATTCCTTTCTCTTCCCTAAAAGCCTCCCCCACCTCAGCTGTGAAGTGCATGCTTTCAGACTAGATCGTTTTGCTCCTCCACCTGTTGGTCATCTCCAGATCTCTTTCTACCTCATCGACATTCACCACTCAGACTTTGAATATTTTAGCTCCTTCCATGCTGTCATCCAGTGTAGCCACTCATTTGCTGATTCTTCAGTGATCCTAATATTGATCTCAGTGATCCTCCCAATATTTCAGTTTGTCAGTTCATGATTCTCATCCCTCCAATGACCTTGTTTTCATCATTCTGCATCACCCATTGCTTACAATGGTCATACTATACTCCTTGCAATGACCAGTAACTGCAACTCCTCCAAAATTTTAGTTTCAATTATCTGACTCTGCAAGTACTACTTATTACCACCTGACTTTCTCCAGTCCTGTATGCCACACATTCTTTAGCCCCTGGAGGAACATGAAAATGATCCACTTCCACTTAATAAATAGTAAATACCTGTTCTCTGCCTTATGATTTTCTTAATAACATTTTTTCTGTATCTTAATTTGTTGTAAAAATACAGTATATAATACATATAACACACCAAATATGTATTAATTGACTGTGTTATTGGTAAGGCTTCTGGTCAACAATAGGATATTAATAGTTAAGTTTTGGGGGAGTCAAAAGTTATATATAGATTTTTGACTACATAAAGGGTCAGTGTCCCTAACTCTTATGTTGTTCAAGGGTCAGCTGTATAAAAAAAAGATCTTTTGGGTTCTATTTAACCCAGTGGAAGGCGAAATTCTTCCATTAAAACATTAAACATTAGATGTTCAATTCTCAATGTCTGCTGTGTCCTTAACAAATAATAAAGGTTGGAGAATATAAACAGACAATTGATAATGGCAAAACTGAGTAGACAATTAACAGGCTGATATGAAAACTGAGAGCTTGGCATTCTAAGCCGGATCATCTAGGCTCAACGATCACTTGCAGCCACCTACTCTTAGTGCAGCCTTTGTAAAATGAAACAACGTTTCTCTTTTTTTTTTGAGACTGTGTCTCGCTCTATCGCCCAGGCTGGAGTACAGTGGCCGGATCTCGACTCACTGCAAGCTCTGCCTCCCAAGTTTACGCCATTCTCCTGCCTCAGCCTCCCGAGTAGCTGGGACTACAGGCCCCCGCCACCTCGCCTGGCTAGCTTTTTGTATTTTTTAATAGAGACGGGGTTTCACTGGGTTAGCCAGGATGGTCTCGATTTCCCGACCTCGTGATCCGCCCGTCTCGGCCTCCCAAAGTGCTGGGATTACAGGCTTGAGCCACCACGCCCAGCCTGAAACAACCTTTCTAAGCTTCAGTTTCTCTTTCTGTAAAAACTGCAATGATAATCATACCAACCTCTTAGGATTGGGAAGATAAACGAGGTATGCTTGTAAAGTACTTAGCACAATGTTGGACATAGAATAAGTACTCTATAAATTTTTTCCCTTATAAAGTTACAAAACAGGAAAGGCTGTCTTGTTTTGCCAGTGTGGAATCCCAGCACTGTATGTGGTGCCTGTCACAGAATAGGCATGAAATAAATATGTGTGGGATGAATACATGGAGGGATTAGGAGGAGGCCAAGAGTAGGAAGAGGCCAAGTGGGTGGTTGTTCAGTGAGAATTCAGTGGGAGCAGCCGGGCGTGGTGGCTCATGCCTGTAATCTCAGCACATTCGGAGGGTGAGGTGGGCAGATCACTTGAGATGAGGAGTTCAAGACCAGCCTGGCCAACATGGGGAAACCCTGTCTCTACCAAAAATACAAAAATTATCTGGATATGGTGGCAGGCACCTGTAGTCCCAGCTACTTGGGCTCAGGAGGCTGAGGCAGGAGAATCGCTTGACCCCAAGAGGCAGAGGTTGCAGTGAGCCAAGATCATGCCATTGCACTCCAGCCTGGGCAACAGAGTGTCTGAAAAAAAAAAAAAAAAAAAAAAAAGAATTTAGTGGGAGCAAAGCTGGCTTTGCTTTGTTTTCGCCTCTGCCTTTGCTGTCTTTCATCCTCTGGCTAAGCCCTTCTTAGCGATGGCCTCTTTATCTTCAAGAGCTCCATGTACATTCCCACTCTTCCTCGTGCTGAGGCATCTCTCTGCCTGAAATGACTGTCCTTCTCTTCTCTGGTAATCCCCAATCCAAGTCCCTGTCTCCTCCAGGAAAGTTTCCCTATGTGTCTTTCACTTCTGACCTCAACTCCTGCAATGCTTAGGGTGGTCATTCATTTGGCATCATGACTCTTGCTTGTAAGTCACCTTTTTAATCTCTGCATCTCTTCTCCTTGGCTGAAAATCTCTTGCAAGATGCTCTCATAAAAAGAATAAGAAAGAAATTCAGGCAACATAAGCAAGCCATGTCTACCACAGAGAACAAGTGGGAAGTGGAAACTGGAATTTGCCCAGTAGTTTCCATTTTATCTATGAAACAGGAGGTGAGATCATTGCTCTCAGTGATTAAAAAGAGGTTAAGCAGTGGGCTTGAGGAAAGAAAAATGGGAGAGAAAACTGACAAGAAACAAAAGAGAATGTTGAGATGTGTTGAGAACACCGCTGAGTCAGAGACTGCATGTGTGTAGTGGTCATCATCTCTTCAGTTCTGCCACTTTCTTTTTTTCCTTTGTTTTTATTTATTTATTTATTTTTGAGATGAAGTATCACTCTGTCGCCCAGGCTGGAGTGCAGTGGTGCGATCTCCACTCACTGCAACCTCTGCCTCCCGGGGTCGAGTGATTCTCTTGCCTCAGCCTCCCGAGTAGCTGGGACTACAGGCGCCCCCACCATGCCTGACTAATTTTTGCATTTTTTTTAGTAGATACAAGGTTTCACCATATTGGCCAGGCTGGTCTCAAACTCCTAACCTTGTGATCTGCCCACCTCAGCCTCCCAAAGTGCTGGGATTACAGGTGTGAGCCACCACGCTCGGCCCAGTTTTGCCATTTTCTGCAGCAGTTGTCAGTTCTTTGAGTGATGTGAAGATAGAGATTTGCTAGGTGAGGGGAAGAGTAAAGGAACTAGTGAATTGAAAGGCCTGTTTAAAAGGAGATTAGTTAAAATAATGGACCACAGTGTCTGCACTGCATAGAGAAGGAAATAAAGGCGGTGAAGAGCTACTAAATCAGAAGGAAATGGAAGAATTACACAGCTGCTGGTTTCCATGTGGTAGGAGACTGGTTATAGTTGGCAGATGGGAATGAAAGATGAAAGGAGAGGAAGCTGTAGTCGTAGGGGAGAATACTTAGTTCAGAAGAGTGGAGTGAGTCCTGCGTGGTGGCCATCTCTAGCAGTTAGCTATTGCCAAAGTGGAGGGAAGAAAGTCACCAGAGAGGCTGCAAGTCTAGTGTTCTGTTTATCCACAGTGAAGCTGCATGACGTGAAGTACAGCTGAGGCTCAAGGTTGAGTGGCCCTGGCCACGGTCCACCTGGCTAGCAAGCAGTGTCTTCTGCTCACCAATCCAGTGTCCTCTACTCCCTCACCTAGTCTTTCCCCAGGCCCTACTGGATGCAAGAACAGGGTCACTTTCAACTTCAGAAATAATGTCACCATAAACCAAACACCAACCTTGGCTGGTCTTTGTTACTATATTCCCTTAATGCGGGGTGCACGCTAGAAATTTTCATTCTAGATGTCGCAGTCACTTAATTTCAGAGCACTTATTTTTCTTTTAAATACTTCACTTTTTTCTTTGCTTTTTTTCTTAAATAACTTCACTTTTATTTCATGCTTTAAAGTTTGTAGATCATTTCCATGAAATAATTCATTAGACAAATTCATTATTATAATTTCATTACAATAACTAAGCAGGCCAGGCAGCATTATTCAATTTCCACACATGAGTAAACTCAGACTTCAGGAAATCAGTTTTCAAGGGCACCTTTAGTTCAATGCTCTTTCGTTGTCACGAAGGGCCTGTCCTTTGAACTGCAAAGTCACAGCACATATTGACAGAGTTACTCTGAAACACGTAAAATGATTATGATGCCATAGGGTGATATATTTAAAAATGAAACCTAAGAGTTTAGTAATAATAGCTTCCTGTTACTATTACTTTGTCATCTTTCAAGGACTTTTAAATCATCAAGAAATATATTTGTTCTTTTCTGAAAACCACGTGAACGCAGATGACAGCGACAGATAATCACAAGAGTGATAAAGGGTGGTGGCTGCACTGGAAACAATGAGCACATTTAAAGTCTGTTTAAGGTGACAGTCGTCTCTGAAAAATAGGAGCTGATGGGTCTCCATCAGGGCTTCTAAGATTTTTATCATTCTGAGAGAGTAACTGCCTTTTCAATCCACATTTTACGAAGTCAGAAACTTCCTGAATGAGCAACTCTTAGAATGAACTTGGCACTTAACGTGTTTGGAGATCCGGGAAGAAGGAAGGTTTTTATAGTTGTTTTCAATCTTATCTAAACATACTTGGCCAGAATTATAAGAAGTAAAACCATCCAAAGTGTTCATCCCTTAAAGCAAAACAGATGTCGATTAGGGACTCAGCATGTACATTATGACCAACTTGTAATGACCCAAATCTTTATTGGGCTTTTTGGTAAGTATTTTGTATTTTACAATATTCACGTGACTCATATGATGTTGTTGTTTTTGTAGGTAGAATGGTGTTCTACCTGCAATTACATGGGTCAAAGTAATGTTTATCTAAAATATGACAATTAAAGTTCATTCTTTGATACACACTTCTCTGTGCTGCCTGAAAAATATCTTCAGTTCTTCTTCTTAATTTTTTATCCTTTTTTCAAAATAAGTAACCTGTAAGGCTCATACAAACACGCGTCAAAAATCTGCACCTGGACTCTTTTTTTTTTTTTTTTTTTTTTGAGACGGAGTTTCTCTCTTATCTCCCAGGCCAGAGTGCAATGGCGTGATCTAGGCTCACTGCAACCTCAACCTCCTAGGTTCAAGAGATTCTCCCACCTCAGCCTCCCCAGGAGCTAGGATTACAGGTGCATCACCACATCCGGCTAATTTTTGTATTTTTAGTAGAGACGGGGGTTTTGCCATGTTGGCCAGGCTGGTCTCGAACTCCTGACCTCAGGTGATGTGCCTGCCTCGGCCTCCCAAAGTGCTGGGATTACAGGTGTGAGCCAACATGCCCAGCCTGCACCTGGACTCTTGATTCTTTGGCTGACTCTCCACGTCTAGATCATGCTCCACAGCTCGTTTCCTAGAGGAAACCTGTCATCCAGAGAGAAGGGAGAATAACAACTAAGAGACCTAGAAACCTGCCCAAGAAATTCTTAAATCCAGCTATAATCAACTAATGCATTATTGCTTTATATTTATTCATCAACCGTCGTCATTTAAGTGTTAAATAAACAATGCAAACTCTGTCCTCTCCTTCAGTTGCTTTTTCTAGAGTTAAAGAAAGGTAAACAAGAATAAAGTACTCCTCTCCTCCCACCACCACCGCCCATATCATACCCAGTTTGAGGGATTTCTTTCCACAATCTGAAATGCTATAAATATATACTGTGGTCAGCTGGTTCACATAACAAAAAAGTGATTAAACATGTGTTATGCATCAGGAGACTGATGAAATATCACCATGGAAACTTTGATGCTGAGTTTTTATGTGTAAAATTTTCACTTGCGAAATTACAGTTGCAAGTATCTTTGTCCAGAAAATTGGGCCTCTTCATCAGAAGCAAGAAATCACCTTCCCATTTTACTAACCATCTATGTTGAACATTAGTCTACACTATCAGTATGATTTGTCATTTATTTCATCGCTGAAGTGACAATGACAATCGTCCTCACATCTGTATTTCTCTGTAAAGTTAAGCACGAATATTTGGCCAATGTGCATCACCTCAATGTGTGCTTATAGTGTTCCTAATAGTGGTTCTATCTATCTATCTATCTATCTATCTATCTATCTATCTATCTATCTATCTTCATTTTTCACCTCAGAATAGTGTACATTCAAGATTTCTAGCAGGTTTTGACATTCCACCTTTCACAATCAATTGACGATTTTCTTTTAAAGAATTTAAACGATGATATGAGGAAATGAAAAGAGGGGTCCTAAAGTCAAAATCTCATCAGCCCATGATCAACAAACTCATCTAGTACAGACATTTCCATGAGTTGTGCTTTAAAACCAACCAATAGAGATTACAACTTTTCTATCATGAGAAACTTACAAAGAATGCATTATAAAAGTGATATCATTTTCTCCAAATGTTTTAGAAATATTAACAATAAACAGAAATACAATCAATAGGATTTGTAGTTTTTCATGTAAGATGATAGCATATTTATGTATGTACAAATATCCTGTATTAAGGGTTAATAAAGTCCTTTATATAATTTAGATATGTGTATATATGCACACCTACCTATATCTGTGCTCTTTAATTACAGTAATATTAGGCAGAATTCTTTTACTAAATATTTAATTCCAACCAACCACAATCTATTGCATTAAAGTGCATTTGTCCTAAACATGATTTTAATTCATTCTGCAATAATAGTCACATCACTCTTATCTGTAAACTCCTGTCTGAATTTGTCAAGTCCACAGAAATTTTAAAATAAAGATTATATAGGAACCGGATTTAGACAATCCATGATTATTATGTGTAAATGTCCTGTTGTGGAAATCCAATAGAAATATGAACAGTGAAGAAGAATGAAATGATAGCTAGGTCACTACCAAACTGAGTTGGTATTCAGCCAGGCATTTTACTAAATTCAGTCTGATTTTTATTATTGTCCTCTTGCTGTCCATTTCAACTTGAATAAATATTTCTTTGAATCCTATACAAATTTTCATTAAAGATATAGTCATAAATTAAAAAGCTTACTAATATCTGCTCAGTTTCCAAGATTCAGCCAGCATTTCACCCTCCCACAAAAGTCTGTTATAGAAAGCTTCTAAAACACAAGACAAGCCAGGCATGGTGGGTTGCACCTGTCACCCCAGCACTTTGGGAGGCTTAGGAGGGAGGATTACTTGAGGCCAGGAGTTCAAGATCAGTCTGGGAAGCAAAGCAAGACCTTGTCTCTGAAATAAATGAATTTTGAAAACACAAAATAAAACATAAGACACATAAATATAGAACTGATTAAGGAGTACAAAAATATTTCAATTACATCAAAGAACAGAATGGCGAACCAGGTAAAGATTGTCACTTATATAGTTATTTGCTTTTTGACAAAGGAGCCAAAGCAATTAAATGTAAAAAGAAAAGAAAGTATTTTAAAACAATTGGTATTGCAATATCCAGATATCTTTTTTTTTATTATTTCAATGAGACAGAGTCTTGCTCTGTTGCCCAGGCTGGAGTGCAGTGACGTGATCTTGGCTCACTGCAACCTCCACCTCCCAGGTTCAAGCGATTCTCCTGACTTAGCCTCCTGAGTAGCTGAGATTACAGGTGCGTGCCACCACGCCTGGGTAATTTTTTTTTTTTTTTTTTTTTAGTAGAGATGAGGTTTCAACATGTGGGCCAGGCTGGTCTCAAACTCCTGACCTCGTGATCCATCCACCTCGGCCTGCCAAAGTGCTAGGATTACAGGTGTGAGCCACCACGCCTGGCCAATATCCATATTTTTTAAAATGAAGCTCAGGCCGGGCGCGGTGGCTCATGCTTGTAATCCCAGCACTTTGGGAGGCCAAGGCAGGCAGATCACGAAGTCGGGAGATCGAGACCATCCTGGCTAACACGGTGAAACCCCGTCTCTACTAAAAATACAAAAAAATTAGCCAGGCGTGGTGACAGGCACCTGTAGTTCCAGTTACTCAGGAGGCTGAGGCAGGAGAATGGCGTGAACCCAGGAAGCGGAGCTTGCAGTGAGCCGAGATCACGCCACTGCACTCCAACCCGGGTGACAGAGCGAGACTCCGTCTCAAAGAAAAAAAAAAAAAAAGGAAGCTCAATCTCTATCTCTCACCATACACAAAAATAGATTTGAGGTAGATGATATGCCTAAATATAAAAGCTAAAGTCATAATGCTTTCAAAGGAAAACAGGAGAATCGAGAATCTCTTCATCACTTGGTGTGATCTTTAATTGTATGGATCCACTTGGCTAGGCCACAGTACCTTACCCAGATATTTGGTCAAACACTAGTCTAGATGTTGTTGTGAAGGTATTTTGAGATAAGGTTAAGATTGAAAGCAGCAGACTTTGAGTAAAGCAGATACCCTCCATAGTGTGGTAGACCTCATTCAATCAGTTAAAGGTCTTAGAATAAAAGATTGAGGTCTGCTGAAGAAGAAATAATTCTGCCTCCAGACTATCTCCACCATTGGACTTGAGCTGCATCAACTCTTCCCTGGGTCTCCAGCCTGCTGGTCTACCTTGCAGATTTTGTACTTGTCAACCTCTACAATCATGAAAGCCAATCCCTTTAAATCTCTCTCTCTCTCCCCATATATATATGGGGAGACATTTCACATATAATGTGTCCCACTAGGGCACAGAGAGGTAAGAAGTCGTAACATGTGTTTGTTGCATTTCATGAATAAATGAAAGAGTAAATGAATTCTGACTAAGAGAGATTTATTTATAAACACAGTACCATTTACATTAGAACCAACAAGAATGAAGTACTTAGAAAAAAATTAAACTATATATATATATATATATGGGCACACACATATGCATATATGCACATACACACCCTATTGGTTCTGTTTCTCTGGAGAATCTAGACAATACACTTGGGGATAGGCAAAAGTTTCCTAGGTCGTAGAAAGCAATAACCATAAAATAAAAGTAAAAACTAAAAAATTTTAAAATTATACTTTATAAAAATTAAAACTTTTGTTCATCAAAAGCCACTGTTAAGAAACTAGGAAGGTACCACTGTTGAGAAGCTAGACAAGCTACAGATAAGGGTAAAATGTTCACAAAATGTAATATCTGTCAAAGAACCGACATCTAAAACGCATAAAGAAAGCCCACAAATCAATAATAAAACAACCCAATAAAAACATCGGAATGATTGTAGCAGACATTTCACAAAAGAAGATGTACAAATAGCCAACAAGCACAGAAAAAATGCTCAATATCATTAGTTATCAAGAAAATGTAAATTACAACGATAATGAGCTATCACTTGAGGCCCACCAGAATAGCTAAAATTAAGAAGACCCACATGTTGGCAAGAACCTAAAGCAAATATTGTTGGTGGAACTGTAAAATGTCACAACCACTTTGGAAAAAGGTCTGGAAGTCTTCTATAAAACTAAAGTCGGCCGGGCGCGGTGGCTCAAGCCTGTAATCCCAGCACTTTGGGAGGCCGAGACGGGCGGATCACGAGGTCGGGAGATCGAGACCATCCTGGCTAACACGGTGAAACCCCGTCTCTACTAAAAACTACAAAAAACTAGCCGGGCGACGTGGCGGCGCCTGTAGTCCCAGCTACTCGGGAGGCTGAGACAGGAGAATGGCCTGAACCCGGGAGGCGGAGCTTGCAGTGAGCTGAGATCCGGCCACAGCACTCCAGCCTGGGTGACAGAGCGAGACTCCGTCTCAAAAAAAAAAAAAAAACGAAACTCACACCTAACGTATAGGCATAAGCCATTTCATTCCAGGAGAAATGAAAATACATGTCCCCCCAAAGACTTTGGCAAGAATATTCTTATGTAACAGCTAAAATGGGGAACCACACAAGTATCCATTAATAAGAGAATGAATAAATAAACTGAATTGCCCACACACTGGAACACTACTCAGCAATGTAAAGGAAAAGAGAGATGGCTGAGACACACGACAGCATGGGAAGATGAAAGGAAAATTGACAGGGAAGGGGAATGAGAGAATTTTCTGGGGTGATGATAATCTCCTATATCGTCACAGGGATTTAGATTACACACATGTATAAGGTTGTCAAAACTCAGCAAAGCAGGCTGGGCAAGGTGGGTCATGAAAAAAGAACAAATAAACTCCCCATTACACTTTATTGGAAAATATTATCTGTTTTTCCTAATTCTCTCTTAATCCTCACTAGCCCATTAATTAAACATTGCTTTTAGTTTTTAAATGTGAATTTGGGAATGTTGAGAATTTTCCTAATTTAACTTAAATTGGAGAAAATACAGAGTTTTGTTTTAGTGAATACACTATTTTGTGTTTTCTAATGTGTCCCATCAGGGCATGGAAAGAGAGGTAAGAAATCATAACATGTGTTTGTTGCATTTCATGAATGAATGAATGAAAGAGTAAATGAATTCTGACTAAGAAAGATTTATTTATAAACACAGTACCATTTACATTAGAACCAACAAGAATGAAGTACTTAGAAACAAATTAAACACAATATGTATACACTGTGTATAAGGAAAACTATAAAACTGATAAAAGGAATCAAATTTCTAAGAAATTAAATAAATGGTATTCTATGTTCATGGCTAGGAAGACTCAATATTGTTAAGGGTAAAATAGTCTCTGACACAGAGGGCAAAGTCATCTTCAGTGGTGAGATATTGTGTTGGGACGATGTTTTCTAAGGTGATCTCCATCATCTCTAGTGGTGAGATTTTGGGCCAAGAGGATGCTGTCTGAGACATGGGACTGGGGTTGTGTGTTTACTCAGTTGATTATTTCTTTTGCTGTGTAGAAGATACATAGATCAATGAAATAGAATAGAGAATCCAAAAATAAAATCACACACCTATGACCAACTTATCTTTGACAAAGTCAACAAAAATAAACAATGGAGAAAGAACACCCTATTCAATGAATGGTGCTGGGAAAATTAGCTAGCCATATGCAGAAGAATGAATGAAACTTGAGCCCTATCTCTTACCATATAAAAATTAAGATGAATTAGAAACATAAACGTAAGACCTGAAACTATAGAAGTCCTAGAAGAAAACCTTGGAAAAACTCTTCTGGGCACTGGTCTAGTCAAAGAAGTTTTGACTAAGACACCAAAAGTAAATGCACCAAAAGCAAAAATAGGAAATCCCATTATTATTCAAATCCAGAATTTCTCAGCCTATTTTTTACTCAATTTTTTCATCACTTTCTTTGTGGCTCTGTGTTTTGTGAGATTTCTTTTACTTTGCTTTCTATTTTACTCATTTTTAACTTTAAAAGCATAAGCTTAATGTCTAAAAACATAAGCTTTATGTTCTCTGATTGTTCTGTTTTCATAGTCTTGCTATTGTTTAATGGCTGAAATATCCTTTTGATTCTTGCTAAGTATCAGAGCAAGAGCTTTTATTCAGTTACATTATGTGCTCTGCACTACCTGTTTTCCCCAGGGCCCGTGTTAATCTTTATTTTAATCTTTCTCCTTCATGCTGTGGTCTCTTTATATACACTTATCTACTTAAAGAAAGAAAGCCTGAGCTAATAGGTATGAGTTGTGTAAGCAGGGTTCCCCAGTCTAAGCTTCTCTCTTGATGGGAAATACTTGGGATTTAATGTATTGGGAACTTAATGTGAACATGAGGACTGTTTGCTTGGCTTACTTTGATGGCAAGAAGACAGGTGGTGAGCTATTGAGTTATAGTCCCTGAAGATTCCAAAAACTAAGAGGAATTTACTTCAGAACCGACATTATCTATATTGGAAGCCTCAGCTTTCAATTATTTTGTTCAGTCTCTCAATTAGACTCACTATGGGGACTTTTTAAATTAATTAATTAATTAATTTATTTATTTTGAGACAGAGTTTCACTCTGTTGCCCAGGCTGAAGTGCAGTGGCATGATCTTGGCTCACTGCAACCTCCACTTCCAGGGTTCAAGTGATTCTTGCGCCTCAGCCTCCAGAGTAGCTAGGGACTATTGAGGATGGAAGGCAAACCACTTGTGCTTAGTGAAGCTAATCCACTATTGACGCAGGAAATTTTCCTTGACCCCTTTGCAGGACTTGCAACAGGGATGCCTCACGTACTCAGCCCACCACAGGTGAGTGGGTGCAAGAGCCAGAATGAGTGCTTTTGGGTGCTGGCAGGAGCAAAACTTTGTGCAGCCCTGCAGCAGCACCTAGAGGGGTGCCTGGAATCCCTGAAGCCCCAGAGGGTGTGTGTGACAGTGCTCTTTCAGCTTTGCCATCTACGGATGGGTTAAGTGTTAAACAGCTCAGTGAGCCCGCCGCCTTTTCACAAGGGCAGAGGGTCAGTGTGTCAGCCTTCCATATCTTCACCTGTGGCACCTGAGCTCTTGTTTAGCGTCCAGGAAAATTCAGGTCACACAAACAAATTGGAGGGTGATGAATACAAAGGATTTTATTGCCAATGAATGTGGCTCTCAGCAGGAAGAGGAGCTGGAAGGGACATGGAGTGGGAAGGTGATCTTCCCCTAGAGACCGGCTGTCCCAGCCGGACTCCTCTCTGAAGCAACATCATCAAGCCATCTCTCTGAAGTCAAACTGCTTCTCTCTGACGTCAAATCACAGTCTCCAATGTCCAGCTGCTTCTCCTCTTCTTCCCTTCTCTGCCCTTTGGTAGTTGGGTCAGGAGTTTTATGGGTACAGGATGGGGAGCAGGGCAGGCCATGGGTGGTTTTGGAAAAGGCAACATTTGAGTGAGAAAAACAGGAATGCATGTTCTCGCTTTGGGCCATGGTTCCAGGCTTGAGGGTGGGGCTTTGCCAGGGATCCTGCCCTTTTCTGCCTAGAATTTCTCTGCCTCCTGTTCCTATCACTATTGCAAAGTCTCGCATTGATACAGTGACTTAGACATCAAGAATTTCATTTCTCTCACATAACAGCCCAGTTCTGCTCCATGAAGTCATTCAGGTACTTACGGTCCTCTTATCTTGTTTCTACACCATCTCCTAGAGCAGCACTTCTCAAACATTAATGTGCACAGGAATCACCTGGAGGTCTTATTAAACTGCAGATTCTAATTCAGTTGGTCTGTGGAGGTGCCAGGTATTCTGCATCTTTAATGAGCAGGAGCTGCTGCTGATGCAGATGCTGCCAACTGGAGACGAATTTAAAAGCCAGGCACTAGCATTGTTCTCATCCATACCATTGAATTTCTGTTAAATTCTGTATTCTAACCAGGTGCAGTGGCTCACACCTGTAATCCCAGCAACTCAGGAGACTGAGGCAGGAGAATCACTTGAGCCTAGGAGTTCTAGAGCAGCCTGGGCAACATAGTAAGACCCCCTCTCCAAAAAGATTTTTTTTGATTAGGTAGGGGTGGTGGTGTGTGCCTGTAGTTCCAGTCACTTGGTCGGAGGAGGAGGGAGGATCACTTGAGCCCAGGAGTTCATAGTTACAGCGACCTACAATTGCACTTCTGCATTCCAGCCTGGGCAGCAGAACAAGACCCCATGTCTATAAAATAATAATGATAATGAAACAAATTCTGTATTCCAGCACAAGAGATGGGGAAGAGTAAGAAGGCCCAAGCCCGAAAGCAATATCTTCATTTTCACTCCCCTGCCACTGGTGAACTTATAGTAACAAGCGAACTAACCCAGCTATCAATCTACCACTACGGAGAAAAGAAAGACTGAATGTTGACAAACACTGGCAGTCTCTACTATGTAGTGAGACTGAACTGGAAGTTTTAAATTTTTTTTATTTTTAAAAAAATAAATTGTCTCCATTAAGTATTAAGTAAGCATTTATGGGTGTAATATATAAAGAAAAACAGTAGAACGAAAACTGATATATTTATCACCTGAGTTTAACAAAAAATGATTATTTCCACTTTCTTTGAAGTGGCTTCTGAAGCATTATCTCAAAGTCCACAAATTCATTCAAATCATCTAACCCAGCTGTGAATGAGTCCCCTGGGTATAATCCATCCACTGACCTGTGAACTAAAGAGACAAGTTATCTGGCTCCAACACACTGAAAATAATATGATGGGATTTGTGTAGGATAATTATAGACATTCTAGCACAAATAGTGAAAAAATGGGAGGTAAAAAGTAGTCACTAGCTTATAAAAGTTCTGAAGTAGAGCAAAGCAAATGCCGAATTTTTTTTTCAAGGATTTATGATGTGGTTTGGATGTGTGTCCGCTCCAAATCTCATGTCAAAATACAATCCCCAATGTTGGAGGTGGGATCTGGTGGGAGGTGTTGGATCCTGGGGGTGGTTCCCTTCAGCACCCCCTTGGTGATGAGTGAGTTCTCATTCTACTCATTCACATGAGAGCTGGTTGTTTAAAAAAGCCTGGCATGGCTCTTGCTCCCTCTTTTGCCATATGATACCCCCTTTGCTCTCCTCCATGATTGTAAGCGTCCTGAGGCCCTCACCAAAAGCAGATGCCAGCACCACATTTCCTGTAAAGCTTGCGGAACTGCCAGCCAAAAAAAGCCCCTTTTCTTTATAAATTACCCAGTCTCAGGTATTATTTTACAGCAACACAAATGGACTAACACAGCTTGAGAACAATCACTTGTCGTGTTTGTCTCCACACCCCAGGTTCTTAGCTCTGCCTTCCTGGTGATTGAGTCCACCCTGTAGGCTCTTAACCCCGCCCTCTAAGTGCTTGGCTCCACCCCTTAGGCTCTGTGCATACCTTCTCTTTCTCCATCCCTTGTGCTGGAATACAATTTTTTTTTCATTTTTATTTTTATAGAGATGGGGTCTCATTCTGTCACTCAGGCTGGAATGCAGTGGTGCAATCATAGCTCCACCCTCTGAATCATCCTTAATTACTCATAAAATGTAGCTGGTATTTGCAGTTATTTACCAGCCTGCTTCCTGCTAGTAGAATTTGGGGGATCCAACATCCCCTTTCATTTTATATTTTCATCCAACATCCCCTTTCATTTTATATTTTCTCTTTTCCTTTTTGTCTAAGATGGTAGTGTTTCTGCTGAAGCAATTTTCTCAAGAACATTGTGGATCCTGAATTTATTTCACAGGGATTCATTCCATTAGACAAAACCTGCACTCCCAATTTTTTTTTTTTTGAGCCCTTCTTTACCTTTGGCCTCTGCTGAGATAGCTGAGGGATAGCCCTGCAAGTTTGCTAGAGGCCCTCTATGTTGATTAAGAGGATCTCAGGGGCACACCCTTCATCTCTTGATGGGGCCTTTTGTGTGATCTCTTGATATTTCTGTGGTTTTAGAAAAAGTTGTGTTGTCAATCACACACCCAGCCTTTTCTCTACACCACACTTTTAGCAGTCTTTTCTGACACTTAGCACCTAATGCCATCTGGAAAGGCTGAACATTTTCAAAATCTCCTAGTCTTGTTTAATTATTGCTGTTGAACTGTTCTCTCCTCAATTTATCTCACTCCTCTTGCATATTACAAGTGCCAAAAAGAAGCCAGGCAGCACCTTCACATCTTTGCTTTGAAATTTCCTGAGTTATATATTCAGCATGACACATTCTGTTTTCCACAAAAATTCTGCTAAACTTTCTGCCTTTACAGAATAAGGATTCCTTTTCCTACAGTGGATGGGAAAATGGTGAAGAAAATCACCATCAGAAATACACCAAGGTAATAGCGTGCAGCATCCTCCTAAGCATGCTCGAATCAGTGAGTGAAAATCTGAGGAAAAACAGGAAAAACAGGCTATTAAGATGATTTCAAAGTTTCTTTCTCATGTGTTTATCAATTACAAAAGGAAAAAATAGTAACTCTACAGTAATGAAATCTGATGGACACCACTTAACCAAGTTATCTAGGACAACACTACAGTAATGAGACATATTGAGACCATGTACACCAAAGAATACAACGTCACTCCTGTATTATTTTTGCCCAAAATGCATAATGTCATTATAATCATGAGGAAACTTCAGAAAAATGTAAATTAAGAGATATTCTCCAAAACAGCTGACCAGTGTTTGTCAGAAGTGTTACAGTCATGAAAGACAAGAACAGACTGAAGAAGGGTCCTAGATTAGAGGGAACGAAGAAGACACAGCCATCAAATGCAGTGGGAGATCCTGGATTAGCTGCTGGAAAAGAAAAAGGACAAAAGGAGAAACTGATGTCATTCAAATAATGTCTGTAGTTTACTTATTAGGGTCATATCAATTGGTAATTTCCTGGTTTTTATCATTGTATGATGGCTAAGTTGTTAACATTAGGGGAAGCCAGGTGAAAGGGTTTACATGAGCTCTCTATACTATTTTTGCAACTTTTCTAATTTAAAAATAAAAGCTGAAAAAAGCAAACAGAACCTGGAAAAATGTAACAATGACAATACATCATGGTCAAATGCAGCCTACTCTAGATGTATAAGTTTGATTTAATATGTGAAAATTAAGTAAAGAAATAGGCAGCAGTTGTGCTATCTATTTGCCCTCTCTAGGTGTATGTCCAAGGAAGAAGGGGTTCACCTAGTCACATTCCCCTTATAAACTTGATAATAACAGAACTCCCAGGAAACATGCAAACAGTATTTATTAGCAGGAGAATCCTTATCTGTTTTTAGCAATGCCAGATCTGTACTAATTATTTGTTATGAATAAAACACAGGATTAATGTATACATGGGGCATGATTTTTGGAAAAAATTACATAGACTGTGTACCTATCTGATATGGTTTGGCTCTGTGTCCCCACCCAAATCTCATGTGGATTTAATCTCCATGTGTCAGAGGAGGGGCCTAGTGGGAGGGGACAGGATCATGCGGGAGATTTCCCCATGCTGTTCTTGTGATAAGAGTGAGATCTCTCAATTTCTGCTGGTTTAAAAATGTGGCACTTCCTCCCTCATGCTCTCTGTCTTCTGCTGCCATGAAAGACCTGCCTTGATTCCCCTTTGCCTTCTGCCATGATTGTAAGTTTCCTGAGGCCTCCCCAGCCATGCAGAACTGTGAGTCAATTAAACCTTTTTTCTTCATAATGTACCCAGTCTCGGGCAGTTCTTTATAGCCATGTGAAAACAAACTGATACAGTATCTAAATATAAAATGGAGATTTTAATTACCAAAATCACTTCTGTTTATGTAGGTGATATTCCAAATGCATTGCTCTCTAAAACTCATGTGTTAAAATTGTGCCCGTTGTGTTAAGATTTTTGGGGTGGTCTTGGTGATTGTAGATGTCTCCATGCTTAGCCTGTGCAAAGATTAAGAAAAAAAATTATAATAACATATTTTAGGACACCAGGAATACAATATGACTTTCTTAAAATATTGAAAACTTTCCCTCTGATAGTCTGAATGAGATAGGGCATTATACTAGAGGTCTTATGAATGCAATAAGACAAGAAAAATAAATAAAAGGTATGATAATTAGAAAGAAAGATGTATAAAAATGAAAACTGGGCAGTGCCTCTTACTATTAAACAATTACATGACTGTATATAAATTCCAAAATACCTAAAGATAAGATTTTTGATTCTAGGTAAGATGTGTTCAGTCTTGGAAGGCCAACATTTTATCTGTCTCTAAGAACTAACTAAAAATGGATGAATTACAAGAATTAATTGTTAAATACAACAGGCAATGTTGGAAGTAACAAGCACAGATTAACTAACATCCTGGGGAGAGAAGAGCCCATTCTAGGTGAGCTGATGGCCACCAGCTGTTTTCTTCCCTGGTGGCATTTGCCAGTTCGGGCCTGGGCTAAGGGTCAGATTTAGCCCATGCAGCAACACAACACACAGGGAAAGAAAAACCAGAAAAGCTCTTGGCAATTGCTTCAGGATGGTGTGACAGATTGGACACTAGAGGAAATAAAAATGCTTGGCTATTTTTCCTACATGAAGTCTCAAGGTGTACAGGAAGCTAGGACAATCTTGATGTGGAAAGGCTGAGTAAAATATCCCCCATTTGGACTTAAGAAACAATGTCCTATTGTGGATAAAAACAAAACCAACCCCTACTCTATCCTTCTAAGACATTTGCCTGATTTTGATTCTGTACTACATGAGGTGAGAGACTAAAGAGTCAGCTCTTAACCTTTGAAATGAAGGATTCTCGTGAACCAGGATTTCAATTAAAATTCTGTAAGGTTCATGCCTGAGAAAGGAGTGAGGGCCAGGCATGAAGGCTCATGCCTGTAATCCCAGTGCTTTGGGAAGCCAAAGCAAGAGAATTGCTTGAGAGAAGGAATTCAAGACCAGCCTGGGCAACATAGTGAGACTCCATCTCTATTATTACTTTTTTAAATATTTTTTTAAGGCCAGGCACAGTGGCCTCAGCCACTCAGGAGGCTGAAGTGAAAAGATTGCTTGCAGCTGAGTAATTGATGAGTAGGTGAAAGGATCAGCTTGCAGTCGAGAAGCTGAACTCTACCATGTTGATGGTGGAGTTCAAGGCTGTAGTAAGCCATGGCACTGAGCTCTAGGCTGGGCAATAGAGTGAGATTCCAACTCTAAAAAAAGAAAGAAAGAAAAGGAATAAAAGTGAAACTGATGTGGATTGAGCCTCACTAAAACTGTGCCCAATCCTGAACCTACTCAAGCTCTAATTGGAATGAGGTGATACTCCTCAGCCTATCTATCTCAGGGAGAATTCAGAATGAAGGCATGCTTACCAACTCGTGTTATAAAGACTAGTATAACTCTGACACAAAAGTAGAAAAGACATGACAATAAAGAAAAATTATAATGTCAATATTCCTCGGGAACACAGATGCAAAATAATAGCAAATCAAATACAGCAATGTGTAATGTCTTATGATCAAGATGCATTCATTCCAGGAATTTATAAGAAATCATAAGAAAATCATAATTTTTTATTATCAAGATGCATTCATTCCAGGAATTCATAAGAAAATCAATCTTATTGACCATGTTAATAAGATAAAGAAAAATTTATATGATCATTTAATACACGCAGAGAAAGTATTTCACAAAATCAACACCCTTTCCTGATGAAGATTTAGAGTAAACTAGGAATAGCAGGACACAGCCAGAAAGATCTTCTGGTGGAGATTATCTATAAAATACTCATCACTAACTTTATAAGTAATAGTAAGACATTGAATGCTTTCCTCTTGAGTTAAGCAACAAAGATGTTCATTATTAACCACTTCTATTTAACATTATACTAGAGTTTCTAGTTAGCATAGTAAGCAAAGAAAAATATATATAAATTATAAATGCCATAAACTTTAAAACTGTGATGCATAGATTATATAATTATATACATAGAATATACAAAAGTCCAACATATATTTGAAATAATAAATGAATTTAGAAAGATCATTAGATACCAGGTTAATACGCAGGTATCAACTAAATTTCTATTTCCTAGAGAAAAACAATTGAAAATTAAAATTATAAAAACATTTCCAGTAGCATCAAAGAAAATCAAATGCCTAGCAAAAATTTAATTAAAGATGTTATGATAGAAAGAACAATGGCCCCCTAAAGATGTTCATGTCAGAATCCCTGGAACCTGTGAGTTAATGCCTTACATGGCAAAAGGGGCTTTGCAGATGTGATAAAGTTACAGACTTCTGGATGGAAAGACTACTCTTATCCAGAAGGTCCCAGTCTAGTCACAAGAGTCCTTAAAATCAGAGAACCTGGTTACTGAAAGAGATATGAGGATAGAAGTAGGGTCAGGAAGATATTACATTGTTGGCTTTTAAGATGGAAGAAGGAGATCATGAACCAAAGCATTCAGGGGGCTGCTAGAAGCCATAAAAGGCACTGAAATGAACTGTTGCCTAGAACTTCCAAAAAGAATGCGACTCAGCTGCTACCTGGAGTTTAGCTTTGTAAGACCGATATTGGACTCCTGACCTCTAAACCTGTAAAATAATAAATGTTTGTTGTTCTAAGTCACTATGCTTGTGGTAATTGGTTACAGCAGCAATAGGAAACTAATATAGATCTTGGTACCAGTACTGTATACTTTTGGTACCAATACTCTATACTGTATACTTTTGTTGCTGCTGTAACAACTATTTAAAATTATGGAGAGATCTTTGGACTTGGGCAGTGGGTAGAGGATGAAGGAGTTTTAAGGGACATTATAGAAAAAGGCTAGAGTGCCTTTACCAGGCTGTTAGGAAACTATTCCTAGTTTATTCTGAAACTTCATCATGAAAAGGTATTGAATTTGTGAAATACATTTTCTGTATCTATTAAAATGATCAAATAATTTTTTCCTTTATCTTACTAACATAATCAATAGCATTGATTGATTCTTTTATGTTATGAATTCCTGAAATAAATGCATCTTGATCGTAAGAAATTATCCTCTTATGCATTGCTGGATTTGATTTACTGTTATTTTGCATCTGTGTGTCTGAGGACTATTAGCATTATAATTTTTTTATTGTAATGTCGTTTTCTAGTTTTGTGTCAGAGTCACATTAGACTGATAATATACATTCGTAAGTATTTCTTCATTCTGAATATTAATGTAATGACTGCTAGTGAGGACTCAAAGAAGTGAGCAGGATGGTGGAGAAAACCTATGATGTCTTATAGAATACATAAATTGTCATAAACAGGCTGTTGGTGGAAATATGGATGCTAAAGCATTGCTAATAAGGGTTCAGGAAGAAATGAACATATTGAGACTGGAGGAAATGACAACCTTGTCATATAGTGGTAGAATGTTAAGCTGAATTATATTCTACAGTTATGTGGAAAACAGAATTTGTTACAAACTTGGATATTTAGCTCAGGATATTCCCAAGCAAAGTGTTGAATATGCAGCCTCGTTTCTCTCTGTTTTTCATTATAAAATGTGAGAGGAAAAAGAACTGTTAACCAGAAAGAAATCAGCACTTGATGATTTGGAAAATTCCCGGTCATTCTAGGTTATGAAAGATGCTAAACTTCAAAGAATCACAGGAAAGTTTGCTCTGGAGGGCAAATCAGGGGAGTAGCTGGACAACATTTCCCTAGTGGTTTAGAAGGAACAAAACATCTTTGAAGGAAGTCGGCATGTGGTTCATGGATTTCCTTAGCTATCTCAGCAGAAGCCAAAAATAGATACGGGGTTATCTAGAAAAGACCTGTGAATGAGCCTCTTGTCTAATGAGTAAGTCTCCATGACATATGCCAGTGACTTACATTGTCCTTGAGAATTTTATACCAGCAAAAACACTGCCAACTTAGGCTGAATGACTGAAGGAGACAGCATGAAATGAAAGGCTATTGGACTCCTGAAAGTCTACAGGTAGAAAGAAGGCCATAAAACTACTCAGCTGCAAATACGTGCTAGCCTTCATTGCAAAGGACAACTCAGAGGGCAGAGCTGACAGTACAGAGGGTAAAACCTTAAGCCCAGAGGGCAGACTTGTGATCTAAAGAGGTTTATCTGAAGGACTTAAACCTAGTGTTGTTTTCCCAGCTTGATTTTGAAATTTCTTGGGACTGATGATTCATTTTTTCCTTCCATTTTCCCCCTTTTTGAACAGGAATGCTTGTAACTGGTATTCATACCTGTACCACTTTGTATTTTGAAAAAAAAAAAAAGAAAAAAAAATCATATTTTCTCATATTTTCTAGCGTCACAGGTCCACAAATGGAGAAAATTTTGACTTAGGAATGATCATATCCAGAGTCTCACCCATATCTGACTTAAACAATTTAGATGAGATTTTGGACTTTAAGTTGATGCTGTAATGGGCTGCAAATTGCGGGGATTTTGTGTTAAAGGAAACATATTTTGCACATGGAACAAATGTAAACATGTGAGGATCAGGAGATGGAGTATGGTAGGTCATGTGGGGAGTCACTGAAGCCCATGTCCAACCACCAGCAAGGAACTGAGATCTGGCAACAGCCATGTGAGTGGTCTTCATGATGACTTCTTCAGAGGACTGCAGCTCCAGGTGACAACTTGACCAAACCCACATGAGTGACCCTAAGCCAGAACCACTTAGCTAAGATTTATGACCTTCAGAGAACTATGTGAGATAATTAATATTTGTTGTTTAAAGTTGCTAAGTTTGGGGGCAATTTGCTATGAGCCAACAGATAACTAATATAATTTAGTAATTTCATTTATAAATGAATGTAAGTACAATCCAAATGTCCATCCATTGATGCATGAATAAGTAAAATATTCTTATAATAGGACATTATTTAATCATAAAAAGGAATGAGATTGTGATACAAGATGCATGATAGGTTAACTTTGAAAGTATTAGGCTGTGCTCTAGCTTGTAAGTGGGAGCTGAACGATGGGAACACATGGACACATAGAGGGAAACAGTGTAACTGGGGCATACTGGAGGGTGGAGGGTGGGAGGAAGGAGAGGATCAGGAAAAAGAACTCATGGGTACTAGGCTTAATGCCTGTGTGATGAAATAATCTAAACAGCAAACCCCCATGACACACGTTTACCTATGTAACAAACGTGCACATTCTGCACATGTAGGATGTAAAAGTTAAAAAAAAAAAAAAAAGAAAAGAGAACCTTATGCTGAATGAAATAAAGCAGGCATGAAAGGCCATATGTTTTTGATTCAGTTCAATTTATACAAACTGTCCAGAATAGGCATATGCACAGAGACAGAAAGTAGAATCATGGTTGCCAGGGACTAGAGGAGGGAAAATGCAGGGTGACTGCTAATAGGTGCAAGACTACTTTTTGGAGTAATGAAAGTGTCCTGGAATTAGATAGTGGTGATAGTTGCACAACTTTGTGAATATACTAAAACCTGCTAAATTGTATACTTTTTAAAAGAGTGGGTTTCGTGGTTATGTGAATCTTATTTCGACTTTGAAAAGGAAGGGGAAAAAAGGAAGATAAGAAAAGTCTTTTGACATACATATGCAAAAGTTAGAGTTGAGTTAAAATTAAGAATTATGTTTGATTGTCTTTTATTTAAGAGATGCAGAGATTGTAGCGATGTGGGATGGCAGGGATGGGAGGGAAAGAAAAGCAACATTAAAAAAATGGCTGAAGACTATATTTCCTTCATGGTATTTAATCAATAGAGGCAAAAGACAAGTTAATTGAAAATACTTTCTGTGGCCGGCTCATGCCTCTAATCCTAACACTTTGGGAGGCTGAGGTGGGCAGATCACTTGAGGTCAGGAGTTCAAGACCAGCCTGGCCAACATGGTGAAACCCTGTCTCTACTCAAAATACAAAAATTAGCTGGGTGTGGCGGTGTGCGCTTGTAATCCCAGCTACTCGGGAAGCTGAGGTGTGAGAATCGCTTGAACCCAGGAGGTGGAGATTGCAGTGAACCAAGATGGTGCCCTGGGCAACAGAGTGAGACTCAGTCAAAAGGAAAGGGAAGGGAATACGAGGGGAGGGGAGGAGTGGGGAGGGGAGAGGAGGGGACAGGAGGGGACGGGAGGGGAGGGGAGGGGAGAGGAGGGAAAGGAAAGGGAGAAAAGAGAAGACTTTTTGTGTGTGTATGTGGACTTCACACAACAACCTTCAGGTCTAACACTTTCTGAGACTGAAGCACAAAAGCCATGCTTTTATAAATATTGCAGAAGTATAAGACGTGGTCTCTGAAATCAGGGCATTTAAAATTTATTTGGGGAGGACAAATAAGAAACAGGTAACACAATGTGATACAGAACTGAGTGCTAAGTTTCAAATACAAACTATAAATCTGTAGGACCTTAGAGAGAAAGATCCAAGAGGGCAATTTGAGTCATTTCATCTTGAGTTGTTATTTGAATAAGTTTTATCTTTTATAAGAATCCAAGGGACAGAGGTCTCAATTGTGCAAAATGGCTGTTCTACCAACCACCTCTAATGCTGATTAAGTTTTCAAATATTAAAATAGTACCAAAAGCAGGTTTAATTTTTTAAGTAATACATGTTTATATGGTGTACACAATTTTAGACAGTACATAAGTTCCTCATATGTGGCTATAAGCTCCTTGAAGCCTCTGGGTTTTGTGTCCCTCAATTTCTACCTGTACCTTACACACAGTAAGTAGTCTGTACATCAGTTATCGAGTACTGAAACCCAAACCTTTCTGGAAGTCACCCTCTAACAACCCTTTCTGGGAATTAAGCATTCCAATTCTTTTACTAACTGCATTCCACTGAAATGCCTAAAACAGTGTGTATCTTTAGTGAAGCATTTCACTAAAATGCCTAAAACAGTGTTTGTCTGGTGTGAAAAAATATGTCCTGTGAATACCCCAGATTATATTTAGTGGTGCTCTTACACACTAGAATGGTCAAGATATAAAGATCCTAGGGAATCCTAGAGAAATAGGTTTTCCTCCGAGAATATACTCCTGATTGTTCTCTCTGGGTGTTCTCCTCAACTTTCCTCCTAAATATTTATATACACTGCTCATACCTCCACATTTCCTTGACAGGTAAAGAGAGATCATTGTCAGAGCCTCATGCTGTGCACAGCCAAATCACTGTGGAAATTTTTAAATGAATATGAGTCAAATTTCTCATGATTGATTTTGCTTTTCAGACCTCTTTGAGTTCTCTTATGTTTGTTTATCATACTTGTATTCTGGAATCCAATACTACAATATTGGGACCCAAAGCTGGGGGCTGCCTGTCAAACAAACCTTCTTTTATTTATTTATTTTGTTTGTTTGTTTTTTAATTTTAATTTTAACTTTTGGAGACGAGGTCTCACAATGTTGCCCAGGCTGGTCTCAAACTCTTGAGCTCAAGCCGTCCTTCCGCCTCAGCCTCCCAAAGTGCTAGGACAAACCTTGAGAGTGAGTGTAGCACTGTGGTTCAGAGCAAGGATACTGGTGTAGGACCCCCAACTCTGCTACTTACTACTTAACCTTAATTGCTCTGTGCTTTGCTTTCCTTATCTATGAAATGGGTATGCTACTGGTACAAGTATCTCTCAGGCTTAAGTATTAACAGACACAGTACATTGTAAGCTATTAGAAGAGGACTTGGACACAGTAAGAGTTACAGAGGTATTAGCTATTATTATGACTATACCTGGAAACTGCATCATCTAATGGAACAGTTTGAAAAATTTCTACTCCATTTATTATGTAGCTCTCTATTGCAAGCCTGGGGCAGGGGTTAGGGGAATGTTTGCCACTATATTTATATCATATAACGTATGCTTGATTCCTGATTGTGGAGAAGCAACAGAGAAATAAATATTAATCAAGGTACACTATTAATGGGAGGCATGAAGCTGAGTGATGCAACCTGTAAATTCTTCATTCCGCATTTCTTTATTTTTTCTCCTCCTTAATTTCTCACCCCATTTCCCCTCTTCTATTCCTTTTGCATTTCTTTGATTAAAATCTCTTAAATCTACACTAAATTGTTTTTCTATGCTGAAACTGAGAAATGAGGAACCTCTAAAAAGGTAATATTAAAAGCACAGTTAGTCTGATGTTATAACCAGGAAATTAAACTTTTAATTTGTTGTTCTATCTTGAAATTATTTTCCTTATTCTTAACTATAAAAAAAGAATGATGGACTTTAAATATAGCTGCATTTTACTGCAGAGGAAATTGCTTTGCCTTTGAAGTTTGCAAATCTGAATTTATTTATATTAAAACATGTCAACCCATCTTAGTTTCTTACAGGCTGCCATCCAAGAAGGACGCATACTCCATTTGTTCTCTTTTAGGAGAATCCCCTTCAGCACGTACTATCATCCGGGCTTGCTCCTATTTTGGAGTTTTAAAAGCAACATAATGATTGAAGGTGCAAGAGAAGAGTGAGGACATACTGTTGGAAACAAATGGCGCCAATAGACTTGCTCAATGCAGGGTAGCCACAAACCTTCAATTTGCGAAAACACACACACACGCGCGCACACACACACACACACACACACAAAATGCAGTATCTGCGAAGCACAATAAAAGACAGTATGCCTGTGTGTTAAATTATGGATGAAAACGAACTTTGGGGATTAAAAGACATTATAAAGACATGGCATCACAATTTCAAACGTTATTTCCTAGTTTTAAAATGGTGCTGGGGTTTGAATAGTGGCCTGTTATTGTATTTCCAACTCTTTTTCCACATATGGAACACAGAAGTAGTTATATTGAAGTTAGAAAACAAAATAATGGGAAGGCAGTGATAAGTCATAATCACCATGGCAACCCAGCAGAGTGCATATATAAAAAATCTAGTAGTACCATCCCAGAACCCTGTGTGCATAAAGATAGGGTTTAGCAATCTAGCTGTAAGAAAAAAATAACAGAAAAATCCCAGCTCATTCACTCCATCAGTATTTTTGAGAGCTCTCTGGAGTATTAGGCAAGTTTTATGTGAGATGAACAGTTAGAAAAAAAGAAAAAGAAAAACGTGGTATGCCTTTAGGGGCTTTCCCTGTAATTCACTTAATGGTGAATTTATGACATTTTTTGCCTATCAATTAATTATCCCAACTATTCTGTAAGCCCAAAATGATTCTGAGAACTAGTAGAAAAGATGCAAGACGTGGACACCACCCTTTATTAGAAAATTAAAATATGGTACGAGGACACTATAACCATTAAGTCCTAAAGGTGTTCTGTTCCTTCTGTTCTTGTTTTCAATGTGTTCAAATTCAGCTTCCTCAAGGGAGAAGATTGTGTCTAGTTTATTGTTTTATTTCCAATATCAAATTCTGTGCTTGGCATGTGGTAAAGATTCAGGAAGTGCATGTTGAAGGAATGAACACATTTCTTGGGAAAGCTAAGGCTACCTCTGAGCAAACAGCTCGTTCTCCAGGCACTATGCCAGCCTTATGCAGAACTGGAATTTTCCTCTGACTTTTTAAGTAGCTATTCTTAATAATAAATTGGGAACAACTATTACCCAATATTAGCAAATCTTCATGATAATCATTGTTTCTTATCTGAAAAGTATCGTTTACTTAGGAAGAGTTATTGAAGTCTGGAAATCATAGAAATCAGAAGAAATAGGATTACTGCTCGAATTTAATCTCATAGCTGTCCTCTTGTGATAGCTTAATACTATGTTAATCATTTTTGCTTTGGTCACATACTGCCAGGTTCAAGAAAATATACACCATGTCTCTGCACATGAGTAAATCTATAAAAAGATTTTTGCTTCTAAAGCCTGTACTGAAATCATATTGATTTTTAAATGTATAAGGTTGCTTTTAATGCAGTTAGCACACTGTTCATTCTATGAATTTAATGGAGCACTGTTAATGAAGCACACAAGACCTAAAGTAAGTCCCTAGCCATGTGAATACTTAGAAAGGAGCTTCTTCCCCCTCTTTGCAAGTATGGAGCATATCGCAGAAAGCAAGCACAGTTTTGTAGGAATTGCAAACCCACATGACTGCCTGATATGCTGGAGCCCCTTCCACCAGGGCAGGGCCTGGGGACTCAGTGAAAACTGAAAGAGTTGGAGCTGGGCCTGGCGTGCTGTATCATGCCTGCAATCCCAGCACTTTGGGAGGCTGAGGCAGGTGGATCGCCTGAGGTCAGGAGTTTGAGACCAGCCTGGCCAACATAGTGAAATCCCATCTGTACTAAAAAATACAAAAAATTAGCTAGGCATGGTGGTGGGTGCCTGTAATCCCAGCTACTCGGGAGGCTGAGGCAGGAGAATTGTTGGAGCTTGGGAGGTGGAGGTTGTAGTGAGCTGAGACAGCACCATTGCACTCCAGCCTGGGCAACAAGAGTGAAACTCTGTCTCAAAAACAAAACAAAACAAAACAAAAAATTGGAGCTGACCATTGGCCCCCAGGGACTAAAACACTCAGGATTTCACAAAATAAGTTTCACTTCTCAACACGTTTTGCATTGTCTGATTGGCAAGCAAACTCACTCTGAAGAGTAAAAGAAAAAGATGAAGCCAGGGGACATTGATAGCAGATCACATAGTCAAGGGTGGACATGAATCTTCTGGTCAAAGGTCTTACTTTACATTCCCACAGGGTCAATTCCTTCTGTGCTGCTTTCTCTAAAATGTGTGCATATACTTCTCTCACTCGCAGCGATGCCTGATTCAACACACTGAAATCAAACACATTCATATGTAATATTCACACCAACTGGAATGAAGATTACAAGTAGCCTCATATTACTTCAAGTCAGTTTTTGCTGCCAAATGAGTTCAGGTGAGGTGAGATTTTGCTGCCCAATGAATCTCAAAAAAAAAAAAAAAAAAATCGGTCTTCATATCATTTTGGATTCTGGATTTGCAAGCGAGGGATTATAAAGCACTCAACCACTCCCCACCATGTCTTGTTACCCAGCCTTACCTCTGCCTTATGCCTGCTATGACTGAGAAGTTTACCAGAATAATGAAGGAGTCACATTCCGGTTTCATGGCGGCTATATCCAGGAAGTGCTCACATGGGATTCAATTCTCCAGGGTCAGTAGCTTGGTGAAGGGCACCATTTCCCCCTCATACAAAAAAGCAGGATGATTTTCTTGAGCATTTCAGTGTATTCTACAACTGAGGGTCTGTGATGAGATGGTGGTTACTCAGCGAAGGAACAGGAAAGAGTTTCCAGACAGAGTCCCCAGCGTGTACCAGGGCTGAGGGGCCCAAATAGAGGGTAGTTGTGAGGAATTGCAAGTGATGACACTAAGGACAGACATAGGGACAACACTGAAGCAAAGAATGGAAGTAGTGACGGGACTCGAGTTAGGGATGGACGTAGACAATCTACAGAAGATGGCCTTGGATATCATATGTCTCTTTATTCTGAAGGGTGTCAGGAAGCATGGACAGAATTGAAGCAGGAGAGGGACATGCTGAGATTTGTGCTCTTTTGAATATCCTGTGTTACATCATACAGGATTTGCCATCAGATGCATCACAGGGAGGGACTCTATTATTGTTGCCTTTATTTGAATTGTAACAAGGCAAGGCCATGAGGGTGTAGGTATAAAAAACACTAGTGGTTATTTCCCAGGGTTAGTCTTCTCTTTCTTCTTTAGTAATAGAATCTATGGACAGAGGGAATAATGACTATATTTCTTAATAATGCATGGGTCTAGGTATTGTGGTGAAGAAAGATATAAAAATCAGATTTTAAATTAAGATTTGTATTAGTTCCTGAATATATAAAAATTCCAGGCTTTCTTTTATGCAGAAGTTTAATTTAAGAACCATTCTAGGAATTGCTCATGATGACCAAGGGACGGAGGTCCCTGTGTTCAATAGCAGAAAGCAAAAAAGGCTTGATTCTACTTACCAGGGAAGGAAAAGGTGGAGGTTGTAGTTATAAGTCAGGAAGCTTTGAAAAGATTTTTGGGAAAAGCTGTTGACAACTTACACACGCTGGCCAGGGGTTGTCCAGTAAACCATTAGAGGTTTATCACATTGTTGAACCTTTTCTAACTACTGACATATGTCACTGTTCTATTATGGAGGGTCATGGGGCTAAACTCTAGCCAAGGGGTTGTAAGTAGCCATGGTATCTTCAGGGAAGGGACTTGTATTTCTCTTTCTTTCCTTCTTGCTGGGAGGCAGATGGTGAACAGCAAGAAAGAGGAAGCCTGGGCTCTCAGCCCTGTGGAGATGCAACACCATTCCCAGAATAGCTATTTCTGGACTTCTGTTATATAAGAGAATAGTACATTTTATCATAGTTAAGCCAGTATTTTGTACTATGACATATAGTCAAATCTAATTCTAATCAATGTGAGGTTACCGATAATTTGAGGTTTTAGTGGTAAATATATCATCTCCTTTGTTGCAAACACTATTAGTTTGGAAATTTTGTCTTCTTCTTTTTTTTTTTTTTTAACAGTGCTTTGAGTTGCTGTTGTATTGTTCAGAAATTTTCAAAAAAGGCTTTAAAAGCTTTTTTAATTAATATGTAAAAATTGTACATATTTATGGGGCACAGTGTGATATTTCAATACTTGTGTACAATGTGTAATGATCAAATCAAGGTAATTAGCTTATCTTCCACCTCAAACATTTGTCATTTCTTTGTGTTGAGAACATTTAAAATCTCTTCTAGATATTTAAAAATATACCGTAAATTATTCTTAGCTAGAGTCACCCTATAGTGCTATAGAACACTACTAGAAATTATTTTCCTCATATCTAGCTGTAATTCTGTATACATTAACCAACATCTTCCTATCCTCACCTCCCTACAACCCTTTGCAGCCTCTAGTAACCACTATTCTATTCTCTACTTCTATGAGATCAATTTAGATCAACTTTTTTAGCTTTCACACGTGAGCAAGAATATGCAGTATTTATCTTTTTTTGCCTGGCTTATTTCATTTAACATAATGTCCATCAGGCTCATTCATGTGGCCACAAATAATGGGATTTCATTTTTTATGGCTGAATAGTATTCCATTGTGCATATATATCACATTTTCTTTATTCATTTATCTCTTGATGGACAGTTAGATTGATTTCATATCTTGACTATTGTGGAGAGTGTTGCAATAAACATGGGAAGGCAGATGTCACTTTGACCTACTGGTTTCCTTTCTTTTGAATATATACCCAGTAGTAGGATTGCTGAATTACATGGTAGTTCTATTTTCAGGTTTTGTGGAACCACCATACTATTTTTCATAATCATACAAATTTACATTCAGACCAAAAGTGTATAAAAGAATTCCTTTTTCTCCACATCATTGGCCACATTTATTTTTTGTCTTTTAGATAATAGCCATTCTAACCAGATTGAGAAGATATTTCAATGTGGTTTTGATTTGCATTTCTGAGATGATTAATAATGTTGAGCATTTTTCATATACCCGTTCTTCATTTGTGTATGTTCTTTTGAGAAACGTCTATTCGGATCATTTTCCTCTTTCTAAATTAGATTATTTAGGGTGTTTTCCTTTTGTTGTTGTTGTTGTTGTTGTTTGCTTATATTTTTGCTATTGAGTTGTTTGAGTTCCTTGTATATTCTGCGTATTGATTCATTGTTAGATAAATAGTTTGGAAATATTTTCGCTCATTCCTCAGGTTGTTTCTTCACTCTGTTGATTGTTTCCTTTGCTGTACAGGAGCTGTTTAGTTTGATATAATCCTATTCGTCTGTTTTAACCTTTGTTTCTTTTGCCTTCGGGGCTTTGTCCATAAAATCTTTGCCTAGACCAATTTCTGAAGATTTTTCCCTATGTTTTCTTCTAGTACTTCTTTTGTTTAATCCATTTTACATTTTTTAAAAAATATGGTGCTAGATCAGGGTCTAATTTAATCTTCTGCATATGGATCTCTAATTTTCCCAGCAGCATTATTGAAAGACTGCAGTGTGATGCCTGCCACGTTGTTCTTTTTGCCCAAAATTGCTTAAGCTATTTGAGGTCTTTTGTGGTTTTACACAAATTTTAGCATTGTTTTTTCTATTTCTGTGAAGAAGGTTATTGGATTTTGATAGAAATTACATTGAATCTGTAGATTACTTTAGATAGTATGGTCATTTTAATGATATTAATTCCTCCAATCCATGAACATGGGATGTCTTTCCATTTGTGTGTGTGTCCTCTTCAAATTATTTTATCAGTATTACATATATATTTTACAGATTTTTTAAATCTCCGTTGTTAAATTTATTCTTAGGGTTTTTCTTGTAGCTGTTGTAAATGAGATTTTTTAAAAATTTCTTTTTCAGCTCATTCATTATTTGTATATAGAAACACTACTGATTTTTGTGTGTTGATTAGGTATCCTGCAACTCTACTGAATTTTTTAATAAATTCTAAGAGTTTTTAAATGGAGGCTTTAGGTTTTTCTATATATAAGATCATATCATCTACAAACAGAGAAAATTTGACTTTCTCCTACTGAGTTTGGATGCCCTTTCTTTGTTACTCTTGCTTAATTGCTCTTGCTAGGACATCCAGTACTATGTT
This sequence comes from Rhinopithecus roxellana, assembly GCF_007565055.1. Classification (NCBI taxonomy): domain Eukaryota; kingdom Metazoa; phylum Chordata; class Mammalia; order Primates; family Cercopithecidae; genus Rhinopithecus; species Rhinopithecus roxellana. Next base: position 97,902,139 of record NC_044556.1, on the reverse strand, counting down.
GAAAAGGAGTGCTGAAAGTGAACATCCTTGTCTTCTTCTAGCTCCTAGCAAACGCTTTCAACTTTTCCCCATTCATTATAATGTTGACTGTGGGTTTGTCATGTGTGGCCTTTATTATGTTGAGGTAGATTCCTTCTATACCTAATTTGTTAAGATATTTTATCATAAAGAAATAGTTATCAAATACATTTTCTGCATCTATTAAAATGATTATATGGTTTGTGTCCTTCATCCTATTGATCTGATATGTTTATTGTTTGCAAAGGTTGAATCATCCTTCTATTCTTGAAATAATACTATTTGATCATAGTATAACATTTTTTGATGTGCTTTAAGATTTGTTTGGCTAGTATTTTTGTTGAGGATTTTTGCATTTCTATTTACCAGGAATATTGGACTTCAGTTTTCCTTTTGTTGTTGTGTTCTTGTCTAATTTCGGTATCAGGGTTATGCTGGCTTTGTAGAATGAGTTTGAAGAATTTTCTCTCGTTCAAATTTTTGGAATAGTTTGAGAAGAATTTATGTTAGTTTTTCTTTAAATGTTTGGTAGAATTCAGCAGTGAAGCCATGTGGTTCTGGGCTTCACTTTATTGGGAAACTTTCTATTACTGATTCAATCTTATTACTCATTATTGGTCTACTTAGGTTTTCTATTTATTTTTGGTTTAATATTGATAGGTTCTATGTGTCCAGGAATGCATCTATTTCCTCTAAGTTTTTGAAATTGTTAATATATAGCTCTTCATAACCATATCTTTTGCTCTGATCTGTATTATTTCGTTCCTTCTACTAATTTTGGATTTGACTTGTTCTTGGTTTTTTGGTTTCTTGAGGTGCATCATTACATCATTAACTTAAAATCTTTCTACCTACTTCTTTGATGCAGATTTTTATTGCTATAAACTATTCTCTTAAGTACTGCTTTTGTTGTACCCCATAGGTTTTGGTATGTTTGTTTCTGTTTTCTCTTGTTTAAAAGAATTTTAATGTCTTTCTTACTTTTTAAATTGGCCGATTGGTCATTCAGAAGCATGTTGTTTAATTTCCATATGTTTGTATGGTTTTGAAAGGTCCCCATGTGACTGGTTGTTTTTTGGTTTTATTCTTCTGTGGTCAGAAAAGATATTTCATAAAACTGAGACTTGTTTTGTAGCCTAACACATAGTCTATGTTGGAAAATGTTCCATGTGCTGATGAGAAGAATATGTAGCTGCTGCATGTAGCTGTTGCATGAAATGTTCTGTAAATGTCTTGTTAGGTCCATTTGGCCTAGAGTGCAATTTAAATCCAATGTTTTTGTGTTGATTCTTCTGTCTGGATGAACTGTCCATTGCTAAACGTGGGGTGTTGAAGTTCCCAACTGTTACTGTATTGAGATTGATCTTTCCCTTTAGATCTAAAAATATTTACTTTATATATTTGGGTGCCACAGTGTTGGATGCATATAAACACATAGATACAATTATTATGTCCTCTTGCTAAATTTATACCTTTATCTTTATGTATTGATCTTCTTTTTGTCTTCATATAGTTTTTGATTTACAGTCTATTTTATCTGAGATAAGTGTAGTTACTCCTGTTTGTTTTGGTTTCTGTTTGTGTGGAATATATTTTTCTAATTCTTCATTTTCAATCTATATGTCTTAACAGGCAAAGTCCAGTTTCTTGTAGACAGCATATAGTTGGGTCTTGTTTTTGTTTATTCAGCTAGTCTATATTTTTTAATTGGATAACTCAATCTGTTTACATTCAAGTTTATTTCTCTTGGTGAGAAATTACTCTTACCATTTTATTGATTGTTTTATGGTTATTACAGTTATTTGCACATTGTTATTTCTTCCTTTGCAGGAATTTCATAGATTTTTTTCCTTACAGTCTGTTAATTTTTATATTCCTTTGGAGGTATCTTTTTAACTTGCTTTTTCGTGCTTCTTGTGTACCTACATTGATATCTGCCCATCTGGTGAAATAGTCACCTCTTTCAATTTTATGAAGTAGTTTTAGTAGGGGAAAACTTGTTCTTATAGATGTTTCCTATAGTGTCAGTTGGGTAAGGTGCTTTGGTTTTGATTCTGAGTATTTGTAGACGCAGTGGTGTGGATACACTGGGGGTTAAGGCCCCAAGGCTGGTCAGTTTTCAAGCCCTGGTAGAGGGGTGTGCGCCAGGTGCAATGGTTCTGCTTATTATGAGAGTTGGGTTGTCAGTGGCAGCTGGCACCAGGTATGCCACCTCCTGGTCCCTGGGGAGCACATGTGGTGTGTAGCAGCCCCACTGGCTAAAGAAACAGAGTCACCGATGGCCTGAAACATCAGGAAAACAAAGGAAATTTAGGTGATTCAGTAAGATAAACGATCATTATTGATTTGCCATTTGTGGAAATTCAAATTTTCATTGAGTCTGGTTAAAGATAATTACATCTGTACCTGAATGAATTTTTAAATGGTGTTATTCATCTTGATGAGTCTTATATTTGTGTGACATAAAAAGACAAAGAAATTGCTGAAGAAAAAAGACATCCATTGAACAAACTTGAACAATTTTTAAAAATACTCTGTTCCTTGGCATTAGGGAAATTCAATAAATAATTTTAAGAAAGTTAAGAACATGAAGAAAATAAACCTCTGCATATATGATCAAATGATTTTCAACAAGGGTACCAGAATACTCATTGGAGATAAGGACAGTCTTTACAACAAATGGTGCTGGGAAAACTGGATATCCACATGCATAAGAATGAAATTGGACCCTTACCCTACAACATAAAAAAAAAAAAAAAAAAAACCCTCAAAATTGATTTAAAAGCTCAAGTAAGACATGCCCCTATAAAACTCAGGAAAAAACATAGGGGAAATCTTCATAACATTGTATTTGGCAATGGTTTACTGGAAATGATACCAAAAGCACAGGTGGCAAAGGCAAAAATGAACACATGGGACTGTATGAAACTTAAAAACTTCTGTGCATCAAAGAACACAATCAATAGAGTGAATAGGCAGTCTATGAATTGTAAGAAAATATTTACAAATAATATGTTTGATAAGTAGTTAACATCCAAAAACATATAAAGAACTGTCACAACTGGAGACCAAAAATTAGGCTGGGAATGGTGGCTTATGCCCATTTTCCAGCACTTTGGAAGGCCTGGGTGAGAGAATTGCTTGTGTTCAGGGATTTGAGAAAAACCTGACCCACACTGACTCACATTCAGTGAGACCCCATTTCTAGAAAAAAATTGTTTTAAATAGCAAAGTGTATTAGTCCATTTTCACACTGCTATGAAGACATACCTGTGACTAATTTATAAAGAAAAGAGGTTTAATTGACTCACAGTTTTTCATGGCTAAGGAGGCCTCAGGAAACTTACAATTATGGTGGAAGGCAAAGCAGGCACATATTACATGGTGGCAGGTGAGAGAAATGAGAGCCAAGCAAAGGGGTAAGCTCCTTGTGAAACCATCAGATCTCATGAGAACTCACTCACTATCACTAGAACAGTATGGGGGAAACTGCCCCCGTGGTTCAACTATCTCCAGCTGGTCCTGCCCTTGATACATGGAATTATTAAAATTCAAGGTGAGATTTGGGTGGGGTAACAAAGCCAAACCATACCACTAGTTGTGGTGGCATGTACCTCTAGTCTCAGCTACTCAGGAGGCTGAAGTGGGAGGATCACCTGAACCTGGGAGGTTGAGGCTGCAGTGAGCTATGATCATGCCACTGCACTGCACCCTGAGTGGCAGAATGAGATCCTGTTTGTTTGTTTGTTTTTAATAAAGAACAAAAAGAAAAAAAAAACCCAAATAGCACCATTAAAATGAGCAGAGGATTTAAATAGACATTTCTCCAAAGATGTTACACAAATTTCCCACAAGCATATAAAAAATGCTCAGCATCAGTAATCATTAAAGAAATGTGAATTAAAACCACAATGAGTTATCAGTTCATATCCATTATGACGGCTGCTATCAAAAGCCAAACAAAACAAAAAAACCCACAACTGTTGGTAAGTATATGGAGAAACTGGAACCCTTGCCCCACTGCTAGTGGGAATATAAAATGGTGCAACCACTATGGAAAACATATGCCTTCAAGAAATTAAAGGTAGAATTACCACGTAATCCAGCAATCCTACTTCTGGGTATATAGCCAAAAGAATTAATAGCAAAATCTGGAAGAAATATTTGCACACCCATGTTCATAGCTGCATTCGTCACAGTATCTGAATGGTGGAAGCAACTCAAACATCCATCTACAAATGAATAAATGACAAAATGTGATATATAAATATAATGGAATACTAGTCAGCCAGAAAAAAGAAGGAAATTCTGACACACGCTACCATATGGATGAACTTTGAGGATATTATGCTAAGTGAGATAAGTCCATCACCAAAGGACAATACTATATTATTCCAATCATATGAGGTATCTAGAGTGGCCAAATTCATACAAAGAAAAGGTAGAATACTGCTTGCCTGGGGCTGGAGAGTAGGAGAAAGAGGGAGCAATTGTTTAATGGGCAGAAAGTTTCAGTTTTGCAAGATGAAACAGATCTGGAGATCTGTTGCAAGCAATGGAAATACACTTAACACTACTGAACTGTGCACTTAGAAATGGTTACGATGGTAAATTTTATATGTTTTTTTGCCACAATTAAAAATAATAATAACTTTTAAATGGCCCCCAACTCTACCCTCTAAAAAATAACATGAATATTTTTACACATATTTTGCCTTGATATAGAACCATTTGGAGCTAGGATATTTATCCTGAAATTGAATTCACAGGTAAAACAATTGGTCTTAAGTGGTTAGGAATTGGTCCAGTTTTCTGTATTGACGTGCTTCCTGGTGCCTCTGTGAATGTGAATAGTTTCATTTGTATTTCCCATCCCCTTTTCTCTGGTTTAACTGAGCTCAGTGTCTTAGCACAAACAAGTTACTAACTACATCCACAGAAAAATAATTCTTAGTAATAAAAGAATTTCACAAAATTTAAAGATTTCATTTATTTGTGAAATTCTCCAAAGGGAGGGCAAGGTTTGAAGCAGGCTATCATTCTTCAATAAATTCAGTTCTCCTGTGTGCCACAGAATACAGGATGTTCATTTTGACCTCTTGAGCCAGCAAATAAAGGGATTCACTACATCATTCTGACTTCTGAGAAAAAAATTGGTAGAAATGCGTTGTCCAAATCTTACTACCCTCAAGATCAAATCACCCTTTGTCTCTGCTCTTTTTCCGGTAACTTCAGGTTCTAGTGTTCTCTTTTGTTTCTTTACCCAATAGAACTCATAAATGAATGGTAAAATTGGTTGAATGCTATGGAGATCTTGATTAAAAGATCTTGATTGAAAGATCTTTGAGAGCAGTGACCATACCCTGTATCTCTTCTATGACTCTGATGCCAGCACACTGTTTGTCATGTGATCATACTGTTGTTCCTGCATTAACCATGACTAGAGCCCCCTTTAATCTTCAAGTGCTACAGTTTACTTATGAGCTACATTACATGAGAGAGATAATAGCCTGACTCCGTAGAGTGGGAAATGGGATCTGGGGATTGTTCCTTTCCAAAGACATTAATCAGCTCTCCTAGCTCTCATATCCACCACGTGCCCATGCTTTCAGCTTTACCTGGTGCCTTCATTCACGACCTTTCCAGAGTTCTGTGTTTCCAACCAGCTTGCTTCTTGTCGGCTTCCACACACAAATTCTCCACAGGCTGAGGATTCATCTTTGCTTGACTGCCACTCAGTTACCACTTGTCCATCACCTTTCCATCTTCCCAAAGTTGGTAAGTGTGTTGACTTTTTTTTCCTGGTGCATTTATGCCTTTGGTTTTTAAATTCATTCGTTTATTTAAAACTATTAGGCCAGGTATAGTGGCTCACGCCTGTAATTCCAACACTTTGTGGGGCTGAGGCTGGTGGATCACTTGAGGTCAGGAGCTTGAGAGCAGCCTGGCCAACATGGTGAAACCCTGTCTCTACTAAAAATACAAAAATTAGCTGGGCGTGGTGGCACGTGCCTGTACTGTCAGCTTCTCAGGAGGCTGAGGGAGGAGAATTGCTTGAAACCGGGAGGCGGAGGTTGCAGTGAGCCGAGATCGCACACTGTACTCCCGCATGGGCGACAGAGCAAGACTCTGTATCAAAACGAACAAACAAACAAAAAATATTCCATTTCCTGTCATGTTAGTATGATTCAGGAATTGATGAGACAAATTTGTGTTTTTCATCTATCATGTTTAGCTGACCACCTCACTGTACCTTTATTGTCAAAGCAAAGTTTAATCCTGAGAATGTTCTATTCAGAGAAAAGTGGCATGGCTGTCGAATTTGGAAATGAGGAGGGGCAAGAGATAAGATTTCAAGGGGATTCTTTTACACTGACAAGGATTTCACACTAAATTCAGAAAGCAATGCAGAACTTCTGGAGAAATTTAATTAGAAATCTAAGACACTTTTATACGGTTTGGTTACTCTCATCTTTAAACTCCCATTGGATTTTTGGTCTCCAGGCCAGCACAATCCAAAGAACTATCTGAAATGATACAAACAGTCTCCATCTGCACTATCCAATATGGCAGCAACTAGCCTCAACATAGGATTATTGAGAACTTGAAATGTGGCTAATAAAACTGAGGAACTAAATTTCAAATTTTATGCAATTTAATAACAAACTTAAATATACACATGTAATTAGCATCTCTTGAATTAGACACCACAGCTCTTGCTTTTGAGATTTGGTATCACAGTTTCCTAATTATTTCATTTGCGTCCACCGCGTAACCTCAAACAGAGTCTAAGACTCTAAAGATAGTGATCTGTTCTAATAATAACCTTGACTCACAGTTCAATAGCACATAGCAGGCCAGGCACAGTGGCTCACCCCTATAATTCCAGCACTTTGGGAGACCGAGGTAGGTAGATCACCTGAAGTCAGGAGTTCGAAACCAGCCTGGCCAATATGGTGAAATCCCATCTCTACTAAAAATATATAAATTAGCTGGGCATGGTGGCATGTGCCTGTAATCCCAGCTACTTGGGAGGCTGAAGCACAAAAATCGCTTGAACCTAGGAGGCAGAGGTTGCAGTGAACCGAGATCATGCCACTGTACTCCAGCCTGGGTGGCAGAGGAAGACTCTACCTTAATAAATAAATAAATAATAAAAAGAAATCAATAGCACATAGCACAAATCTATACATTGGACTTCTCCCTGATTATGATGCCCAGGGAAGAATTCTGAACTGAGAGTCAGGAGTTCTAGTTTGGTCCTGCCGCTAACAAGATAGATGACCTTGGGAAAACATATTAATTTCTTGAGTCACAATCATGTCAAAAAAGTGATTAACAGCTGGGTCCCAAATTATTTGTTACCAATAGTAGTTGCAATGTTTTTGCTTTTATCAATAAATGAGAGGAGCTGTACAATCCTCTGAGTTTTGCATTTCCAGTGCAATTGAAGGGAAAACTAGAATGCTTGGAATTCCCTTGGGAGAACATGCTAGAAAAAGTTTGGGGCCGGGTTGGGTGGCTCACACCTGTAATCTCGGCACTTTGGGAGGCCGAGGCAGGCAGATCATTTGAGGTCAGGAATTTGAGACCAGCCTGGCCAATGTGGTGAAACCTGGTCTCTAAGAAAAATATAAAAATTAGCTGGGCATGGTGGAGCACACCTGTAGTTCCAGCTACTTGGGAGGCTGAGGCAGGAGGATCGCTTGAACCCAGGAGGTGGAGGTTGCAGTGAGCCAAGTTTGCACCATTGCACTCCAGCAGAAAAAAAAGAAAAAGTTTGAATCTAGTATTAGGAAGGTTAAACAAGGAATCTGCACCTTGTTCTGTCCCCTTCAGGGAGCCTTAGCACCGGTGTGCCTCAGTCCTCTTCTGAAGAATTTCTGACAAATTGGCCAATATTCTGTATACCAAAGAGCCTCAGTACATTGAAAATATGGATTTGCCTGAGCTGGCATCCTTCGATGGGCAAAGGATGAGCATCCATGCAGTGTACTAACTTCCTGAACCCATCAGACTTTTGGGGGTGGTGGAGGAGTTTGAATTTGATTTGTAGAAAGATCATAAACACTAATAGTGTGGACAGATGCTGAAAGATATCTAGAAAGACAGTGGAAGCCCGAGAGCAGTTGGAACTATAACTAAGTAAACAACCAGCAGAGAAAGAGAAGGACAGTAGAGAAAAATAATTAGACACAGTAGAGCGAGTGCGTCACAGTAATAATAAAGTAATGGGGTAGTGATTAGAGACCAGCGGCGATTAAAGAGACTTCAAGATGACCTGATCACTAATTACCTCCTGATGACCTAATTATATCCAGTGTCCCTGAAGCCCAGCTATGCCACTCTATTTCTCACTTCCCATGTCCTTACCTTGAGGTGACCCACAGACTCCTACTTTGAGGTAACCTAAGTACCCTAAGTTCCCTTGCATGCTCAGAAAAACCTAAATGCAGAAATAAATGCTGACTTAATCAGTCTCTCTGGGCTCACTCACCTCAGTGCAACACTTTGGGGTTGAGCCAGATGACCTTCAAAGCTCTTTTCAGCTGTAATTTTTATTTCAACACAAGATTATACTGGGGCAAAGTAGACAGTTTGCACAGCGGTGCTCTAAGAATATGAAAGAAAAAGAGGTCACCACAGTCTGGAGCTGTCAAAAAGGCTTTGTGGAGGGGTCACTGGCATAAGAATGCTGCCTAGACCTCTAACTGATTCTAAATTTGACAGAAGCTCAGGTGAAGCGCACCACAGTGTGAGCTTCAATCCTTTTGTGTGCCTGTCTCTGCATACTAACTCTATTTTAAAATGTGGGGTTTTTCTCAATTACAAATATGTATTTATTGGAGATGAAAATAAGAGAACAAAAGTAAAATCATAATTACCTCCATTACCTAAAAATGGTGATTATTAATAAATTCAACTATTTATCTCCTTTTCATGCTGTTTTCTTCTCTCTCTCTCTCTCTCTGTTTAAAGTGATAGACAGGGTCTTGTTCTCTCACCCAGGCTAGAGTGCAGTGGTGTGATCACCCATCACTCACTGCAGCCTCAACCTCCTGGGTTCAAGTTGTCCTCCCACCTCAGCCTCCCAAGTTGCTGGGACTACAGGCATATGCCATCATGCCTGGCTAATTTTTTCATTTTTTGTAGGCACAGGATCTCACTATGTTGCCCAGGCTGGTCTTGAACACCTGGGCTCAAGCAATCCTCCCTCTTTGACCTCCCAAAAGTGCTGGAATTACAGGTGTGAGCCACTGTTCCCAGCCTTCATGCCCTTTTCACCCAACATGCATTGTAAATATTTTTTGGTCTTTAAGCTTTTTATGAAAATTAGACTTTAATAGCACACAGAATTATGTCATATGGATACACCAAAATTTAACTAAAGTTTCTCTCATTTTTCAATATTTTAAAGAATGCCTTGAAGAATATGAATCTTCATGTACATTTTTGGTACTTTTCTTGGATAAGCCACTGAACACAGATGTCTTCCTCTGTTCAGGCTGCTATCACAGCATACCACAGATTTCAACACAAAAATTTCGGGGTGAGGACACAAACATTCAGCCCGTAATGACAGAATTTTGAACATTCATAAAATGTTTCTGAGGCTCCCTGCAAAACTGTCCACCAGAAGAGTGGTGCCAGTTTATGTTCCTACCAGAAAAGACTATAAAAGTTTTACACCTGGGTCAGTATTAAGTATTATTTTTTCTCCAAAACTTTTGTCAGATTGCCATGTGATTATAAAATCTTATTCTGTTGTCCACTTCTTTGATAATTAATGCAATAATCTGCCTTCATATATTTGATGGACATTTAAATTTCTCCTCTTGTGAGTCATCTCTTCAAACCATTTACCTATTTTTCTACTGTGCTTATCTCTTTCTTATTGATTTGTAAGAACTCCCTATATATAAAGGATATTCTCATTTGTCTGTGTAAGAGTAAAAACATTGACATTTCCCTATGGCTAAAAGGGAAAATAACTCCCTATCTCTTTTTTTTTTTTTTTCAGAACATTTTCTTAGAAAAAAAAAGTTAGTATTTATAAATCCTACCCCTGTCCCTTTAATATACATATAAATCTTTTTAAAGGCTAAACAAATTTCTTGTGGGCTTTATAACCCATCAATGTTTTTCTTAAGGGCCTGAGAAGCATTTCTTGGAAATATAAACATTAAAGAAGATAGTGCCCCCATTTTCTGGTTCCCGTGGGAGCTTGTTATAAGCTTTGACTGATACTTGTCATAGAGATAAGAGAAATTTTATTTTTTTTTTCAAATAAAGGCAATTAACTAGCACAGATATCTACTCCAATTACCAGGTGAATATTAACCAAATGGCTGTTGTCAAGTTATGTTACATAAGGACAGTTTATCATTATTCCTGGGAACATATATGTGATAGATTGCATCTACTTGACTATATTAAAAAGGCAGATTACTTTCTGGTTTGCAATCTCATTAGCGCCCAGCAATTCACAATGAGCCTGACTATAGTAGGAGATCCTGTCTCCATAAAATTTTTTTAGAAACTTAACCAGGTGGGGTGGGGTGTACCTGTAGTCCCAGCTACTGAGAAGGCTGAGGCAGGAAGATTGCTTAAGCCTTGGTGATCAAGGCTGCAGTGAGCCATGACCATGCCACTGCACTCCAGCCTAGGTTACAGAGCAAGACTCTGCCTAAAAAAAAAAAAAAAAAAAAAAAAAACCCAAAAAAGCCCAGAAAACATGTAAAGCACTTAGAACAATGCCTGATACCAGTAGGCACTCAAAATTATTAATTAACACTATCATAAAATCTCATTATTGCTAGTATATTTAATATGGGAATTTTTTTTTTTTTTTTTTTTTTTTTTTTTTTTTGAGATGGAGTCTCACACTGTCGCCTGGGCTGGAGTCCGATGGCATGATCTTGGCTCACTGCAACCTCTGCCTGCTGGATTCAAGCAATTCCCCTGCCTCAGCCTCCCAAGTAGCTGGGATTACAGGCATCTGCCACCATACCCAGCTAATTGTTTTGTATTTTTAGTAGAGATGGCGTTTCACCATGTTGGCCAGGCTGGTCTCGAACTCCTGATCTCATGATTTGCCCACCTTGGCCTCCCAAAGTGCTGGGATTACAGGCATGAGCCACCGCACCCAGTTGGGAATATTTTTTTTCTTCTGGAATAGCTGTTCTTAAACCAATGTCAGCATTATAATTGTTAGCATGTTAGAAAAAAGAAATGGTGCTTATTTTGTGAAACTGTGAGCCTCAGTTTCTTCATCTGTTAATTCCTTACGGACTTATTCTGTGAATGTGAACATTGAGGCACATGGTATATTCGTTTGCTGGGGTTGCTGTAATGACGTACCACAAGCTAGGCTGTTGATGGCTGTTGTGAGACTTCAGCTCTTGTCCTCTTAGTTTAAAGGAATGTGAACAGAGACACACGGCAAAAGAAGGGCAGCATAAAGTAATTAATTGTAAAGGAAAAAGAATATTCCGAAAGTTAGGTGCAGAATAGACAGCACACCCTGTGAGAGAAAGAATTCAGAGCAGTCTGCTCATAAAGATGAGAGAGCAAAGACTGGCTCTAGGGAGACAGTCCTTTATGGATTATTCACAAGGAGATGGAAACAGGTGTAACTTGTAAGCATGTTCTGGGTGGTCCTTGGGGTGCACATTCACAGTGACTGTACATGCTTGTTCGTACATTGCATGTCTCATCAACATCTTAAATATCCATGCAAGGGTGTGTTTTTTACTATTATAATGAGCAAAGGGTCAGTTTGAGGACAAGTAATATCAAAATGTTCATGCTTTCCAGAAGGGAAACTCCCTACTGAAGATAGCTTTGCTTGAATGAGCTCGATTACAACGCAAATGATGAGGCTTATTGTGTTGACTGTAAGGTCACTACATGCCAAGGACACAGTCGCTTCTTTGACTACCTGTCCTGCCTCAGGATGACTTACACAAGAAAAATTTATTGTCTCCTAGTTCTGGAGGATGGAAGTCTCAGATCAAGGTGTCAGCAGGGTTAATTCTTTCTGAGGGCTGTAAGGGTAGGATCTGTCATTGATTTGTACGTGGCAGTCTTCATGTACACGTGGAGTTCTCCTTTATGGCTGTCTGTGTCCAAATTTTCCCCTTTTATAAGGACCCCAATTATACTGGGTTAGGTCCTACCCTAATGACCTTATCTTAACTTGATCATCTCTTTAAAAGCCCTATTTTCAAATCAGACCCCATTTTGAGGTACTGTGGGTTGGGACTTCAACATATGAATGTAGAGGTTGGGTACACAGTTCAGTTCACAACACACAGCAAAGTCCTCTGCTCGTGGATGATGACAACTGTACCCAAGTGGAGTCATTTCCAGAGGACAATCCTCATGTCCTATAAACAGAAGACTTGGAAATATTCCCAATTCAATTTTAAAAAGGTTTCATTTTGACTAGAGGAAATGGCCTTTGCTAGAGAAACAGTCATTTAAATTAAGTTCCTTTCTTCACCTTGTCTTTCTGCATCTGTTAACTAAGAATAAAATACCACACATGTGAACACTACATAAAATTTAGAGGAATTTGGACATCTTTTAGGTTAACCCTCTTATTAAACCTTTATGTATCCAGGAAAATTGTCTAGTTCTTAGCAAGATTAACGTTAAATCTACATGTCTGCGTAGATTTTTCTCATTTTGATAACAGACTGTGCTTGAATTCAGTTTACCAACACCAGAGCAAGGATGAATGGGGAAACAATACAATCAATAGATTTTTTTCTTCTAAAGACAGCTGTAAATCACATAAAGGTCTTCATGGCAATTATAACCTGTGGCAATGGAACCCTACAAAAATCCCATCAATTTTACATCTCTCTGGTGTCTGCCCCATGGCTTAACATATGAATTATTGGGGAGCTTGTGTGGAGAATTAGTCATGAGCATGGATAGAAAAAGAAAAAGCTGTAGCCAGGCAGGGGAAATCTGCAAAACATTTTGTTTACTTGTACAAGGGAGGGTGTTGGTGGGACCACTCCTAATCCTCCTTTTCATCCTCTTGTTCTACCTGCCCTTCCTCCCAAGATTAATTTGGGATGTGTACTCACAACATAAGAGATGCAAATGAAAAGTTCACAGGGTCAGGGAAAAAAGTGAAAAATAGCCAAGGGACACAATGGAACGCAATGAAAAGTCTGAGTGTCAGAGGAGATGTGGGTTCATATTTCTCCACTGAGCTCAAGATCATACAGTTGTTTCATCTGAAGTCAGATAAACCTATGTTTCAATTCTATTCCTTTCATTAATAGACTTTGAAGAGTCACTTGAATAGTCACTGAGCCCAGGGACGAGTAATGCCCACCCCGCAGATATACTATGATGACTGACAAGTTCAGAGAGATGTGGGAGCAGTCAATAAATGTCCAATCTGAATGTCTGATTCATTATCGGGCAAGTAAGGGATACTAATAACAAAGGTAAAATAGTACCCAATGGTGATGGCCAACGACTCCAACACAGGAGCTGGCTTAAGGCCTCATGATCTGCTCAATAATTTGCAACTAAAAGTCTCAGCTGGCCACAGAGCAGGGCTTTGCTACATGGTTGGACTTCTACGTTTTCCCTGCCTCCCTACTTGGCCAATGCTTGGTAAGAAACAAATGAATCAATAAAATAATGTCATAAACTATGGCAAGAAAACTGTGCTGTGCTTCTTTTGGTTGGGTAGATACAGGGTTTGGTTTCTTTCCAGGGTGATGGAATGGAAGCAAATGTCAAGAACCTGAGATGAAATAGCAGAGTTAGAAAGTGAGTCTATCCACAGAAGCTAGAATAAGGACTTTCAATAGCAATTTGCAAAGACATTTTCCCCTGTTTAGATTTGTCAGGAAGCAGATTAATAGAAAAAGTTCTCAAGTAATGGATCAACAGTTAATTCATTATTTGAATGTTATCCACACAGGCAAAAAGCTATAATATAACTTTAATCACCAACCACCCTGTGGTTTCTTTAAAGAAAGTTCTTGTTTTGCTGGTTCCACAGCCGCCTGGGAAAAAGGACTGTGAGTGTAGGAGGTGACTATTTCACCATGCACTTAATTCTGTGTGGATACAGAAAGTGGGTAGGCTGGAAATGAAAATTCTGTCATTGTCATCTTCTTAAAGACTAAGCTAAGTGGAGGAGGTAGAAGTCATTTGGGTAGCTGCTGATACAGAAAATGCAATCTCTAAAATAATATAGCATTAAACACATTAAATAAACAATGCACTTTCTTCAATACATTTTATTTCATCTTTGATTATTTGCATTCCAGTTTATTCTGCATGATATAACCTTTATTTCTCAGTTTTTTTTTTTTTTTTCTTGCAGGCAATTTATTCTTGACTCTGCAAGTTATTGCACTGGCAGCTATTCATCCTGGAAACCAGCACCCTGGAGGTGCTATTAACATTTTTGTCTTAAATATATCCATTTCAAAAACATGGGATGAGTTTGTATCGTGTTCAGAAGACTATGCCATAATGAAAGCAATAGAGATGGCTGAGACACACAGTTCATATGCACTAGGATATCAAGCATCATTCCAGGGGAAGATGAGATTACTCACAATGGTGCAGGGAGAGGGTGTCTGGAATGCTTCTTGAAGAAATGGTGCTTGCATTGAAGTTTGGAGGATGGATAAAGCTGAGTGAGGCATTCTAGACAGAAGAAGCAGATTGAACAAAAACTAAGAAGTGAGAAGGGCTGATAGATGAAACAAATTAAGCCATCTTGCTAATGAATCATCATCACCTTTTGAGATCTTTGGTGAAACTGCTGTAATAAGACAGATCAACAAGAAAAAAACAAACAAGTTATTAACATGTATCTCTCATATATATATGGGAGAGAGGGAATGAGTGGTTCTCAAACAGGTGGCTTAGAACTCTGGCTTATATAACATCTTCAAAAAGAACAATAAATTTTTGAAGAAATTAGAGGACAAAAGAAAAGGATCTTGAAACTTTAGAGGCAGCAAATTGTGCAAAGGCAAATATGGTGGATAAAGGCTGGTTAGTAAAGTTTGTTTTGTAAATTCCTCTGGTACTGGTTTTCAGGCTAAGAACCTAAGTCATCTCCATTGAGAAACCTTTGTCCTTCTTGGTAAAGGGGAAAGGAGGATACCTTTACAAATTTAGGTCCTGCTTTTTTAGGCAAATAAGAGCAGAGCAGAGAGTTTTTCTTGCATCTACTTCTCAATTGCCTTCAGCTCAAAATAATCCTCACACCAAAGTGGCATATTCCACTTTCAAGTGCTATCATATTATTTTGATTAACACACACACACACACACACACACACACCTTAAACAACCATATACAAAATATAACAAAAACTTCAACTGGGGTGAGTGACTGCCCATACTGGTCAAATAACTAAATGCAGTCAACATGATATATACAATTACAAGGTCATATGCAAATGTAAAGCATTTTCATTATCTTTAATCTGTTCTCACATAGGGCTACTCCTGACATCTTTTTTTTTTTTTTTAGATGGAGTCTCGCTCTGTCGCCCAGGCTGGAGTGTAGTGGCGTGATCTTGGCTCACTGCAACCTCCGCCTCCCAGGTTCAAGCAATTCTCTGCCTCCGCCTCCCAAGTAGCTGGGATTACAGGTGCCCACCATCACACCCGGCTAATTTTTTATATTTTTTATAGAGACAGGGTTTCATGATCTTGGCCAGGCTGGTCTTGAACTCCCAAACTCGTGATCCACCTGCCTGACATCTTTTAGAGAGAAGATTTCTACACTGGGCTGGCTCTGAAACAAACTACATACAAAAAATGTCGACACTGCCTACATCCGGTTTTAGGTTTCTGGAATTCCTCCTCACTTATAAAGTTTTAACCTTTTAGACCTCTGGGATTTCTCTCCACTTTTACAAGGATGGCGTATGTAAGAGTTAGCAAAATGTTCCCTGTTCAGGTTCCAAAAGTAAAGGCTCTTTTGCCCCAGGACAGAAGCAAGAGTATCCGAAGAGCATCCTGGGGGTACTGGCTGGAAAACAGCTAGTTTAGCCAGTGGAATGGGATAGGGAAGAAGAGGAAAGACATACTATTAGACTTGTTCTTGTAGAACCAAAGTCCTCACTGTTCTACATAACATAGGAATTATGTATTTTTCTAGCCTATAATTCTCAAACATAAATTTGATATGTTACTTTCACTAAGAACCAGCTTATTTCCTGGTGATTGTCAGCTATATTTACATACATATGAGAAGAATTAGAAAAATATAAAATAATTTGAAACTCAACTAAGAATAAGATAGCCCATTTTCTCTTATTTTGTCTATAGACAATATACACTATTACCATTTTCTTTTTATTGCCTTAAATTCAGCTATAACAGGCCAATAGATCAATAAATGTCATTTTCTTATTTGGCTAAAATCACAAAGTGAATACAAATTTCAGCCTTCCAGGCACAGAAGTGTACTAAATATCAAAGCAATAGGCATCCCATAGTATTAACAGCCAGATATGATAGTATTACATTCCATTACAAGAAATGATGCTCATTTTTATTCCTTTTCTTATGAACAATTTTTTCTTTAGAATTTTTTTTACTTTAAAATTTTAATGTAAGTGAGAATTACTATAAATGAAGCAATGAGATTAACAGCAAAAACAACTTTTACCATGTTCATCTGTCTTAGACACAACTGAAAGGGGCATTAAAGATTGTTGGTCCAGGGCAGGGCGTGGTGGCTCACACCCGTAATCCCAGCACTTTGGGAGACAGAGGTGGGCAGATTATCTGAGGCCAGGAGTTTGAGACAAGCCTGGTCAACATGGTGAAACCTGTCTCTACTAAAAATACAAAAATTACCCAGGTGTGGCCATTCATGCCTGTAATTCCAGCGACTTGGGAGGCTGAGGCTAGAGAATCACTTGAATCCAGGAGGCAGAGGTTGCAGTGAGCTGAGATTATGCCACTGCACTCCAGCCTGGGTGACAGAGCAAGAGTTGGACTCAAAAAAAAATAAATAAATAAAAGATTTTTGGTCCAACCCCTTCCTATCATCTGTCAGAGTATCTGATATCCAAAGAGAGGGGTATGTCACAAGGTCACACAGGATATTTTTTAGCGGAGCCCTAACTAGAGGTAGGCAAGTGTGAGCTGAGTGTGAAAGGAAAGGCAGCCAGAGAGACACAGGTTCAGACAAGTATTTTCAGTGTGTTGCCAATGAAGGGGATGAGTGGTAAGGGAGAGTCAGGGAAGATGCGTTATTATGTTTCATCTATGAGAGACATTGGTCTACTTAATGGCTGAGAAAAGATGACACAGGGAGGAACTGAAGATTCCAAGCAGCGGCACAGGGAGAAGGAACCAGGAAAACTTGGAGGATGTGAATCAGGAGCAGAGGGAGGGAGTTTGCACCAAAAGTCAGACAGAGGTACCTCTTCCCTAGAACAAAGAGACAAGTACCTTGCTGAGCAGACCAGAACAAAAGTGAAACCTGAGGGCACACGAAGTCAATACTAAAAATAAAATATCAGCAGCCAGGTCCACGGCTGTGGTCCAAAATCAGAGTCACAAGGTATCAGGAGGAGGGTGGGAGCTGCTAGGTGAAGCCACGAGCCCAAAGTACTTGAAGTCACAGTTTGCATAAGGACATAAATGAGAGAAAGCCAAAGGTATTGAGGAGTTAGGGACTGGGAAGATAGAAACTTGAACACGGCAAAAGATGAAAGAATGGTCTAACCAATACTGCCAAATAGTGTGTTCCTTGCATGGGACTAGAGTCTGTTGGGAGAGGACCACATTTATGGAGCACTTGTTATATGCCAAAACAAACCTGTGAAGTAAGGACTATGATTATCCCATTTGTACAAATGAGGAAAGTTAAGCACAGGGGTTGTTAAGGCGCTTGCCCCAGCTGATGTTGATAGGCAATGCTGGAAATGAGATCCAAACCTGGTCTGACTCCAGAGTCTCAACTGTGCCAGGATACTGCCTCCTTGGTTCCACTAAGGTCAACTAAGGGGCAGAAGATACCACTTGGCACATGAGAAAAAAAAGTCTCTGTGGTATACATATAGTACCAAGAAGATAGGTGATCAAATGAGGATTATTTAATGGAAAGGATTTGCAACAGGAAGACAGTACTAGGGATGACTAGAGCAACATATGAGTCATCCTTGCTTCCAGAGGCTGAACAAGCCTGGGTGTGGAGAGTCAAGGACTGTCAAGCCTGATCACAGAGAATGTTAATGGGAAGGATGTGTCATCCCTACTCCCACGTGGATGGAGCTCCATCAGCAAAACACTCCCAGCCTCACCCAGGGAAAGTGAGAGTCTTCCCTGATTGAGAGTTTGGAAGAAAAGTAAGGCATTATTTTCATCCTTGTATTCTTTCCTTTTTGTAAAGGAACCTGACTGCAGAGAGAACATATTGTTGATTACTGTCAGCCCTGCAGAAGTTTACACACAGAAGCCTTGCCTGGTGGTGGAGGGCAGAGTGACCCAGCACTGCCTTACAGGGGCCCAGGCCCTTGGCCTCCTGAAGGTTCACTGAAAAATCAACTCACAAAAGGCTGATTAAGAAGATAAAAGGTATACACATTTATCTAATGTATATACATGGGAAGCTTCAGAATGAAGATCCAGCCCCGCAGTGGGTACAGAAGCTTATATAGCATCTTGAGGTGACACAAGAATGGCAGCTTGGATCCTCACAAAATAAGGATGGGAAAGGGGGAGGAGAGGAACCCTGTTGAGGGGCAATATGTGATTACTAGGGAGAATGAAGGGAACAGAGATTAACTGGTAAATAGTTCTCTTTGGAATTCGAGTCGGAGAGACAGATATTGTCTTATAAAGAATCTGTTCAGGTGTGGTCACATCTGGGTCTGCTTTCCTGCAATAGATAATGAGATAACAGGAAAAAGAAGAAAAACCAATTGTTCTCCTTGGTGGTTCTGGAGTTTGGGCAGATAAAGGAACTTCAGAGAACAGCTTTATCCTATGTTTTGGCAGAAACTGTGGAGGCTGGGGGAGGTCTGAGGGACCTTAAGGCTTCTTTAGTTCAGCTTGTCAAAATGCCGTATTTTGGAGTATTGGTTTCTGAGCCCCAACAGCCTCTAACTGGATCAGGAAATACATCCAATTTTGCAGCTAAGTATTAGGAAGCCTACTTGCCTGCAGATCTAAGCTGCATTCACCAATGCCATTTACTCAATAAAAATTCACCTGATATTTTATGCCATTTCTCTGTTGGCTCATAATACTGGTGAAGAATAGAAGTGTGATATTATCATGTCTTCCTCAGGATCTTAAAAAGATAACAAGAGAAAACAATAGGGAAATAGTGTTTGACCCTGAATACCCTGTAAAGTGGCTGGGACCCTAAGGATCCTTTTCACCAGGCAAAGAAAACTGAATGGCTCCGAGAATCTTGGCTGTTATTTAGCTTTGTCTGCTGAAGTTTTCTTGTAGTGCTTTTTCTTTATGAATACATGATGTGTTTCCCTGGGGATACAGAGCATCACATTCCAAAACTGCTCTTTTTGTCACTTGTCAGTTAATTTTGACAGAATTCCATTTTCTTGTTCATTAAGCTGAACACACAATAGATTGAGTTTCTTAGTCATCCAAGACAGCAATTACCTGGATCTTTCTTCTAACATTCAAGAATCTCAATCCAGTGACCAAGTGTGTATCCTGAGGTCTTCTATATTCCCTCCAGGAAGGCTATTGTGTCTTCTGAAGTTGAGCTCAAGTTGGCATTCCCCAATATGCCAGAGCTGCCAAGATGGTAGATTTCTTAACTCAAGTGAAAAAGATAAAAGATAGAAGAGAGGGGAATGGCAGTTAGCCGGTGTGTTCATGAGATTTTGTTTACCATAAAGCAACAAATTAACCCAATGTTTGAATCGTGATTTACATACAATAAAATACAAATCTAAGGCTGGTGCAGTAGCTCACGTTTGTAACCCCAGCACTTTGGGAGGCCAAGTTGGATGGATCACCTGAGGTCAGGAGTTCGAGACAAGCCTGGACAACATGGTGAAACCCTGCCTCAACTAAAAACACAAAAGTTAGTGGGCATGGTGGCAGGCACCTGTAATCCCAGCTACTTGGGAGGCTGACTTAGGAGAATCACTTGAACTCAGGAGGCGGAGGTTGCAGTGAGCCAAGATCGCACCATTCCACTCCAGTCTGGGTAACAAGAGCAAAACTCCGTCTCAAATACAAAACAAAACAAAACAAAACAAAACAAAACAAAACAAAAACCCAAACAAATCTAAGTGTACGTTTTGATGAACACAAATTTAACCACATACAAAACAAGATATAGAATATGTTATCACCCTTTATAGTCAATTTCCACTCTTATTCCCACACACAGAGGCCACTACTTTACTGATTTCTGTTTTAATTTTTCTATCATGTCAAGCATTTATGATTTATTTGCTAGAAACATTCCAGTTCTACTCTGTTTGTTATCTGAAAATATACAATAAATTATTGTTGACTATAGTCACCCTTTTGTGCTATCAGATACTAGGTCATATTTACTCTAGCTAACTATATTTTTGCTCTCACTAACCATCCACACTTTTTCCTCTCCCCCCAATACCCTTCCCAGCCTCTGGAATCATCATTCTACTGTCCATTTCCATGAGTTCAATTGTTTCAGTTTTTACTACCCACACACGAATAATAACATGTGAAATTTGTCTTTCTGTCACCACAGTTTAGTTTTGCTTGTTCTAGAACTTCAGAGAAATAAAACAAAATAGTACGTACTCGCCGGGCGCGGTGGCTCAAGCCTGTAATCCCAGCACTTTGGGAGGCCGAGACGGGCGGATCACGAGGTCAGGAGATCGAGACCATCCTGGCTAACACGGTGAAACCCCGTCTCTACTAAAAAAATACAAAAAACTAGCCGGGCGAGGTGGCTGGCGCCTGTAGTCCCAGCTACTCGGGAGGCTGAGGCAGGAGAATGGCATAAACCCGGGAGGCGGAGCTTGCAGTGAGCTGAGATCCGGCCACTGCACTCCAGCCCGGGTGACAGAGCAAGACTCTGTCTCAAAAAAAAAAAAAAAAAAAAAAAAATAGTACGTACTCTTGCAAAGGAAAATAGAATCTTGGGACTCCAAACTTACTACGCCAACTGGAAAGTTAAGCTTGGAAACAGAGTGAAGCAAAAACTGCCTTCCTTTTGTTCCCAAATAGATAGCTGTAATTTCACAACCGTATGTCACAGTCTCACATATATAAACTAGGTTCTCACAACAGTATAAGGTTGCATATCTCCCTAGATGGTCTCCCTCACAAATTGCTCATGAGGAAATTTCTTGTGGGCCCCCAAATCTTTCAAAATACATAATCCCCCTATAAACTAGCCGAGAAACAGAATTCTGTTAAATCTCACCCTGACAATTTCAATTACCAGCTTATCTTCACAGTTATGTAACAAGGACCAGAGTAGAAATCATCCCTCGGCCGGGCGCAGTGGCTCAAGCCTGTAATCCCAGCACTTTGGGAGGCCGAGATGGGCAGATCACGAGGTCAGGAGATCGAGACCATCCTGGCTAACACGGTGAAACCCTGTCTCTACTAAAAAATACAAAAACTAGCCGGGCAAGGTGGCGGGCGCCTGTAGTCCCAGCTACTCGGGAGGCTGAGGCAGGAGAATGGTGTGAACCCGGGAGGTGGAGCTTGCAGTGAGCTGAGATCCGGCCACTGCACTCCAGCCTGGACGACAGAGCGAGACTCTGTCTCAAAAAAAAAAAAAAAAAAAAAAAAAAAGAAAGAAAGAAATCATCCCTCTGCCCACCCCCAGATGAATACACATCTCGGCTTATCATGTGTTTACTTTATCTCGTGTAAAATGTAGATTTATAGAGCAGGAGATGAATGCACAATTGACCTTTTACTCCAACTTTTCATAAGTAAAATGTAGATTCACTGATTGTTAATCAAAGCCTCTCAAGACTGTAACCACTTGCCTCATTGCCTACTGATTTCGTTTTGATGTTTGTCCCCTCCAAGTCTCACGTTGAAATGTGATCCTCAGTGTTGGAGGTGGGGCCGGGGATTTGGGTCATGGGGATAGATCCCTCATGAATGGCTTGGTGCCCTCCCCAAGGTAATGAGAGAGTGCTCACTCTATTAGTTACCATGAGATCTGATTGATAAAATATCTAGTGTCTTTCTCACTCCCTCTTTCACCATGTGACATACCTGCTCTCTCTTCACCTTCAGCCATGATAAAAGCTTCCTGAGGTCTTAATGGAAGCAGCTGCTAGTGCCATGCTTGTATGGCCTGCAGGACTTTGAGCCAAATAAACCTCTTTTCCTTATAAATTAACCAGGTATTCCCTCATAGCAATGCAAGATGGACTAATACACCTAGCCCTCCTTCCTTCCTTTTCTTTTCTCCTTCCCCTCCTGCTTGCCCTTTTCCCTTTATGTACTGAAGTTCTCAAAACCCTCTTTGAAAAAAGCATGGATCCCAGATGCTCTTGTGATTTGTGGTTTTTCCAGGCATGTCTTCAACTTTGGCAAATTAACATCTCTAATGGATTGAGACTCACCTCAGACATTTGTTGGTTTACACTCTTTTGTGGGACACGTCTTCGTACATTGTTTAGATTGATTTATGTTGTGTATATCAGTAATGCATTCTTTTTTATTGCTAATTTTCATTTCATTGTATGGCTATGTCATAATTGTTTATCCATCATCCTGTTGAGGAACATGTGAGTGCTGTCCCCTTTTGACTATTATGAATAAAATTACTATGACTATTCATGTACAAGATTTTCGTGGGCATAATATTAATTTCTCTTGGGAAAGGAGTCAAATTGATGTGTCATAAGGGAGATGTATGTTAACTCTATAAGTCTTTGTCAAAGTATTTTAAAAAGTGGTTGTAATATTTTATACACCTGTTAGTAACCTAGGATCCTTCCAGCTACTCCATATTTTAGCCAAAATTTGGTTTTGTCAGTCTTTTAAATTTTGGTCATTTTAGTTGTACAAAGTGACATGTACTGATAATATTAATTTGCATTTTCCTGAAAAGTAATGATGTTAGTTTAGAACATCATATTAGAACATAGTTAGAACATATTTTCCTATTTTTATTAGATATTTTTATATCATCCTTTTTAAATTGCCTGATCAAATTTTCTGCTTATTTTTAAAACATTTGTTTCTTGTCTTTTTTATTATTGAAGTATATGAGTCATTTATATGTTCTCCATATGAGTCCTTTGTTAGACATATGTATTAATAATATTTTATTCTAGTCCCTAATTTGCCTTTCTACTTTCTTAATAGTGTTTTAAAAAGAGTTTAAGTCCTTGTTTTATCATGAGGTAGAAATAAAGTAGAATTTTTTGTGTGATTAGTGTTATTTGTGTACTAAGAGTTTGTCTACTTTAAGCTCACAATATTTTTCTATGTTTCCTTCTAGGAGCTTTATAATTCTAACTTTTATATTTAGAGCTGTGATTTCTCTTTCTGTGTGTAGAATGAGGTAGGACTCATTCTTCTGCCCTATGAATATCCAACTGACATAGCACAATTGAATTGATTGGGAACCTTGGTTGGAAACAACCTCTCTCTATATATGTATGTATTTCTGGGTTCTATAGGTGTTTTCAAACAATCAGTTTATCTATTTTTACCAATATTATGAAAACTTGGTGTCTGTGACCTTATAGTAATAAAATAATAGCTTTTAATGGTACCTTTTGTTTTTAAGATTGTTTTGCCTAGTCTCAATATTTTTTGTGATTTCATACAAATTTTAGAATCAGCTTATCAATTTCTGCCAAAAAGGCTGCTGAGTTTTTGATTGAGTAGTGTCAAATTTATAAATTAATTCATGAAATATTTATATCTTAATATTATTGAATCTTCTAATTTGTGAAATATAATACATTTTCTTCTATGTGTGTTGTAAACCCTTAATATATTTGTATTACTTTTACTTTAAATAGCCAATTAACTTTTAATTTAAAAGAAAACTATAAATAACATTTTATATTTACCCACATGTTCACAGTTTGCAATAAACTCAATTTTTCATCAGTGTCATTTCCCTTCAGCTTTAAGAACTTGGCTTTAGCATTTCTTTGAGTGCATGTCTGTTTGTGACACATTATCTCAGCTTTTGTTTATCTGAAAATATGTCATTTTGCCAGAGTGTATAAATCTAGGTTAAATTTTTTTCCTATCACTTCAAAACACCATTCCAATAACATCCAGTTTCCACTATTTCCCATGAGAAGTTAACCACATTCTTACTGTTGTTCCTCTTTAGGTAATGTGTCTTTTTTACTCTGATGCTTTTAAGGTTTGCTTTTGTATCTTTGGCTTTCAGGAGTATGATTATGATGAATCTAGCGATGGTGTTCTTTGTCGTTATTCTGCCTAGGATTCCTTAATCTATGGGTCAGCATTTCTACCAAATTTGGAAAAAAGAAAAGCATTTAGCCAATAAATCTTGAAATATTTTTTCTGTCTTATTCTCTCTCATTGTCTTAGTTTGTTTGTGGTGTTATTACAAAAATACCATGGACTGGACAGCTTATAAACAACAGAAACTTACTTCTCACTGTTCTAGAGACCGAAAGTCAAACACAAAAGTGCCAGGAGATTTGGTGGCTGGTGAGGATCCAATTTCTGATTTATACACAACCATCCTCTTGCTGTGACCTCACATGGCAGAAGAGGCAAGAGAACTCTCTGGGTCTCTTATGAAGGCACTAATCCTGTTGCTAATCACCGAATCACCTCCAAATGGCCCCATCTCTAAATACTATCACAGTATGGATTAGGATTCAACATATGAACTTCGGGGGGTATATAAACATTCTGTTTAGCCCTTGTTTCCTTTTGGGACTACCCATACTCATAAATTAGACTTCTTAATATTGTTCCACTAGTCACTAATGCTCTATTCAACTTTCCCCAATCTTTCTCTCTCTGTGCTTCACTTTAAATTATTCTATTGACCTGTCTTCAAGTTCACTAGTCCTTTCCTCTGTTTTGTTTAATTTGCCAATGAATTACTCATTTCAGATGTGTTTTCCAATTATAATTTTTATTATCTTTGTCACTGTTCAAACATCTCCTGACATTCTCAGCTTTTCACTCACTCTATCAATATTTTCCTGTAGACTTTTACATATATTTAGCATAAAGTCCTTAGCTGCTGATTGCAAAATCTGAGGCATTTATGGGTCTGTTTATTTTGTCGTTTTTTTTTTTTTTTTCTTTTGCCCATTGGATACATTTTCCTGTTTCTTTATGTTGGTAGTATTTTTTTTATTGTGTAATAGAAATTCTGTATCATGTGTTGTAGAGACTCTGGATTCTTTTACTTTCTTACGAAAAGTGTTGAATTTTGTTTTAGCAGGCATTTAAATTACTGATGGATCAACCTAAACTTGCAGAGGTTTTGTTGGGGCAAATTAGCTTCGGTTCTGCCCCTAGTCCTAGGACATATTCCCTAGCCCGTGGATGCCGTCTTCACTATTAAGGCATGGTTTAATGGTAAATTCAAAGTGATACCGAGTCCCTCTACCCTAGCCCTCCCAAACTGTATCTCCCCTGTGATAAGCATCAGCTGAAATCTCTGATAGACACTTTCAGACTTCTGGCTCTTGATTCTCCCATGGCACCTTGAGTAATTGCATATGGACTCAGCCAAGTGGGCTGTCTTTGGCCCCTTGTCTTGAGCCCTCTGTCTTGAGCCCACTATCCTGAGCCCCCTTTCCTGAACCTTCTCTCTTGAGCCCCCTTTCCTGAACCCCCTGTCTTGAGCCTCCTTTCCTGAACCTCTTTTCTTGAGCTCCCTGTCTTGAGCCCCTTGTCTGAAGTCCTGTGCTTCAAGTGACCATGCACCTCAGAATGCTTTCCTTGAAATGTTCGAAATCTCCCTTCAGTGCCTGGGACTGGCTGGGACCAGCAGTGCTGTCTTGGAGAACTATCACAAGCTTGGACTGAGACCTGCATGGAACCAGGTTTTAATTTCTCTTTTGGAGGAATTCTGTAACTCCCTGTCATAGAATGGGATTGACCAGATGGCAGAAGAAAGTTTGGGGCTTGTACCTATGGGGACATGCTGGTCCCTGTGGCCAGCCTTAGTTCCCTGACAATATCCTGGAGAGTAGATCACATCCACTAACTGGTGCAATATTTCTTTTATGAGACTGCATGAGATCGAGCTGTCAGAATGGTGCTGACACACCTGGAATCCCGTGCACCACGGGGAAGCCCTTAAATTCTTGCCCATGTAATTTCATTGTACATCCTTGAGAAAATAAGTGGCCTTGCTCTGCATCAGTGTCATCAGCATCATCAATGAAGAGAACATTACTTCTGCTCCCTCCATCTTTCAGGGGGCGTCTGTAAGCTCCTGTACTTTCGTCTTTCTCTACACTCTTTTTTGGCTGGCCCCACCCCCCCCCCCCCCCCACTTCAAACACATTCACCACAAGAGAAGGAATTTCTATTCTGATTGTCTAGTGTCTAAGGCATTCCGTGAGCAGCACTTTACTATGCACAGAGTTATAGGACCTTAGAAAGACTAATGAGAGGCACAGTCCCTCTGGTGCTTCTAAAGTAAGCAGAGCCTCAGCAGACCTGGCCAAAGCTCCTCTCCCTGCCCCAACTCTGATACAAGTCCTCTAAAATCTGCAGTTAAGAGGGTAAGGCAATGGCCATTTTAGATTATGGAGTGGGTGAGGAAGAAAGTGACTTCACCTTGGCTTCAAACGTAAGCCAGAACTTTCAACTTAGAAGATAAAAAAACTTGATTGATAAACTTATTGATATTGATCAAGTGACACTTCATTTCTCATTTGACAGTTATTTCCTGTTCACGTGTTCTCGCTGGCAAAAAGTGCAGAAGAAAAAGGGATAAATATACATAGGATTCTGGTCCCCATAATCTCTGTATCCCTAACAATGACACAGGAATTAATAAGAAATCATTTAGGCAGATAGTAACGTAGGTATGGGAGTCCTCAGTAAGGCTTTTCTCTTGAATAAAAAGCAGCCTCAATAATTTTTTTCTTTTTTTTTTTTTGAAATAGAGTCTCGTTCTGTCACCCAGGCTGGAGTGCAAGTGGCACGATCTCAGCTCACTCAACCTTCACCTCCTGGGTTCAAGCAATTCTCTGCCTCAACCTCCCAAGTAGCTGGGACTATAGGCGGCCACCACCATGCCCAGCTAATTTTTGTATTTTTAGTAGAGACGGGGTTTCACCATCTTGGCCAGGCTGGTCTTGAACTCGTGACCTTGTGATCCACCCTCAGCCTCCCAAAGTGCTGGGATTATAGGCGTGAGCCACCACAGCTGGCCCCCAAATCATTTTCTAACAAGGAGTAGCCTGTAAAGTTGAGCTGCAGTCAAAGACAAGCAAACTGTGAGCTTGCACGGGGGAATGCTGGCAGGAACTAGGGCCTAGACATGTTCAAGAAGGCCGCTCTATCTTCCCTTCTCTTTGTGAGCCACGTGTACAGTAAAGAAGAGCAGACAAGATGGCAGGGATCAACCAGAAATCTTATTTGCATAATAAGATTAGTGTGGGGCCACCAGCCTTCCCAATCTTATGTAAACATCATATCTGATCGAACCAATCTATGAGCCCTATGTAAATCAGACATTGCCTCCTCAAACCTGACTATAAAGCTGAGCCCATCCACCACCCACTGGTCCTTTATGCTCAGAGACCCCTTTCTCTATAGAGAAAGCTGTTTCTCTTTCTCTTCTCTTCTGCCTATTAAACGTCTGCTCCTAAATTCCTTACATGTGTCTGCATCCTCAGTTTTCCTGGTGTGTGATGAAGAACCCCAGGGTATATACCCCAGACAACATAGGCACTTCAACAATTGTTATCATTCAATATCCAGTAATATCCATTTATTTTAGTTATTTGAAAAAGTTAAATAAATGGTTCTCAACTGTGGCTGATTTTGTTCCTCAAGGGACATTTGGTAATATCTGGAGACATGTTCAATTGTCATGCCTGGAGGCTGCTACTAGTAAGCATCTAGTGAGTAGGAGCCAGGGATGCTGCTAAACATCCTATAATCAACGGGACAGTCCCCCACAGCAAGTACTAGGCTCAAAATGTCGGTAATGCTGACGCTGAGAAACTCAGAGTTAAATGAATCAAAACAGGGCTGTCATTTTGAATGTGTTTTCCCTTCTGTATTTTTCAAAAGAAAAATTTTAAATTATTTTATTCTAAAACATTTGCAAAGAGAATTTCAGTGGCAATGAAATAAAGTTTAAAAAAGATGGAAAAAAATAAGATAAAATCTGCAATGTGTTTAGTACATAAAATATATGCTGGACCCTTTGGTATACTTTCTATGATTAGGTTACCTAGTCGTCTTTTATTTTTGTAGCATTATTTATGACAGCAACATCATTCTCACAGCCCAATCTCAAATCAGGTAACTTAAATCAGGGAATATTATGACATTTTATGACGTCATATAAACAACAGTGAACACTACTTTTGGAGGTTCTAATATGTAAAACAAATTAATTTAGGTATGCAAAACAAAATTATTGAAATTCAGCACAGATCGCTTATTTGTCAAAAGATCATTTATTCCATTTGAAATTTCAAAATATCAGCTGGAGAGTAAGTAATAAAATAGTGGAGTTTGTTCACTCTTTTATTACTGTTCTCACCACTGTTACATTAAATAATGAATTTGACTTTTGATTGTTTAACTAGTACTCTAAAGCATCATACTTTGTATGTACTATTTGGTTAAATTGTCTTCAGCATAAGAAGAAACCATGAAAGGTTCCTTTTACCATTCTGTGTTTCCAGTGAACTTAAATTGGCAACCCCCTTAACGCATTCAATAGCTTTCTTTAAATTGTATTTCTTAGGTTTGAGAGAAAGATGTGGAGGAGGGAATCAATAGAAACCACATTGGAAACATTAGTAATTCCACAATAAATCTCCAGTTGTTCAGCAGCCTACTAATTACAGGGCCAGAAACAAACCAACCTCTGAAAATATTCATGAACATCTAAAAGTCCAAGGCTCTGCGTCTTTCCATTGTACCCCATCTATTGCTTTGTCAGTAAAGCTCTGCATAAACTATTGCATATGATGCAGTGAGTTACTCCCTGAGGCTCTGCTGTGGGATCAGGGCTGGACCTGAGAAGAGTGTGGTGGTTGGCTGGCTGTTTTGGGGGCTCCCATCATCTTCAGCTGCTTCCCCTGATCATGCAGTTCATACTCCATGGAATTCCAACTGAGTTCTTTGGACAGAATTTTAAATCCTCATTCCCCTTCCCCAGTAGGAAAAGCATTAAAAAACAATAAAAATAGTGCATCTGACTTTTTTACCTAGGGAATGCCTAGAGAAGAGAATGATTTAATGAATCAAAACTCTGGTTACCAGTGGGGCAGGATCCAGAACGATGAGGTCATCCATGTTTGCCTTTGGGGATCCCACTTTGTCCTTCTCCTCCTGTGTTTGTGCACCCCTGTGCTCTCTAGAATCATACCCCATAGCTCTCAGAGCACCCCACCTCACAGTCTAAACATCCTCTTCCTCTTCCTTCCTGACTACAGGCGATGGTTATGAGGGCCATGTTCATTGTGCTGCATATAAAATAATTAGGTAACCAGTTTTAGAAGACTGAATTTTAACAGGTGTTCTCCTCTGGAATGACAGACACGTAACTCATAGAAATGGGTTGTAATCACAGCCTGGGTTAGGAACAAGGATTTGGAGAAAGGAAGTGCCTTCAAGTCACCCTACAAATGTGTTGTCTACCCAGCCACAGGAAGAGAAGCCCTGGGGATACATTCAGCAGGCAGCAGGTCCTGCGGGTTCTATAGCTTCAAATTACTTGGAGCAAATGAGGTTTTTTAGGTACACTATACTGAGTTCTAAAACATAATTAAAATGGATTTTGTACCAAATTCTATAAAATGTCAAAATATCTTGCCTAAGTAGCTTTACAAAATCACTCATAATAAGTGTCCCCAGGAATGGGACCCAAATTGGCAGAGAACAAGTTCTAAGAAGGTGTGGTAGATACGGTCATGGCCTTAAAAACTGTACACGTCCTAATTCACAGAACCTGGGAATTTATCACATTACATGGCAAAGAGGAGTTAAGGTTGCTGATGCAGTTGACGTTGCTAATCGGCTGGCCTTAACATAGATTTATTATAGGTTATCCAGGTGAGGTGAACATAATAAGGATCCCTATAACTGGAAAAAGGAAGCAAAAGAGGTTGGAGTGATGTGCTATGAGAAAGACTCAGTTTACCATTGCTGGCTGTAAAGATGGCAAAAGGGAATCATGGCTCAAGAAATATGAGAAGACCTGAGAGAAGAGGCTCGTGCCTCTCATCCCAACACTTTTGGAGGCCGAGACAGGTGGATCACTTAACTTCAGGAGTTGGGGACCAGCCTGGGCAACAAGGAGAAACCTGTCTACCAAAAAATACAAAACTTAGCCAGGCATCATTGCTCACACATGTAATCCCAACTACTTGGGTGGCTGAGGCAAGAGGATTGCTTGAGCCCAGGAGCTTGTGACCAGTCTGGGCAACATGGCAAGACTTCATCTCTACAAAAATAAATGAAAAGTTAACTGGGCATGGTGCACACCTGAAGCCCCACTTACTCGGGAGGTTGAGGCAGAAGGATCACTCACTTGAGCCCAAGGAGGTCAAAGCTGTAATGCATCATGATAGCACCACCACACATCAGCCTGGGTGACAGAGTGAGACCATTTCTGAAACAAAACAAAACAAAACAAAACAAAAGAAATGTGAGAAGCTTCTAGGAGGTGGAAAAGGCAAAAAAAAAAAAAAAAAAAAAAAAAAAAATTGGATTTTCCCATAGAACCTAGAAAGGAATGTAGCTTTGCCAACACCTTAATGTTAGCTCAGCAAGACCTATGTGAGACTTCTGGCCTCCAGAACTACAAGATAATAAGTTTATGTTGTTTTGAGTAATCAAAATCACAAGAATTTAGTGGGAATCATTAAATTCCTACAGCAGCCCTGGGAAACTGAAACAGATAGATATTGGAGCAAACAGTTCTGCATAGGAACCATTGTGCCTGAAACACAGGCCTTGAGAAAGACACCCACCAGCAACTTGTGGCTATGGTCTGCAAGCTTAGCCCTTGGTGCCTACCTATGGGATAGAGGAAACACCTTTTCTACCACTCCTAAATAGCCCTGCAGATTCTGCCTCTCCATTCCCACTGTCACCATCTCAGTTTAAGTCTTCGTCATCTTTGGTGTAAATTTGTGAGGGTTCCGTCGGGCTGGTGGGAAAAATTTTAGTTATAGAGAATATACACAAATCCTATTGGAAAGCCTGGGGGTTTTTACATATAGTACTTGCCTGAAGGCAGCCTTGTCCCCTTAGTTAAATAAATTAGAGTAGAAACAAAGGAATGTGGGGAGTTTATCTAACTAGCTTGTTTATTCATATTGGCCTAAGACTAACCTTTGATTTACCGCAGGTGATTAATTGCTTTCTAAGCAGGAAGTCCACAATGTCAATTACACTCTAGTGGTGTTGACTCAAGCCTTTGTCAATTAATCTTTACTGAATAAATGCAAGTCTTGCTGGCTAGCCGAGGCCTTGGTCACAACTCTTTACAGCACTCCCCTGGGAGTCTGTAAGTGGCCTAGACACTCAGCCGAACTGGCAAAGCAGTATATCTATGTCAGTGTCCTTCATTCACCCATCACTGGGTCAGGGTCTATAGGACAGACCCCTGCATAAATTATTTCAACAGCTCCTTGACTGGCTTCCCTTTTTCCAGCTTTGCCTGCTCAATGCCAAGCTCCATACTTTAGAAGGGGTTCCTTGTGTACCTGACTCACCACCTGAAGGAAATGTCTTCAGAGATGTTCACTGCCCCAGGTACGGCCCATGCTCCACGTAAGGCCATCCTCTCCAGGCGTAATCGTGCCAGGCTCCATTGCCCAATATGTGGCAAGTCAATACATGGAGACATTGAGCATTGCAGCAGAGAAAGAAGTTCAATCATCAGGGATTCAAATGAGGAGATAAGAGGAAACCTCACATCTGTCTTCCCAAGGAGTTTGGGGATAGGGATCTTAAGGGGTTTAGGATGGGTTGTGGACCTGGGATCATGGATTAATCAAAGAGTAAAAGGTGAAGTCAAGGGACAGGGAGATAAAGAAACTGTATTTTTTTGTTGACTTAGTTTTGGGGTCTTCAGACCATCTGGCGTCAGCCATTTTACTGGTACTCAGATCTGAAAAACATGTTAAGTAATTTTTAAGCAAAAAGGTCTTAAGATTTTAATGTTAGAGATTCTATCTATAGAAACAATGGGGAAGCAAATGGTCAGTATCTAATGCTAGAATGGCTATAGGGAGATAGGCCAGAAGGCTACCTGATTAATACTTAACTGTACTTTTGCCTGAAGTCTGGCATATAATTTTCCTTACCCTATGGGGACAGTTTCATGGGCTCACCTTAAAGAATAGCAGGGCCAAGAATGAAATTGAGGCCCACATAAAATGTGTTATAAATCACATTAACAAACTGAGAAATAAAATATGTTATATTTTCCTACCTTAGAAATCCAGATCCAAATTTAGAATTCTCAGACTTCTCAGAGTTTCCGGCCAGAACATTCCTACATGAGGAAAGCTGGTACCCAGGCCCTCCATGTTCATGTACCAAGTCCTAAGCCCCTGGTCTGCACCTGATCCCCTTCTCTCTTTATCCCTGACCTGTTTCATATCACAAGGGATCACGCCTACCCCAACTTCAAACTCCATTCCAACCCATCACCAACAGCCACCCCTTGGCTACTCACCATGTCTACAAATACATGTTGGTGGAATGTCCTGACCTTGGAGGATGAACCCAGGGAATAGGCTGCCCAAGACACAGGTGCAGATGCAGGGCCATTGTGGAAAGAATTCTGAGGACACAGGGACCCAGAGCATGACCTAGAAGGTAGGATAATGGGTTCCAGGTGGACACGTGTTCTTGGTCCTGCAGAGCATACTCCCCATGGGGAAGAACAACAAGAAGAGCATGTCCTAATACATGAGCACCAGGGCACGAGCTCTTTGTCAATGGTACTGCTTCTCCACCTATCTGGCCTTACCACTGATGACCTCATAGCTGTGCTTAGTAAGAACAAAGAACATCTCACATCCTGTACCTAACAGGATGCCTTTCACCTCTGTGCTCTTGCTGGGGCAACACCCATGTATGTGCTGTAAAGCAATTGATTGTTTATCTTTTTAAACTGTATTTTCTATTTTCTTCTGCCCCTAAACTTTTGAGCACAGCAAGCTGTTAATTAATTACTGGTAATTGATTAACTGACCTGATTTTGTGACATGAACATGGAGAGCATTAATTAAATTAAAGAATTGAAAGGCATCATGTTGCATTCATTAACAATGGGTAGAAAATATCAGACAGTCATGAGGAATATAATTCACTCAAGGATCAGCTGTTTTCCCATCAGGTATGAGGGCATTAGAAAGTGACAATAACAAAGACATGTCATTCTGGAACTAGAAGAGATATTCAGATCAGTGAAGTAAAATTATATGGAACAAAAAGGTGTGGAAAGTCAGGGACCCCAAACGGAGGGACCAGCTGAAGCCATGGCAGAAGAACATACATTGTGAAGATTTCATGGACATTTTTTAGTTCCCCAAAGTAATACTTTTATGATTTCTTACGCCTGTCTTTACTGCAGTCTCTGAACATAAATTGTGAAGATTTCATAGACATTTATCACTTCCCCAATCAATATTCTTGTGATTTCATATGCCTGTCTTTAA
The DNA here is from genome assembly GCF_007565055.1 of Rhinopithecus roxellana. Taxonomy (NCBI): domain Eukaryota; kingdom Metazoa; phylum Chordata; class Mammalia; order Primates; family Cercopithecidae; genus Rhinopithecus; species Rhinopithecus roxellana. The sequence continues at coordinate 97,868,268 of NC_044556.1, read as the reverse complement.
TCTCTTAATCCCACCATCTTCATAAGCTGAGGATGTATGTTGCCTCAAGACCCTGTGATGATTGCGTTAACTGCACAAATTGTTCAAACAATATAAAATCTGGGCACCTTGAAAAAAGAACAGGATAAAAGAGATGTTCAGGGAACAAGGGAGATAACCTTTAGGTCTGGCTGCCTGAGAGATGGGTGGAACAGTCATATTTCTCTTCTTTCAAAAGCAAATAGGAGAAATATCACTGAATTCTTTTTCTCAGCAAGGAGTAGCCCTGAGAAAGAGAATGCATTCCTAGGGGGAGGTCTCTGAAATGGCCACTCTGGGAACGTCTGTCTTTTACAGTTGCAGATAAGGGATGAAATAAGCCTTGGTCTCCCATAGCGCTCCCAGGCCTATTAGGACAAAGAAATTCCTGCCTAATAAATTTTGGTCAGACCGGTTGTCTGCTCTCAAACCCTGTCTCCTGATAAGATGTTATCAATGACAATGTGTGCCCGAAACTTCATTAGCAATTTTAATTTCACTCCGGTCCTGTGATCTCGCCCTGCCTCCATTTGCCTTGTAATATGCCTCCATTTGCCTTGTAATATTTTATTACCTTGTGAAGCATGTGATCTCCATGACCCACACCCTGTTTGTACACTCCCTCCCCTTTTGAAAATCACTAATAAAAACTTGCTGGTTTTGCAGCTTGGGGGGCATCACAGAATCTGCTGACATGTGATGTCTCCCCCGGACACTCAGCTTTAAAATTTCTCTCTTTTGTGCTTTTTCCCTTTATTTCTCAGACCTCCCGACACTTAGGGAAAATAGAAAAGGACTCATGTTGAATTATCGGGGGTGGGTTCCCCCAATACAAAGGTCTCTGCTAGCCTCATGATCTCATCACAGTGAGCAGGACAATGTTAAAGGTGCTCTCACTCTCTGCCTGAGGGCGTCCTGAAAGTATTAACAATATAATTACTAGACACTGAATCTTGGGGAAGTATTTGGAAGTAGATGCCCATTCTGACCAAGGAATCTGTTAACAGTGCTCACCTTGGTTTACCTTCACAAAGGCATCATTTCCTTACTTTCAAGAAGCTTGATGTCTAACCTGGCCTCTTCACACACACACAAAGAGAACTCAGTAGAACAGTGGCAACCCTACTGATTTTTAAAGGATGTGGGTTTCAACAAAGAATCTACTCCGTTCTTCTGTAGAAGAGCCCAGTGTGGAACGATGCCCCTCACTCAAGGTGAGGGCAGAGCTTGTAAGAGAACTGATTATTAAGTCCTGAAAAAGGCAGTGGGAACTTGCAAGTGCATAGTATGTTTTGTAAGATCTCACAGAAGACCAGGATCACTGAAAACTGGAAGATACATTTGCGGTGTAGAAAGCATTTAAGCTGGGTGAAACTGTACTAATTAAGATGCGTCATGGTTAGAGGGGAAATCAAAGAAGTAGAAAAGAAATAACTACTGTTTTAGAGACATAAGTGTCTGGGTTCAAATACCAACTCTACCATGTATCATTTGTATTAACTTTGGATGACTTTGAGAATTTTTTTTTGTCTCAGGATTCTTATTTTTTAAAATGTAGAGGCTATTTGGTATCAGCATCATAATGGGACGCAAAATGAAACAGAATAATAATTTTTAAAAAGTTTAGGACAATTTATGAAGAACTTGCATGTACTTCTTCTCATGTGGGATGCTACTGCAGTATGTCCATTTTGTTTAAGGTAGATTGATGAATTCAAAGCATAAAATAAACTGATAAGAGTGGATGGTACTGGTGCAACTGTAGATAATCACTAACTTGCAAAAAACAACCAGGAAAGAAGAGGTATTTTGTCCACCTTGCACATGTTATAAGTTTCCTCTAATCTGGCAACTTTCTTATCCCCAACATCTATGGAATAAGTCAAATTCACATATTAAGCAGACTCAGAGAATCTCAAAGGTGAAAGAAAAAAATTTTTGGCAAAATTGGCTCATTACTTTTTTGAATTTTCTACTCTCCTCTCTCTCTGCTTTATATTTTGCTGCCTTTGGCAGTAGAATATGGCTTATATAAATGTAAATAATTCCTCATTATACCCCAAGGGCATAGAATGCATCCAAGGCTGCCAATCTAACTCATGCAACCATATGTTGATGATCTGAGAGAGGAAAGCTTATAAGCATTGCAAATTGCTACCAGGCTATTGCAGCTTCAATGGCAACGCTGAGAATTATTCTTCCCACATTTGTTCCCTAAAGCAGAGTATATTTCAAACTTTTGAATCTTTCATTTCCATTTCTCTACCACAAGAAGATAGAAAGCTGCTCAGACACTTGCTGGCTGAAGTACTTGAGCTCCAGGATAAATATTTAGGAATAGAGTCAGTCAGATTTCTCTCCCAGCTTTTGTCTCTTTTCCTCTTCTAGTGAGGAAATTGCACCTCATTAGCTTTGTGACTTTAGAAAGTCACTTCACCTTTCTAAATCTCAATTTCTTCACTTGTGAAGTAGTAATGATATTTAAAACACATCACTGCTATCAGGGTTACATGGAAAAACCCTTAGCTTTTAAACAACTTCCATAGTGCCTGGCACATAAATAGAAGCCATAACTATTACTATGCCCTTTGCTCTTCACACTGTATTGTTTAACTTTCTTGTTTTATACATTGTAGCATTGTTTATATAAAAATAAAATGCATAGCTGTTCAAGTTAATGAGTTCTGACAGATGTATAAACCTTTATAACCACTTCATACAACAAGATACTGTTTCCATCATTCCTGAAAGTTTTTTTGTGTACCTTTCCAGTAAGTTTCCCCACCTCCCAGTGATAATCATTTCTAAACTCTAGCAGATTGGTAGCATAATCTAGCATTGATTACTTTTCCCTGTCATGGATGTCTATGTAATATGTCAATCTGACTTACTCCATAGATGTTGGGAATAATAAAGTTGCTGGATTAGAGGAAACTCATAACATGTGCAAGGTGGACAAAATAGCTCTTCTTTCCATTGATACTTACATGAATGAAATTATATGACATCTCATCCTTTGCATCTGCCTTGTTCACTCAATCTCATGTTTTTGAGATTCATCATCCATATTGTTGCATATATTAATGCTAGTAGATTTCTGATTGCTAAGCATGAATATATTACAATGTGTTTAGCTATTTTCCTGTTGATTGACATGTGGGTTATTGCTAATTTCAGGCTATTATTAATAAAACTGCTAACATTCATTTCTTGCACAAGTTGTTTCGTTAACATACATTTCCTATTTTTCTTTTTCTATCTTTTTTTTTTTTTTTTCAGAGAAAGGGTCTCTGTTACCAAGACTGAAGTGCAGTGGTGCAATCATAGCTCACTGCACCTCAACTTCCTGACCTCAAGTGATCCTCCAGCCTCAGGCTTTTGAGTAGCTTGGATTATAGGTACTCACCACCCCACCTGGCTAATTTTTAAAAATTTTTTGCACAGACAGAATCTCACTATCTTGCCCAAGCTGGTCTCAAACTTCTGGCCTCAAGTGATCATCTGTCTTGGCCTCCAAACTGCTGGGATTATAGGTATGAGCCACTGTGTCCAGCCTGAATATATGTTTTTATTATTATTCAGGGTAAATATTATTATTAAATAATTAAATTCAATTAAATATTATTCAGGGTAAATGCCTAAGTATTGAATTTCCATATCATAGAGTAGATACATGTTTAACAATATATATGCTAAACCGTTCTCTGAGGTGGTTGTATTATTTTTCACTTCTGACAACAACGTACAGGAAGCTCAGTTGCTGCACATCTTTGCCAGCCTGTGCTATTCCCAGTCTTTCTGTTATAGTCCTAGTGCATAGAAAGTGGCATTTCATTATTGCTTATTTTGGATTTCCCTGACAACCAATGATTTTGAGCGCCTTTTCTTGTGCTTACTGGTCATTGAGCTAGCGCCTTCTCACTAGGGTCTTTTTGAGACCTTGTCTACTTTTTTTTCCCCCCAAAACCAGGCCATTCTTTTAATTATTGATTTATAGGAAATTTTTAAAATATGTTATTAATAAGAGTGTTGTGTTAGGTATATACATTATGAATATTTTCAGAGTATGATTTACCTTCTTATTATCTTGAAGATATGTTTTTAAGAGAAAAAAGTTTTAATTTTGACAAAATTCAATTTATGTATTTTTTTTCTTTCATGATTAAGGTTTCTTTTGTTCTAAGAAATCTGGCTAAACTAAGTGTATAAAGATATTCCTTTATGTTTCCTTATGGAAGTTTTTTTTTTTTCAATTCAAGCTTTTACATAAATGGCTCTGATCCATCCTGAATTAATTGTTATATATGGAATGAGTAGGGTACAACGTTCAGGTTTTTCCCAACAGAATATTCAGTTGTTCCAATACATTTTGTCTCTAAGGCCCCTTTTTGTTTTTGTTCCTTCCTAAAAATTTAAGGGGTATAAATGTAGTTTTACTGCACGGATATGTTGTGTAGCGGTGAAGTCTGGACTTTAGTGTAACCATCACCTGCATGATGTACGTTGTACCCATTAAGTAATTTCTTTTTTTTTTTTTTTTGAGACAGAGTCTCGCTCTGTCGCCCAGGCTGGAGTGCAGTGGCCGGATCTCAGCTCACTGCAAGCTCCGCCTCCCGAGTTCACGCCATTCTCCTGCCTCAGCCTCCCGAGTAGCTGGGACTACAGGCGCCCGCCACCCTCGCCCGGCTAGTTTTTTGTATTTTTTAGTAGAGACGGGGTTTCACCGTGTTAGCCAGGATGGTCTCGATCTCCTGACCTTGTGATCCACCCGTCTTGGCCTCCCAAAGTGCTAGGATTACAGGCTTGAGCCACCGCGCCCGGCCCCATTAAGTAATTTCTATCCCTTGCCGCTCCTACCTTCCTACCCTTCTGAATCTCCAGTGTCTGTTACTCTACACTCTATGTCCCCATGCACGTGTTATTTAGCTCCCACTTATAAGTGAGAACAGGAGGCATTTGGCTTTCTGTTTCTGAGTTGTTTCATTTAAAACAATGGCCTCTGGTTCCACCCATGTTGCTGCAAAAGACATGATTTAATTTTTTTAATAGCTGAATAGTATTCCATTGTCTACATTTATCACATTTTCTTTATCTAATCACTTAGATTGATTCCATGATTTTGCTATTGTGAATAGAGCTGTGATAAACATGAGTGCAGGTACCTTTTTCACATGATTTCTTTTCCTTTGGGTAGATATTCAGAAGCGGAATTGCTGGATCAAATGGCAGTTGCAGTTTTAGTTCTCTGAGAAATCTCTATACCATTTTCCAGAGAGGTTGTACTAATTGACATCCCCAGCAACAGTGTATAAGCATTCCCTCTTCTCTGCATCCTCACCAATATCCATTGTTTTTTGACTTTTTAGTAGTAACCATTCTAACTGGTGTAAGATGATATCTCATTATGGTTTCGATTCACATTTCCCTGATGATTAGTGATGTTGAATATTTTTTTTCATATGCCAGTTAGCTGTTTGTGTGGAAAAGACTCCTTGGCAACCTGGACACAAAATAATGATTGGTTCATTTGCAGGTCTATTTCTGGACCCTATTCCTTTTCATTGATTTTTTTTGGTTTGTCCTTATACAAATACTACAGTTCCCTGATTGCTGTGGTTTTGTAGTAAATCTTGTCTAAGATCACTAAAACAGGCCTAGCTCTTCTTTCCAATCGATATGGCTTTCTTTTCTTGCCTTATTGTACTACCCATGACTATCAACATGATGTTGAACAAAAGCAATAGGAGTTGGTGTCATTGCTGTTTTCTGGTTTCATGTAAAATATATCCAAAGTTTCACCATAAGTTATGAGGTTAACTGTTTGTTTTTCATAGATATGATGATAGGTTGAAGAAGTTACTTTTATTCCTGGTTTTCTGAGAGTTTTAAAAAATCATGACTAGGTATCAAGTTTTGTCATATGACTTTTCTGTATCTATCAAGTGACTCATAAGGTTTTTTATTCAGTTAATGTAGTAAAATATGTTCATTTGGATTGTACATAAGCCTTACATTCTTGAAATAAGTCTCATGCAAATGATATGTTATCCATTTTATGTAAGGCTGGATTTGATTTACTAATATTTTGTTAAAGACTTATACATCTATGTTCATGACGGACATGGTCTATAATTTACCTCTGATGTCTCAAGTTTGGAGTCAGGGTATTGCTAGGCTCATAAAATAAATTGGTACATGTTCCCTTTTTATTGACAATTTGTGTAAGATTGCTATAATTTCTTCTTTAAATGTTTGATACAATTTACTGGTGAAGCCATTTGAGGATGAAGCTTTCATTGCAGGGAGAATTTGATTATGCATTACATTTCTTTAATCAATATCTGGCCATTTAGACTTTCTATTTCTCATTGTATGAACTTGTCATGTTAAGTGCTTTGAAAAATTTGTCAATCTCATTTAAATTTCAAAATTTATTGACATTAAATCTTTCATTAAAAAACCCTTATTCTCCTTTTAACATCTGTAGTGTGTTTCCTCTCTCATTTCTGATAATTAATATTTCGTGTTTCTTCTCTTTCTTTTTACCTACTTTGCAAGAGGTTTATTAATTTTATTTGTTGTTTTAAAGAATGAACTTTGACTTTGTTAGTTTTCTCTATTATTTAACTCTTCCTATTGATTCTGCTCTTGTTTTTATTATTTCATATTCTTCTCCTTTTTTTTTTTTGGTTTAATTTTCTCTTTCTAGTTTCTTAGGGTGAAAGTTTAGATCACTGATTTTACTTTTATGTCTTTTCTAATATGTGCATTTAAAGCTAAAAATATTCCTTAAAAGACTGTTTAAGCTGCTTGTCACAAGCTTTGATATGTGAAATGCAACTAAAATTGATACACTTCAGTTTGAAAGATTTTGTAATTTCCCTTATGATTTTTTCTTTAACAAATGAGTTTTTAAAAATAATTTGTCAGAAATGTGAAAATATAGTCATTAAATTTTATTTAAAGTATGACTGACTTCAGTTATGGTTGACGTTACCACCAATTTAGCCAAGTTTCTCATTTTTCAGCCAATGTTCCAGGGATATGAGGAATGAAGGATTTCTTCTCTCCTAATAAGAACCTGACACAAAGAATTAGGTTTCTTTGTGTTCTCAACTTTCTGATGTGTTTTAAAAACTATAATGCTGTAGTTTTTTCAGCCTTTTCTTCTTTTTAGGGTATGAACAAATAACATTTGTAACTTTCTATGTATAACCAGAAGAGGAGGCCCTTGATATTTACATTTTTTAAACCTGTTTAATTAACAGGAATTGGAGATAATTTAGAAACTATAGACAGAAGTTAGGGATGGCATAGTGGAGAGAGTAGCAAATGGCTATGAGCCATGATCTGGAAGCAAATTACCTGGGTTTGAACTCTAGAATCACCATTTAGTACCTGTGAAACCTATGACAATTTACTGAATCCATTTATGCCACAGTGTTCACCTGTGTAAAATATAGATAATAGTGATACCTCTTTATTAGCCTGTAGCAAAAATTAACCTTGTTGATATGTGTAAAGCACTGACACAGAGTAAGTGCCCTATGCTAAATAATTTAGTAAGGCATTTTAATAAGCCCCTGACCATATACAAGTATGTTACTTGGAAGAACAGAGATCAAAGTAGGGCCCAGGTGTCTCAGAAAATAAAATCAAATTGTATGGGCTAAGGGACATAATGAGAGAGTTTATGCTCTACTGGAAACGGAAGCTATTCATGTGACAATGTCCTTTAGAAATTTGATCAAGCAGTTTAGGGAATCTAACACAAAAAACAAAGACTTCACTTGCTTTGGAAAAGTGATGGAAATTCAGAATAGCAGAGCCTAAGGTAAAAAAACAAAAACAATTAAACAAACAAGCAAAAGCTCACGTTTATAGTGCTGCTTATTTCACAAATGAGTATAACCATTGTACCTGCAAGTAAAAAAAAAAGTTGAAAAAATAGATGGTGAATAAAATATTTCTAGAAATAAAACTTTTTAATTTTAAAAATAGTTTTTTCAACATAAAAGAAGTAAATGTGTTATTTTAACACATTTAACCAGCCAGTCTGTAATGACATATCACCTTTGTTGTATTTTAGATAGTCTTACCTTAGAAATTGATGAGTAAGATAAAGATAATAAGAAAAATTTAGGAGACATGAAACTATCTCAATATTCTACTCTTATGACAAAAAAATAAAGTTTGCTTGATTCAAATAATTTCTTTTGAGAAACAATAACCAAAAAAATGAGAAAAAAGAAAGAAGAAAGAAAGAAAAAAGGAAGAAGAAAGAAAGGAAGGAAGGAAAGAAGGAGGAGAAATGGAAGGGAGATTCAAAGAAGTAGGTACTTTCTTTTGAGAAATAAATTACTAAATCTCTATACTATGAAAATATAATTTTATTGTAGTGAAATTTTTGGATTCATTATTTGAAAGAATGTAAAAAGGTAGAAAAAATCTTCCTCTGATTTCTTGAAAAAGTACAATTAAATAAAAATAAATTTTATTACTTATATCTTGAGTTCCATTTCCTTCATTCTAAAGTCACTGATAATTTTAAAGTTGGTGTGAGGAGTTTGGAAACATTCTCTACACTTCTTCACTTCTGCCGCTTATCCTCTGTTACCAAGTTTTTATGAGAAAAGTAAAATAGGAGATTGAGAAAAAGGTTTAGATGATCCAGAGAAGAATAATGATATAACACTGATAGGTGGATTGATGAAGAAGCAATAAGCTTTGTTTTCATTTCATTTGAACTCATATGGAGGGAAGGATTAGTTTGGTTTTAAGCAGACAGAAAGTAGAGAGTGTTTTAAACTGTAGTTTTTTAGAAGACTAGAATTAGGAAAATATAAAATGCTGTAAGTAAAGATGCTTTGAAATTTGTAAAGGGGAAGTCTTAGCTAGAGCAATCAGGCAAGAGGAAAAAGAAATAAAGGGCACCCAAGTCAGAAAGAAATAAGTCAAATTATCTTTGTTTTGCAGATGATGTAACCTTATATTTGGAAAAAACTAAAGACTCCACCAAAAAACTATTAGAATGGATAAATTCAGTAAAGTTGCAGGATACAAAGTCAACATACAAAGATCAGTATCATTTGTATATGCCAAAAGGGAACAATCTGAAAAAGAAGTCAAGAAAGCAATTCCATTTGTAATAGCTACAAATAAAATAGCTAGGAATGAACCAAAGAAGTGGAAAATTTATACAATAAAAACTATAAAACATTGATGAAAGAAATTGAAGAGGACACCAAAAAAAAAGGAAAGATAATTCTGTATTAATGGATTGGCAGAATCAATATTGTTAAAATGTCCATCAATCCAGTCTACAGAATCAATGCAATTCTTATCAAAATACCAGTGATATTCTTCACAGAAATAGACAAAACAATACTAAAATGTATATGGAGCCACAAGAAACCTAGAATAGCCAAAGCTATTCTGAGCAAAAAAAAAAAAAAAAAACTGGAGAAATCACATTACCTTACTTCAAATTATACTAGAGCTATAGAAACCAAAATAGCATGGAATTGGCATAAAAACAGAGAACCCAGAAACAAATCCATACATCTACAGTGAACTCATTTTTGACAAAGGTGCCAAGAACATACATTGGGGAAGTGACAATCTCTTCAATAAATGGTGCTAATAAGAGTGGGTGCTCATACACAGAAGAATGAAACTAGACTCCTATCTCTCATTTTATACAAAAATCAAGTCAAAGTGGACTAAAGGCTAAAATCTAAAACCTCAAACTATGATGCTACTAAAAGAAAATGTTGGGGAAACTCTCCAGAACATTGGACTGGGCAAAGATTTCTTGAGTAATACTCTCACAAGCACAGGCAACCAAAGCAAAAATGCACAAAAGGAATCACATTAGGTTAAAAAGCTTCTGCACAGCAAAGGAAACATTCAACAAAATGAAGAGACAACTCACAGAACGGGAGAAAATATCTGCAAACTACTCGTCTAACAAGGGATTAACCAGAACATATAAGGAGCTCAAACAACTCTATAGGAAAGAAATCTAATAATCTGATTTTAAAATGGGCAAAATATTTGAATGGATGTATCTCAAAAGAAGACATACAAATGGTAAACAGGTATATGAAAATGTACTCAACATCATGGATCATCAGAGAAATGCAAATCAAAATACAATGAGATAGAATCTCACCCTAGTCAAAATGGCTTTTATACAAAAGACAGGCAATAACAAATGCTGGCGAGAGATTGGAAAAAAGGAAATGCTTGTACACTGTTGGTGGGAATGTAAATTAGTACAATCACTATGGAGAACAATTTGGAGGTTCTAAAAAAAAGTAAAAATAGAGCTACCACATGATCCAGCGATCTCACTCCTAGGTATACACCCAAAATAAGGAAATCAGTATATTGAAGAGATATCTCCACTTCCATGTTTCCTGAAGCACTATTCACAATAGTCAAGATTTGGAAGCAAACTAAGTGTCATCAACAGATGATTAAATAAGTAAAATGTGGCCAGACATGTTGATTCACGCCTGTGATCCCAGCACTTTGGGAAGCTGAGGCAGGCAGATCACTTGAGCCCAGGAATTTGAAACCAACGTGGGTGACATGGTGAAACCCTGTCTATACCAAAAAATCTAAAAATTAGCTGGGCATGGTGGTGCATGGCTGTGATCCCAGCTACTCCGATAGTTGAGGTGGTAAGATCCCTTGAGCCTCAGGAGGCAGAAGTTGCAGTGAGCTGAGATTATACTTCACTCCAGCCTGTGTGACAGAGTGAGACCCTGTCTCAAAAAAAAAAAAAAAAAAAAAAAAAAAAAAAAAAAAAAAAAAAGTGGTATATACACACACGGAGTATAATTCAACCATATAAAAGAATGAGATTGTGTCACTTGCAACAAAATGGATGAAACTGACGGTCATTATATAAGGTGAAATAAGCCATGCACAGAAAGACACACTTTGCATGTTTTCACTTAACTGTGGGAGCTTAAAATTAACACAATTTAACTCAAGGAGATAGAGAGTAGAAAGATGATTACCAGAAACTGGAAAGAGTAGTAGGGGGATGAAGGAGATGTGGGGATGATTAATGGATACAAAAAATAGTTAGAAAGAATGAATGAGATCTAGTATTTGCTGGTGAACAGTGATGATAATAAAAAATAAACGTACATTTAAAAATAACTAAAAGAGTATAATTGGATTGTTTATAGCACAAAGGATAAATGCTTGAGGTGATAAATACCTCATTTATCCTTATGTGATTATTATGTATTACATGCCTGTATCAAAATATCCCAGGTAACACATAAATATATATGCTTACTACATACCCACAAAAATAAAAAATAAGTAAAAGAATAAAAACTCACCTCAGACTAGGTGACTTTTTGGTTTCCAGATAAATCATACTTCTCATACCAGCTAACCCAGCAGGAAATTATACAAACCTTGGCAACTGTTTTTCTTTGTGCAAAACTCTAAAGCTTCAGGGTAGAACAAATGGTTCTCATTAAAAGCCACAGTGGTGACTATGTCAACATACTGATCTGAGTTGTGCCCTGCCATCCAGGAGGGATACACGCAGGAGGCCCAGGAGGCACAGTCTTTTCATTTTATTTTCTTCATTCTCAAAGGAGGTGAAGGAGGCACAGTTGTAACATGCACAGCTTACACCCAGTGAAGGGGATGCTGGCTGTCACTTTGACAGTGCTGGGTAACAAAACCAAGAGAGCAGCATCACCAATCATTCAGCTTTCAGGCCTACTTGAAACTGCCTTTGCAAGAATTGTGTCATTGAGAAAGTTACGCCCATGGTACTTTCTGATCTGATCTAGCCAGCTCCCCTCTTGCTTTTAGCCTTTGATATGGTTTGGATTTGTTTCCCCACTCAAATCACATGTTGAATTGTAATCCCAAATGTTGGAGATTTGATGGGAGGTGATTGGATCATGGAGGCAGACTTCCCCGTGCTGTTCTCATGATAGTGAGTAAGTTCTCATGAGATCTGGTTGTTTAAAAGTGTGTGGCACCTCTCCACCCTCCCTTCCTTCTGCTCTGACCATATGAGATGTTCCTGCTTCCTCTTCGCATTCCACCATAATTGTAAGTTTCCTGAACCATGTTTCCTGTACAGCCTGTGGAATCATGAGCCAATTAAGCCTCTTTTCTTTTCTTTTCTTTTTCTGAGACAAGGTCTCGCTTTGTCACCCAGGCTGGAGTGCAGTGACTCAATCTCAGCTCAACCTCTGCCTCCTGGGTTCAAGTAATTCTCCTGCCTCAGCCTCCCAAGTAGCTGGGATCACCGACAATGTGTCATCATGCCCAGCTAATTTTTGTATTTTTAGTAGAGACAGGGTTTCGCCATATTGGCCAGGTTGGTCTTGAACTCCTGACCTCAGGTGATCCACTAGCTTTGGCCTCCCAAAATGCTGGGATTACAGGCATGACCCACCATGCCCGGCCCAATTAAACCTCCTTTCTTTATAAATTACTCAGTTTCAGGTATTTCTTTATAGCAGTATGAGAACGAACTAATACTATGTTTAATTATTCCTGGACTTAAGCCAAGACAACTTAGGAAAACACTTATAGTTTAAATGGTAATAGTCTTTCTCCAAAACTCAACCACCTTTGTAAAACTAATGAGGGACCACCAGGATGGGAGGATTGAGGAGCCTTAATTCTGCTGAGGTTTAGACATACACAATTGCCAGCCATGATTATGGAGGTAACTAGATATGCAACTTCCCCAATCACTCCTGCAGATAACATCACTATTGTAGAACCTACGATTGGCCTTCTGGAATATTTTTCAGGTTTTTTACACGTCTGACCACTGATGGCTTCACCTGGATTCACCAAGGCTCCTGTGGCCCCACCCAGAAGTGACTCAGTGAAAGAGGACAACTTCAACTTCCTATGATTGTATTTCCTACTCAATAAATCAGCACTTCCCATACCCTAGGCCCTTCTTGCCCACCAAGCTATCTTTGAAGAACCCCTAACCTATGGGACTTTGATAAGATTGATTTGAGTAGTAACTCTCTCTCCCACGTGGTGTGGCCTGCCTCATGTTGGTTAAACTCTTCCTTTGCTGCAATGCCATGCTCTCCATGCATTGATTTTGTTTGTGCAGTGGGCAGGAAGAACGTGTTGGGTGGTTATATACTTGTTTGACAGCTTCCAGAGGAGCTAACTAGTTTTAACCACATTGGAGAAATTACATGATAGAACATGAAGAAGAGAATGATAACGGACTGTGGTGGAAGATATTCAGCATTTGCCATGTGTCAGGCACTGCACTCAAGTCCTAACATGGGATTTAATACTCATGGCAATCTTACAAGGTGTTAGTATTGGTAATAGTCATATCCCCATTTTAAAGAGAAATAAACTAAGGTTCAGAGAGGTTTAGTGACTTTTTCAAAGTCGCACAGTTAATGAGTAGAGGAAGTAGAATTGGGATCCAGGTTTATCTGAATCCAAAGCTCTTGTGGTATTCATTGTTACCTCCACTGCCTCCCATATTTAGTTCAAGATCACCCCAACCTCATTCATTACTTTCTCGACTAATCTGAAACCCAATAGTCTCCAAAAAGGGACTATCCTCTTTAATATGCAAGGGATCTCATGAAAACTGAGTCCCTGGACACAGAAGTAGAATTCTAGAATTATACTGAATGAGGTGGTAATGGCACGATAGAATAAAATAATGTCTCTAAAGCACTTCTAATGCTCAGAGGCTGTGATATGCAACTATGCAAGTCCCTGGTAAAAAGAGTCCTTTCATCACCTTTATGGGCTTTCAGAAACTCAGGGTTTGATTTTTCTTCCTTTAAAGAAAATATTATGAATTATGATCAGTTTGCTCAGATAGGTTTAACAAGTTGAGTGTTTTCCTAAGCAAATGTAATGTCTGGGAAAATGTTAAATGTAGAAACATTATTACTAAAGTTTCCAATGACAACAGTCTTCATGAGAGTAACCAGCTAGTACTGGCCACATTTGCCATGAGTAAGTACTGAGGAGCCAGATGATTTCACTCTTCCTGTCTTATATGATTTTGCTCTGTGTCCCCACTCAAATCTCACCTTGTAGCTCCCATAATTCCCACGTGTTGTGGGAGGGACCCGATGGGAGATGAATTATGGGGGCAGGTCTTTCCCATGCGGTTCTTGTGATAGTAAATGGGTCTCATGAGATCTGATAGTTTTTAAAACAGGAGTTTCGCTGCACAGGCTCTCTTTTTGCCTGCTGCCATTTATGTAAGATGTGACTTACTCCTCCTTGCCCTCGCCTTCCACCATGATCGTGAGGCCTCCCCAGCCATATGGAACTGTAAGTCCACTTAAGCCTCTTTCTTTTGTAAATTTCCCAGTCTTGGGTATGTCTTTATCAGCAGTGTAAAAACGGACTAATACACTGTCCAACCTCAGTGAGGATGGATGATACGTACTTGCATCTAAAGTTACCAAAGGAGATGGGGCAGTTTAGTGGGGAGCTTTAGACTCACATGGAGGTAGATTTGAGCTCTGCCATTTACTAATTATATTAACTTTGAGCAAAGGAGATGAGACAGTTTAGTGGGGAACTTTAGACTCACATGGAGGTAGATTTGAGCTGTGCCATTTACCAACTATATTAACTTTGAGCAAATTTTTTAACTTCTCCAAATCTCAGTTTCTTCATCTGTGAAATATAGATAATCATACTTCATGGGGTTGTTAGAATGAAATAATTGATTGTAGGTAAAGTGGATGGTGTATTTAAAAGTGTTCAATAAACATTAACAACAATACCAGAAAAAAATAAGTTTGTAAAGGTAAAACCAAGTTTTAATATTATCAAAGAGTATTGATTGAGTTGAAGCAACATCATTGTCTGGGGTAAATACCCAGGGTTTGTCAGCTCGAGCCAAGAAAATTTAGGATAAAGAGACACACAAGGAGTTTAGGAGCAGAGGTTTAATAGGCAGAAGAAAGAAAAAAGAGAACATCTCTTTAGTGAGAGAGAGGGGCTTCTGAGGGGAAAAGGCTGGCTGGCAGTGGAGTTTGCTGGGTTTTATAGTCCGGTTTGAGGACGTGGTGTCTGATACACGCAGGGCCCACAGATGGGTTCTATCAGTTGTGACATTTACATAGCGTGCGGGAAGGGTGGTCACCACACCCTAATCTTATTACACAATGGGCTTTCCCCTTAGTCGGTGCCATCTTGTCTGCTCCTTACTGTACACGTGGCTGACAAAGAGAAGGGAAGATGGAGCTGCCATTTTGAATATGATTGGCACAACTGCCGGCTATGCATGCAGCTCCATTTTACAGGCTGCTCTTTGTTAGAAAGGAAAATGATTTGGGGTTGCTTTTCATTAACAGGAAAGCCTTACCGAGGACTTCTGTACCCTCACTATCTGCTTAAGTAATTTATCTTTAACTCCTGTATCTGAATGGCTATTATATTTGCAGCATTAGTACAGACTATAAAAGGTATTACATTTGCCCATAACTCAGGTTAAGCCTTGACTAACATATTTAAGTTGAGACTAGTATAAGAAGGGAATATACAAGTAGATTCATATAACTTGTGGCAGGGACTCTAAGAATTGAAAGAATGAAAATACATTGACATAATTAAGCAGAAACTGAAGTATCTGAATGTAGACAGTGTAAACCAAAACGTATCTGAGACAGGTCTCAATCAATTTAGAAGTTTATTTTGCCAAGGTTAAGGACATGCCTGTGACACAGGCTCAAGAGGGCCTGACAACATGTGCCCAAGGTGATCAGGCTATAGCTTGATTTTATATATTTTAGAGAAAAATAAGACATCAATACATATAAGATGTACACTGGTTTACTCCAGAAAGGTGGGACAACTTGAAATGGGAGGCTCATAGGTCAAAGGGGGATGCAACGCCTTTCTAATTGGCAGTTAGTTGAAAGTGTTTAAAGACCTGAAATCAATAGAAAGGAATGTCTGAGTTAAGGCATTGTGGAAACCAAAAATCTTATTATGCCAATGAAGCATCCAGGTTACAGGCTTCAGAAAGAATAGCTCGTAAATATTTCTTACTAAACTTAAAGAGTCTGTTCTGTCAGTCTTAGGTCTCTGTTTTAATGTTAATACTGGTCAGCTGTGCCTGAATTCCAAAGGGAGGAAGGTATAATGAGGCATGTCTGACCACCCTTTCCCTTGATGGCCTGAACTAGTGTTTCAGGGTAACTTTAGAATGTCCTTGACTGAGAAGAGGGGAACATTCAGTTGGTTACAGGACTTAAACATTTATCTTTGGTTGACAACAACAATAGCATTCACTGTTTGTAATTTTGTGAAATACATATTTGGTCCTTGCCCCTGGTTTTCCCGGAACACAACTACCAAAATCCTTGGAATCCCCAAAGTGCTGTCTTTTTGAATGCTAATGTTGACTTTTATCTTCAAGGTGGAGATGGTCACAGAAAGACCAAGGCATGATTAGAGAGTTGAGACTTTCAGTCCTACCCACCAACCTCCAGAGAGGGGAGAGGGGCTAAAGATTACGTTAATCACCAATGGCCAGTGGTTTCATCAATCACGTCTATGTAATGAAGCCTCCATAAAAACCCAAGAAGACAGGGTTCAGACAGCTTCTGGATAGCTGAACACATGGAGGTTCCTAGAAGGTGGCATACTCATGGGAGGGCACAGAAGCTCCACACTCCTTTCCTTGTACCATTCTCTACACATTCTTCATGTGTATCCTTAGTAATACCCTTTATAATATACTAGTAAATGTGTTTCTGTTAGTTCTGTGAGCCACTCTAGCAAATTAATTGAACCGAAGGCAGGGATCATGGAAATCCCAATTGAAGTCAGTAGGTGAGAAGTTCAGGAGGCCTAGATTTGTGACTAGTGTCTGTGAAGGTGGGGAATACAGTCTTGGGAGACTGAGCTCTTAACCTGTGAGATCTGAGACTAACTCCAGGTAGATAGTGTAGGAACAGAATTGGAGGACACCCAACTGGTGTCTGCTGCAGACTTGATTGCTTGTTTGCAGAAAGGGAGAAATCACATATTTTGGGGTCACAGAAGTCTTCTGTGTCAATTGTTGTGTTGGCATGAAGGCAAAGGAAAAACATGGTTTGAGAGTGTTTTTCAAACACTGATATCTTGAGAATAATTGTTATTTCTAGTTTGTATTCTGTTTTGTGTGAGATTTTATTTTAAGGCATTGACTTGACAAGAGAAGAGCTTTAATTTTGGTTCTTCATCTTTTGTTGTTCTTGAGGAAAGTATATGAAATATTTACTATAACCTTTGGATTTCACGCATGATTTGTGTAATAAGACTTGAACACTGAGAACTGTGAACCACCTCCTATATATTTCTATTTGAATTTTATTAGGTATTAATCTAGTAATACAGGAAAAATATCAACAAGGGAATCTAACAGGCTGAGACTTGCTCTTTCTGTATGAGAATAAATTACTGTGTCTCCTGACTCCTGCCTTCCCTCATCAGGCCAGGAATTATAATCCATGGACTTTCCCATAAGTTATGATAAGGATTTCAAAGTCCTTTATATGTGCAAAAATTAAACATCATGGCCCCAATATTTGATTGATAAGAGTCTTCCACATATATGTGGGTCACAATTACATAGCCAGCATAATTTTGCATGGTTGTGATAAAAATATTCTGTTGACTTATTGCCTCAAATCAGGCAAATCATTTGAAATTTGTCAAATTTCTGTTGACAAATTGCCTCAACAGATAATTTTTGTTTATCCTGAACAAAGAATTGCTTGTGAGACAGTCAAGTATAAAGGCTCCCCGGAGAACCTCTGACCGGCATGCACAACTGGGAGAACAGAGTGGAACCACAGAAGTTCTCCCCATTTGCAGTGGGGAAGAGCCCAGCTTCTTGAGTTCCTGTGTGGTAGGGTGGGAGCCGGTTAACAGGCTTCCCTCTCATTGTGCTGAAAGTTTTTCCCTTTTTCCTTTTTTGCCCAATAAATTTCATTTTTCTTCACTCTTCTATGGGTCCATGAGCCTCATCTTTCATGGTTGTGTGACAGGAACAGAGTTTTTTGCTGAATTGAGGAGAAAGTCTTGCAACAATTGCGATTAAATATATTCAGCATACCTTCACTTAGGACTTCCTTTGGGTAAAGCTCTGTCCTAAGTGCTATGTTGACTGAAAGATGAATACATCATGTACACTGGCCTCTAAGAACCCTAGCTTGGCACAGGTAGAAACCCTATTATTTCTGCTTAGCGTGTGATTGAAGAATTATGTCAGGTTCATTTTTACAAATTAAACATTTTATTTTAAAATAATTATAGGTTCATAGGCAATTGTAAAAAATAATCCAAGGAGATCTCATGTACTACCCTTTAACCAATTCCTCCTAAGGTAACATCTTGCAAAATTATGGTACAATATCACAACCAGAATATTGACATGGACATAGCCAATATAGAGAACATTTCCATGACGACAAGAATCCCTAACATTGTACTTTTATGGCCACACCTACTACAACCCCCTCCTGAGCCCCTGGCCACTGTTGATGTGTTCTCGAATTCTATAATGTTGTCATTTCAGGAACGTAATATATATATTAAATCACATACAATATATAACCTTCTGAGGCTTTTTTCCCCTAAGTATAATTCTCTGGATTAATCCAGGTTGTTTTATGCATAAATAAGTTTTTCCTTTTTATTACTGAGTAGTTTTCCATGTTACAGAAACTGTTTATGCATTCACCTATTGAGGAACTTTTTTTTTTTTCCAGATTTTGACTATTGAACATAAAGTTACAATAAATATTTGTATTCAGATTTTTATGTGAACATAAGTTCTCTGAAATAAATATCCAGAAGTGCAACTGCTGGGATATATGGTAGTTGCCTGTTTAGTACTGTAGGAGTGGAGAGGTTTGATACCTTGCCTTACCCATCAGAAGGTCATGGCCAACAACCCTATATCAAAAGACAGGTTAGCAAGAGAAAAGCATAACAAATTTATTTAATTAGTGTTTTATATGACATGGAAGCTTCCAGAAATGAAAACCCAAAGACCCAAGAAAAACTGTCTATTTTTAAGCTCAGGTTGGATGAAGAATAGACAGCCATGTAGAAATGTGATTGGACAAAAGGAGTAGGATCTAAGGGTAATGGGGGGTTGGGAGTGGTGCGGCAGGGACCCTGCAGGGTCTGTCTGTTCACATTCTTCTTTGCCTCTCGATGTAGCATTCCCTCCAGGACAGGACTCCTCTGAAGTGAGCATCTTCCAGGTAGAAGTGGAAGAGATAGAGTGCACTTTCTAAGTTTTGTAATTTGCTTTGGGGCACAGGAGTCCTAATTTCTTTCTTTCTTCCTTTCTTTTTCTTTCTTTCTTTCTTTCTTTCTTTCTTTCTTCTTTCTTTCTTTCTTTCTTTCTTTCTTTCTTTCTTTCTTTCTTTCTTTCTTTCTTTTTTTGGGGGGGTTGTCTTTGTTTTGTTTTGAGATGGAGTCTTACTCTGTCACGCAGTCTGGAGTGCAGTGGTGCAATCCCAGCTTGCTGCAACCTCCACCTCCCAGGTTCAAGTGATTCACCTGCCTCAGCCTCCCAAGTACCTGGGATTACAGGCACCTGCCACCACACCAGACTCCTTTTTGTATTTTTGTAGAGACAGGTTTCACCGTGTTAGCCAGGCTGGTCTTGAACTCCTGACCTCAGGTGATCTGCCTGCCTTGGCCTCCCAAAGTGCTGGGATTACAGACATGAGCCACCATGCCTGGCTGAGTCCTAATTTCAATGACCTGCCTTGGGGAAGAGGAATTCTGGTTTCTGTGACTTCCTTTGGGGGAGAAACAAGGGAATGAGAGAGGAGGGCAAAATGAGGTCAGAGAGACTTGTTTCTGAGGCCTTCCAATCCCTTTCAGTTCAAGGTACTCAGTACACCAAAGGACCATACTTTGAGGTATCGTGTTCCGAGACCCAACAGTACAGTGGTTTCCTGTTTGCAATTCAGAAACTGCACAACTATTTTCCAGATTGGCTATACACTGGAAAGATGTAAGTGAGCTGTTTCTCCCCATTCTCACCAGCATTTAGTGTTGTCACTATTTTTTTTTATTTTAGTCATTCTGATAGGTGTACAGTGCTATCCCATTTTGGGTTGAATTTGCATTTTCCTACTGGCTAATGATATTGAACATCTTTTTATTAGTTTATTTGCCATCTGTAAATTATCTTCAGTGAAATATTTGTTCATGTCTTTTCTCCATTTTCTTTCTTTTTTTTTAAACTATTGGGTTTTAAGAGACGTTCATACATTCTAGATAGTAGTCCTGTGGCTTGCAAACATTTTCTTCATGTCCACAGCACATTATTTCATCATTGTGTAAGGGTCGTTTTCAGAGTAAAAGTTACTAGTTTTGGTGAAGTCAAATTTATCAGATTTTCCTTTCATGGATCATGTTTTTTGTGTCAAGTCATAGAATTATTTGTCTAGCTCTAGATCTTCAAAATATTCTTCTTTTTTTTTTTTTTTTAAGTAAAAGTTTTAGAGTTTTTTTATTTTACATTTAAATCGATTATTCATTTCAAGTTGGCTTTTGCAAAAGTTGTGAGACTCAAGTCAAGCTTTGTTGGTTCATTTCTTGTGAATGTCCAATTACTCCACCATCATTTGTTGCAAAGGCAAACTTTCCTCCAACGAATTTCTTTTGAGTTGAGTTCATCCACTGGGTTTTAATTTTAATTACTGCATTTTTTCAGTTCTAAAATATTCATCTGGTTCTTCATATTTTCTGTTTCTTTGCAAAGACTTTTGTTTGTTTTTAAGCATGTTTGTAAATTGCTTCTTTTTAATTTGAAAAAGAATTGAGACAGAGTCTTTGCTCCGTCACCCAGGGTGGAGTGCAGTGGCACAATCTTGGCTTACTGCGATCTCCGCCTCCTGGCTTGAAGCAATTCTCATGCCTCAGCCTCATGAGTAGCTGGGACTACAGGCATGCACCACCACACCCAGTTAAATTTTGTATTTTTAGCAGAGATGGGGTTTTGCCAGGTTGGCCAGTCTGGTCTCGAACTCCTGGCCTCCAGCAATCCGCCCGCCTTGGCCTCCCAAAGTGCTGGGACTACAGATGTGAGCCACTGCTCTCAACCTGTAATTGCTTATTGAATTCTTTTTATGATGGATTCATTAAAATCTTTGCCAGGTAATTCTAACAACTCTTGTCATCTTGGTGTTGGTACAGCCTCTATTGATTGTCCTTTTCAATCAATTTGAGATCTTTCTGGTTCTTGGTATGACAAATGATTTTCAATTGAAAATGTGACATTTGGGGCATTATAAGACTGGATTTTATTCATACCTTCTGTTTTAGCTGGCTTCCTCTATCACTGCTCTGGTAAGAGAAGGGGGTAGGGTGCTGCTCATTACTGTGAGATTGGGTAGAAGTCCAGGTTCCCACTCCTTCATTCCATTGGTACTTGGTAGGGGAGTACTCCTTGATACTGTTGGGCAGGGGTGAAAGACCAGGCTTCCAGGCTCCCCATGTGGTCTCTATCAATGCTGAAGGGCGCTTCCTTACCACCCAGACGGGATGAAAGTTCCAGCTCCCTACTTGGCCTTCCATGACACCAGTTCAACATGGCTTTGCAGTGACTTGTTACAGCCTGGCAATGAGTGGAAGTCTATGTACCCCACTCGACCTTTGCTGGCATATTTTGGGATGGGGCCACAGATTTGTGTGTGTGTTATTGGGGCAGGGGAGATTGTTGCAGGAGTATGGCTATTTTTAAAAGGTTTTTCTCCTCCATGGCTGCTTCTTTCCTTGTCCTTTAGTTAGAGGCATCAGTCATTTGGGGGGGCTTTGAAAAAAATCTGTACCTGTTGGTGTTTCTGTGTTGCTGGCTTCACCACACTGAGATATATGAGGCAAAACCTGAAAAACACATCATCACCAGCTTGTTCTTCATGCCCCAAAGTCTCTAGACAGTCTGCCTCCTCTCCGCCTTTCAGAGTCTACTTCTGTTTATTTATTTATAATATCCAAGTTTTAAAATAGTAATTAATGGAATAAATATGGAAACGTATATCTATTCCACCTTCTTAGGAGCAGAAGCCAATTTTTTAAAATTATTTTTCTCTTTCCAGTACATTACCACAATGATGCCTTCTTTAAAATTTATTGATATAATGTCATGCTGAAATGTTCAGCCCATCTAAGAGGTGTTAACGTAACCTCAGTCTACTTTTACTTCACCTGGTGGAGCAGGGTAGGAATTGGTCGGGGCAGGGTCATAAATTTGCATTAGAATCTCTAGAGCTCTTAAAATCGATTTCAATTTTGAAGGAGAAAGGAAAAGAAAATAAATCACTTCCTCTCTGCAGTAGATTCATGCTGACATGCCGTGTGATATTGCAATAGTTCTGGGAAAGAAGGCCTCTGTCAGGCAGCCAGGGTCACAGTCAGCCGTGTAGAAGCTCTCCTCCAAAGTCCTTCTTGTTCCAGGTGTGTCCTTTATATGGTAGATTACACTGATGCAAGGCATTCTTACATTTTCTCCATCTTTGTATTAGGCACATCACTCTAGGGATCTGGGAATCTCTTGCTGAAATCATCGCCTTCCTGTCTCCTCTCCTGTACCTATCCTGAAGGGACCAGCTCCATCCCAACCCTCAGTGCCTACTTGAAGATCGGCTATTTCAAAAAGTTTTATTGGCTTTTTCTGTAAAAACCCATCCTGACTTTTTCTTCTCGAATTCCTTTTGTAATGTATTGTCCATCCTGTACTGTTAACTGCTGTCACATCCCCCCTTTTCCTTCTCGCTAAATGGCGGCATAGCAACAACAAAGAGTGTGGACTACCAGGGTTACACTTCCAGCTGGGCCACTTTCTGGCTGTGTGACTGTGGCCCGTTTATTCAACCCCTATGTGCCTCAGTTTTATCATCTGTGAAAATGAAGCTAATAATAGTACTTCTTCAAAAGGTCATTGTGATGATTGAATGAATTCATATATTGTTCATGCCCACCAGACAAAGACCATGAGGATCACATCAGAGTGGGTTTATGACTTGCTGCAGAAGAGGAGACGCAACCTTGGAGAGCATGGGGACACAGGGAGGCATCTCAGGAGTACATGACAAGAGGTTTGGTAATGGTAGGGCTACCATGAGCGGAGGAACACCAGAGTTCTTAATCTCACACCAAATTGCATAAAACGACAGGACACACATGGAGTGGTTTTAAGGAGCGGAGGGTTTAATAGGCAAAAAAGAAGAAAGCAGCTCCCCCAGTACAGAGACAGAAGGAGGGGGGCTCCAAAGCCGAGAGAGGAAACCCCACATGGGGCAAAAAAGTGGCTCTTATGTAAGGAGGCTGGAGGAAGTGATGCCTGATTTGCATAGGACTTAGGGCATTGGTTTGACCAGGCATGTCACTCACGCAGTTGTGAAAAAACTGGCCCTCCCAACCTAGTCTTTTAATATGCAAATGCAGGGAGCCATGATGTTCTACCCACCATGGGGATATGTGGGGGCGGCCATGGAAGAAGAGGGTAGGAATTGCCATGTTTGGGTGGACCTAGTTTCTAATGGCTGGCATTTGCCTATCAAAGCTTGCCCGCCCGACTCTAAGAGCTGGGTCTTTCCTGCTAGACAAGAAGTTTCTGGAGCTGCTTTAAAAGAAATAAAGACTTCCCAAGGACTCCTTTTCCTGTCTGCCTAAAATAGTTTCTTAATAACTCCTTTAACAGTAAGGGATTCAGTTTAGTTGTGTTGGGTGATTTGGGGAGGGCTTAAGGGAGTGGGTGATTGCCCAGGACTGGATGCTGTCAGAAAGCAGGAACAATTTTGAGTGGGTAGCTTGAATATTTTATCTAGAAGGTAGGCTGAACAAGACTCAACTGGAGACGAAAGAGGTTAAAAATCAGGAGTCACTCCTCTTAGTTGGGAGGAAAGAACGTTTGGTCATTTTCACTGTTTGCATTGTGTTCTTGTTTCTGTCTTTGTAAGGGCATAATTATGCAGGACTCTTGTCTCACAGCATCATGGCCATGTTAGTGCTCTGTGAAATTGTTTATATTATTAACAGGAGAACACCAGGGTCTAGCTGTGATTACCAGGCCAGCTACCAGCTATCAGAACTGGTTTCTTTTTATTTCTTAAAATGTAAGTTTTTAGCATAGGATTTGGCTTGCTGTGGCTAATGCTCTAGCTCTCCACGTAGTTTGGTGTATATATGCTGTATCTTCCCAGATGCATTATAGGTGCCTGGTAGACAGAGAAGCATCCATGTCCACCATTACACTTGGTCTCACATGCAGCTCATGGTAGAAGCAATCTTTCTTTCCAGAGGAGATAGCATGATTTATCCTACATCTTAGCTATCCTCAAGCCACTACTTTCTTCATTATCATTTCTATGACAGGTCCTTTATTAAATATCAAATTACAGAGTATTAAGGTAGGCATTGACTAAATATTATTAGACACACCTCATCTTTGCACATCATGGTAAATGAGTCAGATATAATATACTGTGATACAATTTTACCTATCTCTGTATTTCCTACACTATTTACACAGCATCTGATACAAAATTTATACAAGCCCAATAAAAATACGAAATAAAAATGAGATAAAATTATAATTTTAATTATATCCAATAGAATATAAATACCATATATCCAATGAATTTTAAATATTGGGGCAATTTGATATCTTTCAACATACAAAAAATATACATATGTGTGTGTATTTTTTAAAAAGCTGGTGACCATAGGCTCTAATTTAAAAAGAAATTTCTTCTGGATTCGTTTGTATTAATAGTACAATAATAATATAATGTACATTTTGATAATTACTAAATAGAAAATATAAATATTAGTGTCAAAAGACAAAATTATAACAAATTTAGTTATATATTGAATTGCTGTTTATTCATGATTTACAAACGGGGCAGCCTCCAGTCTATAAAATGGAATGAGAGCTCCCACTGGGCAAACACTGGGTTTTGTAAGGTGGGATTCCAGAACGGTGGGTCTTGTAGGGTTAGAACAACGAAACAGAAAAATAGGGAAAAAAAGTTGATGGGGGCTGGGTGCGGTGGCTTACGCCTGTATTCCCAGCTCTTTGGGAGGCTGAGGTGCACAGACTGCTTGAGCTCAGGAGTTCGAGACCAGCCTGGTCAACATGGTGAAACCCCGTCTCTACTAAAAATACAAAAATTAGCTGGGTGTGATGGTGGTGACTCTGGAGGCTGAGGTGGGAAGATTGCTTGAACCTGGGAGGCACAGGTTGCAGTGAGCCGAGATCATACCACTGCACTCCAACCTGAGTGACAGAGCCAGACTCTGCCTCAAAAAAAAAAAAAAAAAAAAAAAAAAAAAAAAAAAAAGCTGATTGGTTAACATTAGGACACTTTTTTTTGTACAGATTAGTCCAGAGAAGACTTCCTTATTATCGTGACTCAAGTAGACTGGAATCTCCTGTTTTCAGGAAAAAAACAGTCTGTTTGGAGGTCTGCCTGTTTCCTTAAAGTTTCAGTTTGATTATGTGGCATTTAGCATGAGTGACTCTATTTTGATTTGGTTTGGTGTGACGAGAGCTCAGTATAAAACAATGGTCTTCCATAATTTTTGTTTAACATTAGAAATCCCTTCTTAAATGAAATAAGTGGTGCAACTGGGATGGAGATGGAGGCCATTATTCTAAGTGAAGTAAACACAGGAGTAGAAAACCAGAAGCCTTATGTTCTCACTTGTAAGTGGGAGCTAAGCTGTGAGTACGAAAAGGCATACAGAAGAATATAATGGACTTTAGAGACTCCAAAAGGGGAGAATGGGAGGGAAACTAGGTATAAAATACTACACATTAGGTACAAGGTACACTACTAAGGTGACAGGCGCACTAAAATCTCAGAATTCTCCACTATATAATGAATCCATGTAATAAAAAAGAAAAAAAAAAAAAACACTTGTATCCCAAAAGCTATTGAAATAAAAATAAATAAATGAGATGAGTGGGGCTTTTTAAAGAGTAGTTTATATTTCCAGGGGAGAATATTATCTATTGTTAGTGTGAAACAGCATTCACCATCAGTTCTATTCCAATTTTTAATTCTTCTTATGTAAATACTAAGAAACACAGATATAAGCAGATGGGAATAGAAGGAGCTTTCTAAAATATAACAATATTAGTCTTTTTAAAAAATAGGTCCTTCTTCTGATTTGAATACCAGAAGTAACAAAGTGATCAACCTTTTAATTTATTCTTTTAATGATTAGCTGTCATGTTAATTCATTGCACTTATAATTTTCTTGTAAACCAAGTACTAGAAATCACCAGACTCATCAAAGCATTTAACTCTAGTCTTTGGAGTCATTCACTTTCTTACTCTTTGATACTACACCAGATAGGACTTACCTTGCCTTATCAATTGATTACTAATTAGAAATGTTATTCTTTTACTTAGAGACACTTATTGAACTTACTACATACAGAAAGTTTGGGAAAGTTGAAATTTTGTTCATCTCGAAACATCACTGTAAATATTTTCAAATAAAATATTTACAATGTATTTTTTAAATATTGTCTTTAAAACAGTGGAGCTTCAGATTGACCTAACTGGAACCATGGAAAATGTTCACTGTATAATCTAATTGCCAAATCCAATCCCCATTATCAAATGAATGAGCAAAAGGCAGAACAATTTTTGTCAGAAAAATATTCCTTTATTTTCAATTCAAATAAACATTATTGATATGCACTCCTTTGATAACCATCTTACTTCTGAATTCTAATTCTAAGATAGATAGGTAAATAAATAGATTCAGATGAAGACACTCACCTTTGTTGCTATAAAAGTGACACACTCTTGCCTTCAATATTCCTTATATTTTCTTTCCTTTACCCTCAAAGACTCATCCTCAATAGCAGTACATTCTTTGACAAAGACCAAAAGAGGGAAGACGTAAAGACACATGCAAATAAAAGTTGTTAAAATTCTGCTATTCCATTCAACAATATAACTGTACTCCAAGCATTGACAGTATTTTAAGCCTAAACCCCTCATTTCTAATACCACGATTTGCTCTTAACAGAAATATGCATAATATGTGGAAAGTCTAGAAGTCCAAACAGGATGATTCAACTTCAAACAAAGAAGGCTACTGAGGCTATTAATATCATTATTTTGTCCTACCTCTTGGACTTTATCCTGGAGGTTTTTATATCTCCTGGGAAATACACCTCAGTAAAATTCAGGGTGATGATAGGCATGCAGTTCCTTTGCAAGGTGGGAAGAGGGCTGCTTAAAAAGTGGGGACGGTAAAATAGGATTGGTATTATGCCTTCACCTCAGATGCTTTTGTAGATAGATCACTTTTAGAACACACCATATCCATGGAAGTTGAAAAACTGGAAAATGATTTCCAAGATTTCCTTGGAAAATCTTCATGTGCCCCACAGCTATGCCTACAAGTGGGTGAAACCTTTTGGCCCCCCCAATATCTTTTCTTTTCATTGTTATTAACAGAATACCAGTTTTCTTTGGGGCAGTGTACACAGCTAAAATATTCACCTTGCAAGACTAACTTGCATTATGACCGTTATTTGCTGATGAAATCTAGACTGAGTTGCTGGGGAGGGCGTGGAGGGCCTGTCTTTTGAAGCAATTGTTTTTCTGATAAAATGGAACCAATTCAGCTGGCACATCCCATCTTTCACTTTCCCTCCTTTGTCTCCCTGGAATGCAAACAATCTCTGGAGGTGTAACAGTCATCTTACGACCAGCAAAACAAAAACCACATGTTCATAATGGAAGAATAGATAAATCCAAGGAGACTGGGTCTTCGTTGATCACCTTAGGAACCTGCACTAGCCTCAAGCTGGTACATCCAGATTTTTAATGCATGAGAAAAATAAGCCCCATTGTTTAAGCCTTTGTTGTCAGAGTTTTTACTTATTGGCTCCAAATCCTAACTGAAACAAAGGATGCTTTTCTTTTTTTTTTTTTTTTTTGAGACGGAGTCTCGCTCTGTCACCCGGGCTGGAGTGCTGTGGCCGGATCTCAGCTCACTGCAAGCTCCGCCTCCCGGGTTCACGCCATTCTCCTGCCTCAGCCTCCCGGGTAGCTGGGACTACAGGCGCTGCTACCTCGCCCGGCTAGTTTTTTGTAGTTTTTAGTAGAGACGGGGTTTAGCCAGGATGGTCTCGATCTCCTGACCTCGTGATCCGCCCGTCTCGGCCTCCCAAAGTGCTGGGATTACAGGCTTGAGCCACCGCGCCCGGCCCAAAGGATGCTTTTCTTATCCATGCCTTGAGGAATACATGATTTATATTTCTGGCCTGAAAGATTTTGCTAAATGCTATAGGGAATGCTAATGAACTGCTATACAATTATATTTACATATTATTCTAGATGATAGTTTCTCTAATATAAATAAGACAAATTTATAAAATAAATGTTCTGAACATCAACTGAAATATTACAAGGTTTTTGTAGGCATCACATTCGTATCATTTTTGTTCTTGGAAATAGTAAGCAGTCAGTAAATATTTTCCCAGCAACTGAAACTAAGGAGTAAAAAGGCCAATTTGAACTTTTTTTTTTTTACTTAATAATAAGCACTATAATTAATGTTTGAGAGTAACTTGGGAAAAAAACTATAAATTCAATTCTACTGTTCATAAAGTAGTTATAAATCACAATATCTGGGAGACTGGAAATAAGATACAATATAATTTAACATTTGAGTAATGAGGAAAACATCACCTGAAATGAGAATGATGATTTAAAACTTGCAGCGTAATACATTTGTGAAAATTTATTAGTGAATTTCGTCTAGTGCTATCCAAGATGTTAGATTGCCTGAAAATTTGAAATGAATCACAATTATTATTCACTGAGGAAATAGCTAAATGTATTAGAGGAAATCTCAAAAATGGCATAAAAATAACATTCTCAGATATTCAATAATAATTTTCCCAAGTGTTTTATATGAATTATGTCATGTAATTCTTCCCATAACCCTAAATATGGATAATATTTTTTCCATTTGATAAATAAGGAAACTAAGACATGCGCAAATTAAGTAAATTGGCTAAGTTCACACAGGTAGTAAGTGACACAGCATGATTAAAACCAAAGCAGTCAGCTCCACTGATGGTCTGGAAGTTACTTCCTATGCTTAAAGATGGCAATTATCAACACCAGATGCAACATAAAAATAACAACTGACCAGGCGCCGTGACTCACGTCTGTAATCCCAGCACTTTGGGAAGCCAAGGCGGGTGGATCACAAGGTCAGGCGTTCGAGACCAGCCTGGTCAATATGGTGAAATCCCATCTCTAATAAAAATATGAAAATTAGCTGGGCATGGTGGCAGGTGACTGTAGTTCCAGCTACTCAGGAGGCTGAGGCAGGAGAATCGCTTGAACCTGGGAGGTGGAGGTTGCAGAGTTGAGATTGCACCACTGCACTCCAGGCTGGGTGACAGAGCGAGACTCCATCTCAAAAAAAAAACAATAAAATAAAATAATGACCTGAGTTCTTTGGAGAGTAAATAAAATCAGGCAGCTTCTGAAGAGAAGCCAATAGCTGAAAGAAGGAAATGGCATGGGGTCAGTTTCTCATTTTGAAATGGCTCTTAGACTAATGTCAGGCTACAGCTGGTGCTACACAGGGCAACTAACACCCAGAAAAAACCCCACAGTCTTTGTGGCTTAAGAAACCAGGGAACACAGTTTAGGACACTCATATCCACTATAAAGTGAGGAGAAAACTCTGGAGAGCAAAGGGCAGAGAGGGAGACACCAAGTATATGAAATTTTTCTAAGCCTCTGGTTGACTCCTGAATACACATGACAGCAAGAGGCTTCCAGTTCCTTAGTTAAGGACTAAAGAGTTGAACTAAGAGTTGAGCTGCTACCTAATTTGCAACTTGAGTCCAACACAGTTAGCTGTCTACTCAAACAAAAACAATGACAACAACAACATTCTTTAAAGGAATGTAACAGAATACAGGCCTTCACAACACAGCATTCATTACATCTAGGATACAATTCAAAAGTACTCGAGGCTGGGTGCAGTGGCTCACGCCTATAACCTCAACACTTTGGGAGGTCAACAAAGGAGGATCACTTAAGGTCAGAAGTTAAAGACCAGCCTGGCCAACATAGGGAGAGCCTATCTCTACAAAAACTAAGGAAAAATTTAGTCAAGTATGGTGGTACACACTTGGAGTCACAGCTACTTGGGAGGCTGAGGTGGGAGGATCACTTAAGCCCAGGAATTTGAGCCTGTAGTAAGCCATGATTGTGACACTGTACTCCAGCCTTGGCAACAGAGTGAGATTCCATCTCTTAATTTAAAAAAGAAGAAGAAAAAAAAAAAGCACTCCATATAAAAGTTTCAATGAACTGGAAGCTGAGAATGCCATCTCATTAAAAGTTCTTAATATCTTAATATGACTAAGAGAATCAGAAAAAAAAAAAACGTTATTGGTTTGATGGGATGTTGGCCTTTGACTATCAGTCATTAAAGTCAGCATTGGAGATGAAGCCACACTGGGAAGTATGGTTGAAACTTGAAGTGGGCTGGACTCAGTGGCTCATGCCTACAATCCCAGCACTTTGATTTGCCTAGGTGGGAGGATTGCTTGAGCCATGAGTTCAAGACCAGCCTGGGCAACATAGCAATTCCCTTTCACTACAAAATTTAAAAATTAGCCGGCCATGATGGTGCACATCTGTGGTCTCAACTACTTGGGAGGCTGAGGTGGGAGGATTGCTTGAGCCCAGGAGTTGAAGGATCATAACTGTAGTGAGCTATGATTAACTCACTGCACTCCACCCTGGGTGACAGAGTGAGATTCTGTCACTAAAAACAAAAAATAAAGAAACTTGAAGTGATCCTTGTATTTCATGTCACATTAGTAGAAAACCGTTCTACACACACAGGCAGAATCATCAAATGCTCAGATATCTTGGGAATAAAGTTTTGTGTTAATTCCATTGGCAGAAAATGCTGACTAATTAGATACAAGTTAAGTTGAAGCCCACTAAGGTTAGAACTATCCATGGGAAGCTCTTTTATGAATATAAGTGGAAAACTCACAGGCCTCTGCTTTGGAGCAGATAAGGGGAGAATGTCCTAGTGTTATATGTTTACATCATATGATATTTTATTTCACATTGAACTAAAAATCACTTTGGTTGCTGATATATGACCACGAGTATAAAGGCATTGAGCTTACCATCTAACATGGCTAACTTTCCTTCTATATTCACCATCTAGACCACCAAATTTCAGTGACACCTCCATGAGAGTAATAAAAAGGCAAAGGAGAGCCTTGATTTCCCACTTGATTCCTCATCTCATGCATATTCTTGCATTGCATTAGGAGTAAATCAAAGGAAAAGTAAATGTGAACCTAGTCCAAGTTGTTGTTCTGTCAATCCTTGATTCTGGATGAGAGGTACTGGCAACATGGACCAGAGAGTAGAGGAGGGAAATTGTAAACACCTGCTATGACCTCATGGCCCATTCAAGAAATGACTGCTTGGCCAGGCGCGGTTTCTCACACCTGTAATCCCAGCACTTTGGGAGGCCGAGGTGAGCGGATCACAAGGTCAGGAGATCGAGACCAACCTGGCTAACACGGTGAAACCCCATCTCTACTAAAAATACAAAAAATTAGTCGGGCGTGGTGGCAGGCACCTGTAGTCCCAGCTACTCAGGAGGCTGAGGCAGGAGAATGGCATGAACCCGGGAGGCAGAGCTTGCAGTGAGTGGAGAAGGTGCCACAGCACTCCAACCTGGGCAACAGAGCGAGACTCTGTCTCAAAAAAAAAAAGAAAAAGAAAAAGAAATGACTGCTTTCTGGCCTCCCCTACTATTCCTTTGCTTGCTCATGCAGTCTCTGAGGCATGAACGATTACTACCTCCATTGTATTTTATTTTTAAAATTAATTATTTGTTTTTTTGAGACAGGGTCTCCCTCTGTTGCCCAGGCTGGAGTGCAGTGGCATGATATCTGCTCACTGAAACCTCCACTTCCCAGGGTCAAGCAATTCTCTTGCCTCAGCCTCCCAGGTAGTTGGGGTTACAGGCGCTCACCACCATGCCCAGCTAATTTTTGTAATTTTAGTTGAGATGGGGTTTTGCCATGTTGGTCAGGCTGGTCTTAACCTCCTGACCTCAAGTGATCCATCAGCCTTAACCTCCCAAAGTGCTGGGATTACAGACGTGAGCCACCACACCCAGCCACTACCTCCATTATATTAAGCAGAAATTATCATGATTTTTTTCTTTCATCTTCATCTCTTTCTCTCGTTTACTGTTAAATGTACTCTTTATTCCAGAGTTATAGTGATTTTAGACAGAATCATAATGGAACTAGCAGAGTTCATATCCAATTGAGATCCTGGCCTAGGGGCACAGGAGTCTAGTGACACTGATGCACCTGGAGGCAACAGCTGACTGTGACTTTGAGTTGTCTCAGATTGAGGAAATGATGTGAAACTTGTGATTTTATGTGCAATAACTAGATTGTGTTAGGCAAAGACACCTTTGGATATATGAGAAGAAAGGTTTATGTGGAGTGGGTGGCCCACAGGTATGATTTCAGAGAGGCATTTTGAAATAATTCTCCCTATTGGAAACTTCTCCTGGCATTCATGAGTGGCCCTGCATGAGCCATGGCTTCTGTATCAGTCAGAGTTCTCCAGAGAGACAGCATATGTATATATATGAAAGAGAGTGGATTAGGGAGAATTGGCTCACACGATTACAAGGGCAAAGTCCCATGATAGGCCACCTGCAAGCTGGAGAATGAGAGAAGTTGATAGTTTGGCTCCTAGGTAAGGCAGTGGGTAGCTCAGCCCCAGTTTGAAAGCCTCAAAACCAGGGAAGCCAGCAGTGCAGGCCCCAGTCTGAGGCCAAAAGCCTGAGAGCCCCCAGGAGGCTCCAAGAGGTTGTTAGTGCAAGTCTCAGGTCCAAAGGCTGAAGAATGGAGAGTCTGATGTCCAAGGGCAGGAGGGGAAAAGGTGTCTTGCTCCAGAAGGGAGAGACAGAAAGAGAGGAAGCTAAGCAAACTACTTGTCCTCCTTCTGTTTGCTTTGTTTTAACCAAGCTCCCATTCAATTGAACAACGTGGGCAGGTCTTCTTCTCCCTTTCCACTGACTCGCATGCCAGTCTCCTCTGGAAACGCCCTCACAGACACATCCAGAAACAATGCTTCACCAGCCATTCCAGGCATCCCTCAATCCAGTCAAGTTGACACTTAATATTAACCATCACAGCTTCCTATGTCACTTTGGGTCTCTGGTCCTAGTGAAACAGGTTCTATCAGATTCTCTCTCCTAGAAAATTGGAAATTCATGAAAAAGCACATAAAGATTGGGGTCTCTGGGGTTGAATCATGCAAATAGCAATGCTACAGACGAAAAGTCCACAAACTGGTTGACTTCCCAGGAAGAACCTGCTTTTACCCTTCCCAACAGGGTTGAGTTGTTCACTTCTTTCCTGAATTCAGTGAATATGCCACTATTCTGTCACAGAATATATGTATACATTTTGTCCCTTAGACTACTAGTAGTCAGCTTCTGTTACTTGTAATCAAATGAGCCACACTTTGGTTATTTAGAGCCCAGAACTAATGAGGAATAGCCCTTAATGATATGAATTTGAGAGTGGTCAAAAGGTCATAACCATTGACATCCATCACCATGGTACTGCTGGAAGTCTTTTATTTCCATCATTAGAATAACTTTGGGGATTAAAAGTATTGTCTCTAAAATGTCTTTTTTAAAGAATTAATATTAATAATAATGTTGCGAGTAGAACCCACTAATGTATACGTGATACAACTCAAACTCATTTATCAGGGCGAGTGTTCTGAGACAGGAAAGTTTTGCCCCTGAAGGGCAGGAAAAATGTGGCACAAGAAGTAGAGGGGCCAGCACACTGAGAGGGCAATCAAGGGAGGGGGGCTTTGGAAGTCTTAACTTTCTCAGCTTTACCTAGGAAGCAGCATAATGACTCTGCTATAAAGCCATTATGTGATGTCCAGAAGATGAGGTCAGAGAGAGTGTCAGGGTCAGATCACTTAAGACCTTGCAGGCCTGGGCAGAGAGTTTGGATTTTTTTTTTAAGTGTAATGGTAAGTCATTGAGAGTTGAGTTTAGAAGAGTAACATCATCAGATTTAAGTATTCAACAGATCACTCCCTCTGACACATGCACAATCGGGGGTAAGGGCAGATTCAGAAAAATCAGGTAGGGGCTACCACAATAATCCAGGTAAAGAATAATGGCATCTTAGATGAAGGTGGTAGAAATGGAGGTGACAAGAAGTGCTCAAGTGCAAGATGTACTCCGGAGGTAGATCTTTAAGGATTTGCTAATGGATTGACAGTGTGGTATAAGAGAAAGAGAAATCAAAGATGATTTCTAAGTATTTGGCATGAGCAAATGGGTGGATGATGGTTTGTTTCACCAAGATGGGGACTGTATCAGTCAGGATTCAGTTAGGAGGAAGAAACCATACCTGTTACTTTAACAGAGATTATTTAATATAAAATTTAGTATTAAAAAATAACTCAGGCAAAGTGAACACCATGGTATCACTGAGGTAGCAACTGCAGGAAGCAACCACCACTCCCAGGGATGGGAAAACAAACAGAAGGGGTTG
The DNA here is from genome assembly GCF_007565055.1 of Rhinopithecus roxellana. Lineage (NCBI taxonomy): Eukaryota > Metazoa > Chordata > Mammalia > Primates > Cercopithecidae > Rhinopithecus > Rhinopithecus roxellana. The sequence goes on along the minus strand of NC_044556.1, from coordinate 97,833,581 downwards.
GAATTATGAATACTCAGAAGCGTGGAAGCAGGTCCAATGTAGCTGAAAGTAAGATGAGAAGGGGGCACTGCTTAGCTGGTGCTATTGTCTCTCAGCTTAGAAGAAAAGCCTTGCAGAGCCAGGACCAAGACCTCTGAGAAGGGGGTGCCAGGTGACTGGTGATGTTGGTTTCTCCAAGAAGGCATAATAAAAGCTGGGAAAAGCTGTGATCACTACTGGTATCAGGATGAACCACTGCTGCCAGGTGGAAAAGCATTGCCAGGGTCAGATTGACAGGAACAGGAAATTAAAACAAGAAGAGGAAGTAAACCAGGAAGAAACCCAAAAGGAAGGAGGAGCAAGTTCCTTCTGTCTTCTCCAGAGTTAAAGTTTTTTCTCTAGCGCCCCCTCCTGGCAAAGCCTAACAGGGACCCGCTGGCTAAACAAATGTGAGGAGATAGGTAGAGTTCAAACTGAGAGATAGCTTAACAGGTGATAGAATTTGGATTCGTGGGCATGTTTTGGTGGGAAGAATCAAGACTTCTATTTGAGGGAACTATTGTGATGCCGAATGGAGATGTTGGGGAGAGAACAGGTTATACAACCAAGAGATGAAGGAGAGGTTGCAGGTGGGGTAGAAATTTGAGATTCAATAATTACCATGCTTGATTTGTTTCCATAAACAAAGGAAACCAAAATAAGAATTAAAAACTAAATTATCAACACTGAGTACTTTCCTTACTGAGCTGTGTAAAAGCATGCTCTGATTGTGTTTTTACATAGGCTATGTACAGATAATTTTTCTTTTTGCTCAAAATTTTGATAATGAAAGATTTAGAAAGAAATGGGACGATCCAGATAAAATGTTTCAATGTGGCAAGATAAATTTAGGGTTTGGTATAATGAGGGGAAGAATCTCTAAATGTCCTCTGTTCCATGTGTTTTCTTTCAGTAAGCACTATATAGAAATAATCCCGGAAATATAATAGTTCTCTTTATTCCTCTTGATTTAAAAAGAGAATGTTTGTTTTCATGGCATTTTAATAAAATGTGACATTATACAAAATATTGAGACATTCACAAATTTCTTTAACAGGACAAAAATAATATGATACATAGTAATTAGATATTTCCTACTTACATCATCCTCATTTGAAATAACCTTGAAACACTTTACAAAAGCTCTGAGTAATTAATAGTAACAAGAACCCTAGACATTGTTAGATATTATAATTCTTCCCATTATAATTATGGAAAAAGCAAGATATTACACATCTTCCACCGTCCTAAGAAGTACTCATTTTAGGATTTAGACACATTGAGCATGTTTGTTTATAGGGCTGGTGTTGGGATGGCTACCATGGGTTTACAGGGTGGAAGATGAAAGAATCTCCTGAGAAAGAATACATCCAGGAAAAGAGTTGGTACACAGCAATGTCTAATATTAGAGCTTTGGTCACAGTATGGGACAGGAGACTCAGTAGAGTCAGCCACCAAACTGTTCTTTTGACCTACCTCCATGGATTCATCTTTGAGTTTTAGAGAGAGATGAGCAGCAAATAAAAACTTACAATTTTTCTCACCAAAAGCTCTGTAAGACATTTATTTTTTTTAACTGAGCATTTATTGCTTTTTTTCTGCCTGGCATCCCTTACTTTCATCTTCTGATAGCAGTACCTGTCCTTCTTTGTGGAATTTTTCTTACCCTCTCTTTTGTGAGGGTTTAATGGTGCTTTCCATTTCAATATCTTATCTTTGGGCCACCATGATTGATGCAAGCAAAAGCACCTGACCCAAACTGTATCAAACAGTATCTTTGATGAGATTTTACATATTGTTACAGGTTCTTCAGGGTGTGGCTTTTCTGGCCGCAAACCTCTGAGGCTGGTGGCACCTTTGCCTGAGTTTTGCTCGGGCCCACTGAGCTCATTCGACCCACTTGGCCTGGCAGGCCACACTCAGCTCAGGCCACCAGCCTGGACCCCACGACTCCAAGTGGGAGTCAGGCATGGAACAGCGAGGGGTGTGTGAGCGAGTGTGGGATCCAGCCACTGCACACAGTCAGACATGCCAGCTGCTGCCACAGGGCGGGCAGCTCCAGGTGCTGGGATGGGTGCCCACTCTCTGTGAGACTGCAGCTGGACCAGGCACACCACAAGCAGCTTCCCTGGCTAGTACCAGGGAATGCAGTGGTGCCTGGAAACTTGGAGACAACAGGAACCACAGGGCCCCAAAGAGGGAGTTACAGACCTGGCTTTGGGAGCTCCCAGGGCTGGGATCCCTGAAGGGCTGCATCATTTCTCTCCTTCTCTTCACCTGCAACATAGCAAGCAAGGGGCATGTTTCAGCCCTGTTTGTGTTACAGCTCTTTTAGCCTCACCATTTGGCAAGTCCCAAGTTCTTGTCCCTTGACCAGAAAGAATAAGGTATGCAAACAAGTGGAGACTGGGCAAAATGAAGAGGAGCTATATTGAGCAACAGAACAGCTCAGAGGAGACTGGCAGTGGGCAGCTTCTCCCCCTAGCCAGGGTGTCCCAACAAGTGTTCAACTCTCAGGAGAAAGGGTAGCTCCTCTCTGCAGCTGGTCTGCCAGTCATCTCTCTGTTGTCTCTCCATCCTCTGCTTGAGTCTGGCTGAGTCTGGGGGATTTTATGGGCCTCAGAGGGGATGAAGTGCATGCTGATTTGTCCATGGGCAGCCATGGGTGGGCACAGGGAAGAGCACCATAAGATCCCCCTCTGGTCCATCAGACCGGTGGCCTAGCTCCCAGGCTTCAGGTCCTCCCTGCTTGAATGTGGGGCCTCTCTGGAGACCAGCCCATTCTGTCCAGGAGCCTGTCTGCCTCCTGCTGCGGTTCATGGCACCCAGGCTGTTCATGCCAAGGGGTGCCTGAAGACCAGTGTAGGGCTGTCCCCAGGGCCCCCTTGGCCTCCCTCCCATGCTTGTCAGTGCCTGAAGTCCATAGGGGCTGAGGTGGCAGGGGACTGGCATGGCAGCACTGCCCCAAGTGTGTGAACCCAGCTGGGCTGCAATAGTGCACAGGCTCAGCTCCCAACTTTGCTTGGAGATCACGGCAGGCACCAAGAACTGGGCCAGGCAGTGAGAGCAGCCACTTCTGAGCCTGTTGAAGGCAAGGGGGCCTTCCCAAGCCCCCAAGAGCACAGAGATCCCCGGGTCTGGAGCCATGGCAGGGTGGCTGCAGCAGCACCCAGGGAGTTCCCACCTCACCAACTGGAAAGGGACAGGGCTCCCACTTGTCCCCTGCTCTGCCAGCTCCCTGGAGCGTGCAGACCTGGCTACACCTTTATGCAGCCTGGGGTGGGGGCTCGAGGTCATCCCTGGGCCTGAGCTGGCATCTGGGGGAGGGGTGATGTTGCTGTGAGTTCTTCCTGTGTCCTCCGGCTTAGGGGAGGCCTGGGGTTCCCCCTCACCCAGCTCACAACTCTGCCTGGGGAGTGCCTCTGGGAGCCCATCGTGGGCACCAGTCCGGCCTTTGGGAGCTTCAGGCTCGGCAGACCCTGAGGACGTGGCCCTGGGTTGCCCTGCCAGAGCTTTCTCCCAAGGCGCAGGAACGGTTTGTGGGTGTGGTAGCTGGCGGCTCCCTGGTTCGCGAAGTGGGAGCCCCTCCCACTTCCAACCCCTGGCCCCTGAAACGTCGCTCCAGCTCCACCCCCTGCCGGCCCCCACGCTCCGTGTGCAAGCGTGGCACCACTCCAGGCCCAGCTCTGCCTCAAGGCCCCTCTCTGCCCGCCCCTTCCGTACCCGACTGCTCTGCTCCCCCACCAGCAGGAGACTCAGCCCGGCCCCATCACGGTGGCCCGCAGGGCATGGGGCTCCAGGGACTGTCCGCCTCCTCCCCATGCTCTCCCTGCAGCGGCAGCGGGTGACAGCAGTGACACGGGGCCAGAGTCTGGAGCGGTGGAGGCTCCGGACCTGGAAGTGGTCCTGCCTGGTTGCGTGAGGGTGAGGGTGGCACAGTCTGCTGCCCCGGGACTCGAGGCACAGGGGACCCGGGACACAGGGATCCCACCCACAATATGGCGGCACCCACATTGCTTTGAAAGAGAAAAAGCAGTATCCCTCCTCTGAGGTTGCTAAGCTACGATGATGATGTAAGCCTGGGTCAATAGCAGGCCATTTCTCAACAAACTCCTCACATTCCCCATGAAGGAAATACCTTCGTAGCAAGTGGGAATGAAAGCAATAGAAAGAGAGAGATGTGGGGCTTTGAAATGGGTGGAAATAAATATTGACACCAAGGAGGGAGGGAGGGAGGAAAGAAGAAAATGAAAACGCAAGAGTGAGTCTAACCTTGTTGAGCCTCTGAAGATTCTAAATCCATAGTGTGGATTTTCTGATTGTACGTGATTCAAGAACTTCCCAGTTTCTGAAGTCCAGAGAGTTAACAGAGATCAGCATAAAAGTGGAGGAAAGGCCAGGTGTGCACTGGCTCACATCTGTAATCCCAGCACTTGGGGAGGCCGAGGCAGGCGGATCATTTGAGGTCAGGAGTTGGAGACCAGCTTGACCAATATGGTGAAACCCCGCCTTCATTTAAAATTAGCCGGGCGTGGTGACTCATGCCTGTAATCCCAGCTACCCGGGAGGCTGAGGCAGGACAGTTGCTTGAACCCGGGAGGCAGAGGTTGCAGTGAGCCTAGGTGGCACCACTGCACTACAGCCTGGGCAACAGAGCAAGACTCCATCTCAAAAAAAAAAAAAAAAGGGGGGGGGGAGGGAGGAAGAAGATTTTTCCTGTTATACCAGAAAATAGCTGGCCTCACGGAGCCTTTATAGGATACGGCCACTAGCACCTCGAGTGCCTCAGCACATTGAAAGCAGCATCCCTGCAGGGACATATCCACAGCACACGACTGTCATAGGTCAGAGCCTGAAAACAGGCATCTGGAAAAACAGCTTCAGTAGTAGTAAGACACAGCAAATGTAGTTAAAATTGCTATGGTCTGAATGTTTGTGTCACCCCCAAGTTCATATATTGAAGCCTAATCCCCAATACAATAGTTTTAGGAGATGGGGACTTTTAAATCATGTGGATAGAGTGTTCATTAATAGGATGAATGCCCTCATAAAAGAGGCCTGAGAGAGCTTGTTTGCCACTTCCTCCACATGAGGACACAGAGAGAAAGCATCATCTATGAACCAGGAAATGAATCCTCACTAGACACCAAATCTGCTATAACTTTGATCTTGGACTTCCTAGCCTCCACAACTGTGAGAAACGAACGGCATTGCTTGTAATTACTCAATCTTACCCAATCTAAAGCATGTTGAAATAGCAGCTGAGCATTCTAAGACAGAAGTGGTAAAAAGAAGCTTTGAAAGAAGTTGCGGTGGGGGTGAGAGTGTCTCTGACATATATAATAGCACCCTTGATGTTGACCAGACATGGCCATTCTCACAAAGTATATAATCTTTGATGTACCCAGCTGTAGACATATTAAAACAGGGGCAGGCAGAGTATAGAAAAGGAGAGGAAAAAAATTAACAGATGTCATATGGAAGCTTAAGTGAGATACCCTCTGAGGCCTCCTACAAATAGATCCAAATAGGAGCAGGTCTTTGAAAGGAAGGCAGTCTTTTTGGTGGTTACAACTGTAATTGGGACTCTGTTTTGACTCTCAGACTGAAAAGATCTGAAAAAAATGAATTACACAAATCTTCACATTCCCAACTGGCAAAAAACAAAAAAGTAAACAAGCCCATGATAAAAGGAAGAGTAAGGTGCTTTTCTTGAGTCATGTTGAGAAGCAAAAATCACTGAGCAATAAGATTGACACAGGAATGTCAATAGTACTAAAAACAGGTACTGACTAAGGTTGCATCCTTGGGAGGATCATCTAAAACAGAGCTGAGGCCAAGGTCAGGATCAGCGCCAATACCTAGAGGAAGCAGGGCAATCAGATTGTGACGACTGATCCAAGGATAGAGCTCACAGGAGCTGGCAGAAGAAGCAAAGACAAATTTACTGCAGCAGGCCCTCTTTCAATTCCTTGAATGGAACATTCAAGAATATAATGGCAAGTGTAAGGGCAAGAATATCTCAATCCAGAATCTGAGACACATGTTTATTTCCAAGGCCTCTTACAGAGGACGAAGGTATTTGACTTGAGAACTAAAAGACACCTTTATAATCTCACCTTTCCAGTCTACTACTTAAGCTATAAAGTAAGAATATTGCTATATTTGACTTAGAGGATAAAATGAGATAGGATGAAAGCACCATGAAGAGCTAAACGCATCAGAAATATGGAAATCATTGTAATGAACAAAGAGTGGCAATGCCCTGTAGCCTGTGCAGCTCCAGACTTGGCTGGACACCATCTCCCTCACCTTTTCATCTCTTTCCTCTCCCCTCTTGGCCTATGCTAACTCCATTTAACATAGAAAGGGATCTCATTCCTTTCTCAAATCACACACGCAATACATGTTGGCACACACACACCCCCTGGTATGTCATAGATGATACTTGTCTTAACAAATCTGCACTAGTCTAGAAGTAGCTGCTGGTGGCTGATGTCTGTTCTGATTGACAGTGTCTTGCAGTACCCGTCATGAAAGATTTTTAAGGTCATCCCTGTTTGCATGCATAGTGGTTTCTTTTCGCACTATTTTATATATTTTTAAAATTTTACTTGGAAAAGAGATGGACTATTTAATTTGCCCCTATTCCCAATATACTCCCTGCCCTCCCACAATGCCTTTTTGATTGGAGTTGAGGAGCATTTTACTGCTCAACTTGCATGAGGATATTCTAAAGAGAACAAATCTCTAAATAAATAATGGGGCTGCAAATAGACATGGTATGATTTTACATTTTACTAATTGTAGACAGGAGTCCGGGCACGGTGGCTCACACCTGTAATCCCAGCACTGTAGGAGGCCGAGGTGGGCAGATCATCTGAAGTCACGAGTTTGAGACCAGCCTGGCCAACATGGTGAAACCCCATCTCTACTGAAAATGCAAAAATTAGCCAGGCGTGGTGGCGTACACCTGTAATCCCAACTACTTAGGAGGCTGAGGCAGGAGAACTGCTTGAACCCGAGAGGTGGAGGTTGCAGTGAGCCAAGATAGCACCAGTGCACTCCAGCCTGGGTGACAGAATGAGACTCTGTCTCAAAAAAGAAAAAAAAAAAAATGTAAGCAGGCATTTAGGCAGTCGACAGCAGTGCATTTAGAGAGTCTGGTCACTAGTGGGCAATATTTTCGCCCCCTCCTCCCGCGCCCCGGCTGCCTTTTACGTGGAAGTGAAAGTTCCTGAGAAATTTATTGTTTAACATTTATAGGAAATTGCTCTTCTCGTGTTACTATAACAACTTTAGTGAGAGGTAAAAATGAGAATTTTGTATCTCTGCCAACAGTTAATGTTGATAAAGGTTTTAATTTGAGGAGTTTTGCTAATTAAATCATTAGCTGATGTGAGAAAACCCTTAATGAGTCAAATATTTTGGATCAGGGAATTCCACAGCATTTTACAATGCTTTTAATAAGAGCAGAAGTGGGAAACGTGTTTCCGTTTACAACCACCATCACATTCAATACAATAAAATAGATGCAGGTCACAAAAGCAAGTGCCCCCATGTTGTTGTGAAAAAGACACTGGTGCCAAAGAGCCCATTAGTTGCAGCACTTACTCTTTAAATAACCACCAGTCATCATTTTCCTTCTGAAACCTCCTTTTTCTGAAATATAAATGAGTAACTGATGAGCCAGTGAAGGAGAGAGATTTCCATTATTCCAGAAATTCAGGTGTAAATGAACGAGGCTTCCGCTGGTGAAACGTACTCACAGGGAAAACATTAACATGTTAACAAAAGTGTAGGTAACTTTGTTTTATTTTGGAGAGAAATGGAGTTAACAGTGAGGCATGTTGGATTTGAAACACTGGTGATAATAGAAAGAAAAATATAATACATTAATGCAGAATTTCTGCCTGCAAGAAGACTGAAAAAAAAGAGAAAAAGCTCTTTCCCTTCTCCCAACATCTGCCTCCAGGCTAAGAACAAATTATCTGTAACCATCAGAAAAGGGGCAGCCTTCTCTCTAGTGTCAGTCAAGATGTAAGGATGAAAGAGCACATTCAAGGGGCATCACTGAGGAGAGTTTTAATGAAGGGGCTGCTTCAAAACTATGTGAAGGTCGATGAAAACCAACAAGGGGTTTATTGTACCTTGTAGGGCTATTGCCACCCCTAGACCCAAGGGACAAGCAGAGGGAGGCCACAGAGGAGCTCAGAGGACACCTGAGGTTGGAGAAAGGGTCAGCTGATGGGAGTATGACCTTTGATGAAGGTGTGTACTCGCTCAGGGTATCCTGGCAGAGAGGGATCCAGAAAATGCACGTGACCTTGCCTTTCTACCACTCTGTGACCTCTTGTCAGTGCTTCCAATGGTCCAACTCTAAAAGAAACCAGAGAGCAAGGAAGCTATTGATTCAGCGCAAATGAATCAGCCTCCCAGGAACAAAGCAAAGAAATGCACAGAGCACATGCAGGGAGGTAAGCTAAAAACCTCCAGCACAAGTCTGCGGGGTGCTTGATGCTTTCTAAGGTTGCAGTAATGTATGCAAGAGATGCACGTTCTCCCTCTCACTCTCTCTCTTGTTCTCTCTCTACACACACACACACACACACACACACACACTGACTTTTACCCTCTTCCCTAATTCTGCTATCCGTGCTCCTATTTATTCTGAAACTAATACTGCCTCCCAAACAGCTAAGGAAAAGAAAGGCAGAGGGAGAGTTCTTTAATTACAATGAAATTAAGTTGAAAATCACTTTGTATGTGTGTGTGTGTGTGTATATTCATATGGAAAATCAATCAGTAATCAATACACACATACATTTAAACTAAATGAAAATAAAAATACAAATATCAAAATTTCTGGAATGTGAGTAACCCAGTGCTTACAGGGAAATTTGTAGCATAAAATACATATATTAAGGAAGAAGAAAACTCAAATATCTAAGCTTCCTCCTTAAGGATTGAGGCGAAAAGAGCAAATCAAGCTTTAGAAAAGTGGAAAGAAATAGAATAACAAAGATAAGAGAAATAATCAGTGAACTACAAAGCACATGATAGATAAAACTAATACAAACAACAGCTGGTTCTTTGTTCTAATTAAACAAAATTAATAAAATTCTATTTAGACTGATAAAAAAGAAGGAAGACATGTTTTCCAATATCAGAAATTTAAAGTGATGAGAGAACATCACCATAGATAGTATGGCTATTACAGATAATGGGATAGTACAAATAACTTTGTACTACTCAATTCAATAGCTTAGATGAAATGGAGCAATGCATCAACAGACACAAATTTCTAAAACTGACTCAACCAGCAAAAGAAAATTCGAATAGCCTTATGTTTATTTTTAAAAATTGTATTCATAATCTAAAACTTTTCAAAAAAAGAAAATTCCAGATCTCTACAGCATCACTGATGAATGCTCTCTAACATTAAAAAAAGAGAGAGGGGGCCAGGCGCGATGGCTCACACCTGTAATCCCAGCACTTTGGGAGGTCGAGGAGGGCAGATCATGAGGTTAAGAGTTCGAGACCAGCCTGGCCAACATGGTGAACCCTGTCTGTACTGAGAAAACAAAAATTAGCCATGCATAGTTGGTGCATGTCTGTAATCCCAGCTACTAGGGAGACTGAGGCAGGAGAATCATTTGAACCCAGGAGGCAGAGCTTGCAGTGAGCCAAGATTGCACCACTGCACTCCAGCCTGGGTGACAGAGCAAGACTGTCTTGAAAAAGAGAGAGAGAATTCATCCTACACAAACTCAAAAAATAGAGGAGGCAATGCTTTCTCGATTTATTTAATGTTACCAAGGCTACCATGGTTATAAAATCAGAGAAAGACATTATTTAAAAAAAAAAAAAAAAAAAAAAGAAGGCAACCATAACTCACTCTTGCTCTTGAACATAGACACAAAATTCCCTAGCAAAATATCAACCAATTGAAACCAGCAATTTATAAAAACAACAGCATTGACATTAGAGGCTCTGGAACGCTCGGTGAAGCCAAGGTAATGGGAGAAGGCACGAGAGGAAGCATTATCCCCATGGCACCTATGCAGGTCTGGGGCTCAGCTGCTGAGGCCTAGCGAGGATGACAGTATTGAGTCTCCACTCTGGTTTCTTGCCTCCCACTTCCCCACTCTGCCTATAGATTTCTGTGGCAGCAACCGTGTTGATGCACTCAGAGGAGGATTCTACCTCTGTAAAAACATTTACTTTGACGACATGGCCATGTATTTCTCCCAAGAGGAGGGAGGGTTCCTTGGTGATGCTCAGAGACTCCTATACCATGATGTGATGCTAGAGAAATTTGCACCATGGCCTCACTAGGACTTGCACCTTCTAAGTCTCATGTAGTTGCTCAAGTTGAATATGAGGAAGAGTTCATGCTCCAGCCTCAGAGAAAGGGTATGGGACAGAACCCACTCCTGTGCTCTCAAACACTGGCCTACACTGAATGTCTCTGGAGGTATGCACATATGCCTTTAACAGTCCTTAGACACCAGCTTCTCGGTTGCAGTCAGATTTTCCTGAGTCTAAGCACCTCCTCTGCACTGTGTTCAGCACCCCCAGCACTGGTAAAACCCATTTGCGGAGGACTATGTTGGAGATCAGCCTCTCCCCCTGTGCTGTAGCTCACCCATGTGTCCGCTCTCTGGTTGTTGGTATGAAATAGAGGCAGAAGAGGCACCTTCAGCAGAGGAATTCTGTGGAAGGAGAGTCACAATGAGCCCCAAGGCCAGCTCATCCACCCAGAAGGCCCGCTGTGTGAAATCTGGGATGTGGTCTTGAAAGATATTTGGCCTTGTGCCAGGGAAGGCATCCCAGAAATGGTACACCTATGGGGCATGAGGAAGATGGTTATGAGTCACTGCAAGCCTTCACCAGCATCAGGAGTGGTACAGTGGGGAGAAACCCTCGAGAAATTTTAAAAACATCTGCTCTTCTAAAGATACCATTGAGATAAAAAGCAAGCTACATATTGGGAAAATTATTCTTAATGCAGATATCTGATCCTAAACTTAGATCCAGAATATATAAAGAGCTCATAAAACTCAATAGCAAAAAAAAAAAACAATTTATTTAACAAAGGACAAAATGCTAGAAGACACTTCCCAGAAAGGTATGTAGAAATAAACAACAGGCGGCCGGGCGCGGTGGCTCAAGCCTGTAATCCCAGCACTTTGGGAGGCCGAGATGGGCGGATCACGAGGTCAGGAGATCGAGACCATCCTGGCTAACACGGTGAAACCCCGTCTCTACTAAAAAATACAGAAAACTAGCCGGGCGAGGTGGCGGGCGCCTGTAGTCCCAGCTACTCGGGAGGCTGAGGCAGGAGAATGGCGTGAACCCGGGAGGCGGAGCTTGCAGTGAGCTGAGATCCGGCCACTGCACTCCAGCCTGGGCGACAGAGCGAGACTCCGTCTCAAAAAAAAAAAAAAAAAAAAAAAAAAAAAAAAAAGAAATAAACAACAGGCACATGAGAATGTGCTGAACATCGCTCGTCATGAGGGGAATACCTTTTTTCTCATCATGGGATCTTTCACTCAAGAAACATTCATAAGGCATCTATTATGTTCCAAACACTCTAGGCACTGAGAAGTGATAAAAAAGATAAATGACTCCTCTCATAACATACACAAAAATTAACTTAAAATAAATAATAGGTTTAAATGAAAAGGCTACAACTATAAAACTTAGAAAAAAGTATAAGAGTAAATCTTCATGCCCTTGGGTTAACCAAGCCTTCTTATATATAACACCAAAAGCACAAGTGACCAAATATAATGTAGATAAATTTAACTTCATCAAAGTTAAAAATTGTTGTGCTTCAAAGAACATCATCAAGAAAGAGAAAACAACCTACAGGATGGAAGAACATTTTCACAATCTGTCCATCTGACAAAGGTCTAGTATGCAGAGTTGACAAAGAACCTAAACAAATTTACAAGAAAAAAACAAGCAACCCCATTAAAAAGTAGGCAAAACACATGAACAGACACTTCTCAAAAGAAGACATTCATGAAGCCAAAAAACATATGAACAAAAAAGCTCAACAACACTGATCATTAGAGAACTGCAAATTGAAACCCCAATGAGATACCATCTTACACCAGTCAGAATAGCAATTATTAAGAAGTCAAGAAGCAACAGATGCTGGTGAGGTTGCAGAGAAAAAGGAACATTTGTACACTGTTGGTGGGAGTGTAAATTAATTCAACCGTTGTGGAAGATCTAGAAGCAGAAATAACATTTGACCCAGCAATCCCATTACTGGGTATATGCCCAAAGGAATATAAATTACTCTATTATAAAGATACATGCATGCAGATGCTCATTACAGCATTAGTCACAACAGCAAAGACACAGAATCAACCCAAATGCCCATCAATGATAGAAAAGAAAATGTGGTAAATATACACCATGGAATACTATGCAGCTATAAAAAGGAATGAGATCATGTCCTTTGCAGAGACATGGATGGAGCTGGAAGTCATGATCCTCAGCAAACTAATGCAGGAAGAGAAAACTAAACACCACACGTTCTCACTTATAAGTGGGGGCTGAACAATAAGAACACATGGACACCTGACGGGGAACAACACACACTGGGACCTGTCAAGGGGCAGGGGGAGGGTGAGCATCAGGAAGAATAGCTAATGAATGCTGGGCTTAATACAGATAGGTTGATCTGTGCAGCAAACCACCATGGCACATGTTTACCTGTGTAACAAACCTGCACATCCTGCACATGTACCCAAGAACTTAAAATAAAAGTTGAAGAAAAAAAAAAAAAAGAAAAGAAACTTCACAAAATGGGAGAATATATTTCCAAATTATAAGTCTGGCAAAGGACTTACATCTTGATATATAAAGAATTCTTATAACATATAAATTGGACTGTTACAAGGCAAATATTCTAATTTTAAAATGTCCAAAGGATCTGACAGATATTTCTGCAAAGAAAACATACAAATGGCCAATAAGCACATGATGAAATGCTCAATCTCATTAACCATCAGAGAAATGCAAGTTAAAACTACAATAGGATACTCCTCCACACACTTGAGGATGGCTATAATGAAAAAGACAGATAATAATAAGTGTTGGTAAGGAGGCAGGGAAATTGAAACATGGTGCAGCCACTTTCTAAAGCAATTGCAGTTCCTTAAAGGGTTAAATATGCAGTTGCTATATAACCCAGCAGTTTCACTCTTAGGTGTATATCCAAGAGAAATGAAAGCATATATCAACACAAAAATTGTACATGAAAGTTCATAGCACATTATTTATAACAGCCAAAAAGTAGATATAATCCAAGTGTCATTGACTGATCACTGAATAAATAAAGTAGGATACAGTCATGCAATGGAGTGAAGTATGATCAGCTCTCCCTTTCTGTGGGTTCCACATCGCAGATTCAACCAACTGCAGATTGAAAATATTTTTAAAAAACAATAAAAAAAATAGCAAACAACAATAAAACTAATACAAATTTTAAAAATATGATGTAACTATTTACATAGCATTTACATTGCATTAGCCATTATAAGTAATCTAGAGATGACTTAAAGTATATAGGAGAATAGGAGGATGTGCATAGGTTATATGCAAATATTATACCATTTTATATAACAGACTTGAGCATCTGATTTTGGTACTCACAAGGTGTCCTAGAACTAATCCCCCATGGATACCTATGGACCAGGGATGACTGTACTGATATCATGTTAGGATGTTGAAACATTGTACTAAATAAAAGAAGCCAGACACAGAAGACCCCATATTGTGTATTCCATTTATGTGAGATATCCAGAATAGGTCAATCCAAAGAGACCATAAGTAAATAAGCAGTTGGCTAGAAATTAGGGGGAGGGGTTGGAAGAATGAGGAGAGAGGGCTGATGTGTGAGTTTTCTTTTCGAATGACGAAAGTGTTCTAAAATTGATTGTGGTGATGATTGCACAACTCTGAATATACCAAAGACCATCGAAGTGTCCACTTTAAATGGATGAATTGTATGATATGTGAATTATATCTCAACAAAGCTGTTACATTTTTTAAAAGATACATAAGGTCTCTCTTCATACTATGGACTTCATAGCTAAAATGTCTGAATGTAGTGGGATTGTAATGGAGAAAACAAAAAGCAAACAAATAAGTATTCCATGAAATTTTGGATAGTGATAAATACCATTGAGGCAACAGAGCAGGGTGATGCCATAGCATGGACTGCAGAAAGGTGTCATTTAAAGTGGATAAAGTGGATGGTCAGGAAGTACCTTTTAAGGCAGGAGTGGTGTGATAAAAGGGCCAAGCCATACAAATATGTAGATTGAATGAGTGCAGATTCACAAAGCCCACTTCATTACAGCTCTTCAGAAAAATATGAAGTCCCTATTGACACAATGTACACCACTGAAACTCAATGTGGGTAAGAGAAATAAAGATCTGGGACTTTGATTACTAATTCCCTGAGCCTCTTACATATTCAGTTAGTGGATAAGAGATGGTATAACTAATTCTAAACAGTAGATAATCTCAGACTTTGGAAAGAAGCAGAAATGCACCTCCTCCCAACATCCACACAAAAAGCACCTGCCATTCTCACACAGAAGTCACTTTCCTTTTGGTTCTGTCTCTGTGGCAGGCTGCCAAAGCCCCCATTGAATGATGATGGTGGTGGGAAATGTTATAAATATTTCACGAAATAAAATTCATGTCATGGCTGCCACCGTGGTGTAAGGTCCAGAGAGCCTATGTGTCAAGCTTAGTCACAGGCAGCTCTGCCAGTGCTGGGAATATGGTATTTACAGAGATTAGTGATGTGGATGCCAAAATGATGAAATTTATTTATATATTTGGTCAAAATGTAATTAGAAAGAATTGATCTATTTCAGCAAAGCCCGGTTTCAAGTGGATCTGCCCCCGCTTGGAATCTCAGCATCACGTGCTGCTGACACAGCCCTTGACCTAGAGCGGCACTGAGCACAGATGGCTCCAGAATGCAGAAGCCATGGAAAGTCAGGGAAATCACTCTGGGAAGTCCAGCCTGTATGCAGAAAGCTAGGTTCTCATAGAGGAGTTTTATCTTTAATTTGTACTTCATGTCCTAGTTCTGACTTCATGGCCCAGGACACAATGTTGTTAGAGACAGAGTAATACGTTATGCTTTCTTTGAAGCTCAATTTGTCTATGAATTGGCTAAAATAATTTATTCACTGACATGCTATCAAAATTTTTTTTAAAAAATAGTTTACAAACAGAATTTAAAAGATAGGAGATTGTGTTAAAACAGAGAACCACAGGATTTTATGCCAAGCTTCATAGATTCCTTTGAAAAAAGGCATTTCATGTGCTATGCTTCATTACTTTCAAATTACCCCTTGTCACAGGCATAGAAAACAATTCACCTGTGTGCCCTACTACATTCATGAAGATAAAGAGGTACTGTTCAAAGAAATGTTTAGAATGAAAATGTGTGGGCCGGGCACAGTGGCTCATGCCTGTACTCCCAGCACTTTGGGAGGCCGAGGCGGGTGGATCGCCTGAGGTCAAGAGTTCAAGACCAGCTTGGCCAACATAGTGAAACCCCGTCTCTACTAAAAATACCAAAAAAAAAAATTAGCCGGGTGTGGTGGTACACACTGGTAATCCCAGCTACTTGGGAGGCTGAGGCAGGACGACTGCTTGAACCTGGGAGGTGGAGGTTGCAGTGAGCCTTGCACTCCAGCCTGGGCTACATGAGCAAAACTCCATCTCACAAAAAAGAAAAAAAAAAGAAAGAAAGAATAAAAATGTGTGTATGCTACTTTTATTGAACTGAGTGCTGCTTTCAGCAAGATCTAATATAAGAGTCTACATTTTCAAAATATGTGTATTGAGGATGATTATTATTGCAGGATGGGAGTGGGACCTGGAGGAGAAATGAAGGCATGTTGCATGCCTAAATATTTGAAAATGATTAGTGAAACCCTTAAACCATTAAGTGAAATGTGTTCTACCTTGACATAGTGTCCTGGAAAGCTAGATTTAAATGTAAAATTCTTGGACCGATGGAGTCTTGCACCAGGATGTGAAGGCACAAGGCCCCTGGCCCACCTCCCTTCTATGCTGTCCAGAATCAGAGGGCCCTTGCACCCTTGTGTGGTAGCACAGCTCATTTGTCCAAGTTCTGGTTCCATCAAAAGCTGCCTCTCAGCTACTCTTCAAACACTTGGATGCAAGGGCCTAGAAAGAGTCCTGTGTAGGTTGAAGAAGTGCACCTGGACTGGTGGCAGGGAATTCCAGCATTCTGATTCTTGGAGAGTGGCCTCGAGGGGGACAGCAGCCACTGGGGTTGTGTCCTTGGCTCTGCCGACTCCTGGAACCATGGAGAGGAGTTCTCGCTGGAGGACAGCAGGAGTGGGTCCCTTTTAAGCATAAATACAGAGGTGGGAGCCTCTCATACCCAGGTCTAAAGGCAGGACTGTTCACTTGCAAAGGATCAACTTTTTAAGGAAATTTTCCCAATGGTTTCTTAAAAATATGAAAGTTTTGGCTGGGAGCCATGTTTCATGCCTGTAATCCCAACACTTTCGGAGATAGAGGCAAGGAGAATCGCTTTAACCCAGGAATTCTAAATCAGCCTGGGCAACACAGGGAGATAGGTCTCCAAAAAAAAAAATATATATATATATATATATATATATATATAATTAGCCAGATGCGGTGGCACGTGCCTGTATTGTCATCTACTAAGGGAGGCTGAGGCAGGAGGATCCCTTGAGCCCAGGAGGTTGAGTCTACAGTGAACTGTGATCATGCCAATGCACTCCAGCCTGGGCAACACAGTGAGATCCTGCCTTAAAAACAAAAACCAAAAAAAACAGGAAGAGTTTTGTATTGAATTTAAAAGACTTCAATTTTTTAAAAAAGAGAAAAGACAGATAATATGTTTCATCAGTATGCTCAGTGCATAAAGGAATTTTCACATAGTGTAGACTTTTATATTTCTAAGCTAATGCTTGAAGACTCCATTTGGACACTTTAGTCTAAAGCACTGTTACATTGATCAGGCAGAAATCAGGTTTGAGTATGAATTATAAAGATAACTGATCTTGTTTTCTTTGCTTTGGAAGACCTGGCCAATTAGCGTTGAAATTAGAATTCTGAAGAAATGTTGCTGCCTGAAAAGCCATCTGTTGGTATTTGTTAAATTTATTCCCATATAACTAAAAGAGAAGTTATTTCTAATTGCTATGCAGAAACAGCCACTGCCTAAAAGCTGACTAAGTCTCTTAAGAATGTATAGTTCTTACCTCGCTGGGCTGTAAGCCTGGAGAATATGGCAAATGTTGTATGGAAAACAATTTTTCATTCAAGACGTGCACTCAAAGCATTAACTATCTCCTTTAGTCGATGAGCTCCAACGAGATTGCAAAACGTTACTCTTCATTAAGGTGTCTCACTAGAACTGGGCTGTCCTGGATGACCCATAATCCTCTTAGCCTTGTCCAAAGGCAATTACTCAGTATCCTTAACCCTTGCTTTGCTTTCAGTTGGCTGTGACTTGTGTGTGTACTTGTGTCTCTTGCAATTCAGATCAGTGATGTCACAGAAAAGGACAATCTACAAAAGAAATAGTACTGTTTACAGTCGTCAAAACAACTCAACTTACAGCAACTTTATTTGGCTAGAAAATTTGTATTGCACTTCTCCTTCCATTCTATTTTTCCTTGAAAGCCCTTCTATCTTCTTCAACTGAGACTTCCCTAGGATAAAGAGAATACAGTTCTCCTACGTGGCAGATATTCTGGCTGGCAATCCAATTTCCACACACTTTCTAAGAGAAAAGAGAACCATATTTCACTGGGAGTGTCCCATGTGCTGAAATAAAAATACTATTTGCTCAGATCTCCTTCCAGCTAGGGGTTGCCATGTCACACAGTTTGGGTCCATAAGGTATGGGCAGATTTACTGGGAGAGCGTGCTCTTTCCTGAGTAATATTTGATTTGGAGAAAGCACGTTGGCCTTTAACTTTCACCTTTATTTCTGCGAGGAATCTGAATGTAAAGCATTTATCTTGCACTTAGGAGGACAAATGCCACATATTAGGAAGAGCAGAGTAGAAGCTGGAAAGAACCTATGCCTTTGTTGACAACTTTGAGGAGCTGCTGTAGTAGCCTAAACTTCCTACACCCAGACTTTGAACCAAAACGATCTAACGCTGATAGACTTTCTGTTAATCACAGCCAAGTGCATTCCTAAGTCATACGTCCTTCCTGAATCAAAAGCCTACTTGGCTCCAAATAAACACAGAGTCCTGCCAAAGGAGCAAAACAGAAGAGAAAATTCTGCTATAGACCTGGTGTGTTATTCAAGAGTTGAAATGGTGTACAGGGAGGTTTTGTTTTGTTTTGTTTTGTTTTGTTTTTTGAGATGGAGTCTTGCTCTGTCGCCCAAGCTGGAGTGCAGTGGTGCGATCTTGGCTCACTGCAACCTCTGCCTCTCACGTTCAAGCGATTCTCCTGCCTCAGCCTCCCGCATAGCTGGGACTACAGTCACTTGCCACCATGCCCAGCTAATTTAGGGGAGGTTTTTATGGTCAATGTACTTTACTGTTTTCTAAGTCTTTGAAAATGGGTAATTAAAGAACAAAACAAATGACAACTCTTAGTTAAACAGAATGCAACCAAAATGGGGTATCCTTCTCATGTTAAAAAGCAGAATTTATACTGAAGAAAAATATAACCTCACAATGATACATTTGAAGGAACGGTTACATCTCTATATGAATCATCGAAAGTATCTGGACTTTTGGAAATGAACTGCGTTATACTTTTCTTCCTTTTTTTCTTTTTAATTTTGCCATACCTCACCTGGATGCTTTATAATTTTCTATAGCTCAGAAATTGTTAGCAAGCAACTTGGCTTATCAGGTTGAATCTGCTCACCACAATACAAATAACATTCAGGGTTTGGAGAGAGTTTGTACCTTTAATAAAGAAAATGAATATATCTTTTTAAATTGGTCTTAATTGTTACTGGCAGACAATGGGGGAAAAGGCAGCTAACACAAGAAGGCTAAAATTCCTTCCACACAAAAGAAGTCTACGGGAGGAGATACAGGGAGGGTATGAATATTCAGAGCTTTGGGGACCCAGGTTCCTTCTCCCTTTCCGTTTCATTCTTCTTAGCTTATCTTCTGTTCTCAGTATCCTTCAGAAACGTGGGAGCGAGCGTTGCAGTCATGTCAGTATTCCACATAGGAGGTAAGAGAAATGAAGAAGCACACACAAAAAAAGAGCCCAACTAGTTTTCTGCAGCTCTTTTAAGAGCACTCATTTCAAAAAAATTTCACCCAACAGTTTCTATGTATGTGTTATCGGCCATTCCTGTGTTCCAGACCACACTAATGATAAAGGAAGATGGAATACATAGCCCTTTGACTGGATGCATTGTTGCCCTGAATAAGTTAGGGTTTTCGAAGGAAGAGGGGAAATAGTTATATTGGGTAGACCAGCCACAGTCTCTTCACTTCTTGGATTTTTAGTACCTTTGGGCATCGTTCTCTGCGGCTTCTCATTTCCCCCTGTGTGGTCCTTCTTCAGCATAACCCTCTTCCATATTCCTCCATGTCTGTATCCAAGGCAGGCACTGGAGAGTCCTCTCTTCTCGAGGCTTCAAGATTTGCAGCACATTTTGTGCCAGGTGAGGAGAGGTAGGGGCAGGGCAATTCATTGCTGTGATTATCAACAGACTATTAATGCATTAATAGATAAGAGAAACCCAAAGCAAAGTGTTTTTTCTTTTTTTATACATACTCCTGACACCAAATATAGGCTATAGGAAAAATTGAACTATGTTTTTCTACTCTATACTCTCACATAGTCGCTTAATACAACACTTTTGACACAGATGTATGGGGGGTTTCCCTACACACCAGAAAAAAAAAAATCCTGCAGATTCTGTAGTGGATTCTGCGGTAGACACAAGCTGAGTGTCCTCTAATTCAATTCAATTCTGACACTATCTACCTGGAGATGGCATCAGATACCATAGGTCAGAGGCTCAGTCCCACAAGAATGCTCCCTACTTAGACTCAGTCACAGGTAGTAAGTTGTCAACTGCTCTTCTGACTGGCTATGAATCAGGGTCCCAACAACTCCCTTCTGGAATTTGATGAATTTGCTAGCGTATTATAATATGTTGCATATTATATAATCATATACATAATACGTAATATATATAATACATATATATGCGTATCTAATACATATATAAGTGTACTATAATACACTTATCAGCATATTATAAAGAATGTTATAAAGGATACAGATGACAAGATGCACAAGGTAAGGTATGGAGAAAGGGACACAGAACTTCCGTGCCCTTCCTGGGTACACCACCTTCCAAAACTCTCCCTGTGTTCTGCTACCTAGAAGCTCCTGAACCTAGTCTTTTGGGGTTTTTATAGAGACTTCATTACACAGATAAGACAGAGTAGATATGAGACTCGCCTCCCACTCACTACACCCCACCAAGAACGTCTAATGTAAACTGGCGGGGAGGGGAGCCGTGGTCAGCAAGGACCATCCAAATCTTGCACCATTAATCTTGCTCAACGTGCTGTGCCCGCTGATCGAGGAACCTTAAGGAGACTAAGATAAGCAATGGCCCACTGTAAATCTTACTCAAGGTGCCTTACTCACTGACTGTGGGACCTTGAGGGAACCTAAACAAGCAGCTCCCACTTTAAAACTTATTCAAGGGCGTTAACCCTATCTCCAGCATGCGTACAAGACCAGAAGAATGACAAATCCTTTACCTTAGCTTCATTATAACACTAAAAAGTCACATCCAGGGGTGGAGATTTAAATTGTGAATGAGATATGCAATGCATGAAGAAGCATATCATCAAACTGTGCAGGTGCCAGAAGTTTCCAACCTCTACATGCTTAAACATCACTCCCAGCCCACTTTAGCTTCTTTAAAATTACTCTCCTTACTCCCTTCAGGGAGCCAGTCAGATAATTATCTCGCTTGTGCTGCCTCCCTTGTGTTCAAACATAAGACCAAATAAAAGCCTTGTCTGGGAAACTTGCTAGATCTCATGTCAATTTCTGTAACACAAGAGCCAAGAACCTGTCGTCAGTTACATAGGCATGAATGATTAATGACCAATGATAATCACTGGTGATCAGTGATCAACTCAATCTTCAGCCCCTCTTCCTGCTGTGGAGGTTAGAGGTGAGAATGAAAGTCTCAACCTTCTAATCCTGAAGTTGTCTAGGGGCACCTAATCATTTCATTAGCATTCAAAAGACATTCTTATTACTCCTGAGATTCCAAGGGTTTTAGGAGCTGTACGTCAAGAAACTGGGATGAAGAACAAATATATACAGTCATGCATCTCATATAAGAAGGTGGTCCCATAAGATTATAATACCATATTTTGACTGTACCTTTTCTATGCCTAGATACACAAATACTTACTATTGTGTTGCAGTTGCCTACAGTATTCAGTACAGTAACATGCTGTGCAGGTTTGTAGCCTGGGAGCCATAGACTGTCTACCATAGAGCCTGGTGTGTAGTAGGCTATGCGATCCAGGTTTGAGTAAGTACACTCTGTGATGTTCACACAATGATAAAATCACTTAATGCTGCATTTCTCAGAGTGTATCCCTGTCATTAAGCAACACTTGACTGTGTTTCACAGTGTCACAAGAGAGACTTGGGTTTCTTTGGAAATACTGTTTCCTCAAAAACTGAATCGGCTTCCAGTAATTTTGCTTTCAGTCGAGTTTTTTGCCTAAGTCGTCACAGTGAAAAGCTTTGCCTAGAAACATTTTAAATAATAGAGCTGATTATTTTAATACACACCAAACTATTCTGATTTACTATTTATTTTTCTTTCCATTTTGTTAAGGTATGTCTTTTGAGAATCTATGCTGCTTCCCACCCCAAAAAAATAACAATCATGCCTCAGACTTCAAGGAGAATTTAAATTCTGCTTGCCAAAAAAGGTTTAAGCAACCATCACCAAAGCAGGTAGTGAAGGCTGGCAGGGAGATTCCAGAAGAAAAAAAATAATAATCCAAAAGTGCTCAGAAAAACAATGCAATGGAGCAAAAGCATAGACAACAGAAATTTAAGCCAGTTTTCTTCAGAACACGGAGAACTGCAAAACCTTCTAAAAAGGTTGCCTGTGATTGACAGAATAATAGGCACCCCAAAGAGATCCATGTCTTAATCCCTAGAACCTGTGAATATGTATGTTGCATGGAAAAGAGGAGTTCAGGTTGCAGGTGGAACTACATTTGCTAATCAATGGGCCTTGTACTGGAGAGATGATTTTGTACTATGCTGCTGGGCTCGATGTAATTTCAAAGTCCTTAAATGGTGAAGAGAGAGGCAGAAGTGTCAGAAACAGAGATAGCAACATGAAAATCACCTTATGGGCCATTGTTTGCTTTGAAGATGAGAGAAAGAACGTGAGCCAAGAAATGCAGACAGACGCTAGAAGCTGGAAGAGTCAAGAGAACAGATTCTCCCCAAGAGCCCCCAGAAAGAAACCTAGAACTGCCTATACCAGCCAAGCATGATGACTCTCTCTTGTAATCCCAGCATTTTGGAAGGCTGAAGCAGGAGGATCACCTGAGCCCAGGAGTCTGCGACCAGTCTGGGCAACATAGTGAGACCCTGTCTCTGCAAAAAATGAAAAAAATCAGCTAGGCATGGTGGTGCACACCTGTAATCCCAGCTACTTGGAAGGCTGAGGCAGGAGGATCACCTGACCTGGGGAGGTCAAGGCTGCAGTGAGCTGTGATAGCACCACTGCACTCCAGCCTGGGCAGCAGAGCCAGACTCTGTCTCAAAATAAAAAAGAAAAAGAGAAAGAAATAGACAGAGAGATCTGCCTACACCTTGATTTTTAGCCCAGTGAGACACATCCTGAACTTCTGACTTCCAGAACCATAGATAATAAATTTCTGTTGCTTTAAGCCACGTTTTGTGACTATTTGTTACAGTGGCAAATGGAAACTAATACATTGATCTGTAAAGATCAGTTGGGATAACTTTTGACTATTTGCAGATTTAAGGCAAGAAGCAGACTTCCCAGCAGAGAAAGAGTAGAATAAAGTAATGTAGCATGCATCAACAGAAATAAATGTAAGGCTGGGCATGGTGTCTCATGCCTATAATCTCAGCACTTTGGGAGGTTGAGGTGGGAGAATCACTTGGCTGAGGAGTTCAAGACCAGCCCAGGCAACATAGTGAGACCCCATCTCTACAAAACATAAAAATAAAAAACAAAAATTAGCCAGGTGTGGTGGTGCCTGCCTATAGTCCCAGCTATTCAGGAGGATGAGGTGGAAGGATCACTTGAGCCCAGGAGGAAGAGGTTGCAGTGAGTTGAAATTGCACCACTGCCCTCCAGCTTGGGTGACAGAGTGAGACTCTATCTAAAAACCAAACAAACAAACAAATATATATATATATATATATATATATATGTGTGTGTGTGTGTGTGTGTGTGTGTGTGTGTGTGTGTAAGACCAGAGCAGAGGGCGCTCTATAATCCTCATATGTATAGTAGGGTTGCTATCAGATTCTTAGGGGAGTTTGGTGACTTGCATCCTTTAAGGTTTTTAATATGTATGCATAATGTTGATAGTTTTTACATTTTAAATTATATAATTAATGAACCAATACTGATATATTATTAGGAACTAGTATTCATATTTCTTTGGCTTCCACCTAATGTCATTTTATGTTGTTGTTCAACAGTCCCATGGAGATACCACCTTCTATTTAGTTGGCATGACTTTTTAGGATCTTCTTTGTGACAGTTTCTAAGAATTTGCATGTTTTCAATGACCTAACAGTGTGAAGAAGTACTGGCCAGGTATACTGTAGAATGCCCTGTGTTAGAATGTATCTGATGTTTTTGTTATGATTAGTATGGACTCACAGGTGCTTATTTCATACTTTGGGTTATAATCAAATACTGCTTTAAGCAGGAGATAAACTTTAATTGAAAAGAGTTAGTGAAGCAAGTTCCTTGGAGTGAAAAAGTGCTTTGTTTATTTTTGGCTCCATGTTGTAAATCACTTCCTCTTTTTCTAGTGGAGAAGCCAAAGATACTGCATATTAACCACCCAGAAAACCAAACAAAAAAACAAGGCTTCTAAGTAATTGGGTTGAAACACATTTCCAATAACAGTAAAATTCAACTCTGATTATAGGAGGCAGATTTTCTGTGTTGTTTTTCATCTCCTTCAATGCAAAACACAAATCAGATTGCTGTTACTGTTGAATTGCTTTATTATTCATCCAAAATGTGAACATGGTTAGACAATTGTGAGATGTAATAAAATATGGCAGGGACAGAAGGCAATGATTATTCTTACTATTAACTATTTTCCAATGTAGCTAAACTTTAATAAACATAATGGGGTGTTAAAAAAATAATTTCTCACTTAATATCTTGTCATTTTTCCCTGACACTATAAAAACCTCAGTATGATTTTTCATATTCAATGCAGCAACTTGACAGTTGCCTCCCTATAGTAAACATTAAAAGTAAGTTTAAATATTTTTCTAATATATTTAGAACCAAAGCATAATGAATAATTTTGTTTATACAAATTAAGTGTATGGCAAATTACAGACGAGTTAATGAGGAACTAGAAAGAAGATGGTGGCAAATAAGGAGAAAAGATACATATGAGAGAAATTCAGAGAAGCAGACAGACAAATGTGATTCTTATTTTCTAAATGGGGAGAATGACTAGATTTCAGGTACTAAAGACTTTTGAGATTGACATTCATCTCTGGGAAAAATTTAGAATAAATTATTAAATAAACAGATTGTGATCCATTAAAAAAAAAATGGGTTGTTCCTGGAGTCCAATATGGATTTACTAAGAACAAGATATTTAAAATAATGATGTTTGTCATTAGGCTTAGGAGAGATTAGAGGTATACCAAGGTTACTATATGACTTGAGTTCAACATATAGTTCAACAGAAAGCCCTGTGATATCCCCTTGGTTAAGGAGTTGCTAGGAGGGTAGGAGGACAGCAGTTTTCATTAGATGCATCATGTTAAAGAAAACTACTGGCAGAGACATTATCTGATGGCTTCTTCTCAACCTGTAAAAGGTCTCCAGCAAAGCATCTCCAGACTTTTTTTTTTTTTTTTTTTTTTTTTGAGACAGAGTCTTACTCTGTCGCCCAGGCTGGAGTACAGTGGCAACATCTCGGCTCACTGCAACCTCTGCCTCCCAGGTTCAAGCGATTCTCCTGCCTCAGACTCCCTAGTAGCTGGGATTACAGGTGCCCTCCACCATGCCTGGCTAAGTTTTTTGTATTTTTAGTAGAGATGGGGTTTCACCATGTTGGTCAGGCTGGTCTCAAACTCCTGACCTCAGGTGATCCGCCTGCCTCGGCCTCCCAAAGTTCTGGGATTACAGGCATGAGCCACCGCGCCTGACCTAGACTTACTTCTTGGACCTAGACCCTTTGCCATTTTTATTTTTGATTGAAGACAAAGCAAAGTCGATAAATGCAGATGTGCATCATCGTTTGGATGGATATCTCCTGCCGTAAACTCTGAATTCAAAAGTCAAAATCATCGTACCAAACAGATTGAAACCAATGAAAGGATACTTAATGGAAATGAAAACATAATCTGGCATTTAATATAAAAAATTAGAATCACAAATACAAAATGAAAGAGATCTGACTTTGTGGCAATACATTTTAAAAGAAATCTGACTTTTTGGGGCCACAATTTAAAAATGGGTCAATTGTATGAGGTAATTAATTCACCCCCACCTCCCTATTCCCTGCCCCTCCCCACAAAAAAGCCAATATTGTCATTGTCTGTGTCCAAGGGATAGAAAGTAAGATTATAGATCAAAATTCTATGTCCATCTATCTTAACTATAATATTACCTGTTCCATTTTAATGTCTGTGTTTTAAGAGAAATATTGCTCACTATAATATGCTCAGAGAAGGTGCATTTAGAGATCTAGGAAGCAGAAGTAGCTTGTTCTTCTTTTTTTTTTTTTTTTTTTTTTTTTTTTTTTTTTTTTTTTTTTGAGATGGAGTCTCGCTCTGTCGCCGGGGCTGGAGTGCAGTGGCCGGATCTCAGCTCACTGCAAGCTCCGCCTCCTGGGTTTACGCCGTTCTCCTGCCTCAGCCTCCCGAGTAGCTGGGACTACAGGCGCCCGCCACCTCGCCCGGCTAGTTTTCTGTATTTTTAGTAGAGACGGGGTTTCACCGTGTTAGCCAGGATGGTCTCGATCTCCTGACCTCGTGATCCGCCCGTCTCGGCCTCCCAAAGTGCTGGGATTACAGGTTTGAGCCACCGCGCCCGGCCCAGAAGTAGCTTGTTTACCCCCAACAAGAGACAACTAAAGGCATATAGGATCATTGCCTTCAAATGTTTGGAGAGTTGTCTGGTAGAAACAACAGATTTGTCTGCTGTTAGAGACAGCGTTTGCTTTAGAAAGCTAAGAGAAGTGAGATTTTGTTTCAACATGTGGTAGTAATTAGAATTGCAGTGTGGGGATGGGGAGGCCAGAGAGGGTATTGCCATGCCAAATGGGAAGCGGGTCTGGGGTTTGATTTCTGAATTTTCCCCCATAAAGATATTCAGTATAGCTAAAGTAATCTGCTTCTTTCCACACCTGCCTCACTTCTGTCCCACAAAAGAAGGATTGTAAGGCTGAATGATTCCAAAAAGAGAGAACAGGTGATCTCTTGCCGGGTCAACATTCCAGAGATGGTTACCAGATGCATACAGGTGCCATGTCCCGTGTGAGCTGCTGGTTACCTGAGCACAGGGAACTTAGGCTCTTACAGGGGTGAGCTTGGGGTAGAATCCTTTCCCCTAAAAGCAGCTATGTTACTAATGGGAGTAATGTCAAAGTCAACTCACTCTGAGCTCAGAAGACTTTATCAGTGGTTCTCTTAAGACTTCAACTGCAAAGCTTCCTTTCTTTCTGTTTTTAATTGATAAATAATATTGTTACATATTTATGGGGTAATGTGGTATTTTGATACATGCATACAATGTGAAATGATCAAATCAGAGTAATTAGTATTATATAATCCGTCACTTCAAATATTTGTGATTTCTTTGTGTTGGGAACATTTTAATTTTTCTCCTTTAGTTATTTTGAAATATACAATATATTGTTGTTAACTATAATATCAAACAATAGAACTTATTCCTTCTAACTATATGTTTATACTCATTAACTAACCTTTCTTCATCTCCACTTCTAGGAACTGACAAATTGTATCAATCAATTGTATTTTGTATCCTGTCTAGGGTACAAAATCAACATACCAAAATCAGTAGTGCTTCTATACACCAATAACGAAGTAGCTGACAAAGAAACCAAGAAAACAATTTCATTGCAATAGCTACAAAAATAAAACACGGCCAGGCACAGTGGCTCATGCCTGTAATCCTAGCACTTTGAGAGGCCCAGGCAGGAGGATTGCTTGAGCTCAGGAGTTCAAGACAAGCCTGGGCAACATAGCAAGACCTCTTCTCTATTAAAAATTAAAATAATTAACCAGGCAAGGTGGTATATGCCTGTAGTCTCAACTACTCGGGAGGCTGAGGTGGGAGTATAGCTTGAGCCTGGAAGATCAAGGCTATGTGAGCCATGATCGCTGTTGGGGTATGAAGCAGCTTCCTAAATTTAGCAGCACTAAATTCTGGATACATATGCCTTTCCTGCCTTTGATCTATTCTCTCCTCAAAGAGCACTTATCCTCTTCACCATGACTTTTATTCTTAACAACCCATCTTAATTATTGTATCTTCTTGGAAATTATATTTGAAAAGGCTGAAGGGGTGTTCCATTTAAAAGTTTTTTGTGTTTGTTGTGTGTGTAAAGGATAAGAAACATACACCCTGGAAAATCTATCTCTTTTTCTTCCCCCTTACTTCTGGGCATCTTGGGATTTAAAGATGCAAAGTGAGAGACTGTATTGGTCTTTCTAGCCTGCCCATCATGTTAATGTTCAGCTCAGTACTTTTGTCTCTGTCCAAAAAGTCATATTGCTTTCTTTGGTATAGAGGGCTTAATCTTTTCAGTTTTATCCTAAAACTTCTTTTTCATTTAGATTCATTTTTGCAACTGGCTGGCAAACCCCACAGGCTCTGTCCTTGAGAAGCACATGGCCATCTGCTGCTTATCTGCTCCTGGGAAGGGGGTGTGGGCTGCCACCCTCTGTGCCTGGTGCAGTGGCCGAGAAAAAACCACCTGGTCTATGCAGGAAAAGCCCTGTCTCCATGGGAACAGACCCAAGCACTGACTATCTGATCTCCCTTAGCTTCAGGCACCTTGCTAAGCACACCCCAGGGCTACAGTGGTACAGAGGGGAGGAGGAGCAAAGGAGAGGACAACCATTCCTCTCCACTACTACTTTCAAACAAATGTATGTGAGTCCGGAGAGGGT
The DNA here is from genome assembly GCF_007565055.1 of Rhinopithecus roxellana. NCBI lineage: Eukaryota > Metazoa > Chordata > Mammalia > Primates > Cercopithecidae > Rhinopithecus > Rhinopithecus roxellana. Next base: position 97,805,081 of record NC_044556.1, on the reverse strand, counting down.
GCCCCATGTCGGAACCCAGCTCATTATTATTACTGCAAGTGCAGCTAAAAGCAGAAGCCATGTCCTCCAGCCAGCAGCTCAGGGCCGTAATTACCCAACTAACTAGTAACTGTTGAGTTATTCTTTAAAAAAATTATTCCTTTTCTAAATATCCTTCATATCTGTTCGTATACCTCCAGAGTTTAAAATCTCCATGAAACCAGGAAACTTCAACACAGAGTTCACAGAAGAAACCTAGTAACTGCCTAGTTGGGAGTCCTCCTCAGAACAAAGGTCTTCTGAATTCTTGTATTTGCATGTGAACCTCATTATTTTATTCTCTCTGCAATGGCACCCTCTACTCTCAAATGAGGCCACAAGTTTCTGCATTCCTCTGATTTCTGAAATGTAGTCACCACTGATTTGTAAGGGATGCTTTCGTAATCTTAAAACACAGTAAAGAAATATACAAACAATTGCTTTTTTAATTCATATGTTTTTCTCACCCTAAATATTGAAAGTATGTTTATTGAATACCTCGCATAGACTAGTTTCTGGCTAAATAGTTGTTTCTAATAACACTTTGTAATCACCCAGTGGGTTCTTCTTGCCTGCTGCACAGGCAAAATCAATCCACTGAGACCACAGCATTGCAGCAGAGAAAGAGTTTAACTGACACAAGGCCAGCCCACACAGAACTGGAGTTACCACACAAATCAGTCTCCCTAAAGACTCAGAGACTAGGGTCTTTATGGAAAATTTGGTGGGCAGGGGGCTAGGGAATAAGTGTTGCTAATTAGTTAGAGATAAAATCATGGGGGTGTGGAAAACAATTCTTTTCTGTGTTAAGTCCACTTCTGAATGGAGGTCACAGGTGCAGTGGAGTGGTGAGTCATGAGTCTGGGTAGGGTCAGTCTGAAAGATACCTCAAAACACCAATCTTAGGTTCTAAAATAGGGATGTTATCTGTAGGAGTAATTGAGGAAGTTACAAATCTTGCGACCTCTGGCCGCATGATTCCTGAGCAGTAAAGGATGATAGAAACTATGCCTACATCTTAGCAGAGTTCAGGCTTTTTCCATGATCTTATTCTTGTGGCCTTTCATTAATCTTACAAAGTTAGTTTCAGTCCCCAAGCAAGGAGGGGGTTCATTTTAGGGAGAGACTATTATCATCTTTACTTTCAAATTAAACTATAAACTAAATTCCTCCCAAATTTAGTAGCTTGGTCTACACCCAGGAATAACCAAGGACAGCTTGGAGGTCAGAAGCAAGATGGGGTCAATGATGTCATATTTCTCTTACTGTCATAATTTTGCAAAGGAGATGTGAGCTATGGAGATGAGAAAAGGCCAACAATTTCTCTAACTTCTTCCTGTTGACAGAAGGCATAGTTGGGGTATGGGTCACCCCCAGGGTAAGAGGAGTGAAACCGTCTTGCAGTTGTCTGTATGTATTCACGGGTGGCTGGTTGGAGTCCCAAGTTCTGCATGACAAAAACATTAGTGCTCTTATCCAGAGCTTTAGAACAGCACTCAAATGAACAGTGGGCTATAAGCCAAATAATGAGCCCTAACATAAAGATTGAAAACCCTAGCTTCAGGAATTCCTGTAGAACTGGCATGAAGCCTTGGGGATCCAGGTGAATGACCCCAAGAACCAACCAGGCGTGGGGTCATCAGCAGAGACTCAAAAACAGGACCAAGCTGGAATTTAATAACAGGTATACTATAGTTTTTCTTGAAACAGAATTTTTCTCTCTCCAGTCACCCATTTTTATCAAGGACAAATCACAGTAGGACGAATCTATTTGCAAAATAAGTTCCAATCCCATTGCATGTGGCCTGATTATTTGCATAAAGTACAATAAAAATAATTATTTGCTGTGTAGGATCTTTTCTTTTTTTAAAGAAATGTCTTTTTTGGAATTGTTTTAATAAAGAATCTCAAATTAGGCCTTTTAAAAGCCTGTTGATCCCAGACAAGGATTTATTTGTGCCTCCAAATACCTGCATGAATTGGGTGAGTTCCTCTCTTCTTGAGGTCTCAAAATAGCTTGGGGCTTCTGGGTCTGTCAAAAAGTGACATGCTACAGTTGTCACAGGTCAGGAACTCTGTACAGGATAAGGTATGAGGCCAATTTTTTCAAAGGGCTTTTGCTGGCTCTATAGGTCAACCTCACTTCCTCAAAGCAATCTGAAGACAAGTCATTCCAGTCAGAGCCTTAGTAAAATAACCAGTCTCTCCAATTGTGTCCTGCTACAAAAGAAAACTGATTCTTATTGAACTTCTGTAAGTAACTATATTGCCATAAGTTAAGATTATTTACATACAGTTTCCAAATTCTGGAGAAATTGTTAATGGCTGATGTGATACCTCAGTTCTTGTCTTCTTGGTTTGAAAGAATTTAAGCAAGAGACACACAACAAAAGAAATGCAGCATAGAGTAATTTATTGCCAAAGAAAAGGAATATTCTGAAAGTTAGGTGCAGAATAGACAGTACACCCTGAGAGAGAGAATTCAGGGTGAGCTGCTTGTAAGGATGAGACAACAAAGACCAGCTCTAGGGAGACTCCCTTTAAGGAAGTCTTACATGATTATCCATAAGGAGGTGGAAACAGGTGTAACTAGTAAGCATGTTCTGGGTGGTCCTCTGGGTGCACATGTGCTATAGTTGTACATGCTTGTTCGTATGTTGCATGTCTCATTGGTATCTTAAATCTCCACTGAGGGTGTGATTTTTTCTATTATAGTGAGCAAAGGTCAGTTTGAGGACAGGTAAAATCAAAATACTCATGCTCTCTAGAAGGGAAAGTCTCTTCTGAAGATCGCTTTGCTTGAATGAGCTCAATTACAACACAAATGATGAGGCTTATTGTGTTAACTGTATGGTCACCGTGGTTGCTGTGTCCCGAGGACATGGTCACTTCTTTGACTACCTATCCTGCCTCAAAATCAGGTAGAGAGAAAAAAATATGCTTCAAATTTTGCTCACAGGAGTATTTACTCAATTGTCAAAAACTGTAAATTACTCAAAAGAAGCTTGCTTGACTCTGAAAAAACAAAACAAAACAAAAGAATCAGCAACATTTGGTTTTTTTGTTTTTTGGTTGATTATTTTTTTTTAAGATGGGGTCTCACTCTGTCGCCCAGGCTGGAGCGCAGCAGTGTGATCTTGGCTGGCTCACTGCAACCTCGGCCTCCCAGGTTCAAGTGATTCTCAGGCCTCAGCCTCCCAAGTAGCTGGGACTACAGGTGCATGCCATCATGCCCGGCTAACTTTTTGTATTTTTAGTAGAGAGGGGGTTTCGTCATGTTGGCCAGGCTAGACTCAAACTCCTGAGCTCAGGCAATCCACCTGCCTCTCCCTCCCAAAGTGCTAAGATTACAGACATGAGCCAAGAATCAGCAATGTTTTAAGCAAAAAGTTATAAAAAGATTATTTCAGTCTTCTATTAGTTCAGGTCATGCAATTAACTCCTGTTCTACTAGATACTGGGACAGTAATCCTTATGGATGCCTCATCTCTCTGTGAGCATCCTGGAAGTTTTTCCTCTATTCTAATGACACAATTTCCAGATATATCAGGAACCTGAGTTCAAGGGTGTCCCTCCTCTTCCCGCAATCTTGTGACCTCTCATTAGTTTTACAAAGGTGTTTTCAGTCCCTGAACAAGGAGGGCATTAGTTTTAGGGAGGACCTATTATCATCCTTGCTTTTAAGTTAAACTGTAAACTAAATTCCTCCCAAAGTTAGGTTGGATCAAGGACAGCTTGAAAATCAGAAGCAAGATGGAATCAACTACGTCATCTTTCTCTTACTGCCATGATTTTACAGAGGCAGTTTCAACTTTATCCCCACAACTGCTGTAATATATCATGAAAGGCCAACATGAGATAGTTTGAGCAACTTTTTTCATTTTCCTCTTTGGAATATCAGAGTTATTGCTGTGAGAAGCAAGAGAAAAAACTCAGCAATTTGGAGAACAAAAATGCCTCCTAGGGATGTCGTCATTTAAATTTTTTTCTAATGAGGTCCCTTTTGATTGCTGATTGCTGGTAATGTTTTAATATACCACTGTTAAAAGAATCAATGAAGTTTCCTTATCCTTCTGGGCCTAAACGATATTGAGATTTTTCAAAAGTCAGAGCACACCATGGGGCCTCAAAAGTAAGTCATTAGACTTGCAGCAGCTCACTTAATCAGGCCACCTACTCCTAAATTATAGTCGTCAATTGAGTAGAAAATGAAACTTGGCACCTTCAACAAAAAAGGACAGGATCAATATACTCATTTGTGGATTAGGCACTGAAATCAATATTTGCTTGCTAGAGTTTTCAGTGCACTGAAAATCATATCTATTTGCCCTCTGGTTTCTTATTTCTCTTTCAAGTTGATCCAAGGTTTCATAAGAATTAGCATACCTAGTTTTCTTACAGGCCCTACTGTGTCATCACTAAAGAAAAACTGGACCATGTGCCCACAGCTCAATCATGACATTGTAGGACAACTCAAAGTCATGTCAATCTCTAATCTCAGCAAATGGAATGCACATTTGCTTTAGTTATGTATCATCTTCTTTACCCTTGCAGGGAATTTTTAATTAAATAATAAAAGGGTTATCTAGAAAATGTACTCTACTGTGGCCGGGCGCAGTGGCTCAAGCCTGTAATCCCAGCACTTTGGGAGGCCGAGACGGGCGGATCACGAGGTCAGGAGATCGAGACCATCCTGGCTGGCACGGTGAAACCCCGTCTCTACTAAAAAATACAAAAAAAAAAAAAAAACAAAAAACTAGCCAGGCGAGGTGGCGGGCGCCTGTAGTCCCAGCTACTCGGGTGGCTGAGGCAGGAGAATGGAGTGAACCTGGGAGGCGGAGCTTGCAGTGAGCCAAGATCCGGCCACTGCACTCCAGCCTGGGCAACAGAGCAAGACTCTGTCTCAAAAAAAAAAAAAAAAGAAAAGAAAAAGAAAATGTACTCTACTGTTCAACACTCTAAAGAGACTGTTGAAAACTATCAACCAAAGAAAGTCTTTATCTCTTTAACCACCAGTCCCAAGCATAGGACAATTTGGAAAGAAACACCCATGTATGTGCACACAAATACACACACACATACACACGTATGTTTTCAGGCAATATGGAGGGTTGATGGTAGGCTGAGCTATCCTACTGTAAATAACCTCCCCTCTAATTGCCAGTTTCTGTGGTAGCATCCACTAATATGCAACAGGATTTGTTTAAATCTGGAGAAGTGAAAGAGTTTAGTGATGGGTAAGTCTCAGGAGGAGAAGAGGAATGAAGACAGCAGAGGAGATAAGAACCATGGCATCTGTTCTCTCCCTTTGGACTGCATTTCAGCAACTATAATTAAGAAGATGAGACACAGAGGTAAGCAACCTGTTTCATAAGAGATTTTTTGGAAACTCTACATAAGGGCTGAGACAGATGGAACTGTTCTCATATACATGATTTAAGACTCCAGGCATAAGCAGTGATGACTTGAAGTCTATATAACATAAAATAGGGGCGGGGCACGGTGGCTCATGCCTGTAATCCCAGCACTTTGGGAGGCCAAGGCAGGCGGATCATGAGGTCAGGAGTTTGAGGCTAGCTTGACCAACATGGTAAAATGCTGTCTCTATCAAAAATACAAAAACTAGCTGGGCATGGTGGCATGCGCCTGTAGTCCCTGCTACTCAGGAGACTGAGATAGGAGAATCACTTGAAGCTGGGAGTCAGAGGTTGAAGTGAGCTGAGATTGTGCCACTGCACTTCAGCCTCGGTGACAGAGGAGACTCCGTCTCAAAAAACAAACAAACAAACAAAACAACAACAACAACAACAACAAAAAACCCATAAAATAGGACATGGAGATGGAGAGAGGGCATTTCTGTACATACCTGCATGGAACCCAGAAGTGGTCCAGCACCCCAGTGACTGACAGCACCCCAATGGCTGACCATTTGGCAAACATCATGAGATCACTTCCTTGGCTTCTCTTAATTGGAACACAGGGGCCGTGGTGAACAGCAGACAGGGCACACTTAACTAAAATGATGGAACATTTAACATTTAAAATGATGGAACATTTAACATATCACACTTAACTAAAATGATGGAAACAAATAACCAGGAGTCAGTTTGAAAATGGTCTTCAGTTACTGAACATATGGAAGTTTGCAGCTATTGCAATTTTTCCGTAAATGTATATGGACTGATGAGCCTAGGCACTACTTAGAGGAGATATAGTTCCACACATACATGCATACACACAACCACACAAACCTATAGGGCTATATTCATGCTTTCATACCTATGTGTGTTGACAAGTTTATTCTGAGTGGTTATTTTATATACATTGTTGTACTAGGAATTTCAGAGAATATGTGCAGAGTTGTAAATTGACTTCTGGTTCAATATGGCAAATGGACCACGGATGTTTAGGTCCTTTCTTTGCCAAAGCCCTGCTAGAAGGAAATGAAAAAGAATTTTCAAAATAACTATCCCAAAAGAGCAAAAATAATAAGAGAGGAGACAAAAGCATACGAAAGAGTCAAACTTACTTTTGGAATTTTGAAAAAGGTTGGATGATTGGAGACGGAGTGAGCTACGTGCCAGTCCTTTCATTAGGGAGGTCCCATGGGAGTGAGGCTGTGGGTTCCCCAGAAGACCCCACAGGCTCATTAGCTAGAGGTAGCATGTGGGGCACAAGAGGATGGAAACAGGGAACTTGGGTTGTACCCAGGGCTGTTGGCCCTCCCCAAACCTCTGCTATTTGAAACTTTCTTTCTTCTTCCCTGCAAGGGAACAGAGGCTCATTTTCTAGAAAAACTTAACTGGAAAAATCTAGAACTCTGTGACACTGGGTGGAGAGGGATGTGGGGTGAGACTGTGAGACTGCAGGTGGGACAGTGAGTTTCTCTATATTGAACCCAGAAAATGTCAACTTGCTTCCGCTAACTCTGCTCCATGATGACACACGGGCCAGAACATACTCTCTCAGGCAAGATGTTGAAAACTGCCCTCTGGAGAAACTGAATGGTCTCCTGTGGAGAAAAAGTCTCCACCTGCTGTCATTTAATGGTCCTCCAGTGAAAAGTTCAGCTCACTGACCCAACATCCCAGGTGATTCCCGGGAAGAAAGTCCGTTAGTCAACCAGTCCCATCAAACACATAGAGCTTCCAGTCAGCCTTTTAGTGCCTCACTCTTATACAGGAGTGGACAGTTAAGGACCACAGCATTTGAAGAAAACCTGAAACGAAAAGGAGAAAAACCAACACAGCAGCCTTAAAAAAGTAACTTGGAGAAAGCAGAGACGGCACAGACAAAAGAAGAAAACGAAAATGACAAAACAAATGATAATGAATACCCAGAGAAACAAGAAAGATATTGCACCCATAAAATAAAAACAGGTTGCTTAGAAAAAAGGAAAAACCAGAGAAAAAAGAAAAAAGCCTGTAGAAATCAAAACTATGATTAAGAAAAAGTCCTACCAGCACAGCTGCAATTAGGGCTTCTCAACCATGCCTTCAAAGAGGTAGCCAGTCACCAAAGCTGGTGGAACCTACAACTTAGTGTTAAGTGCTAACACTTTTTGTCTGTTGTTAATATCTGGATTGGCACTTCCATTGTCTGCACCAAATACCATCTGGCTGCATGTGCTGGGCGAGAAACCTCATGGAGGAAAAGAACATGCAAAGGTCATCTTAATTACCTCAGGTTGGGATAATTTGTGTTCGTGTTTCTGATCCAAAACCGATTTTAGTGATACAGCTGCATGTCTTCTTTTGATAGTAATTCCCAAACATAGAAATTCCGGATACTTATGAAAGCTTCTAGACCAAGCTTGTTCAACCCATGGCCCACAGGCTACATGTGGCCCAACACAAAGACGTTCTTAAAACATTATGAGATTGTTTTGCCGTGTGTGTGTGTGTGTGTGTGTGTGTGTGCATCAGCTATCGTTAGTGTAAGTGTATTTTATGTGTGTCCCAAGACAATTCTTCTCTTTCCATGTGAATCAGGGAAGCCAAAAGATTGGGCACTCCGGCTACCATAGTTTGGAAGTGTGGTGCTTCTGTAATAATGCTACTTACGCTGAAATTAAAGCCATTAGTCTAAAAAACAGCTTTGATATAGTACCCTAATGTCACTTGTATTATTAAGCTATTATTGCAGCAGTGTTGGATAACAAAACCCCCAAAACTCAGTGACTTAAAAAATTCTCATTTCTTCCCATAATCAAAGGTCAGCAGGTTGGGATAGGCTGGACTCCTGCCTTGGAGCTCTCAGTTCTGAGCACCAAGCTTCTAGTGCACTCAGGTTTTCTCCATCCATGTCTCATACCTCTAAAATCAGCAGATCCCTGGTGCATGTAATGTGCTCCATGGGTTTCAGTCCTGAGCCCAGTCTAAGGGAGCAGCTAAAGTGTTCACTTTGGGAATGTTTTTCACTGGAGCACATGAGTAAAAGTCTAACCAGAGGAACAAATGCCTGCTCACATTTTTTCAATGACCATCTCACTGGCCAAGGCAAGCCACATGACAAAGACTAAAGTCAAGATGCAGGGAAGTGTATTCACCCTCTTAGAGGCCACGGTGGTGGCAAGTGTGTGGATATAAGACATTGCCACCATGGAGTGAAGAACTGGGACCAGCAATTAGTTTACCACAGTCTGCCCTATAAGTCCCAATTATTAACGTAAACCCCCTCATTCAAAATGCACTCACTTCCATCATTAGACCCACAGAAGTCCCATCCAATCACAGCATTTGACACCAAACCTGATCCTCATCAGGTCCAGATTTTATATACAAATATGTATGTGTAATATATATTTAAGATACACTATGTACAATATATAAGTATATAGTTTATATTTATATATAACATAAAGCATTCATATTTATACATATGTATTTATATATAAATATATAAATAAGTATATATTATAGATATGTTTTACATATAAAGCCATTTATATTTATAAATACATATATTTATATACATATATTATTGTATTATACATATATGTATAATTGTATATATTATATTGTATTTATAATATGTATATAAATATATGTATAAAATAAATATAAAACATAAATATAAAATATTTAAAAATATAAAATAAATAAAAATATATGTACATAAATACATATATTTATATACAAAATATATGTGTGTGAATATATATAAGTATCTATATATGTATATATACTTGTGTGTGTGTGTATATATATACACATATATATATATGCCCTTCTTGGCAATAAGCAGATTTCCATATAGGGTTTCTGACTATGGAAAGTTGGAGGGCATTTTGTAAAAATAAACAAATGACAAAATTTTCACTAACCTGATGCTTTTGTAAAATAAATAAATAAATTTTAAAAAGAAAGAAAATTCGAGGGCAAAGTTCTTTATTTTTTAGACATGGTCTTGCCCTGTTGCCCAAGCTACAGTGCAGTGACACAATCATAGATCACTTTTACCTGGAACTCCTGGGCTCAAATGATACTCTCATCTCAGTCTCCCAAGTGTCTGGGACTACAGGTGTGTGCCACCATGCTTGGCTAATTAAAAAAAAAAAAATTGTAGAGATAGGGTCTCACTATGTTGCTCAGGCTGGTCTCCAACTCCTGGCCTCAAGCAGTTCTCCTGCCTCAGGTTCCCAAAGCACTAGGATTAGAGGTGTGAGCCACTACACCTGCCCAAGAGGTCTTTTATGTCTCTAACAGTCTTCATGTCTTTTCATCAGGCTGGCAGGGGTTTTGCCAATAGAGTTCTCTCACAAATGTGGATTTTCTATGAAAGTGATTTTTGTCAACTCCATTTGGGAAAGGGGACAGCCACAATGCCTTTCAAGCTATGCTATCTCTAGCCTTAATTATGGGTCCTTTTGAGACATCAGACTTCTATGGGAACAAGTCTTATAACCTTTCTAAGAGCCTCTTTGCCCACTTGAAGAGACCTACTAGATGCCATCTTAAGCCTTTCAGATGTCTTAACAAAGGATGTTACCCTTGACGCACTGTTCACTCCAAGGCTGTGTCATATTAGCAGCACCTTGGGTTTGGTCTGCACCCTGAGGCTCTGTTATAATGGCCACATCTTTTATTTTGTAAGAAGCAATTTCATTGTGTAACTCTGCCTTGTAATTTCTGAACTCCCTAATGTCCTTCTCAGTTCTGTTTGCAAACTGACTGGTTCTTTTCTGAGTTTCTCTCTTCTTACCTGCAGTACCTTACAAATCGCATCTAGTAGCAACCAGTTTCTGCTTTCAACATTCTTCCTTCCTATTTCCTCACCCAAAACTAAAAGTTTTTAAGGTACGTTTTCTTTTTCCAGAGTCCCAAAGGCAAGCAGTTTTACCAAAAGCTTTTCCACTACATGGTGTGTGGGTTACCATTGTTTAACCTTCCATGGCAGTTGGCTTGATTTCTGCCTCTTATTGTCAAAACTAATTCCAGAAATTTTGGTTCTTGTTGTGGCATTACCCCATTTTCAGTATTAGTCAGCAAGTTCCACAATAATAATTCATAAAAATGCTCAACACTGATGGGCAGAAAAAGCCAAAGTGTATTTGTATAGTTTCAGGTCTGTGGGTTGACTGCAATCTAGCTGAGCTTGGCTGGACTCCAGGCTCATAAGGGTTTAGTGTGGCACCACATGCTTCTCATGCCTCTTAATTTAGAAACCAACCCAGGACACGTGGTTGGCTCCGTGTGCCTCCCTCTCAGACATGAACTGAGGGCAGGGAAGAACGTGGAGCATGTTCTGCTGGTGGCAGGCCACCACCCTGAGTGGATATAAGCCCAAAGGCACAAACATATCTGAATGTCTCTGTCTGAACCATGTTCACCAACATCGTACTGGCCAAAGGAAGTCAAATGGCGAGATTCAAAGTTAAGGGGTAGGGAAGTACACTCTTCCTACCTTGAAACCACAGTGAGATTGTAAACCTACGGTTGTACTGTAGGTGTGGAAAGGTGGGGCTCAAATTCCATACACCTCAGTGCTCTGTTTTGGTAAGATTACAAACTTAAATGTCCAAATCATTAAATCAAAATTCAGTTGCCAGGGTTCCTGAGAAATTCTTCTTGTTTTGTTGAAAGTGTGATCACACTAGACCAACTTAACTATTTCCTGCCTCTCCCTTTCATCAGAGACTAGATCATGTCTCTCTGTCCCTTCCCAGCTGCCTGGAATTTTTGCCACAGGCAGACAGACTTAAATAATCAAAATTGATATCGACCTGTATGTCTAATATTTGATCCAACAGGTTTCTGAGCTCTTTTTGAAATTCACCAGACCCACCCTACCCTCTGCCTTCTGGGTGGCCAGACTTCATTTCTGCCCATTTCTCTTTGACAGCCCGACCTAGATCTCATTTGTCGCATTCAGTAGGTCCAAAGTTGTTCACTCACAGCTCAGTGAAGTTTGTTATTTACCTAGTGAAGGTCTTGTTTCTGTTTTTAATACTTGATGCCAATGTTCAGAAACTTATTAAATTTCCTAGGTTTTTCTAGCTAAATAGATTTTGGATTATCCTAAAGAGAAGAGGTTTCAAGTCTTTTCCCCTGGAAAAATAGCTATTTTTGGCCCTATGGCACTCAGGAACAATCTTGTAAACATAGTGTGTGTTACCGAAGTAAACAGTGGTACTATCATTACAGGAATGGCGACAGCCTTCAGTGGCAAATGTGGACCCCTGGTGGAAATGAAATGGTGGCATGAGGGAGGAGAGGAGCAGGGTATTCCTTGAATGGAAATAAAATGTTGTTTTGTGTCTGGAGGGCAAGTGCAGCAGGTGTAAAGTTAATGAAGCACAGGGCTCCTGCAGTTTGGGTTTTTGATTAGTAGGAAGAGAACAAACAAATTAGTCAAATAGGTGTTCACTACCAAGTTCAGCACAGCAATGGATCTAGGTATTGTGAGACCTGAAGCTAGTATCATTTGGGACATCTCTTTAAGAAAAAAATTACAAAATTGAGTTCAAAAGTGATTTTTTTAAGAATGTATAAAGAATTCATAACAAATTACTGGAATTTAGAAATTCCAGGCCTTTTTGTCCTCAGATCTCTTTAGATTTGTCAGAAATCTACAGAGAGATGCCTCCTCATTTCACCCTGGCTTTTCCTTTCCACCCAGAACATTCTATGGCTCCCATCGGCTCCCTGCTGGTGAACCCCGGGGCAGATGAGAGTCTCTGAAGCTTAAGGTTTGCTAGCTTCACAGTAAACTTGCTTTTAGTCCAAGCAAACACATGATCAAGACAGGTCTGGCCAGCATCCATGCATTAACATCACGACTGGCTTCATCAGCATGTGGCCTGTACGGTTGTCCAGTGCCCATGTTCAGAGGAGCCCTGATATGGCGTGGCTGTGTCCCCACCCAAATATCATCTTGAATTGTAGTTCCCATAATCCCCATGTGTTGTGGGACAGACCAGCTGGAGACAATTCCATCGTGGGGGTGGTTCCCCCAACCGTTGTCGTGATAGTAAGTTATCACAAGAGCTGAAGGCTTTCTTTTTTTTTTTTTGAGACGGAGTCTCGCTCTGCCACCCAGGCTGGAGTACAGTGGCCAGATCTCTGCTCACTGCAAGCTCCGCCTCCTGGGTTCATGCCATTCTCCTGCCTCAGCCTCCCGAGTAGCTGGGACTACAGGCTCCTGCCACCTCGCCCGGCTAGTTTTTTGTATTTTTTAGTAGAGACGGGGTTTAGCTAGGATGGTCTCGATCTCCTGACCTCGTGATCCGCCCGTCTCGGCCTCCCAAAGTGCTGGGATTACAGGCTTGAGCCACCGCTTCCGGCCTGAGCTGAAGGTTTTCTAAGAGGCTTCCCCTTTCACTCGGCTCTCATGCCTCTCTTTCCTGCCATCTTCAAGAAGGACATATTTGCTTCCCCTTTTGCCATGATTGTAAATTTCCTGAGGTCTCCCCAGCCATGCTGAACCGTGAGCCAATTAAACCTCTTTCCTTTATAAATTACCTAGTCTTGGGTATGTCTTTATTAGCAGCATAAGAATGGACGAATACAAGCCCCCGGCTTGGCTTACTGCTCTACTGTTAGCCCTCATCTAGAAACTCCTAATAATTTTGTCTTTCAACTGGTGTCTGGAAGTGAAGTGGATGGGTTAATGCAGCATGTGTATGAGCCAGAGATATTCATGTCCACTCCCATTTCTTGCCACCCCATTCACATATAGCATTCCCAAGGTCCCATGAGTACAGAATTCTAGTGGAGCCGGAATTCGTGGGAATCAGGGAGACTCAAAGCAGCAAATATGTTATGTCCATGCCTCAGTAAGTAAAGACTATGACAGCAATGAGAAGCCATGCTTTCTGTTCCAATCAGAGCTTGCTTTGAATATAGAAAGAAGACAATGGAGTTCTAAGAAACCCAAATGACCAAGAAATCCTTTTATAATCTTTCTTACTTGTGCAATAACTTCCCTATATTAGCCAACCACTTATGCTGAAAATGATGTAGAAGGAAAAAGAAAGATAAAGCAACTATAGTCTCTTTTTCTTTCCGTCCTTCCTTGCTCATCAGTAAGCCAAAAGTGAAGAGTGCTGATAGCGATTGTACTTATTCAGAAGTGACACAGAAACAGTTGAGTACGTTTTGTGCAGTTTTCCCTGTTCTGCTAAGAACAAAATACTGTTTGCGAAGGGCAAACACCCTATGAAGATTGGCTGAAAATTCAGCAGAAAAAAAGGCAGATTAATAGGAGGAAAGGTAATTAACATGCAGAAGAGCCCTACAAAATGGTAGAACTCAAGGAAATGGGCAGATAGTTGATGCTTTTATGCCATCTTGAGGTTACAGGAAAAAATGAGGGCTTGGAGCTTAGTAAATCAGGTTATGGTGGTGAAACAGGTTGTGAGAGGGAGAGAGGATGAGATGTGGCTGGCAAAGTTGCTCTTGTTATGTGGATAACAGGTAGATCTCACAGGTAGCAGCTCTCAGAGATAAGAGATGCTAGATGTTTATTTCAGACCTTTTAAAGTGTCAGACTCCCAGATAATCTTTGCTAGCCTGGTGGCATCAATGCAGAGTCTCTAAAGAGGCTAATCTCCCCCACAGAAAACAGTTTTCCAAGGTTACTTCTGTAACCACCTGATGGGTTCATTTTGCCCACTGCCCAGATAGAACTGATTTATCAAGACAGAGGAATTGCTATAAAGAGTTTAGTTCATGCAGAACAGGCTGACTTGGGAGACTGGAGTTTTATTACTCGAATCAGTCTCTGAAAATTTGAAGGCTACGGTTTTTCAAGCATAGTTTGCGGGGAGGTAGTGCCTAGGGAATGGGTGCTGCTGATTGGATGGGGTGTAATCACAGGGGTGTGGGAAATGGTCCTTGGGTGCACTGAGTCCACGTCTCGGTGGGGCCACAGGACAGGTTAATGGGTCTGGGTGGACCCATCAGTAGTCAGAAATGGTAAAACCTGAAAAGACATCTCAAAAGGCCAATCTTAGGTTCTATACTAGTGACGTTATCTGCAGAAGTAATTGGGGAAGTTGCAAATCTTGTGGCTAATTTGTTAGTCCAAAAAGGTAGTCTAGTCCCCAGGAAAGAAGGAGATTTGTTGCAGGCAAGGGCTGTCCTCTTTGTTTCAAAGTTAAACTATAAGTTCCTCCAAAATGTAGTTCTGCCTATGCCTGGGAATGAACAAGGGCAGCTAGGAGGTTAGAATAAGATGGAGTTAGTTAGGTCAGATCTCTGTCATTGTCCTAATTTTTTCACTGCCATAATTTTTGCAAAGGTGATTTTATTTCTTTTTTGCAGTCTCTCTGAACAGTCACCTCAAAATATGTCAAAAAAGTATTTTTGGGGGTGAAGTATTTTTATTTCCCTCAATGCATATGCATATATAAGCTAAGAAATAAGAATTGTGTAATCTTGGTGATTTGGCATATCAGTTAAATGCTGTTACATTTGCATTTAAAACTAGCATTCAATAACGTAAATATGAATGGTAAAATTAATGCTAATAACATAAATTTTATTACTTAGAACATCATTAAATGACAAATTTTAAAATACCAGAACAACTTGGAGAGAGAAACTGTGGAAGAAAGAAAAGAAGTGTGCATTTTAGTACCTTTACTGGTACTTTCTTTCTTTCATTTTTTTTCTTTGCCCTGGACCCTACAAATTCTATAACCAGCCCTGCTTAATATGGATGGGTACTGTGCAGACAAGGACTTGTGGAGGTATACACTTTGCATTTTTACTTCCCAAATTCTTTGTCTACATCAGTCAACAGGAAAACAGAAAGATTATGACCAGACCAATAAATTTAAAGAATTTATCTTTTACTTTAGAGAAAAGATATGTAAACCAAAAATAACATTCTAAGCCCTCCAATCAACTGCATGGATCCCCTCTTAGCTAAGGGGATCCCAGAGAAACATGGAAAACTGAATTTCTGGTCATGATAGGAAGGAGAGGTTAGACATGCCTTGTTATACTCTCTCCTTCTTGGAGTTTAGGCACATCTGACCAACATTAAAACAGAGATCATAAGGCTGGCAAAACAGACCCTTTACGGCAACAAGATACAGATATCCAACCTGACTCTGCTGTAGCATCACTTGACAGACAGCAGACCCTGAAAAAACGTCAAAGTAGTTTACCCTAACAGATATTTCTTTGACATATTTTTAAATGGCCCTGCAAAGTCGTCTTTTGCAGGGAACATTTTGCATCTGTAGGGAATCTCCATTAATGCAGCCAGGACTTTCCCTGACCTAGGAGAAGTTAACTGAAAGTCTGATACCTTTCAGGGTCTGAAAAGAGACAGTTATCATCTATTCTCTCTGAAGCTTGCCACCTATGAGGCTTCATCTACATAACAAGAACCTTGGCCTCCACAGCCTCCCTTATCTTAATTCAAGCATTTATTTTTACCGACTTCAAGTCTTTAGATGAAGCCTCTTTCAACCAATTGCCAATCAGAAAATCTTTGAATTCACCTATGACCTGGAAGTATCCCCCACTTTAAGATGTCCTTCCTTTTCAGGCCAAACCAATGTATACCTTCCATGTATTCACTTATTATTTTTACCTACAATTTCTGTCTCCCTAAAATGTATGAAACCAAGCTGTAATCCAGCTGCCTTGGGCACACTTTCTCAGGACCTCTTGGGGCTGTTCCCCAGACCATGGTCACTCATATTGGCTCAGAATAAACCTTCTTTAAATATTTTACAGAATTTGTGTATTGTTTTGGTCAAAAAATAATAGGAAAAATGTGAATAAATATTAGCATAAAGTGTAGGGCCAATATTTACTGGCCGACCAGCTGATTCTCTACTTCAATTTTCTAATTCTTACTTTCTATGGAGTATTAGAGCATAAGCTCCTCATGTTGAATTTAAGTAGATATTATGTATTTCATTAAGATCATGCTTACTCAATAAATTATGATGCATCTGTGTGATGCACAATTATCCAGAAATTAAAATGACATTTCCAAAAATAGTTAATAACAAGGAGGGGCAAATTGGATAGAAATTTCTAAGTATAATGTCATCTTATCTTATTAGAAAAACTGCATGTGCATACAAAACACAGAAATAAAAATATCAAGTTTCTTTTTTTGAGAACTGAGATTTCGGATGATTTCTGTTTTTTACATTGTAACTTTCCATATTTTAAATGATCTTCAATGATCATGAATTGCTTTTGTAACCAGAAAATATTTCAGCAACATCTTATGCATCTTCACCTTTTTAGTGTTTAGCATTCTGCTTAAAAAAAATAGAGGGTAGTCAGAAATTACTTGATGAACTTGAATCACCTCTAATTTACAAGTGAAGCAGTTGAAGCTCCTCACATATACGTGGAATCCTAACTAGGGAAAAAGAGTTAGTTTGGTATGACTAAGGGAAAGCAGAAAGAAAGGCAGATAAGCTATAAGCCTCCTTTTCTTCATGGTTCAGGATGCATAGCCCACCTGTGCAAATAACTCACTATCTTCCTGCACCCAGATATCAGCATTGCAAGTTAGCTCACTGCAACCTTGGTGTTTGTTGGTGTTCAATTAGGCTGGTGGGAAAAATATTAGAGATAGTTATAGAAATAGACACAAAACTATCTTGGAAGGCCTGAGAGTTTGCGTAGCTTCAGATTGCTGGGCTGAAGGCAGCCAGGGTCTCTTTACAAGAGCCAGAAAGATTAGGGTGCCAGTACAAAGGAATGTGGGAAGTTTATCTTACTAACCTGTTTACTTATATGGGCTTAAGACTAACCTTTGTCCTACTGCAGGTACTTTACTGCCTCCTACTCCGGGGTTGGTAGAAGTTTATTACCTGAAAATGGCGGTTGCTTTAGGCCTGGGAACCTGACCTTTAATCTTTACCCTCTTGTGGTGTTTACTCACAACTTTGTTTAATTAGTCTTAGTGAGTAAATGCGAGTCTCACTATCTGATGGGGCAAGTCGCAACTGTTTACAGAACTCAGCTTGGAGCCTATAAGCTGCTGGCACCCTCAACTGGACAGGCAAAGCAGAATACCTGTGTGTCAGTGTACTTTATTCATCCATCGCCAACAGGGGTCTGCAGGAACAGACCCCCTGCAGCTAGTGCCCCCGCGAAAGAAGTGCTGCCTCAGGTGTTAGCAGTACTGTACATAGCACTCTGCACCCTAAGAGCCATCCTATAAAATTCCCTGCAAGCCTTTGTGTCCTTGCAGTCAGCTCCTCTTCTGCTGGTCTGCCCGTTTCCTCCTCGCAATATATTTTCATGCTTTCTCTAATAAATCTGCCTTTCTTTACTTACAACTCTCTTGGCAAATTCTTTTACTCTGCGCCAGCAGTCCAATAGTCATCACTCACCCATGATAATATACTTTTATATACCTGTAATGTCTTAACAGTGAATCTTCATGTAAATATTGAAATTCTATCTCCTCCATTGTACAGTTTTTTGGTGGAAAATCTTGCCTGGATTTACTTCACAAACTTTCCACTCCATACCCTTACAAACCTAATGTCACTGACCCTGTCCTTCGTTTCTTTGCTCTCTTGTCAGAGGAGACTGCCCCTTCTTGTCAGTCTCCCCAGGCCCACAGGGTTCATACATGACCCTATTTTGCCAGTTAAGCCCCTCTTTCCCATACCCACTTTGTCAGGCCTCTGAGTCCAAGCTAAGCCATCATATCCCCTGTGACCTGCACGTATACATCCAGACGGCCTGAAGCAAGTGAAGAATCACAAAAGAAGTGAAAATGGCCGGTTCCTCCCTTAACTGATGACATTCCACCATTGTGATTTGTTCCTGCCCCACCTTAACTGAGGGATTAACCTTGCGAAATTCCTTCTCCTGGCTCAGAACCTCCCCAACTGAGCACCTTGTGACCCCCACCCCTACCTGTAAGAGTAGAAACCCCGTTGACTGTAATTTTCCACTACCTACCCAAATCCTATAAAATGGCCCCACCTCTGTCTCCCTTTGCTGACTCTCTTTTCGGACTCAGCCCACCTGCACCCAGGTGATTAAAAAGCTTTATTGCTCACACAAATCCTGTTTGGTGGTCTCTTCACATGGACTAACACGACACACTTTTCCACTGGCTCCTTCTCCTCAGGGCATTCAACTTTCAGAATCTTTGCAAAACAGAGCCTCTTCTCCAACCACTCCCTGCCGAGTGAAAGTTTGAGAAATGTAGTCTATATTTGCTATTTGTACTTCCTTACTTCAATTTCCTCTCTTCAACTCCCTCCAATGTGACTTATGTTATATTAACAGGAAAACCAAACTCTGCAAAATATTTTAAAGAGATTTATTCTTAGCAATATGACAGACCATGACCCAGGGAACGGTCTCAACAGGTTCTGAGGAAGTGTGTCTGAGGTGGTGAGTTTACAGGAAAGCAGTCTGGATCCAGACCCCAAGAGAGGGTTCTTGGATCTCATGCAAGAAAGAATTCAGGGCGAGTCCCATAAAGTGAAAGCAAGTTTATTAGAAAAGTAAAGGAATAAAAGAATGGCTGCTGTCATGCACGTCCATGTGAAGAGACCACCAAACAGGCTTCGTGTGGGCAATAAAGTTTTTTAATCAACTGGGTGCAGGTAGGCTGAGTCCGAAAAGGGAGTCAGCAAAGGGAGATGGGGTGGGGCAGTTGTATAGGATTTGGGTAGGTAGTGGAAAATTACAGTCAAAGGGGGGTGTCCTCTGGCGGGCAGGGGCAGGGGTCACAAGGTGCTCGGTGGGGGAGTTTCTGAGACTCGTTGTCCAGGAAAAGGAAATTCACAAGGTAATGTCATCGGTTAAGGCAAGAAGTGGCCATTTTCACTTATTTTATGGTTCTTCAGTTGCCTCGGGCTATCTGGATGTATAAGAGCAGGCTTGGGCTCAGAGGCGTGACAGCTACTCCATAGACAGAGCAGCCCCAAGGGCTACTGGTTGCCCATTTTGATGGTTATTTCTTGATGATATGCTAAACAAGGGGTGGATTATTCATGCCTCCCCTTTTTAGACCATGTAGGGTAACTTCCTGACATTGTCATGGCATTTGTAAACTGTCACGACGCTGGTGGGAGTGTAGCAGTGAGGACGACCTCTTCACTATCTTGGTTTTGGTGGGTTTTAGCCACTTACTTACTGCAACCCGTTTTATCAGCAAGGTCTTTATGACCTGTATTTTATGCCGACCTCCCATCTCATCCTGTTGTTACCAGGGGCTCTTTGCTCCCAGAGCTCCCAAGATGGTGGCAGGCCGCTCATAAAATAGCGGTGGGCCACTTCCAACATGGTGGCAAGCCTTGTGTTCTCTGACCTGGGTTCTTGGCCTCACAGATTCCAAGGAATGGAATCTTGGGCCATGAGGTGAGTGTTATAGCTCTATTAGAAGTTGTGAGTCACGGAAGAAAACCATGGAACCCAGTGACTAGTGTTCAGTTCTATTAGGACGAACCCAGGCACTTAGCCATGCGGGAACAATGGCAAGCCTTTAGCCTGATCGGGAGTGGCAATGGGCGCCTCACTAGATCAGGAGAACAGTGGACACCCTGCTGGATCCAGAGGGATGGAAGTCAGCGGCGGGTCTGCAACGGCAGCCAACAGCAGTGGTGAGGGCGAGTGAAAGCTCAGCTCGAGCCATAACAAAACACTGACCAGAAGAGTCCAGTTGCCAGATTTAATAGAGTGAAATAGAGTGAAGACAGAGCTCCCATATAAGGGGAGGGGACCCAAAGGGGGTTGCCGTAGCCGGCTCGAATGCCTGGGTTTATATCCTGATCCTTGTCCCTCCCGCTGTGCTCTCAGGCAATAGATGATTGGCTATTTCTTCACCTCCTGTTTTGCCTAATTAGCATTTTAGTGAGCTCTCTAATTGCTCGGGTGTGGGCTAAGTTGCAAGCCCCGTGTTTAAAGGTGGATGCGGTCACCTTCCCAGCGAGGCTTAGGAATTCTTAGTCAGCCTAGGAAATTCCAGCTAATCCTATCTCTCACTGTGACTTAGAATGCCTTCACTGACTGGGAATGCAGCCCAGTAGGTCTCAGCCTCATTTTACCCAACCCCTATTCAAGATAGAGTTTCTCTGGTTCAAATGCCTCTCACAGTCAGGATACTGTTTGGTTTTACCCATTTTAGGGAGACACAAATTGTGGGTAAAACCACAAATCAATGTGTACAGTGGTTTAGCCTAAAGAGGTGGAATGTCTTGAAGTGGGGGCTTATAGGCCACAGGTAGATTCAGAGATTTTTCTGATTGGCAATTGGTTGAAAGTTAGGCTTCATCTAAAGACTTGAAGTCAGGAGAAAGAAATGCTTGAATTAAGATAAGAGGGATCATGGAGGCCAACTTTTTTTTATGTAGATGAAACCTCATAGGTGGCAAGCTTCAGAGAGAATAGATGGTAACTGTCTCTTTTCAGACCCTGAAAGGCATCAGACTTTCAGTTAATCTCTCTTAGGTCATGGAAAGGTCTGGCTACATTAATGGAGACTGCCTACAGATGCAAAATGTTCCCCGCAACACACGACTTTGCAGGGCCATTTAAAAATATGTCAAAGAAATATTTGTTAGGGTAAACTACTTTGATTTTTTTTCAGGGTCTGCTGTCTGTCAAGTGATGCTACAGTGAGTCAGGTTGGATATGATGGATCTTACTGCCACGAAGAGTCATTTTGCCTGTCCTGTGATCACTGTGTTTGTTTGTTTGTTTTCTGTTTTGTTTCTTTATTTTTTGAGATGGAGTCTCACTCTGTTGCCCAGGCTGGAGTGCAGTGGCACTATCTTGGCTCACTGCAAGCTCCGCCTCCTGGGTTCACACTATCCTCCTGCCTCCACACCGTCCTCCTGCCTCAGCCTCCCGAGTAGCTGGGACTACGGGCACCCACCACCACACCTGGCAAATTTTTTGTATTTTTAGTAGAAATGGGGTTTCACTGTGTTAGCCAAGATGGTCTTGATTTCCTAACCTCGTGATCCGCCTGCCTCAGCCTCCCAAAGTGCTGGGATTACAGGCATGAGCCACCATGACTGGCCAATCACTGTTTTAATGTTAATGCTGGTCCATTGTGCCTAAACTCCAAAAAGGAGGGGTATAATGAGACATGCCTAACCTCACTTCCTGTCATGACCCGTGGGAATTCATTTCTTCTGAATTGTCCCAGGTTTCTCTGGGATACCCTTGGCCCAGAGGAAGTTTTTTTATTAGATTGGGGGAACTTAGGACTTTACTTATGGTTTACATTCTTTATATTCCATGGAAATAATTCCTGCTAAAGTCTCCAGTGAGCACACAGCTGCCAGAACTGAGGATCACTTTGAGTCCCCTCACCTGGCCCTTCCTGCCAGCAGCACTTGCTGGTTCCCTCCTCTTTCTTGAAGCTCTACTACAGCACTCGTCCTCCCATCGTCCCCATCTACTTCTGCTCTGTATCCTTCACTTGCTGCCTTTTCTCTACCCACATGTTAAGTGATGAATTTTAAATTATATAATTAATACATTTCTGTAAGTGTACAAGTTAAACATTGCAGGTAAGGGTAAAGTTCTCCTTAACAAGCCATTTCAATTGCCCAGGTCCCTCCCCAGAGACAACCACTGGTATCGGCTGAAAAAGTAATTTTCATTTGAGGAATGTGAGTCCTTTTAAATGATGAGGCCCACCAATGATACAGAATCAAACTGTGTCCTCAACAAATGGTTGGATAAGGAAAATGTGGTATATATACACAATGGAATACTATTCAGCAATAAAGTCATGTGACTTTTTTTTTTTTTTTTTTGCAACAACATGGATGGAACTGGAAGCCATTTATTTATTTATTTATTATTTTATTTACTTATTTTTTTGAGATGGAATCTCGCTCTGTTGCCCAGGTTGGAGTGCAGTGGTGCAATCTCTGCTCACTGCAACCTCCACCTCCCAGGTTCAAGTGATTCTCTACCTCAGCCTCCCCAGTGGTTGAGATTACAGGCACCTGCCATCATGCCCGGCTAATTTTGTATTTTTGTAGAGTTGGGGTTTCACCATGTTGGCCAGCCTCGTCTCGAACTCCTGACCTCAGGTGATCTGCCCACCTCGGACTCCCAAAGTGCTGAGATTACAGGCGTGAGCCACTGGGCCTGGCCAAGGCCATTTATTTTTAAGTGAAACAACTTACAAACAGAAAGCCAAATTACACATGTTCTCACTTATATGTGGTAGCTATTAATAAATAATGTGCACACATGGATGTAGAGTGTGAACTAATAGGCCCTGGAGTCTCAGAAGAGTGGGAGAGTGGGTGAGGGGTGAGAAATTACTCAATTAGTATCATGGACATGATTCAGGTGATGCCTACACTAAAAGTCTAGACTTCACCACTGTACAATATATTCATGTAGCAAAACTGTGCTTGTACTCCTTAAATTTATACAATTAAAACAAAATATCAGGCCCAGAGAGACATTAAAATGAGACAGCAACTATGTCCCACTCTGCCCTTGGAGCTATGTATTCTTCTGTTGAAACTGCTTGCTGTTGCCACAGATTACTATAAATTAACCTAATAATGCTGCACTGGACAGTATGACCCACAAAATAACTCAGCAGTGTATCACTAATCAACGTTATTTCTGAAAACCAATGAAAATTCCTGACAAACAACTTTGTATTAGCCCACTCCGTGGTTCCCTTTTTTGCCCTTTAAAAACCTGCTTGTAACAAAGGCAGAAAGGAGCTCGTATCCAAGGTTAATTGGGTCTAAGCCTTCCAGGCAACTGTCCTCTCTTAGGCTCAAGTAAACTCTCTAAATAACATGACATGCCTCAGCCTCTTCCTTTTAAGTCGGTAATCGGTAATGCTTTCTTTGTTTCCTTCCAGACATTTCTTCTGCCTTCACATACAGAGATGTAAGGGAGGAGACCACCCCTCATATTGTCTTATGCCCAATTTCTGCCTCCAAAGAAAGAAAAAGTAAAAACTAAAAGGCAGAAATGAAATCCACAAGCAGACAGCCCGGCGCCACTGGGATACCCTTGGCCCAGAGGGAGTTTGTTTATTTGATTGAGGGGACTTAGGACTTTATTTATGATTTACATTCTTTATATTCCATGGAAATAATTCCTGCTAAAGTCTTCAGTGAGCACACAGCTGCCAGAATTGAGGATCACTTCGAGTCCCTGGGCCTGGTAGTTAAAGATCAACCCCTGACCTAATCAGTTATGTTATCTATAGATTACAGACATTGCATAGAGATGCACTGTGAAAATCCCTGTCCTGTTTTGTTCTGATCTAATTACCGGTGCATGCAGCCCCCAGTCACATACCCCCTGCTTGCCCAGTGGATCACGACCCTCTCATGCACACCCTCTTAGAGTTGTGAGCCCTTAAAAGGGACAGGAATTGCTCACTCGGGAAGCTCAGCTCTTGAGACAGAAGTCTTGCCGATGCCCCCAGCCGAATAAACCGCTTCCTTCTTTAACTCAGTGTCTGAGGAGTTTTGTCTGCGGCTGGTCCTGCTACAGATGAAATGCATATTTCTATAGGAATATATAGTGCTTTGGGTCCTGCTTTTTCTAAGTGGAATTATACTGTACATTTTTTTCTAGGTAATAATTTTTTCTTTAAAGATTGTTTAATGCTAGTTAATATAAACCAAGCTCTTTTTCTTCCTGTTCTTACCTGCTACATGGTATCTATGTTTCACTGTCAGTTTAAAAATTCTCATATGATGACCATGTAAGATACTTCTAATATTTCACGATCATAAATAAAGCTGCATTGAGCTCTCTGTATGTGTATACTTTTTGTGCACATTTGTGGGTATTTACATTTTAATAGATATTCCAAAATGGTTTTCAGACAGACATACAAATTTACACTACAATTTGTGAGTATGCTTATTTATAACACCTACTTGCCAATGTGAAATAGCATAAAATTTGTTAATATTTGCCATTCTGATGGCTGTAAAATAGCATCCCGTTGTTTTCATTTGCATTTCTCTGTGTGCCAATTGTTGAGTTCATTTTCATTTGCTTTTAAGCCATTTGTGATCTCGCTTCTGTGAATTATCTGTTCTGTCCTTTGCTTATTTATCTTTTTTGCTATTTGCATTTCCTTCATTATTTTTAGGCATTTTTAAGACAGCCTTCATCTAGACATGTGTTCTTTATTATGGATATTACAAATGTTTCTCCCTGTCCATGTGTTTTAACTATTACATATTTTGCCATTCAGATTTTTTCTATTGTACTCCAAATAATATGGCTTTCCTTTCTGACTTTTGCATTTGTACCTTGTTTAATAAAGAACTTTCTCCAACTAAGGTTATCAGTATATATCTTCTGATTTTTTTCCTACAATGCTTTCACGGCCTTAATTTATTTATTTATTTTATGTATAGGTCTTTATACCATCTGCAATTTGGTTTTGTGTGAATGGTTCAAAGCAGTGATTGCATGTAAATTATTTACACAAATAAAACATTTTCCTAATGCTAAATTCCCTTAGATGTATTTATGTATGTCTGGGCCCTATGCCCATTTGTGTAATCCCCCACTAGACCACCCTCCTAGTCACTCTGGCTTTGTAACACCTTCACACCTAGTGGGCTATGGTCCCCCCATCCCTTCCTCACACACAATTTTGACCCATACACACTCTGGATTTTTTTTTTTGTTTTGAAAATTGTCTTGGCCTCTCTTACATACACACTTACTGTTTTACATGGATTTTAGAATGACTTCACCAAATTCCAAGAAAAAGTCTTGTTATAATTTGTATTACGTTTGCATTGATTTTATACATCAATTTAGGACAATCGATCTCTTTGCAATCTTGATACCCCAATTTACAAACATGATAAGTGTCTCCATTTATTGAAGATTTGTATGTCTCAAATTTATGTGAATTTTTTGGGTCTTTTGTCACATGAGCCTTTTCAGGCTAATGTCTAGGTATTTTAAGGCTCTCCCCTCTTAGAATGTTGATTTTCCTTCATAGTCAGCCGTTGGTCTGCTTCTGGCCCACTAGGTCTGCCTGGATGCTCCAATTGTTACCGTTATCATCTATGTGTCGTTACCTCATCAACACCTGGGTTTCAGCTCAGACCCCATTGTCCTGACCTCCACACATAAACGTTCACCTGCAAACCAGAGTTTTCCATATAGATTTTCCACTGACACCTCAACCTCAACCACATCATGACTTCCCTTTTCCCACACTCTGACTGCTTCTGTTTCTTGTCTCCCACCCTCCTTGATAGACTCCCTTCCTTAGTGAATGATATCACCAATGACCCATGCAAAACCTTAGAGCCATCATCACCTTTTCCTTCTCCTTCACCATCTGCATGGAGTCACTTAATCAGTCTCATGGATTCAGCCATCTCACTCAAACTGTCGCCATATCCTCTAACAGTCTCATCCCTGCCAACCAATTCTTACTACCATTTTACCACCATTTTATCATCAACAACAACTTTAAATAGCTTTCTACATTATCTAGAGTAGACCAAGATGCTAGAACTAATAGGCTACATAATGTACCATGCTGCAAATACAACAGACGCTTGTTTCTTGCTCCCATAACAGTTCAAGATCCGTGTTCTGGTTGGCAGATAGCTCCTACGATCTTGTCATTCCACCACCCCCTAGGGTCTTGGCATTTTCTGCACCTAGCTGGGAAAAAAAGGAAGAGTAATTAAGGATGAATTGTACCCACTGCTTAAAATCCTTGGTGCAGAAATGTTAAGTATCTTCTGTGCACAACCTATTGAAAACCAGTCACTGACACATCTAATTCAAAGGACACTGAGAAAGGGAATCTAATCATACACTGGGATACAATGTAAATATTTCTATTGAAGGAGATAATGAATTTTAGGTGACAAAATATGGTTTCTTGACCTTGACATTGTCTTGCATAGCCTCCATGGCATATTTTTTTTAAGAGATGGGATCTCACTCAGTCACCCTGGCTGGAGTGCAGTGGCATAATCATAGCTCCATGCAGCCTAGAGCTTCTGGGCTCAAGAGATCTTCCTGCCTCAGCCTCCTGAGTAGTTAAGACTACAGACATGTGCAACCAAGCCCAGCTAATTGTTTTAATTTTATTTTTAGAGATGGGACTTTCTGTGTGCTGCCCAGGCTGGTCCTGAACCCCTGGGCTCAAGTGATCTTCCCACCTCAGTCTCCCATTTATGAGGGATTCATTCCCCACCCTCCATGACCTAAACCTCACCCACTAGGCTCCACTTCCCAAGGTCACCATATTGGAGATCAAATATTGATGGAGATAAAAA
The DNA here is from genome assembly GCF_007565055.1 of Rhinopithecus roxellana. Lineage (NCBI taxonomy): Eukaryota > Metazoa > Chordata > Mammalia > Primates > Cercopithecidae > Rhinopithecus > Rhinopithecus roxellana. The sequence continues at coordinate 97,778,341 of NC_044556.1, read as the reverse complement.
AAAAATCTCATCCAAACAGCAAAGAAGGAATAAGAGGCACAGAAGCCCTGAAAGAATAAAGAGGTTCCCAGCAGAGAAAACATGGAGCAAGATCAAAGTGTGGCACTTTTGAAAATGATTTGTCGTAATTGGAGTAAGAGATATAGTTGGCAGACTAGTGAGGAAGGCAGAGGCCACACCAAGTACAATGTCATGTGCTAGTCTCAAGAATTTTGCTTTAATCCTGAAGGAAGCTTCAAAGCATATTTAGCAGAGATGTGATGGAATCCAGAAGTTTAGAGGGAAACACTAGAATGCAGTATGGGAGGAGCATCTCCCAACCCCAGAAGACTGGAGTCTAACCAGCATGTGCCAGGTTGTCTCTTCTCTCTGCTACAGTTCCTTATTCATTGCTACAGTTCTTTATTCACATGTAACTGGTAGGCCCCCTTCATCAGTTTAGGAAAACAAATGAGGTCACATATCTTTCAAACTAGCTTCTTGAGCCACCACACAGCCAAATTAACTGGAACCCCAGGGTCTCCTTCTTAGGATCGTTTTCCAATTGTAAAAGAATCTTGGTGTTTGCTCAGCTTAGTGGGGTGAATCCAAACAGTGTGAAGGAAAAAAAATGTATAAAGAATGTCCCGAGCCTACGATAAGACCTTGGCTTTTATGTGCCATTTCTCCTATAGCTATTGGTCTGATCCATGCCTTCTCCAATATCATTCCAGGACCCCAAGGCAAACAGAGCAACATAGGAAGGAACTCCAATAAAGTGGCAACAGAGATCAGATTTGGGATTTCAAAAGGTTGCTCTGATGTCAGAGTACACAGGGTTGGACTGAAAGGGAACACAGCTAGAGGCAGGGAGATCAATGAAGTTGCCCATGTGGTGTTTTAGGTGGGAAGTAATAGAAGCCTGAGAAAGGGAAGTGGGGATGCAGAAGGGGACAGAAGCATGATATAGGTCAAAAGCATAAAATTGATTGCATTTATAGACTGTTTGAATGTAAGGAGTAAAAGGAAAATAAAGTTGGTAGTTTATATAGACCTGCCTTGGAAACGGGGTAGATGGCAGTGAGATTCCACAAGATTAGGGATGTAAGATTCAAGATAGGCTTGGGAAATGGTGAAGGCAGTTGATGATCTCAGGTTTAAGCGTGTGAAGTTTGGGGTGCATGGGGAAAACTATAGGAATGTGTCTCAAGGTAGTCAGCTATATAAGCATGGAACTCACGAGAAATGTCTGGAGATAGCAATTTCAACTCACTAGTTTGTAGGTAATAGTTGAATTGGTGTGGACAAGAGCTGCAGGAAGAATTGTTGAATGGGATGAGGGCAGAACACTGGGGAACACAAACTCTAAGGATTGAGTAAAGACATCTGAGAAGGAACACTAGAGAGGTTGGAAAAGGAAGACTTCAAAAAGACAGCAGTTAGCATCCAACACTGCAAGAAGACAGGTCAACTGACAAGGACCTGAAGTGCTTCGTTAATGATCTTGGTGAGAGTGAGGAGTGGGCGGAGAAGCTTGACCAAAGTGAAAGAGGAGAAACAATAAGGCCAGGGTTATTTTTCAGAAAACCGGGTGATGAGGGACAGCACGGAATAAAATAACAACTGGAGAAGGAGGTAGGGTCAAGAAATGGTGTGTGGGGTGTGTGTGTCTGTGTGTGTGTATGTGTGTGTGTGTGTGAATTTCACTGCCACTTTTTTATCCTATAGAGAGTCACCTTGGTTTGATCTCTACAAGTCTTAGAAGGGTCACTGACTCCCCAGCTGCCCCTCCTTCTCCCCTTACCTTAGGATCATAACTGGCCATTCACTCTTCTCAGAGTCCCTCCCTTTTTTACATAGGGTTTTGGGGACATCACGTATGATTCTAGGCCTTGGTGGGTTTGACATATCATAACAATCTGCTTATTCCATCTCTTTTCCTTATTTAACTAAAGCTCTGCCTATATCTTCTATAGTTATGGGAAACGACTCTCATCAGCCAGCCATGGCATAGCACCACACCCAGGGCTATCCATGCTTGTGTGGTCCATATAAATAATCATTCAACTGGGAAATTTTGAGAATAAAAGGAGTGTTGTTAGCAATGACAGGCAGACAATACGTGCAAATGTAAACTGTCCCAGTCAAATGAAGACATAGTCAAATAGACATAGTCATAGACATAGTCAAATGAGCCCTACTCATTCTTCATATTTGCATTGTCACAGCTCAAAACACATGAAGGGATTTTATATACATTGTATTATTTGAGGCTTTTTAAGTAGCACACATTATTTTATTTTATTATGAGATGGAATCTCACTCTGTTACCCAGGCTAGAGTGCAATGGCACGATCTCAGCTCACTGCAACCTCCGCCTCCTGGGTTCAAGTGATTCTCCTGCTTCAGCCTCCTGAGTCTCTGGGACTATAGGCGCATGCCACCACACCTGATTAGCTTTTGTATTTTTAGTAGAGACAGAGTTTCATCATGTTTGCCAGCCTGGTCTTGAACTCCTGACCTCAAGTGATCCTCCTGCTTGGTCTCCCAAAGAGCTGGGATTACAGGCATGAGCCATCGTGCAGGCCCACACATTACTTTAGAAATAAATAGGTAAAGGGAATCATGTTTGCAGAATCTGAGCTGGCAGGGACTGCCTGGTGCAAATCCCTCATTTTATAAATGAAGATCCCAAGGCCCAGCTCTCTGGAAGCTCCAGTAAGACCTGAATAACTATCAGATTTGAGACCCTCCTGCTTTAGATCCACTCTCCCCAGCCTCCACCAGTTGGGAGGGGAGCTAGAGTAGAGGTTGTCCATGGATTTGCCTTGGGATGAAGAGCTATGAGGAAGTCTTCATGAATTTGTCCCTGAATGGCAGCCAAAGCAGGAAGCCTCCTAAGTTTGGAATGGGGGCCAGTGGCGCTCAGAATCTATATCTCACAGAGCATATGGAGGCCCGGATCACGGTCTCCTCCTCTGGCTCAGGGTTTCCCCATTTCATTCTGCACCTGCATCTTACATCCCACAATCAAGTGGAGCCTCTGCAGCAGTGGCAGACTGCAGGTCTGTATTTACATGGGTTCGTATTTCATCTGCATCATGACACCAACCTCTACCACTTTCTATGCCACCCAGTTCTGGGAGGGAAGAGATTTCATGCCTTTGATGGACTCTCCTAGTGCTATTTACATGCAAGAAACAATTAGGAAAACAAAAAATAAGTGAGCGTAATGGTTAACTTTTGATGTTAACTTGACTGGAATAAGAAATACTTGGAAATCTGGTAAAGCATTTTTTTTCTAAGTGTGTCTGTGAGGGTATTTCCAAAGGAGATTGGCATGTGAGTCTGAGAGGACTAAGTGGGGAAGATCCACCCTCAATGTGGGCAGGTACCGTCTAGTCTCTGGGTACCTGCAGAAAACAAAAATAGAAAGGGCAAATGGGTTAATCTATCTACTGGAGTTGGGATATACTGTCTCTCTCCTGTCCTTGGACAATTTCAGGCTCCCCAACCTTTGGACTCCACGAGTTACACCACAAGTTACATAACCAAAGTTATGACCCCCGGGTTCTCAGGCCTTTGGCCTTGGACTGAGTTACACCATCAACTCCTGATTCTGATGCCTTTGGACTTGTACCGAGCTGTACTACCAGAATTCCTAGGTCTCCAGCTTGCAGACAGCCTGTCGTGGGACTTCTCAGCCTCGATAATCATTTGAGCCAATTCCCCTGATAAATCCTCTCTCATCTATCTATATCTACATCCATATCTAATCTATGTCTATATCCATCTCCTGTTTGTTCTGTCTCTCTGGAGAATCCTGCCTAATACAGAGAGTAACAAAGCATTTTTCTCATGTTTTATCTTTCGTCTCAGAATCTAATCACTTCCTTAATTACTTGAATGAGCCACTGGAGGTTTGGGGTCATGATTCCTGCTCTATTTATATCAACTTATTTTTGATGAGATGACCCGGCCTCTGACTACCGAGTCTAAACATACCAATAAAAAGATGAGAGACAGCTAGGTGCGGTAGCTCATGCCTGTAATCCCAACACTTTGGGAGGCTGAGGCAGGTGGATCACTTGAGGTCAGGAATTCAAAATTAGCCTGGCCAACATGGTGAAACCTTGTCTCTACTAAAAATACAAAACTTAGCTGGGCATGGTGGCAGGCGCCTGTAATCCCAGTTACTTGGGAGGCTGAGGCAGGAGAACCACTTGAACCCAGGATGTGGAGGTTGCAGTGAACCAAGATTTCTGCACCACTGCACTCGAGCCTGGGTGACAGAGTGAGGCTTCACCTCAAAAAAAAAAAAAAAAAAAAAAAAAAAGAGACCTGTTCCAGGCCCTGTAGTTTTCACATTCTCTCTGAATTCATTATTCTTAAAACATTGTCTATTATCCACCTCTAGTCAATCAAAAATAAATAAAAATCAAGAAGAAAACAAGGAACAGGCTTCCCTTGCAATTGGAAGAGAGCTGTGAGCAAGGTGAATGATCTGTGGGGACCTCGAGGCCAGTAACCTTTCTATGTATTCCTTTTGGACCCCATAATAAGAAGGACCTACTTCACCAATGCAGTTCAGTATGTGTCTCATCTCCACAGGGCACTCCTCAGTGGGCACTTTGGTCTCACAAGTGAGTTCTTGGCCATCCCCAACAGGAGATGGATGCTCAGGGGAGCTCAGCGGGATGCCATCAAATCCTTGTCTGATCAATTTCCATTGTTCTGATTTTACCCACCTCAACAGCCTTCGCATCCTGAGCAGGCTGGCAGCTTTGTGAAGTGGCAGTATCATAGCCAGTGAGGTTTATCCAAGGCACGATTATTGCTAACTGAGCAGGCCTGCTTCTTAAGTCCCTCAGTAGTCAGAAAATCCACTGGTCATCCAAATGTGAGTCTTCTGTTTCCTTAATAATTTCTCAAATGAATAAATAACTTGGTGTTCAGCCTTTTACTATCAGTTCTTTGAGCTTATTTAATATAAGCCTGCCTCTAAGAGACAGGGGCAAAATTAAGTTTCCAAGCTTGTGGGCTGAGCTGGGCCTGGCAAAGTTGCCAAGGGATGATGGGCCACCATGTGAGGCCTCTGGGGAAACATCAGGCAATCTCTCCTCTCTGGTGACAATGGACAGCTGCCAAAGGGCAGTTTAAATTTTTTCAGATACCTATGTTCCCTATTTATACTTACATGCTTTCTCTTTCACAGTGCAAATTTCCAAAAGGCAGCAATTATCCCTGATGGATCTTGTCAATCTCACACAATGCTGAGTGCAAAATGTGGGCTTAAATTCTAACGAATGGGCAATTGGTTTTCACTAGAGACCACATTTTGTCTTTCTAGCTGTATTGGCCCAAGAAATAAAATGTTCACACGGCCTCATAAATACAAATAACCTCAAACAGCTGCAGTAATTTGTGTATCAGTATGGAGCTGAGGTCCACAAATCCCACCAGCATTTATAGAGTAGTTTTGGTAAGCACAGATGACAGTTGGGCTCTTTGAAATGGCATAAAATAGAAAAGGGGTAGAAATGAGATATTGATGAGCTACTTTTGGGAGTTGACCTCATAAGGCAGCACTCACTGCCCAATTCTGTAGAATTCAGACAGAAGTATCTGTACAGTTAAGTGTAATACCTGAAGAAAGGCCCATGGCTTATTTTTTTTTTTTTTCCTCTCTTAGTTTGGGAAACTCCAACTATGTGTGTATTTATTTTATTTTATTTTTTAAACAGCTTTTGCAAAATATGTGTGTATTTTTAAGGAGTTAAACAACATATGATTATTGTGAATACATTAAATAACAGGGAATCTTTCAAACATGGTTGCTGCTCTCAACAGTCTCTTAGGAATAGCCTTCCTTGTCAGGACACAGACTTATTTATTCGTTTTCTCAGCTGCAGGGTATCTCATGGGAGTGAGGGGGTCCTTGGTTACAATACATAGGGTAATCTCCTGTCCAAAAGTCTGGTCCCCCTGTGTTGTGTGACAGAATTAGATACCCTGATAGGTCTGCATGGCTTTGGCTGGAGGTTATAAGTTTAATGTGGTCCTGGTCAGTAGCAGTCCTGCCTGCTCAGGAGCCTGGCTGCTGTGTCCCTGATACAAGAGTGGGGCAGGGAAGTGATAGGTAGAGAAAGGAGGGTCCCTAGCTAGGTCTCCACCCCCACGGACCTAGGTGAGGACAGGCACTCTTGCTTTCCAGCCCAAATGTTGCATTTTCTAAGACCACCCTTGCCTACCACATCCCCATCCTGGGACTATAAAAACCCAAGTCCCAGCAGGCAGACACACAGGCTTCCAAATGTTGAGAGGAGCACAAGGGCGGAAGAAGACACAAGCGTCTGGATGGTGAGAGTAGGTTTAGGGAGCACACCAGTGGAAGAGCACACTGACAGACGCCGGCATGCTGGCAGGCCATCCATCAATGGGATGAGGTGGAGTTTGGCTGGGGCAGTTGGAGGAGAGCCAGGGCCGCTGAGCGGCCCAGCTCCAGGGGAAACCATCTCCCTTCTGGCTCCCCTGTTGGTGGAGAGCTGCTTCCACTCAATAAAACTTTTCACTCATTCTCCAAGCCTTTGATCTGATTCTTCTAGTAAACCAAGGCAAGAACCCAGGATACAGAAAGCCCTCTGTCCTTGCAACAAGGTAGAGGGTCTAATTGAGCTGATTAACACAAGCTCCCTATAGACGGCAAACTAAAAAAGCACCCTGCAACACTCACCCACGGGGGCCTCAGGCTCAGGAGCTGTAAACATTCACCTCTAGACACAGCTGTGGGGTTGGAGCCCCACAGCCTGCCCATCTGTATGCCCCCCAAGAGGTTTGAGCAGTGGGACACTGAAGAACTAAGCCACTCCCCCATCACAGGCCCTGTGAGGGGGACAGTGGAATCTTTTCTGTTTCATTACCATCACCTGTCCCTTTCTACAGTGGTGACTTCATGTGGCAGAATGATAAAGATGAGGGACTCACACATAAAACAGACTCTTCTGGCTGAAGCAGGAAATCTCCTGCCCTCAGTGACTGCTGACTTTGTGGTTTGGAGCTCTTATTTTTCCTTTTAGTCTCTCGTTTTTCTATACTTTCTGTACTTTCGTGACCAGTGGCAAATCCATGTGAGTCTGCAGCAAACTTGATCATTGCCTCCTCAGAGGAGGGAATTCGGCTAAGGGGCAGAAGTAGGTTCGAGGCAAAGGAAGACACTAAGGCAAGTTTTGAAGCAGGAGTGAGAATTTATTAAAACATTTTAGAGAAAGAGTAAAAGGAAGTAAAGTACATTTGGAAGAGGGCCAAGCAGGCGACTTGAGATTCAAGTGCCCCATTCAGCCCTTGGCTCATGGTTTGGTACATTGGCATGGTGGCATGGTTTTCTTTTTTCCTCCTGTCATTCTTCCCTTCAGGTGGGCTGTCACTCATCTGCCACATGTGCAGTGTCAGTCAGCACTTGGGATGGTGACTGCATGCATACTGCATTTACTGAGGTTGTATGTATGCTTTCTAGGGGCGATTTCCTTTACGGGTGGAACGCCCCCAGAGGAAGGTCATACATCCACCATTTTGCCTCTTAGTGTGCAGGGATGGGCCTGCTCACCCAACTCTTGAGATATTATCAAGAAGCTGTTGATCACCATCTTGAGGTGTTTGTTATCTATTGGGAGACCATCTTCCCCTGGAGCTGGCTGTGACCGATTATCATTTCAGACAGAGAGTTTAACAACCAGCTGACCATCTCTTGATGGTTGCCTGACATTCCTAGGGGTGGCCTCTCCTGTCTTGCAAATGTCTGCCTAACTACCTAGTCTAACACTTTCATTTATAAACTATCCCTTTGTTATATAATTTTCTACCAAGTTCAATAGTAGTAGCTGAAATCTTCTCAGAATTAAATTCTTTTCCATTTCCACCTGTTTTTGTTTTTGATTTGATTTTGGCCCCTGCTTCCTGCAGACTCTGTATTTGAACTCTCCCTGAGGCCAAAGGACTGATGGCAGAGAGTTCTGCTCTTGCCTCTGTTGCCCTAGAGGGAGGGAAATGGGTGGTCCAGCTCCTGTCTAAAACTAATTTTGAAATCTTCCAATAGTTGGGAATATAATCAATCAAAACACAATGGGAAACAAAAGCTTTTATCCTCATCCATTTTCAGCAAATGCATTATTTAAAAAACATTCAGTTTCCAGAGCTTCAGACAGAAATCCGTGTAGTTTGGGCAAGCACAATGATAAGCGATTTTCAGATGTTAATTGTAATTATGTTTCCTTTTCACCGAAACCTTCACAAGCAAATTCTGTGAGATCAGATGAAATTTTCAGTAGACTTTTCCAGACTTTTTTTTTTCCATGTTGAAAGATGTAATATTTTTCAGCTGTGTTACAGCTCCAGTGAAATAATTACCTCCAACTGACAAGGTTAATGGAGAACTCAGAATCTGTGTATTTAATTCTAAGAAAATTTCAGCTGCAATTCCTGAGCTCCACAGGAAATTATAACAAAGACATATCATTTCTAAGTGAAAGTACAGAGTCTTTTCTTCTTCTACTTATAATTTAGGTTCCAGGGGTACATGTGCAGATGTGTTACATGGATAAATTGTGTGTCACTGGGGCTTAGTGTATGAATGATCCTGTCCCCCAGGTAGTGAGCATAGTACCCAAGAGTTTTTCAGTGCTTACAGGCCTCCCACCCTCTTCTCTCAAGCAGTCCCCAGTGTCTCAAGCAATCCCCAGTGATATTTTTGCCATCTTTATTTCCATGTCTATTCAGTGTTTATCTCCCAGTTATAAGTAAGAACATGCAGTATATTTGGTTTTCTGTTCCTGCGTTAATTTGCTTAGGATAATGGCCTCCAGTTGGATCCATGTTACTACAGAGGACATGATTTTATTCCTTTTTATGGCTGCATAGTATTCCATGGTGTATATGCACTACGTTTTCTTTATCCAGTCCAGCACTGATGGGCTTCTGGTTAATTCCATGTCTTTGCTATTGTAAATAGTGCTGCAATAAACAAATGTGTGCTTGGGTCTTTTTGGTAGAACAATTTATTTTCCTTTGAATAGATATCCAGTAATGGCATTACCAGGTTGAATTGTAGTTCTGGATTATTTCAGAAATCTCCACACTGCTTTCCACAGTGGCTGAGCTAATGTATATTCCCACCATCAGTGTATAAGTCTTCCTTTTTCTCGGCCACCTCACCAGCATCTGTTGTTGTTTGACTTTTTAATAGTACCCACAGAACTTTTCAAAAGTGTGAATTAAGGCCAGATGCAGTGTCTCATGCCTGTAATCCCAGTATTCCGGGAGGCCGAGGCTGGCAGATTGCTTGAGTCCATGATTTCAAGACTAACCTGGGTAACATAGCAAAACCCTGTCTCTACTAAAAATGCAAAAAATGAGCCAGGCATGGTGGCACGTGACTGTAGTCCCAGCTACTCAGGAGGCTGAGGTGGGAGAATCACCTGAGCCCAGGGCGTTAAGGCTGCACTGAGCCAAGACAGTGCCACTGCACTCCAGCCTGGGTGACAGAGTGAGACCTCATCTCAAAAAAAAGTGTGATTAAGTCTCCGCTGCTCCTAGTCTCATCTCCAAATCCTTAAACTCATCTTGTATACTAAAGACAAGTGACAATTGGAAGTAACTGTTTATCACATTTTGTTATCCTTGTCGTTGGAAGAAAAGGAAGGCTGTACAGACAGAGCTGCTGTGGACTTGGCCTTAGCTGGTGCAGGTGCTCTGGCCCATCCCAGGAGAGCTGCGTAGGCTCCGGAGAAGCAGGTGCGTGTTAAGGCTCACCAGACCCATGGTAGTGACATTTATCAGACCCTGCCTTTGCAGCCTGGAGGAGCTAGTTTCTCTCAATCCACCCTGGCTGACTGGGGAAGAAAGGACAGGTTGAGGTCATGTGTCATGAGCATGGCATTTTCTCCTCATTGGCTCCCAGAGGCTTTCTGGAGGCTGCCTCTCATGGCCTTTCACTAGGCCAAAGGCATGGGAGGAAGACAATAGAACCAGAGTCAGCGTGTGTGCCATTAAGTCCTGACTAGCCACTTACTATCTGTGAGATTTGGGGCTAAATACCTGAAATCTCTGAGTCTCAAATTCTCCATTCTTAAAATGATGAAAATGTATGCTGTTTTGAAAGATCAGGTGAAGTAATACAAATGCAACTACTTTACACATTTTTGAATTCCTTTGTAAATGTCAGATTTGTATAATTGTTGCTAATGAAAGTCTCCTCTGGCAATAGTTCAAAGGCTGCCAACAACTGAGTAATATTTTTGAGTTTAATCCAGGATCCTCCTGGCTGGAAGGCTGATTCTGAAGGAAAGCGAGTTTCCTCTAAGGAACTTGGAAGAGAAAATTAAATGTATTGAATCAGTCATGGAATACAGAGTATACCACCACCCAGGAAGCACTTAACATGCTAGAGCAACCATCTCAAGTTTTCTTCTGATTATTTTAGCCTTAAAATGCTTAGTAGTGAATCAGGGTCGGGGATAGGGAGAGTTAATATTAAAACAATTTTTGTGACTGCACCTGTAGTATTTATCTAAAGCATTCTTGCACATGCACGTGTACACGCACACAGTACTGGGATGAATACACACGGCATGGAGGAAGAAATGAACACATAGATTTGTGTGAAGAGGCAGAGGTTGAGGGATGTGATGAATCAGGACCTCTTTATAGCCATGGATGTTTTTCTCTTGGGGAGTTTTCATGTTCTTTCACCCATTTGGTTTTGGTGGGGAGATACTGCTTTGACGGAATGGGTAGTGAGTGTGTTACCATTCTGAAACTTGGGGCTCGGGGTGACCTACTGTCTTAGAGAAGAGGGGCTTATCAAGGGAGAGCAAGGGAAGCAAAACATGGGAAAGCAAACACACTTTTGAAATGACAGCTTCTGGCAAGTCCCTGATACATCCCCCAAAACTCCAGATTTTTTTAAAGGAAATCCAGGCTTTAGTAAGAAACCAGGAATGTTCTGGAAGCATTAAGGGAGGATAAAACCTCTGCTCCCACTTAACCTCCTTTCATAGCCCTGAGGGAAGAATTGGCTGAGCTAGGCAGAGAGATGGGAGAAAGCCAGAACTTGGATAAGACAGCCAGCTTCCTGGACACCACATTCAACCATATTTACAACTTAAAATAGTGGTAATAAGTAGGTGTCTCCTTTTCAAGTGAACGTGATTTAACCTTCCAGCTTCTGTATGGTACTTGTGGAAAGGGTTATTAATTTAAAGAACTACCTCTATTCTATGTCAGAAACCTGAGTCTAGCTTTAACACATTAGGAAGACAGACAGTGCAATATTCAAAACTGCATAAAACATGAAAAATTCTCACCCTATACTAAATAAATTATCTGAATTTAAAATATTGAAAATGTATTCATCCACCCATTCAGCAGGTAATTGACCCATGATGCAAAGATGCTTGTAAACTCCTTGGGGAAAACAGATAGTTCCCAACACTGCGTGCCAGGTGCTTTGAGGAAGGTACAAACACAGTCAGGGTGGAAGGGTCGAGGGAGGACTGGGCAAGGTCTCCCAGATGAGAGTGTCTCAGCCCTTTACTAAGGCAGACTCACTGAAAGCGCCAGGCTGTGACAAGAGCTTGTGTCAAAACGTGAATCAGTACACTGCTTCCTTCGTCAAGAGAGTCTCACTAAAAAAGAGAATGAACTGAAATCAATGGTCTGCTTAGACATTTAGTTCACTTAGGATCTGACCCGAGCTCATCTTGTCGTAAACCAGTAACAAAGGATCCTGGCCAGCAGCTGGCGTGTGCACCATACTTTAAGCACTTGTGCTAAGAGACGATCAAGAGTCATTCAGGGGAAAGGAAGGAGGGGTGCCCCACAGAGAGAACAGCAGGGGTGAAGGCCTAGAGGCAAGAGAAGGTCTTCCACATTAGGAGAACTGCACAGTAATTCCTCTAGTCCCAAAGGGTGAGAGGATGGAAAGTTCAGCAGAGGCCAAGCTTATTTTAAATTAAGGAAGCATGGACTGAAAGAAATGTAATTCTTGCCTTCATCACAAGCTCACGCCATCCTCCCGAGAAAAGTCTTTCCGAAGCAAGCATTCAGCAGAGCCCTTAGCCTTGAGGCCAAAGGCGCCATTCCTTCTAAAACTCTGTTTCAAAGAAGCACAGGAAACTTTGCCTTTAAACAGAGAAACCAGCGAAGATGAATTCAACAGCGACACCTATAGACCACATCTAAGAGTCTTGGTTTCGGAAAAACTCAATTTCTCTATTGAGTTATAAGAGCAGTGAGAAAGGTTTAGCCGCTTTACAAAGAAAGGAGAGAAGAGTTAGAGGGTTAGAGTTGCCTTTGTCCACAGTCTTTATCTCTGAGATCAGACATCAAGTAACCTGTGTGCATATGGAAAAGAATGTAGGGGTTACTGTTAGGACCACTACCTTTTTTTTTTCTTTTTTTTTGAGACAGGGTCTCACTCTGTCACCCTGACTGAAGTGCAGTGGCGTGATCTCGGCTCACTGCAACCTCCACCTCCCAGGCTCAAGCAATTCTCCTGCCTCAGCCTCCCTAGTAGCTGGGATTACAGGCACACGCCACTACCGCCCGGCTAATTTTTGTATTTTTAGTAGAGAGGGGGTTTCACCATGCTGGCCAGGCTGGTCTTGCACTCCTGATCTCAATTGATCCACCTGCCTCAGCCTCCCAAATTATGCCAGCTGGGATTACAGGCGTGAGCCACCATGCCTGGCAAGACCACAACCATTTAAAGCTTGACTTAGCTTTAAATCCCTAAACAATCAAGACTCATTTATTAGCTTCTTTCTTGAGGGAACAAAGATATTAAGCCAATGTTGATTTTCAGGTTCTCTGAGACAAAAGTGGAAAGTCAGGAAGTAAAAACATACATAAAACAGGCCAGGTGCGGTGGCTCACTCCTGCATTCCCAGTGCTTTGGGAGGCCGAGGCAGGAGGATCACTTGAGGCCAGGAGTTGGAGATCAGCCTGGGCAACATAGTGAGACCCTACTTCTATAAAAAAAAAAAAAAAAAAAACTTGTCAGGTGTGGTGGCACATGCCTGTAGTCCTACTTACTCAGGAGGCTGAGGCTGGAGAATCGCTTAAGCCCAGGAATTTAAGTTTACAACGAGCTATGATTGCACCACTGCACTCCAGCATGGGCAACAGAGTAAGATTCTGTCCCAAGAAACAAACAAAAAGCACACACAAAAATAAAACAAACCACATATGGCTCACTGTGCCCAGGTCCGATCCCAAGAATTTCCCCTGGGAACACATCCCTATGAAGCACCTATGAAAATTAGATGCTTATTTTCTTTTGCCTTCTGAACAACTTGTACGTTCTTTGGATTCACGGAACAGTTTTTCTTCAGATGTTGTGAATATGACTCATGGATGCCCTTTCCAAGAATATTCAGCATTTAGTGGGTTTCCCAGGAATTTTTCTTCAGAATCCCCAAAAATAGGACACCAAGTTTCTTCTCTTTTCCCTCCCCTTTCTGGCAACTGTGCTCAGGAGGCAAGGACAGGGCTCTGCGATGTTCACGGGCCTGTGAGCTGCCTCCTGAGATGTGTAGCTTCTACTTAGGCAAGGAGGGTAATAGATGGAATATACATATTTTTAAAAAGAAAAGTTAACTGTAGTAAAATGAGACTGTGCTTAACATACATCCACGGCCAGGCATGGTGGCTCAAGCCTGTAATCCTAACACTTTGGGAGGCTGAGGTGGGAGGATCACTTGAGCTTAGGAGTTTGAGACCAGCCTGGGCAATATAGTGAGATCTCATCTCTACAAAAAAAAAAAAAAAAAATTAATTAGCCAGGTGTGGTGGCACACGCCTGTAGAATCAGCTACTTGAGAGGTTGAGGTGAGAGGATCACTTGAGCTCAGGATGTTAAGGCTACAGTGAGCCATGATTGCACCACTGCACTCCAGCCTGGGCAAGAGAGTGAGACCTTGTCTCAAAAAAAAAAAAGGACGGCCATGCTTCCCACCCATGAGGGTAAGGGAGGAGACCACCCCTCATATTGTCTTATGCCCAATTTCTGCCTCCAAAGAAAGAAGAAGTAAAAACTAAAAGGCAGAAATGAAATCCACAGGCAGACAGCCCGGCACCGCACCCTGGGCCTGGTAGTTAAAGATCGACCCCTGACCTAATTGGTTCTGTTATCTGTAGATCACAGACATTGTATAGAAATGCACTGTGAAAATCCCCATCTTGTTTTGTTCCGATCTAATTACCGGTGCATGCAGCCCCCAGTTCACATACCCCCTGCTTGCTCAATCGATAACAGCCCTCTCACATGCACCCCCTTAGAGTTGTGAGCACTTAAAAGGGACAGGAATTGGTTACTTGGGGAGCTCGGCTCTTGAGACAGAAGTCTTGCCAATGCCCACAGCCGAATAAACCCCTTCCTTCTTTAACTCGGTGTCTGAGGGGTTTTGTCTGCCACTCGTCCTGCTACAAGGGCACTGGAGAACGTGCAGATCCAGAGGTGCTGAGATTCTGAGAGGAAATGATACCTTCTCATCGCTTGTCTGGTAAAGAAGGACTCCTGGAAGATGAGGCTTTTACACATGACACTCTCCAAGGACATTAAAGAGACAAAGGTAAGGTCAGTAGAGGCCAGTCTAGAAGGTCAAATTAAGGAGTTTGAGGTTCATTCTGCTTGTGATAGAGACTAGAGTTTTGTGGAGGAAAAGATAAGAGGAACGCATGACATCAGTAATTGTCCTTAAATCACCTGCTGTGTGTTCAGTGCCAGGTTGAGCCATCTACACACAGAAAGTCAGTTTCCAGGGCTCCTTACCTCCCAGGGGATCATGTATAATTTAGTTCCTGCCGAGTGGAACTTGGCTTGACTGAATAGGTCTTTTCCTAGAAATTTCTATGCATATGGAATATTTTGCAACTAAAATTTTCAATAATTTATCCTCACTAAATGCCCAGCACTGAAGTGAATACTTCATACAATATTTTGTTATTATCATACGCATTTAAACATTTTGGAAATTTAAGCTTTGAAAATTTTAAATATTGCCCAAGATAAAGCAGTAAGTGACATAGAGCTGGAATTCAGATTCCAGTCTTTCCTACTCCAAAAACCTCACTGTTATTAGGACTCTTCTCTGCCTCCAATAAGCATAATTTCAGAAATGCATTATCAGCTTTTGGGGCTAACCCTCCCCGGCAGTGGCTTATAATCCTTTAAAGATCATTTCCCTACTTACTCCTAAATGAGGTTCTCTGTTCTGAAACAATTCTTATTCCTCAGGCTCCCTTGTGGATGTTTGATATGGTTTGACTCTGTCCCCACCTCAATCTCATCTTGAATTGTACCTCCCATAATTCCTACGTGTTGTGGGAGGGACCCAGTGGGAGATAATTGAATCGTGGTGGCAGTTTCCCCCATACTGTTCTCGTGGTAGTGAAGTCTCACGAGATTTGATGGTTTTATATGGAGAAACCCTTTCACCTCGCCCTCATTCTCTCTTGCCTGCGCCATATGATAAGTGATTTTCACCTTCTGCCATGATTGTGAGGCCTCCCCAGCCACATGAAACCGTGACTCCATTAAACCTCTTTTTCTTTATAGATTACCAGTCTTAGGTATGTCTTTATCAACAGAGTGAAAATGGACTGATACAATATTTAAAGAAAAGTACAAATTTTAGTCTCATCAGATAACTAGCACCTCATATGCTGGAGGTAGAGCTTCAAGACCTCTAATTATTAAATGCTTCACCTTTGAGGTCATGTTAAAATCTGTAATCATGTGAGATATAAGTTGATCACACAGCTATCTTCCTCTCTCAAATTTCTTCCAAAAACAACTCACATTAAAAAAACATTTAGAATAATGTCCTTTTCTCTTGTTTTTTAGGGGAAAATATATCTAGATAGGAATCATCTATGTAGGTGATAAGTAGAAGGCCTTTTTCTTTCTACTTTATGTAAGTTAGTATTAGAACAATTTGGTATCAAGGGAAGAGCTCCAGATTAGAGGACAGGAGACCCGCATTTTGTCCCCTGCTCAGCCATCAACGTGAACTTGTGGCTAGTTGCTTCACTCCCAGGGGCCTTCATTTTCTCATGGATTACGTGAGGAGGGATGGATTATATCATCTCCTAGGGTGTTTTCAGCTCTGCCATTCTATCATTGTAAACATCAAATATCAATAAAAATTTTAAGGGTCTTATTAACACAGATCTTTCTCTTAGGTGATAAATGTTCTATTTGTTTGATGGAAGCCATTTCCCTCCAGGAGTCTGCCATATGCTAATAAGAAAGAGTTTTATTTGTTTGTTTTTTCCTACCTAGCCACCTTCAGTTTGCTTTTCAAAGCTGGCAAGAAGAAGAAACACACATGGCGCGTAGCTCTTATGTTCCAGGCACTGTGTTAGGCACATGCATTATGTCTTTGTTTCAAAGATGAGGGGTGAAGTCCATGTCTAACACAGGTACTCACTCATCTGTGAAATGTTTCTTGAGAACTTCAGCTGGGCGCGGTGGCTCATGTCTGTAATCCCAGCACTTTGAGAGGCCAAGGCAGGCAAATCACCTGAGGTCGGGAGTTCGAGACCAGCCTGACCAACATGGAGAAACCCCATCTCTACTAAAAATACAAAAAATTAGCCGGGTGTGGTGGCGCATGCCTGTAATCCCAGCTACTCAGGAGATGGAGGCAGGAGAATTGCTTGAACCCAGGAGGCAGAAGTTGCAGTGAGCTGATATCTTGCCATTGCACTTCAGCCTGGGCAACAAGAGTGAAACGCTGTCTCAAAAAAAAAAAAAAAAAGAAAAATATTTCTTGAGAACTTCAAACCTGCTGATGATGTTTTGGGTGCTAGAGATACAGTAGCAAGTGAGAGAGACAAAACTATAACATGACATCATATAAACACCAATTAATCCCACTGATATTTACTGAATGCCTACCATATACCAAATACTGTGCTAGTTGCTGGAGGTACCAGAGTGAACAAATTCCTGATCTCATCAAGTTTTACAGCTCAGCCAACTGAAACAATGGATAACACCTATAGCATAGAGTAATCTGGAAATACCAAAGAGATATGTAATAGAAGGAAACATAACTTTACCTTCACCGAGTCAAATGGTGAGTTAATCAAGCTGCTTGTGATGCTACAAATCTAAAGTGAACTCTTTGCTTAGTTATTCCAGTACAGGACTGCTGCCATTGACCTGGTTGCTTTTAGAATAGAAATTTAGGGGCCAGACATGGTGGCTTACGGCTTTAATCCCAGCACTTTGCGAGGCCGAGGAGGGTAGATTATGAGGTCAGGAGATCAAGACCATCCTGGCTAACATGGTGAAACCCCGTCTCTACTAAAAGTACAAATATCAGGTGGGTGTGGTGGCGGGCGCCTGTAGTCCCACCCACTCGGGAGGCTGAGGCAGGAGAATCGCTTGAACCTGGGAGGCAAAGGTTGCAGTGAGCTGAGACAGTGCCACTGCACTCCAGCCTGACGACAGAGCAAGACTCCGTCTCAAAATAAAATAAAATGAAATAAATATAAATTTAGGTGGGCAATAAGATCTACAGCATCTCCACCTGCATGTCTTCATTTCTCTTCCTCTTCTCTTATAAATGATTTTTTTAATCACTACTCATCTTTCTTTGTGAGAGAAGCACCGATATACTTATTGTTCAAGCCCCATTCCTTGAAATATTGAATTCCAAATAGTCTCAGGTCATCACCAGCACAGCATATTGTGAATTACCCACAGGCAGCAAGGTCAAGAAGACAGCATTATCCTCCTGATTCAGCTCAACTTGAAACTACTAGAAAGTGACCCTATTTTACATTCGCTTCAATCTTCCCAAGATTCTGGAACTGTACATAGTAAAGCCAGATGGTTGATATGCCTGGAAACTTTCCAAGCTCACTCAGGTCTAGATTTATGTAATTAATGGTATTTTAAAAAAGAAAAAAAGAAGAGTGTCTTGTCAGTATTGAAAAAGCCATAAAATTGGAGCATTTCAGTAAATCATAGTGGGCTTGGTAGCCTGACTTCCCCAATTAACAAAATAAGACATTTTAAGAGGTTTGCTGTGGAAAATTCAAATAGGCTCTGAAAACACAGTATTAAATTACATTTATTTCATTTTTTTTTTTTACTGAAGACTCTAAATTAGACTTCATATTTAAATACCTAGTTATGAGAATTTTAAACTCAGGACTATGAGAGTTTATACAATTGGGGTTGATTCACTTGTGTGCCTTTTTATGTTAATCCAACAAACATGTATTGGGTGCTTACAAAAGACAGAACAACTGGCTACAATGTGTAGGAGTTTACCAGGAGAACAAGATGTACTTTAGCAGTAGAGGAGGGAAGAGACAGAGGCAGGAGACAGAGGAAAGTTAGGAGAGGCGGTCCAGGCAGATGTGAGAGTCTGTGCAATGGTCAGAGGTACAAAACCACATTGCAATTTGAGGGAGCCTAAAGTTGGAAACATGGGGGAATAAGAAAGCAGTGGAAAGCATGGCTCAAAACCCTAGCCACCAGTAATGAAGGAGCTCCACACCAAGCCAATGGAACTACTGCCAAATTCTGTAACTGATAGAAGCCACTAATATGTTTTAAATCAAAGGGATACAGGATCAGACTGTGTTTTAGTAAGGTTCACTGTTACCATTATTATTATGAATTTATCATCATATACCTAAGAGTTGATTTTGGGTCTGCTCTATCTTTGAAACAGCCTTTGCAAAAATTGTAACAGGCTGGGTGCAGTGGCTCATGCCTGTAATCCTAAAACTCTGGGAGGCCGAGGCAGAAGAATTGCTTGAGTATAGGAGTTCAAGACCAGCCTGGGCAATATTGTGAGACCCCACCACTACAAAATATTTTTTAAAATTAGCTGGACATGGTGGCTCATGCCTGTAGTCCCAGCTGGGTGTGGTGGCACATGCCTGTAGTCCCAGCCACTCAAGAGGCCGAGGTGGGAGTATTGATTGAGCCCAGGAGGTCAAGGCTGCAGTGAACCATGATTGTACCACTGCACTCCAGCCTGGGTGAAACAGTGAGACTCTGTCTCAAAAAATAAAAGTAAAAAAATTATAACAGTATTTATAACATATAAATTATAATTTATATGTATATATAAATTATATACATATATTTATATTTATATAATATAAATTATATAACATATAAATTATAATTATAACATATAAATTATAATTATGGCAGTGAAAGAGTTCTGATCTAACCAATCCCCATTATGCCTTTAGCTTTCAAATTGCCCTTAATTATTCCTGGGCTTGGGCCAAGCTAACTTTGGGAGACATTTAGTTTATAGTTTAAATGATAATAGCCCTTCCCCCAAATTCAACCACCTTTGTAATGAGAGACAACCAGACTAGGAGGATGACAGGAGCCTGAATTCTGCTAAGGTGTAGACATAAACAATGACCTGTCATTATTCCAGAGTCATGGATATGCAACTTCCTCAATTACTACTGCAAATGACATTACTATTGTAGAACCTAGGATTGGGCTTTTGAAATGTCTTTTCAGGTTTTGCATTTCTGATGGCCAATGGCTCCACCTGGACCTACTAACCCCCACCAACCACGCCCCCATCCCCTCTACTCCTGTGTGCATGACTCCCTGGCCTGCCAAACTATCCTTGAAAAACCCTAGGCTCTGAAATTTCAGAGAGACTGAGTAATAATAGAATTCTGGTCTCCCTTTCAGCTGGCTCTGCATGAACGAAACTCTTTCTCTATTGCAATTCCCGTCATGATAAATCAGCTCTATCTGGGCAGTTATGTCATCATGTTGATTAACTTTGCCTCAGCAGTAACTTCTCTGACTCTCCACCCCCTGGAAGCTGCAGGGGCTTTGTGCCTTCCTATCAGTGGTTAACATCTTTAAGGCAATCCAGAACCAAAAAGCAAATATATATATTTTAAAAAACTCAAAAGCTTAATATTTTTGTAAGGCAAAGGATTATCTACTTGATTTTTATCTGTTTTATGAATTTTGAGGGTTTTGAATATGAATTAAAAACTACTAAGCAGACTTTACTGCATCATGGGCTTTTAGCTGATAGAGTTGACTCTATTTCAAGTGGCATAACCTAAGCTTGAAGGAATTCATTTGGATAAGGATATTAGAGCAGACTGATAAGTGAAATTGTTTAGTGCTGTCTCATCTGGAGGGTTTAATTTCTAAGACATTGGAACATAGATTGGACCATGGCAATTTGCTACATTTTTTCTCTTTTTCAAAAGCCCAGTGATTCCCAAATAAGAAGATCTTGGCAGCTAGTCAATGCCTCACCTATTTGAGATAGCAGACTTCAGGCAATTTTAAACTGTCTAATAAAAGGCTTTGCAGATGATCTGGAGCAATTGTGCTTGGCATTGACAAACAAGTGCTACTATCATTCCATAAGGAGCCAGCACAGACCTGGCTGACAACTGATGTTCACTGACTGAATGAGCACAGATTTCCAGGAATTAGAGACTAGTGATATTTGGACTCTGACAGTCTTTTACTTATGGTGAAAAAAAAAAGCATACAAAAATTAGATAATTAAAGAAAGGAAAAACTGGGAACAGGGACAAGGAAATACCATAGTACCTTGATTCTCAGCCAAAATGTGGGCTTTCATATGCAGAAGAATGAAACTGGACCCATATCTTTCACCGTGTACAAAAATTAATTCAAGATGGATTAAAGACTTAAATGTGTGTCCTAAAACCATAAAAATTCTAAAAGACAACCTAGGGAAAACTCTTGGCCTAGAGTTTGGCCTAGGCAAAGAATTTATGACTAAGACCTCAAAAGTACATGCAACAATACAACAAAAAATAAAACAATGGAACTTAATTAAACTAAAGAGCTTCTGTACAGCAAAAGAAACCATCAACAGAATAAACAGACACCGTACAGAATCAAAAGGATCTAAAGATACTTCTCAAAAGAAGACATACAACCAGCCAACAAAGATATGAAAAAATGCTCAACATCACTAATCACCAGAGAAATACAAATACAAGTACAGAAAAGCACCATCTCCTATCAATTAGAATGGCTATTATTAGAAGGTCAAAAAATAAATACGCCAGTGAGGATACAGAGAAAAGGAAATACTTAAATGCTGTTGGTGGGAATGTAAATTAGCTCAACCCTTATGGAAAACAGTATGAAGATTTCTCAAAGAACTGAAAATAGAGCTATCATTTGGCCCAGCAATCCCACTGCTGGGTATCTACCCAAGGCAAAGAAATTGTTTTATCAAAAGATACCTGCAATCATAAGCTGACTGCAGCATTGTTCACAATAACAAAGTCATGGAATCAACCTAAGTGTTCATCAATGGTTGATCAGATAATGAAAATGTATACACCAAGGAATACTATGCAGCCATTAAAAAGAATGAAATCATGTCCTTTGAAACAATGGATGAGGCTGGAGGCTATTATCCTAAGTGAAATAACTCAGAAACAGAAAATCAAATACTCTGTGTTCTCACTTATAAATGGGAGCAAACAATGAACATGCAGATGGAGATAATAGATACTGGGGACTTCAGAAGTGGGAAAGTGGGAGGGGGCAGAGGGTTTAAAAATGACCCATTGGGTACAATGTTCACTATTTAGGA
This sequence comes from Rhinopithecus roxellana, assembly GCF_007565055.1. Taxonomy (NCBI): domain Eukaryota; kingdom Metazoa; phylum Chordata; class Mammalia; order Primates; family Cercopithecidae; genus Rhinopithecus; species Rhinopithecus roxellana. The sequence goes on along the minus strand of NC_044556.1, from coordinate 97,756,703 downwards.
GATGGTTCACTAAAAACCCAAAACTCACCATTATGCAATATATCCGCATAAGAATCCTGCATACATGTACCCCATGAATCTAAAATTATATTTTTTTCCAGGCATAGTGACTCATGTCCATAATCCAATACTTCAGGAGGCTGAGGTGGGCAGATCACTTCAGCCTAGGAGTTTGATACTACCAACCTGGGCAACATGGCAAAAACCCATCTCTACAAAAATTAGCCAGGCATGGTGGTGTGCACCTGTAGTCCCAGCTACTCAGGAGGCAGGGGTGGGGGAATCAATTCAGCCCAGGGTGAAACCCCGAGACGGTAATATCTGATATATTACCTAGCAGATTCTACAAAATTAACAAATCTGATAAATTATCTAACAAAGCAGCCATCATAAAATGCTTCCATAAATAATTACAGATATGTCTGGAAGAAACAAAGAACAGAGCCTCAGCAAAGAAATAGAAAGATATAGAGAAAAATCAAATGAGAATTTTAGAACTGAAAAATGCAATGATCAAAATTAGACACTCTTTAGCAATATACAGACATAAAAAATTAAAAACTTATGGATAGGATCAGCCAGGAGCGGTGGCTCATGCCTGTAATCCCAGCATTTTGGGAGGCCGAGGTGGGTGGATCACCTGAGATCCGGAGTTCAAGACCAGCCTGTCCAACATGGAGAAACTCCATCCCTACTAAAAATACAAAATTAGCCTGCTGTGGTGGCACATTCCTGTAATCCCAGCTACTCTGGAGGCTGAGGCAGGAGAATTGCCTGAAACCAGGAGGTGGAGGTTGCTGTGAGCCCAGATCATGCCATTGCACTGGGCAACAAGAGTGAAACTCCCGTCTCAAAAAAAAAAAAAAAAAAAAAAAAAAGCCTCATGGATAGAATAGAATTGAGAGGTGACAATGTGCTAGCAGCCCCCACTCTCAGAGCCTCCTCGGCCTCTGCGTCCACTCTGGCCACACTTGAGGAGCCCTTCAGCCTGCCACTGCACGGTGGGAGCCCCTTTCTGGGCTGGTCAAGGCTGGAGCCGCCTCCCTCTGCTTGCAGGGAGGTGTGGAGGGAGAGGCAAGGGCGGGAACCAGGGCTGCGCAGGCTCAGTGCGGGTCAGGCGCGGGCTGAGGCTCAGAGGGCCGCACAGGGAGTGGCCCACCGGCGCTGCTGGCCCAGGGCAGTGAGGGGCTTAGCACCCGGGCCAGTAGCTGTGGAGGTTGCCTGGGGTCCCCCAGCAGTGCCGGCCGCCTGCGCTGCTCTCAAATTCTTAGCTGTCTCCCCATGGGGCAGGGCTCGGGACCTGCAGCCTGCCGTGTTTGAGCTCCCCCGCGGCAGTGGCCTCTGGCGCAGCCCCAGCCTCCCCTAGGGGCGCCGCCCCCTGCTCCATGGCGCCGGGTCCAATCAACAACCCAAGGGCTGAGGACTGCAGGCTCCGCTGGGGACTGGCGGACAGCTCCACCTGCAGCCCCTGTGCAGGATCCACTAGGTGAAGCCAGCTGGGCTCCTGAGCTCCATGGGGACTTGGAGAACTTTTATATCTAGCCAGAGTATTGTATGTGCACCAATCAGCACTCTGTATCTAGCTAATCTGGTGGGGACTTGGAGAACTTTTATGTCTAGCTAGAGGATGGTAAATACACCAATCAGCACTCTGTGTCTAGCTCAAAGTTTGTAAATACACCAGTTGATACTCTGTATCTAGCTAACCCTGTGTCTAGCTAACTTAGTGGGGGCTTCCAGAACTTTTCTGTCTAGCACTCTGTGTCCAGCTCAAGAATAGTGAACGCACCAATCAGCACTCTGTCAAAACGGATCAATCAGCTCTCTGTAAAATGGACCAATCAGCAGGATGTGGGTGGGGTCAGCTAAGGGAATAAAAGCAGTCTGCCCTGAGCCAGCCAGCGGCAACCCACTCCGGTCTTCTTCCACACAGTGGAAGCTTTGTTCTTTTGCTCTTTGCAATAACTCTTGCTGCTGCTCACTCTTTGGGTCCATGCTGCCTTTATGAGCTGTAACACTCACCGCAAAGGTCTGCAACTTCACTCCTAAAGCCAACCAGACTATGAACCCACCGGTAAGAACGAACAACTCCAGATGCACTGCCTTTAAGAGCTGTAACACCACGAAGGTCTGCAGCTTCACTCCTGACAGCGAGACCATGAACCCATCAGAAGGAAGAAGCTCCAGACACATCTGAATGTCTGAAGGAACAAACTCCTGACACACCATCTTTAAGAAATGTAACACTCACCTCGAGGGTCCGCGGCTTCATTCTTGAAGTCAGTGAGACCAAGAACCCACCAATTCTGGAGACAGGATCAATAGCAGAATGGAGGGGACAGAAGAAGGAATCAGTGAATGGGAAGATAATCAACAGAAATTCCCCAATCTGAAGTACAGAGAGAAAATAGACTGGAAACAAAACAAAACATGAAGAGCCCCAGGTCTAGGTAAGGCTATAACAAAAGATCTAACATTCATGTCGTTGCCATTTGAGAGAGAAGAAAGAAAGTGAGGCTGAAAAAGTTCTCAAAGAAATAATAGCTGAGAATCTCCCAAATTTTGCAAAAGATATAACCCCGTAGACCCAGAAGCTGAGCAAACACCAACAGGATAAACCCAAAACGCGTCAAGACACCATAATTAAACATCGGAGAACAAAGACAAAGAAAACCTCGAAAGCAATCAGAGAAAACAATGCATTATCTACAGGTGAAAACAATTTGAGTGCTAGCCAATTCCTCATCAAATATACTGGAGATCTGGAGGAAGTGGCACAATTTTTTTTTGTAAGTGCTGACAGAAAAGAACTGCCGTCTCAGAATCTTATATCCAGTGAAAATAATGTTCAGTAATGACAGAAAAATCAAGGCATTCTCAAATGAAAGCAAACATAATTCGTTGTTGACTGATCTACTCTAAAAGAATGGCTAAAGAAAATAATGTAAACACAAAGAAAATAATAAAAGAAGGAACGGAGGAGCCTATCAAGCCAGAATACTTTCAGACAAGAATAACTATTTCAGCTAAACACCACTGAAGAACCTGCAGCTCTACATCAGGACAGCCAGCAGGAAGAAAGAATATGGTAAGCAAAAATACAGGTAAATATGATGCATATTCCTTCTTCCCTCTAGTTAGCTGAATTATGTTTGATGTTGTAAGGAAAAAAATGGTACTATCTGATGGGTTCTAAATGAATACAGAGGAAATATTTAAAATAATTATAAACAAGCAAAGTAAAGATATATCAAGTATGGAAAGGTTTCTATACTCAAACTGGTAAAATGACTACACGAGTACACTATGAGAAATTATACAATGTAATACCTGGAGCAAACACTAAATAAGTTCTAAATAATGCCCTCAGAACCACCACAGATAATTAAAAAGCAAATTATTTAAAATATTCAAATAACATAAAAGAAAGCAGGAAAAAGAAAACCAGAGAAACGAAAAATAGCAGAAAGATGATTATTAGTTTTAAAAAACAGAAAATAACTTGAGAAGGATATGGAGAATTGTGCATTGCTGATGTGAATGTATGTAGGAAAGTATAGTCACTATGGAAAATGGTTTGGTAGTTTCTACAAAAAATCAAACATGGAATTACCATATGACCCAGCAATTCAATTTCTGAGTATGTTCGAAATAATTGAAAGCAGGGACTAGAATAGATATTTTGGACATGCATGTTTATAGCAGCAGTACTTATAATAGCCAAGAGAGGGAAGCAACCTCTGTCCATTCACACATAGAAGGATAAACAAAATGTTATATACACATACAGTGAAATTCAACCTTAGAAAAAGAAAGAAAATGCGGACACACGCTACAACACGGATGAATCCTGATGATGTTATGCTAAGTGAAATAAGTCAGTCACAAAAGGGCAAGCACTGTATGATTCCAATTCCTTGAGATGTCTAGAGTATCAAATTCATAGAAACCAAAAGTAAAATGGGGGTTGCCAGAGGCTGAGGGGTTCAGGAATGGGGTTAATCTTCGATGGGTATAGCGTTTCAGTTGGGGAAGATAAAACATTTCTGGAGATGGATGGTGGTAGCAGTTACACAAAAGTGTGAATGTACTTAATACCGTGGAACTGTACACTTAAAAATAATAAAGTTTATGTTATGTAAATTTACCTACACAAAAAAGTAAAAACAGAAAATAAAAAATAACATGGCAAACTTTAGTCCTGACATACCGGTAATTACTTTAAATGTAAATAGTCAAGTATATCATTAGAAGACATATTAGTAACGTGGATGAGAAAACATGATTCAAATACGTACTATCTGCAAGAAACTCACTTTAACTGTAAAGATATAGGTAGGTTGAAAGTAAAAAAAATGGAAAACAGTGTATTATGCAAACAATAATCGAAAGAAAGTAGGAATGGCTATACTAATCAGATTAAGTTGACTTCAGAGCAAAAAATTTACCAGAGGCAGAGACAGACATTATATAATGATAAAGGGATCAATGCACCAACTGGACATAGCAATCTTAAGTGTGTATACACCAAACAATGGAACAGCAAAATATGTGAAGCAAAAACTGATAGAAATGAAAGGAAAAAAAGACAATCTATAAGTATAGATGGGGACTTCAATGTCCCTCCCTCTATAATTGATTTAAAAGCAGCAGACTAGGCACGGTGGCTCACGCCTGTAATCCCAGCACTTTGGGAGGCCAAGCCAGGTGAATGACGAGGTCAGGAGATAGAGACCATCCTGGCTAACATGGTGAAACACCATCTCTACTAAAAATACAAAAAATTAGCCAGGCGTGGTGGCAGGTGCCTGTAGTCCCAGCTACTTGCGAGGCTGAGGCAGGATAATGGCGTGAACCCGGGAGGCGATGCTTACCAAGATTGCGCCACTGCACTCCAGCCTGGGCGACCGAGCGAGACTCCATCTCAAAAAAAAAAAAAAAAAAGCAACAGAAAATCAGCAACAATATAGAAAAATTCAACAAAATCATCAACAAATAAATTATACTTGACAGTTACAGAACATTCCAACCCAAAACAACAGAATATGCATTATTTTCAATTGCCCATGAAACATATACCGATATATATCATATCTTGAGCCATAAAACAAACCTCAAAAATTGTAAAATAATTAAAATAATTTTTAAAAGTTCTCTGATCACAATGGAATCAAATGAGAAACCTATTATTTTACTGTTAATAAATACATCAACTGATTTATTAATCTGTTGATGTATTGTTAGTTTAGTTTGGGTGTTTGACTCCTTTACCTCATGTTAAAATTTGATTGCTAATGTTAGAAGTGGGACCTAGTGGGAGATGTTAGGGTCATGGGGGTGGATCTCTTACAAATGGCTTGGTGCCTTTCTTGCACCCGTGAGTGAATTCTCACTCTATTAGTTCCCAAGAGAGCTGTTTGTTGTTGTTGTTGTTGTTGTTTGTTTTTGTTTTTGTCTGTTTGTTTTTTTAACAGCTCTCTCTTGCTTCCTCTCTTGCCACGTAACCTGTGCACACACTGCCTCCTCTTCATCTACTGCCACAGTGGAAGCAGCCTGACACTCTCACCACAGGCCAAGCAGCCTGCAGAACAGTGAGCACCATACTTCTTGTATATCCTACAGAACTGTGAGCCAAATAAACTTCTTTTCTTTATAAATTACCCAGTCTCAGGTACTTCTTCGTAGCAACACAAATGAACTAAGACAATTGTTATTAAAAAAAAGATTACAAATTCCAAACACTTGGAAACTAAACAAATACTTCTAAATAGTAAATGATTCATAGAAGAAATTTCAAGAGAAAATAAAAATACATTGAACTGAATGACACAGCTCAAGTGGTGCTGAGAAAGAGAGTCACAGCACTAAAATACATATATTCAGAAACAGGAAAAGTCTCAAAGCAATCATTTAAATCCTACCTCAAGAATCTACAAAATAGGAGCAAAATAAAAATCGAGCAGAAGAAAAGAAATAATAAAGATAAAAGCAGAAATCAATGCAATTAAAAACAGAGAAGCCAGGAGAAAAACAAAGAACAAAGAGCTAATTCTTTAAAAAGATAGATAAAATTGGCAAACCCCTACCAAGACTAAGAAAGAGAGATTGAGAGAGAGGAAGAGAGGGAGAGGATGCAAATTACCAAAATCAAGAGTAAAACAAGGGATATAACTACAGGTCCTGAAGCATGGAAATGATAAAAGAGGAATGCTGCAAAAAATTCTACAGACACAAATTTTGTAACTTAGATAAAATTGACCAATCTCTAAACATGTACACACAACTTATTCAGGTTGCTAAATATGAAACCAATAATTTGAACAATGTCATAATTACTAAGGAAATTAATAATTGTAAACTCCTACAAAGGAAATCTTTAAGTGAAGATAGGTTCCGTAGAGAATTCTATCAAATATTTAAATAATTAATACTAATTCTACACAATCTCTTTCACAAAATAGAAGAGGAGGGAAATCTTCCCCATCCGTCTTAAGAAACTAATTTTATCCTGACACCAAAACCAGACAAAGATAGTGCAACAAAAGAAAACTACAGACTAATATTCCTTGTGGTTATAGACACTAAATACTAGCATATTGAATTCAGCAATATAGAAATAAAGTGGAGCTGTCTCAACCTGATAAAGAGTATATACATAAATCCTAAGATAATACCATACTTAATGGTGAAAGACTGAATGCTTTCCTCCAAGGGTAGGAACAAAGCAAGGATGTCTGCTCCTACCCTCCTTATTTCAACATAGTGCTGGAAGTCCTGGCCAGTGCAATACAGCAAGAAAAAAATAAATAAATAAAAGGCATACAAAGAGGAAAAGATGAAAAAATAAAATGAAAGATGAAAACTATCCCTATTTGCAAATGATTTAATTATTCCTATAGAAAAGCTCAAGAAATGTACAAAATCCTTCCAGATCTAATATGTGAATTCAGCAAAACCACACAATTACAAGATAAACATACAAAATCAATTGTATTTCCACATAGTAGGAACAAACAAAGGGACACCAAAATTATAAATACAAAAAAAAAAAGCATAATTGCCCAGAAAAATGAAATACTTTGATGTAAATCTAGCGAAATATGTACAGGACTTGTATGTTGAAAACTATGACATGCTAATGGAAGAAATCAAAGAAGAACTAAATAAAAGGAGAGACTTGGATTTTATCGGATTGAAAGACTCAACATCTTTACCGATGTCTCTTCTCCCCAAATTGTTATACATGTTTAATTAAATTTTTGGCAAAACTCAATAAGATTTTTTGTAGAAGATAGAGACAAGATTATTCCAAAATTTACATGAAAAGCAAAAGGATTTGAATAGTAAAACAATTTTGAAAAATAATAACATTGGAGGAATCAGTCTACCCAATTTCAAGATTTATTATGTATCTGCAGTAATTAAGACTGTATGATATTAGAGGAGGATAGACACATAAATGAATGGAACAGAATAGAGAATTAAGAAACAGATCAGCACAAATATTCCGAAATGAATTTTTGCCAAAGGCACAAAGGGCAAATGCACATTCACAGTCAAAAAAAAAAAAAAAAAAAAAAAAACCCTGATCAAAGTCTCATAGCTAATAAAAAAGTAACCGAAAATTGATCATAGACTTAAATGTCAAATGTAAAACTATAAAACTTAAAAGGAAAAAAATGAGAAAGTGTTCTGACTCTAGAGCTAGGCCAAAGTTCTTAGGCTGAACACCAAAAGCATGATTCATAAAAAGAAAAATTGATGAATTGGACTTCATCAAAATTTAAAACTTTTGCTTTGTGTAACGCTTTGAGAAGAGGATTAAAATACAAGCTACAGACTGGCAAAGATATTTTCAATCCATATATCTAACGAAAGACTAGTATCTTTACTTTGTAAAGAACCCTCCTAACTTAATGGTAAAATAAATAAATAAACAAACAAACAAACAATCCAATTAGAAAATAGACAAAAGACATGAAGAGATGTTTCACTGAAGGAGACATACAGATAACAAATAAATCCATGAAAAGATGATCAACAGCATTAGCCAGTATGGATATGCAAATTGAAGCCACAATAAGATATCACTGCACACCTATTAGAATGTCTAAAATTGAAGAGAAAAGAATAGTGACAACACCAAATGTTGGTGAGAATGAGAAGATACTGATCACTAACACCTTTCTGATAAGAATATAAAATGGTACAGCCACTGTGGAAGACAACCCGGCAGTTTTTAAAAGCACTGAATATGCAGCTATCATATGACTCAACCATTACACTCCTGGATATTTACCGCCCAAAATTAAAACTCATGTAAAAACCTAAACACAGCTGCATATAGCAGCTTTATTAATAATAGTCAAAACCTGGAGGCCAGGCACAGTGGCTCACACCTGTAATCCCAACATTTTGGGAGGCCGAGGCAGGCAGATCATTTGAGATTAGGAGTTCGAGACCAGCCTGGACAACAAGGTGAATCCCCATCTCTACTAAAAGTACAAAAATTAGCTGAGTATGGTGGCCGGTGCCTGTAATGCCAGCTACTCAGGAGGCTGAGGCAGGAGAATCACTTGAACCCAGGAGGTGGAGGTTGCAGTGAGCCGAGATCACGCCACTGCACTCCAGCCTGGGTAACAGAGCAAGACCCTGCCTCAAAAAAAAAAAAAAAAAAAATCTGGAGACTATCTAGATTTCCTTCAATGAGTGAATGTTTAAACAAACTGTGGTATCACCATATTATGGAATACTACGCAGAAATGAAAAGAAATCAAGTCCTGATAGACACAAACCACTGAAATATGCTGAGTGTAAACAAAGTTAATCCTAAAAGGCAGCATCATGTTGTATGATTCCACTTGTATTACATTTTTAAAATGAAAAAACTGTACAAATGGAAAATAGATTATTGGTTGCCAGGGGTAAGGATGGAGGGAAGAGGAGATACAGAGAGCAGTGAGTGTGTTTATAAAAGAACAATATTAGAAATCCCTGTAGTGATGGAAATGCTGTTTCTTGAATGGATCAATGTCAGTATCCTGCTTGTTATATTATACTGTAGTTTTGCAATATGTTATTACTAGGGGAAAATGGATAAAAAGTACATGGGTGTTTATGTTTGCATGTGAATCTAGAATTATAGTAAGATAAAATGCTTAATTAAAAAAATAACTACTTAATTAAAAAAAAATAACTAAACGGCCAGGTACAGTAACTCACTCCTGTAATCCTTGTGGATCACGAGGTCAGGGGATTGAGACCATCCTGGCCAACACGGTGAAACCTCATCTCTACTAAAAATACAAAAATTAGCTGGGCATGGTGGTGTGTGCCTGTGATCACAGTTACTCGGGAGGCTGAAGCAGGAGAATCACTTGAACCAGGGAGCTGGAGGTTGCAGTGAGTTGACATCGTGACACTGCACTCCAGCCTGGCGACAGAGCAAGACTCTGTCTCAAAAAATGAAACAAACAAACAAACAAACAAAAAAAAAAACAAAAAGAAACTAAACCTACAATTCAGGAATTCTGCTCCTTTCAAACTGAAATGTATTTGCTGTAAAATGGATAGGGAATTTAGTTTAACCATTTCTCATCTTAGGAAAAATTCCCCTAAACACAGTCAGTAGAATATTCTGAGTGCCCGGAGGTACCCAGCAAAATAAAAATGTGCTTTGATGGCAGCAGTTTTGTGCACTATTGCTCTTAAAAACTACTGCTGTTTCTTTAATCTATCTGTCTCAAAGACCAGTAAGTATTCAGACAGATAAGAGTTGCACTAATCAAGGACTCTCCAAACTTTCAAGAGTTGTTTTATCTTCTTTGGAGAAACAAGTCTTTCCCCTTTAAAAAATATTATGAGTATATATATATATATATATGGTTAAATATATATATATGGTTAAATTTGAATAAGTCTTTGTTCTGAGAATAATTTGTGGATTTTATCCCATCACTTGAGCTAACTAGAACAATCTCTATGGTATAAAAACTTCAAATTGGACCATTTCTTTGTGTGTACTCTCTACTTGTGCATTTCAACTTTTCATATGATTATTTTCCTCAGCCCCTTCATAGTTTCTTCAAAGCCAGCAAAGACACAACTGCATCCACTAGCATTATGGGTAATAGTCTGATAGCCTGGAATTTATTCTTTCATAAATGACAGTAACTAATGAGGCTCTGGCAAAAAATATTCTTGGTGGCATTATTTTTAGGGTATGCTAGGAAACTGCTCCTTATGTTAACTTACTAGCATGAAGAAAATAGGTTGGATGTAGTGGCTCACTCCTGTAATCCCAGTACTTTGGGAGGCCGAGGCGGGTGGATTGCCTGAGGTCAGGAGTTCAGCCTGGCCAACATGGTGAAACCCCATCTCTACTAAAAATACAAAAATTAGCCATGCCTACCTGTATTCCCAGCTACTTGGGAGGCTGAGGCAGGAGAATCACTTGAACCCAGGAGGCAGAGGCTGCAGTGAGCTGAGATTGAGCCACTGCACTACAGCATGTACAATAGAGCAAGACTCTATCTCAAAAAACAAAAAAAAGGAAAAGAAAAAGAAGGCTTTGATTATGTCAGAACAATGATCATGCTAATTTTCAGATAATTAATTTAATTTTGAAATTAAAAAATTGTAATCACTATTGTCTATGGCCTTCACCTACATGATTAAAACAAATTTAAAAAGCCTTCAACTGGGGCCAGGCATGGAGGTTCATGCCTGTAATCCCAGCACTTTGGGAGGCCGAGGTAGGAGGATCACTTGAGCTCAGGAGTTCGAGACCAACCTGGCCAACAATGGTGAAACACCATCTTTACTGAAAACACAAAAATCAGCCAGGCCTGGTGGCAGGTGTCTGTGGTCCCAGCTACTTGGGAGGCTGAGGCAGGAGCCTGGGAGGTAGAGATTACAGTGAACTGAGATTGTGCCACTGCATTCCAGCGATTGTGCCACTGCACTCCAGCCTAGGTGGTAGAGCAAGACTCTGTCTCAAAAAACAAAACAAAACAAAAATTGTAGTAGCCCCTCTTACTTTTACTGCTTCACCTTTCCAACAGTCTTGTAAGCACCTAACTGCTGCCCTAAATCTCTTTCTACTTGAAACACTTAGGATGGTTTATATGTCCCTTTCTTAATCCTTACTGAAACAGAGATACTTTGTTTAAATTACTTTAAAAGGTTAAAAATATTAACACCTCTTTTTAAGATTACATATCATACATTGTTAAAAGATAATCTAAATTTGTTGGAATTAATCCATTCCATTTGCTTTTACAAACTAACAATTTACTTACAAAGAAATTAAGCTTTTTTGTATAATTTTACTTTAACTTAGTGGTACATTATGAAATTAAGGTCTCTAGGAATGCCTCTCTTTGCAAAGTATGGGAATTTTAAATCAGTGTCCTTGCAAGGAGGGGATGGCTGAAATTGCTCCCCAAAAGATATCTGGAGATGTTTTTGGTTGTCAAACTGGGAGTGAGGATGCTACTGATAATCTCATGGATGGTAGCCAGGGATGTTGCTAAACATCCTATGAAGTACAGGTGAGCTCCTTACAATGAAGGATTATCAGGCCCAGAATGTCAGTAGTGCCAAGGCTGAAAAACCATGGTTTAAAGAGTGCCTTTCTGTAATCTCATGCTTACTGATTCTAAGCTTGGACCTTTCCACTGAGTAGTTTGAGTAGTAACCCAAACTACTCATTTCCTTCTTGTTTTATATCTGATAAAGTTCACCACTTTGGCTCCTCTAATTCCCAGAAAGTTCTGCTGCTTATCAGTTTATCCTTTCCTCTTGTGAAAACCCAGTTTTCACCAGGGATGTCACGGCCCATCACTACGTGTTTCTTTGAAACATGATAATTAGATATGGGCAGCTGCCAGGAGAGTTCATGCAGATGAGACGAGTCAGAAGAAGAACTTATTTATTTCTGTGCACAGGGTCACAAAATTTCAGGATTGGAAGGAATCTTAGAGAATGTCTCAACTCGCATGCTCACATTAGATTCTAGAAAATGGAAACCCAGAGAGGCAAATTAACTCCTTCAGAGCTATCTATTTCTTTTTTCTTTTTTTTTTTCTTTCTTTTTTTTTTGAGATATAGTCTCACTCTGTCCCCCAGGCTGGAGTGCAGTGGCACGATCTTGGCTCACTGCAAGCTCCACCTCCCAGGTTCACACCATTCTCCTGCCTCAGCCTCCCGAGTAGCTGGGACTACAGGCGCCTGCCACCACGCCCAGCTAATTGTTTTTGTATTTTTAGTAGAGACGGGGTTTCACCGTGTTAGCCAGTATGTTCTCGATCTCCTGACCTTGTGATCCGCCCGCCTCGGCCTCCCAAAGTGCTGGGATTACAGGTGTGAGCCACCCCGCCCGGCCACAGCTATCTATTTCTATGCTAAAATTCTATCTAATAGCATTCACAGGACTTGTCAAAGCTCCCACCTTATTCCAGGATAGAATGTTCCTGAATAGAAGACTAAACCAAAGATAGAAAAAGGTATTTTTCCCAATGTCAAGCCCACTCTTCTGGTCATTTAACCCCCAATACAGCTTAACTCTGGATTAATTTGGCTTTGAGAAGTATGTTTTTCGTACTCTTTGGGCTAGACACACCTCAGGACAGAATGATAGAGAAGTCCAGGGGCTTAAAATGTCCAATTCAGACCTTGCCAGCTCTCCTCCCAAGAGAATCTGTAAGAAACCTAGGATTAAACTCTGAATTTTTTTATCTTGTCCAAATTCCTATATAAGGGGTCTGGGGAGTCATGCCCTACAAATCACAAATTCTCATCAGATGGGTTTTATTTAACCCTATATATCATGACTTACTTTCCAACCTGACCCCGGCATAATATTATGAGACAAGGAAGAAAATCAAAATATTTTACCCCCAAAACATGTTTATTTGCCATATTTTGAAATGGTCCTGCAAAGTTGTTCTTTGTGGGGGAAAATTTACATCTGTAAAGAATCTCTATTAACGTAGCTAGATCTTTTTCTTTCACACCCTCCCAATCCTGAAGAGATTAACGAAGATCTGAATAGGAAACAGTTGTCATCTGTCTCTAATGGCAGCCGCTGTAAGACCTCAAAAGAACTTCAGTCTCCGCAATTTTTATATTAACCTAAACACTCGCTTCTATCAATCCCAAGTCTTTAGACAAACTCAACCAATTGTCAATCGGAAAATGTTTAAATTCACCTATAACCTGGAGCCCCGCCCGCCACCCCCCCATCCACCCATCTCCACTTTGAGTTGTCCCGCCTTTGTGGACCAAACCGATGTATTTCTTAAAGGTATTTGATTGATGTCTCATGCCTCCCCCAGGATCTTGCTTCAAGTGCCGGAAATCTGGCCACTGGCCAAGGAATGCCGGCAGCCTGGGATTCCTCCTAAGCGGTGTCCCATCTGTGAGGGACCCCACTGGAAATTGGACTGGCCAATTAGGCCCACGGCTCTGACTGACTCCTTCACAGATCTTCTCGACTTAGCGGCTGAAGACTGACGCTGCCCCATTGCCTCGGAAGCCTCCTGAACCATCACGGATGCTTTGGGTAACTCTTACAGTGGAGGGTAAGTCCACCCCCTTCTTAATCAATATGCAGGCTACCCACTCCACATTACCTTCTTTTCAATGGCATGTTTCCCTTGCCTCCATAACTGTTGTGGGTATTGACAGCTAGGCTTCTAAACCTCTTAAAACTCCCCAGCTCTGGTGCCAACTTGGACAACATTCTTTTACGCACTCTTTTTTAGTTATCCCCATCTGCCCAGCTCCCTTATTAGGTCGAGACATTTTAACTAAATTATCTGTTTCCCTGACTATTCTTGGGCTACCGCCACACCTCATTGCCGCCTTTTACCCCAGTTCAAAGCCTCCTTCACATCCCCCCCTTGTATCTCCCCACCTTAAACCAATAGAGGCATCTGTTGCCTCTATTCCCTCCTTGGCGACTGATCATGCACCCCTTATTATCCCATTAAAACCTAATCACCCTTACCCCGCTCAACGCCAATATCCCATCCCACAGCACGCTCTAAAAGGATTAAAGCCTGTTACCGTTCACCTGTTACAGCATGGCCTTTTAAAGCCTGTAAACTCTCCTTACAATTTCCCTGTTTTACCTGTCCAAAAACCGGACAAGTCTTACAGCTTAGTTCAGGATCTGCGCCTCATCAACCAAATTGTCTTGTCAATCCACCCTGTGGTGCCAAACCCATGTACTCTCCTATCCTCAATACCTCCCTCCACAACATCTCCACAGCCCAGTATTCTGTTCTGGATTTCAAACGTGCTTTCTTTACTATTCCTTTGCACCCTTCACCCCAGCCTCGCTTCGCTTTCACTTGGACTGACCCTAACACCCATCAGGTTCAACAAATTACCTGGGCTGTATGGCCACAAGGCTTCATGGACAGCCCCCATTACTTCAGTGAAGCCCAAATTTCTTCTTCATCTGTTACCTATCTCGGCATAATTCTTCATGAAAACAAACCTGCTGTCCCTGCTGATCATGTCTGGCTAATCTCCCAAACCCGAACCCCTTCTACAAAATAATTCCTTTCTTTCCCAGGCATGGTTAGCTACTTCCGCCTTTGGATACCTAGTTTTACCACACTGACTAAACCATTATGTAAGCTCACAACACCAAACCTAACTGACCCCATAGATCCTAAATCCTTTCACCACTCCTCTTTCCGTTCCTTAAAAACAGCCCCCACACTAACTCCCTAACTTGGTCCCAACCCTTTTCATTACACACAGCCAAAGTGCAGGGCTGTGCAGTCGAGGTTCTTACACAAAAGCCAGGACTGCGCCCTGTAGCCTTTCTGTCCAAACAACTTGACCTTACTGTTTTAGCCTAGCCCTCATGTCTGTGTGCGGTGGCTGCTGCCGCCCTAATACTTTTAGAGGCCCTCAGAATCACAAACTATGTTCAACTCACTCTCTACAGTTCTCATAACTTCCAAAGTCTATTTTCTTCCTCACACCCGACACATATACTTTCTGCTCCCTGGCTCCTTCAGCTGTACTCACTCTTTTTGGAGTCTCCCACAGTTACCATTGTTCCTGGCCCGGACTTCAATCTGGCCTCCCACATTATTCCGGATACCACACCTGACCCCTATGACTGTGTCTCTCGGATCCACCTGACATTCACTCCATTTCCCCACGTTTCCTTCTTTCCTGTTCCTCACCCTGATCACACTTGGTTTATTGATGGCAGTTCCACCAGGCCTAATCGCCACTCACCAGCAAAGGCAGACTATGCTATAGTATCTTCCACATCTGTCATTGAGGCTACTGCTCTGCTCCCCTCCACTACCTCTCAGCAAGCCGAACTCATTGCCTTAACTCAGGCCCTCACCCTTGCAAAGGGACTACACGTCAATATTTATAATGACCCCATATCCTGCACCACCATGCTGTTTTATGGGCTGAAAGGTTTCCTCACTATGCAAGGGCCCTCCATAATTAATGTGTCTTTAATAAAAACTCTTCTCAAAGCCAGAGTCATTTACTTCCAAAGGAAGCTGGAGTCATTCACTGCAAACGTCATCAAAAGGCATCAGATCCCATCACTCAGGGGCAAGGCTTATGCTGATAAGGTAGCTAAAAAAGCAGCTAGTGTTCTAACTTCTATCCCTCTGGACAGCTTTTCTCCTTCTCATCTGGCCACTCCCACCTACTCCCTCACTGAAACTTCCACCTATCTCTTCCCACACAAAGCAAATGGTTCTTGGACCAAGGAAAATATCTCCTTCCAGTCTCACAGCCCATTCTATTCTATTCTCTTCATTTCATAACCTCTTCATGTAGGTTACAAGCTGCTAGCCCGCCTCTTAGAACCTCTCATTTCCTTTCCATCATGGAAATCTATCCTCAAGGAAATCACTTCTCAGTATTCCATCTGCTATTCTACTACTTCTCAGAGAGGGTTCAGGCCCCCTCCCTTCCCTACACACCAAGCTAGGGGATTTACCCCTGCCCAGGACTGGCAAATTGACTTTACGCACATGCCTTGAGTCAGGAAACTAAAATATTTCTTGGTCTGGGTAGACACTTTCACTGGATGGGTAGAGGCCTTTCCCACAGGGTCTGAGAAGGCCACTGTGGTCATTTCTTCCCTTCTGTCAGACGTAATTCCTCGGTTTGGCCTTCCCACCTCTATACAGTCTGATAAAGGACCGGCCTTTATTAGTCAAATCACCCAAGCAGTTTCTCAGGCTCTTGGTATTTAGTGGCTCCTGGTTTTACCGCAAATCACCACCCTTAAGTCTCTCTTGAAGTGGATAGATCTTCAGTGGCAAGGTACCCTCCAATACTTTCACCCTGATGAAGTCCTATTCTTCACTTTTATACTTACTCTTATTCCGGTTCCCGTTCTTATGCCACCCTCTACCTCTCCCCAGCTATCTCCACCACACTATCAATCTCACTCTCTCCTAGCTGTTTCTAATCCGTAACAAACAGTTGCTGTTTTGCATTTCTCTTTCCTCCAAAATCTCAGAGGCCTCGACTTACTGCTAAAAGAAGGGGAGACTCTGTATATTTTTAAATGAGGAGTGCTATTTTTACCTAAATCAATCTGGCATGGTATATGACAACATAAAAAAAAACACAAGGATAGAGCCTAAACTTGTGCCAACCAAGCAAGTAATTACGCTGAACCCCCTTGGACATGCTGTAATTGGATGTCCTGGGTACTACCAATTCTTGGTCCTTTAATATCTGTTTTTCTCCTTCTCTTCTTTGGACCTTGTGTCTTTCGTTTAGTTTCTCAATTCATGCAAAACCACATCCAGGCCATCACCAATAATTCTATATGACAAATGCTCCTTCTAACAACCCCACAATATCACCCCTCACCCCAAAATCTTTCTTCAGTTTAATTTCTCCCACTCTAGGTTACCACGCTGCCCCAATCCCGCTTGAAGCAGCCCTGAGAAACATTGCCCATTATCTCTCCATACCACCCCCAAAACGTTTTGACACCTCAACACTTCAGCACCATTTTGTTTTATTTTTCTTATTAATCTAAGAAGACAGGAATGTCAGGCCTCTGAGCCCAAGCTAAGCCATCATATCCCCTATGACCTGCATGTATATATCCAGATGGCCTGAAACAACTGAAGATCCACCAAAGAAGTGAAATTAGCCTTAACTGATGACATTCCACCATTGTGATTTGTTTCTGCCCCACCCTAACTGATCAATGTACTTTGTAATCTCCCTCACCCTTAAGAATGTACTTTGTGAGATCCACCCCCTGCCCCAAAAATATTGCTCTTAACTCTACTGCCTACCCCAAAACCTGTAAGAACTAATGATAATCCCACCACCAGTTGCTGACTCCTTTTTCAAACTCAGCCCACCTGCCCCCAGGTGAAATAAACAGCCTTGTTGCTCACACAAAGCCTGTTTGGGGGGTCTCTTCATATGGACATATGAGACAGTCACCACACCTGGCCTTTTGTAATTTTAAAGGAATATTTTACTAGCAATGTTAACACAAAAGGGACCAAAAGAATAAGAACTGAAAAGGGAACAAAGGTCTTTGCAATCAAGAGGCCACTGATTTCCTCATAACTACAATTTCCATGGAGTGGGGACAAGCCAGATTTGTAAAGGATCCAAAACCCAGCATTTAGGAAATGGGATTGTGGCCACAGACCACTGATACCTAAGATAAAGAATGAGTCAAAAAATGAACATGATGACGAGAGGTGGCACTGGGGTCCAATAAAATAAATTTGTTTCTGGTTTTTTGTTTTGTTTTCTTTTGGTAAGAAGCAACAAGACTCACTCATTTTTCTTTTCTTTATTTTTTTCAATATAGAAAATGACCCTGTATTAGATAAATCAAAAGAGTTTTATTATAAGGGATTAGCTCATGAGATTATGGAAGCTAAGTCCCAAGACTTTCAGGGTGAGTTGCAAGCTAGAAACCCAGGAGAACTGATGATATAATTTCAGTCCATAGGCCTGCAGGCTTGAGACTCAGGCCAAAGTGATGTTTTAGTTTGAGTTTCAAGGGAAGGAATAAAAATAATGCCCCAGCTTGAAGGCCATCATGAAGGAAGAGTTCCCTCTTCTCAGCCTTTTTGTTCTATTCAGATCTCAGTTGGTTGGATTGGGCCCCTGGACCTCGACGTCAGGGAGGCAATGTGCTTTACTCATCCAGAAACACCTGCACAGAAACACCCAGGATGATGTTCAGCCCAGTGCCTGGGCACCCCTGGCCCAGTTAAGTTAACATGAAATTAACCATTACAGACTCAATAGATAGAAATACACTGAATAAGGAGAGAAAGATCAGTTTGATGACACAAAGTTTTGGCAAAGAAAGGAAACCACAGAACTGAGCATCAACAGGTTAAGACCGATTATTAAGACAGGAGCCACTCACAGAGATAACTATAGCACAGAGGTGGGAAGCTATGACACATTCAAAGGAATAAATAACTTTTCATATTTCAAGATAAAAAAGTTAGTATTTTTAGGGATGGAAACCCACTAAATCCAATTCTTCTAAGTGAAAAAGAAATGCGTTTGTTTGAACATTCATTTGCAAAGTGGCTACAAAAATCACAAATCAACTGTTAAATTTCTTAATTTTATTCTGTGTCTGAATACCCTAAAGAGTAAACAAATTATTGGTCTCCTTTAGTCTGTGTCTTATATTGCCATTTTCATTTTAATCAAATTTTATTAAATTATATTAAATGCATTGTATTAGTCAGGGTTCTCTAGAGGGATAGGACTAATCAGATATCTGTATGTGTGAAAGGGAGTTTATTAAGGAGAGTTGACTCACACAGTCACAAGGTTAAGTCCCACAATAGGCCGTTTGCAAGCTGAAGAGCAAAGAAGCCAGTCAGAGTCCCAAATCCTCAGAAGTAGAGAAGCTGAGACTGCAGCCTTCAGTCTGTGGCTGAAGGCCCGAGAACCCCTGGCAAATCACTAGTGTAAATCCAAGAGTCTAAAAGCTAGAGTCTGATGTTTGAGGGCAGGAAGCCTCCAGCACAGGAGAAAGATGAATGTCGGAAGACTTAGCCAGTCTAGTCCTTCCACGTTCTTCTGCTTGCTTAATTCTAGCTGTGCTGGCAACTGATTACGTGGCACCCACCCAGATTAAGGGTAAGTCTGCCTCTCCCAGTCCACTGACTCATATATTAATGTCCTTTGGCAACGACCTCACAGATACACTCAGGAACAATACTTTGCATCCTTCAATCCAATCAAGTTGACACTCAGTATTAACCATGATGTGCACTTAATGATTTATTTAATTAAATATTATTTAAAACTAAAGCTTGAAGTTTCTATTAAGATTTGTCCCTAAAGCAGATCCAGGATTCACAAATCACAACTCCAGTGCCCTGATTATCGCTGCCATGGAAAAAGTTAATACCAAGGATTGCAAAAGTGTGAATGTTCTTTTTTTATTTTGGTAGAAAGACTTAGAAACATTTTTATACAAGACAGAAAGTTCATAACCAAGACTACTTTAAAGAATCCTATCAATTTATCCACATGGAATATGAGAGAGCACAGCATTGAGATGCTTCTTTCTACTCAATTATTATAAACATACAATTTCTTTCTGTAAGTAATTGCAAGCCTTCTGCTGTAACTTGCAGTGGAGTTCTCCATAGATCATTCATCTTGCTCACAGCTGTCTTCCAATTAAGAAAGAAGCCTATGCTTTATTTCCCTTTTGATTTTTATGTATTTGTCTATTGACTAGGGGTGGATAATAAACACTGTTTTGAGAGGATTCATGAATTCAGAGAGAATATGAAAACCACAGGGGCTGGAACAGGTCTCTCATCTCTATATTGACATGTTTAGACTCAGCATATAGAGGTGGGGCCCCTGTTTACATACACAATTTTATTTTTAAAAAATTGTATTGCAAAGTTCTTGAGCTCATATGAGGTATACTGATTTATTAATGAAGATTTAGAATGATGTTTATTGTTCTATTCATGAACATGAAGATTCTTTGTAGTGTCCGGCCATCATTTCTTCTTGTACAGGTCTATAGCTATCATATTATTACTATGTTCTTTGCTGTTAAATGTGTCATTCCTGGCTCATTTTATAGCTCCAGTCACAAGAAAGAAGTAGCAATGCTGTTATTGCTCACAATGCCATGGCTCTTTGGAAGCTGTTGTGTTGAAGCGATATCACCCTTCCTGCTTCTGCAGTTCCCTAATAGCATGTATTTAATGCTGGGTATATCATCGCTCCTGACACTGCTCCGCCCACCATGTCACTTATGATTACTGGTGTCAGTAGTTCTCACCAAGGTTGCTGTCGTGCTCCATGATAATGACTACTAAATGCAATTCTTACCTGCAGGAAAATCTGAATTAAAATTCTTTTTTTTTTTTTTTTTTTTGGTCATGTTAAAAGTATTGTTTGGAATTTTTTAGCATAGATGTAGAACAATAAAACTTCCAACTGTGTCTTCTTTTCAACTCTGTAGGCCATCCAAGCTGGGTGCATTCCTAGGATGTGATTTCTTTTAGTGTGGATTAAACCCTGCCTTCTACCCACCAACACCAGCAAGGAAGTACAGAAGACCAATACCATTTTCTCAAGGAATGTCCATCTTTCATTTGGAATGCCTTAAGACTTCCAGGAAGAGCATGCTATCACTACATCAATTGGAGACAAGAGAGGACATCAGCTGGAGGGGACTGTTAGCTTATGGACAATGATTTTGAAAGCCTTGAGAAGGTGCAGAAAATATAGGTAAGGCCATCCCCAGAAAACTGCCTGATATTGTATGGAGTCTGTAGAGGGCAGAAGGTGACTGCCCTGGGTCCCTGCCATGGGGAGTGGGAGTACAGGGTAAAGGATACCTACCAACACCCCCTCCCCAGTGCCTTGGGGCTATAGATGAGAAAGGCCTGTGGTCAGTTGGAAGTCAACAGATTGGCCCAAACTTGGCTCAGTATGCAAAAGTAGGCAGTGGACTGTTGAAATCCAAATCCCTGCACTCCTCACTTCCAATGTGACTCACCCCAAACCAACTACTGTTCTTACAGTCCAATTTTACACAGTCCCACAAAAGAAATACCATGCTGGCCAACAGGAACTATGTGTTTGGGACAGGAGGGAAAGGAATACAGAGTAGGCACTGAATGCAGCCTTAGGAAATTTCTAGGAAGACAGTTTCAGCAACCAGGACCCACACATGACCAAGTCCCGGGCACTGGAGAGGGTATTTTTTCAAGGAAGATACTCCAATGCATTGGGGATGGGTGGTCCTCAGACACAAGACCTGGATAGGAGGCAAGCTTTCCTGGGTCCAAGAGTGGTACTAAGATGTGTGGTGAAATGCAGGGTTTGGAAGGAGTTGGAAGGAAACCTGGAGCCCTGATTTTCTAGCCATCTTATAGTCACCAATAAAGAATATTAATTCTTTATTAATATTAAAAATTGTGCATATGTGTATGTGTGCACATGTATATACACTAGGGTGAGTGGGGAGGGGAGAGCAAAATACAAATGTATTGATTTGAGTGCATAAGAGTGTATCAAATATTACCATCATTCTAACAAACTTCTATAAAACGAAAGACATCAAAACTTAGCTTCTGGTTTTACCACTCCAAACATCTACAATAGCTTACACTTATACAATTTTCCAGTGGAAGTTAGAAATAAAAAGTATTTTCTACCAAACATCTAATGTGCCTTTTAGCCACTCTTTCTGATTTTCAGCTATGCCTGAATCAATAGCTTCACGAATTTGATAAAGTCTGTCTTGGTGCCAATGCAAACTTTGACTAAAAGAGAAGAGAGTCTGTTAATCCTTCTTTCTCTAAAATAATTTTTCATATTGTCATGATCTCCCTCAGTGTCCTCAGATTCTATCCTAATTCCCTAGTTAAGAGGTTGTGTTATTTTTTCCTTGGGTAGTAAAATTTTAGTCAGCTTCAACAAAGTGTCATCTCATCTGCACCTCCACCACCTCTCTATGATGCTGATTTCCAAACTCATGCTGAACATTAAGACGGTCTCCATGATGGCAGGCTGGGGTCGATTTCTGAAGCAGCAGGGAGTAGATAGGTTCACATGACTGGACTCCAGGGTTTTCAATCAGGTAGGAAGGGTGAGATTAAGTTTCAGATGAGAAATAAAACGATTATGGTAGATCCTAAAACTAGAGCTCCGGACCCAGAGAAAAACAACCAAAATAGAAACCAAGCAGAAGTAAATATAAAAGCTGACAACAGACACATTCTTGGAAAATGTGAGAAAATGCTAGCAGAAAACTGGCAAATATTTGTTTTTACTTTTTTCTCCTATAATCAGCACAAGTAGATTTTCCTACCAGAGAGTGTGATACACTGAGAAGAGGAACCAGGAAATGATTTTTAAAGAGGTCGTAGTCAGCATTAACAGCAGAAAATTAGTTGCTGCTAGAAAATTTTTCAGAGCTACTCACCCAATTACTTTACAGTTGAGAAGAGTTATTTCAAAATAATCAGCTATGTATTCAATAGCAAATCTACCAATAGAATTGGGACCATTTTTAGAAGAAAAAGGTGAATGGATTAAAATAAGAGTAGTTTATAAAGTATTCTTACATTCTACAAGTGTTTTTTTTTTTTAAATTACATGTTGAGAGTATACAATTTTATACAATTAAAAGCAAAACAGGAAACACACATAGAGTGAGGGCTTTGTCAGCAAGATCAATGACTACACAAGTGACTGCATCTATCAAGGATGTGAGACAGAAGCATAAATGTTAAAAGAAGAAAGACACAGATTATATTCACACTATATTTAAAATAAAAACTACCAAAGGCATTAAAGATAAAAAGAGGAAAATAAAAAAGGAAACAAAACTATTTCAGGGTAGGGGCATAGTTTAAATATTTGGTATTTGCCTTCTCAATGATGCACTCTGTATTAATCCATTTTCACACCACTATAAAGAAATGCCAGAGACTGGATAATTTTTAAAGGAAAATGTTTAATTGACTCACAGTTCCATGTGGCTTGAAAGGCCTCAGGAAACTTACAATCATGGTGAAAGACAAAGCAGGCACATCTTACATGGTTGCAGGCAAAAGCGAGCAAAGAGCGAAGTGGGAAGAGCCCCTTATAAAACCATCAGATCTCGTGAGAACTCACTCACTACTATGAGAACAGCATGTGGAAACCATCTCCATGATCAAATCACCTCCCTTCATTGACACATGGGGATTACAATTCTAGATGAGATTTGTGTGGGGACACAGAGGCAAACCATATCACACTCTAAGCAAAAAGTAACTATAGTAACAAAAATTGTGGTGAAGGAATGTAATATATTGAAAAAGTCAGGGTTGTTTTTACTAAGATTCATGCTATAAAAAAAAATTGTGGCCAGAAGAAGAAAAACAAATACCTACAGATACTTAGAAAAGAAAAGAAAAAACAGATCTTGCTACCTTTTTTCTGTACTGGTTTCCTTAAATTCATATTGTTACTTTTAACTCCTGTACATTGTAAAATGTTTCTGAGGAGATAACTTGGTTTGAAGGCTGCTCCTGGCTGTCATAGTTGAGTATTTATTTATAATCTCCTCCTCTAATTCCTGAGACATCCAGTTTTTAATTCATGCTGGAAAGAAAACATTCTTTGCATTTTTTTTTCTTTTTTTTGAGATGAAGTCTTACTCTGTCTCCCAGGCTGGAGTGCACTCCCCTCTTGCGGAGGCCTGTGGTGTTTCCTGCCAACCCACTCACTTCTGCCAGGAACATCTCCAGCCTCTTCTAAGAGGAGGGTTGATTATTACAGGGAGTCTATTGGTCCTGAAGGAAAATTTCCCTCCTTCTTTCCCAGTGATCAGCATATACTCAGAGGTATCAGCAAAGTAGTTTTGAAAGAGTTCAGATCCCAAAAGACCTTTCTGCACATTATCCCTAGGGCGATGATGACTGATTTCCAACCAATAAATAAGAGGAATCACTTAAATGATTCATCCCAGTTATGTCTCCCACCTACAGAGAGAAGCTGTGGTAACAATACTCATTGCTGAAAAACATTTTTAAAGGAAAATTCTTTCTAAACAGACACCCAGCTATACTAATAGTCTTTTATCAATTATTGGGAGAAAAAGAAAATTTTTTAAATCTTATAGATTTGTGTGTGGGCAAAAGCCTATCTCAAGAATGTTAAAATTATTGAGACTGCTGACCTTCGAAATGTCGACTTGTATCTCCTCTTCCCGACACATCTGGTGCAGGTTTAAGTACAGATAGAGGCCCAAGGATCTATGATTATTTAATTTTTGTGGGAATTTAGATCACTTGTAAAGGCACCAAACATCCACAAATGTTTTATTGTTATTAAAATGATAGTTCTTGAAGACATGTACCCCTCCAAGTGAGCATAAAATGCAGTGATAAACACATGAAATTTGAGAAATATAAAATAGTGCATTAAATTTTAAATTCCTTAAGTATCTTCTGCCATGCTTCTGTTAATAAGCTAAATTTGACCAATATCACTGTTTTCCACTTATGATAATCTCTTTGCTAATGTGGTTAAAGAGAAACCACATTGCCTATAAGGTTTAAGTCAAACTATGATGGCTTCCTCTGTTTATGAAGTATTAATTTTCCCTTCTCTTATAATGATATGGCTAATTCTAAAACTACAGACTATAACTATCCAGACATTGTGGTATGTTATAAAGATAAACATGTAGGTTGAGGGAATGTAATTGAAGTTCAGAAATAAATCCTTACATTGATGGTCAATTGTTTTTTACTAGAATTACAAAATGATTCAATAAGAAAAGAATAGCCTTTTCAACAGATGGTGCTGGAACAATTGACTATCCACACTGTTAAATTAAGTTGGGCCTAAAGCTGTTTGCTTACTTACTTTAAGTACAGCCTAAAGGTTTCTCCATACATAATGAGTTGTAATCCAACTTGATGTGTGAAGAGACTATAACCTATTCTTATAACAAGTAGCTGAGTCTCTTCTGTCAATCACATGCAGCCAACTCCTCAAACTAAGTTAAAATAAGGCAGACTCTGAGCTGTACCTCATTTCCATTTTCTGTAAGTCACTTTCCTTTTTCTGTCTATAAATAGCATCTGATCATGTGGCAGCTCTGAAGTTTCTCTGAACCTATTCTGGTTCTGGGGACTTCCCAATTCATGAATTGTTCTTTGCTCAATCAAACTGTGTTACATTTAATTTGTCAGAAGTTTTTCTTTTCAGCAATACCTAAATGAATATATTTAGACCCCTACCTCACACCACATACAAAAACTGACTCAAAATGAATGGCAAACCTAAATGTAAGACTTAAGATAATAAAACTTAGAGAAGCCTATGACCTTTGTGAACTTGGGTTAGAATATGGTTTCAGAAAAGCGCAAAGAGGCCGGGCATGGTGGCTCATGCCAGTAATCCCAGCACTTTGGGAGGCAGAGGCAGGCGGATCACAAAGTCAGAAGATGGAGATTTGATCGTGGAGATGGTTTCCCCATGCTGTTCTCATAGTAGTGAGTGAGTTCTCACAGTGGTCCCTGCTGAAGCCACCATTTGTCACTCACAGTTCCAAATTCTCCAACCTCAAAGGGTATCTGAGTTTTGGTTTCAGACAAGGTAGGGAAAAGTAGAAATAACTACCCAATTCCCAGGCACTATTAAGTCCCAGGGTCAAGGGCAGCTAAGGCCAAGCCAAGAACACTATTTATTTAGATTGCATGTTTATTCAAGATGATTTTGATGAGGTGTAGTTAAGACAGGAAACACCAGTGCTCCTCTGATTCTTAGGTGGTACATTAGAGGGGCACAAAACAAGACCTGCTAATTTCTGAGATCCTTTTTGTTTGTTTGTTTGTTTTTTGAGGTGGAGTCTCGCTGTGTCTCTCAGGCTGGAGTGCAGAGGTACAATCTTGGTTCACTGAAACTTCCACCTCCCGAGTTCAAACGATTCTCCTGCCTCAGCCTCCCGAGTAGCCAGGATTACAGGCGCGTGTGCCAACACACCCAGCTAATTTTTGTATGTTTAGTAGAGATGGGGTTTTGCCATCGAACTCCTGACCTCAGGTCATCCACCCCCTCGGCCTCCCAAAGTGCTGGGATTACAGGCGTGAGCCACTGCACCTGCCCAACATACACTTTTGAATACTTTGTTTTTTGGAGCAGTAGGAAATTTCTGAAACTTATTTTCAATTACCAAGAGAACAAAACGTTCGAAACCCTGATTTCCTTGTAAAGAAAATGTGTCATTCCACCACATGAATGACAACAAGCAACATTTAAATATTTCATCTAAAGAATGAGAATTATCTGAATTAGCCAGAATGAAAGCACTCAGAACACAATGTTGTAGAATTTCAAAAGAATGACATCACACATATATCTATAGGCTCTTGTGTTACACATTTAGTTATTCAGCAGGAAGCTCACTGGCTACATTAACTGTTAAAGATTCCTTCTGTGGTGAGAATATAAATTGCATACCAGAAAACAGTGTTTCCCCTCAAGACACAGAGTCACTGAATTAAATATGTTTTGGTATTAAAAGTCCACCAAGAGTTATGATAGAAAAAAGCTAGAGGAAGAATGAATTTTTCACAATGTGTACACCAATGAAAGAGAAATATTCATCATTACTAGGCAACTTGAGCCAGTAGCTGGTAAATATCAGCAGGAATTCAGAATCTGATGTTAGAGCAGTAAATACCACAAGTACATCTGCCTGGTGCACAGGATCTTGCCTACAGAGTAAGCATGAAGAGTTTAGCATATGGTTTTAGGTTGCATTCTCAGGATGCTTTGAAGGTTCTGCCTGTTTCAAAATGAAGTTTTAAAATCACTTTACTGAGATAAGAAGCAGAAAAGCAGCCTCTGATCCTGGGAGCCAGCCTGGTACTCACCTCCAGGTCTTAGTGTAGCTGTGAGCAGACATGCACTCAAAGGTAAGCCTTGGTTAAGCCTGACATCAACATCAGACAAGGCTACTCTGTGACTGGGGTGGATCAAGACATAAATCAGACAATTTCATAATCATGTTTGAACATATGCAAAGCATTCACACTGCTCAGGTCACAAAAATAGAATCACTCCAGCTGCCCGATACTATACTCTCCAGGGCAAAGCTCTGCTTCCTTAAACCCTCCCCAAAACCACCTAATGCAAGCCCAAATCCTATATGCCCTTTCTAAGGGCCTCTTTCAGAGACACCCCACAGTCCCTATGCTGTGGGTTCTCCCTTGCTACAATGAACAATAAACCTAACTTTTTCAACTGCATGTGTGCTTTTGGAACAGAGGATATTGATTGAGATACAATTTACGTTCGATAAAATGCATATATTTTAAACATGAAGCTCAATGGATTTTGGCAAATATATACACCTATATAACCCGCCACCAAAATATAAAAATGGAACATGTCTATCACTTTTGTCACTTTCCAGTCAAACTTCATATCACCTCCAGCCCCAGGCAATTCAAATGACTTGCTAACTGCCTTCTTGGAGGTCTAAATACAGCATGTACTGCCTGGCTTTTTTCTCTCAGTTTATGTTATGTTGATGCAGACAGGTTTTGTTTTTTGTTTTTTGTTTTTTTGCTTTTCCCCAGTAGGTGTGTAGTCTGTTTCCTTTCTTTGTCAAATTGCCCAATTTGGACATCCTAGATAAGTGACGAGAGTGGACATCTTTGTCTTCTTAGTACTGATCTTAGACTCATGGATTCAGTCTTTCACTATTAACTGTGATATGAGCTGTAGATTTTGCATAGATTCCCACTATCAGGTTGAGAAAGTTCTCTTCTTTTCCTAACTTGCTTAGAGTTTTGATTATTAAGAAGTGTTAAACTTCATCAAATGCTTTTTATGCATCTGTTGGGGTGATCATATAGGTGTGTTTAAAAAATCTTCTATTCAGTGAGTTACAGTCACTGATTTTTTGAATGTTACTCTAACCTTAGAATTCTAGGATAAATCCCACATGATTCAAGTGATCCCACTTGGATAGGTTTGATCCTATTGATATTTAGCTGGGTCAGATTTGCTAACACTTTGTTAAGGAATTTTGTGTTGATATTAGTGAGGGATATCAGTGCATAGTTTGCTTTTCTTATATTTGGCTATTGTATGAGAAGATGTTGGTCGCATAAAATGAATTGGAAAGTGTTTCTTATTCTTTTGTTTTATTTTTTAAAACATTTGTGCAGAATTGATAATACCGCATTCTTGAATGCTTGATAAAATTCACCAGCAAAGCCATCTGAATCTGCAGTTAATGTGTTGTAAGGTTTTAACTACGAATTTGATTTACTTAATTTATGTAGAGCAGGTTTTCAATTTCTCCTTGAGTCAATTTTGGTAATTGTGACTTTCAAAAAATTTGTCCCTTTCATCTAGCTTATCATTGGCATAAAGCCATTCATAATATTTTCTTATTATGCATTTAATACCTGTCAGAAATATAATCACATCCTGTAGTTCATTCATGATGTTGGTAATTTTCTTATTCTAAAGAGGCTCACCAATTTTATTTATTGTTTCAAATAACTGGCTTTGGTTTCCACATTCTGACCTTCACTAGGTGATTGATTTCCACTCTTTTTTATTATTTTCTTCCTTGGCTCTTATTATCCTAGCTTCCTGTGGTAGAAACTGAGGTCACCGATTTCAGATTTTTTGTCCTATAATATGTATTTAAGGCTACAAATTTCCCTTTGTAGCTGCATCCCATAAATTTTCATATATTCATTCCATTTTCATGTTCATTCCATTCAAACTATTTTTCACTTTTTGTGATTTATTGTGATAAATAATACTTATTTATGTATGGATTATTTGGATGTGTTGCTTCATTTCCAAATATCTGGGAATTGTTTAAATATCTTTCTGCTTCAATTTTTTTTTAATTGTGTTGTGGTCAGAAATCAATATATAATTTCAATTCTTTTAAATATTTTGGGACTTGTTTCATGTTACAGAATATGGTCTATCTTGATGAATGTTTCACATGCAATTGTAGAGAATGTGTAGTTTCTGGGTTTGGAATCAAGTTTTATATAAATGTTAGGCCAAGTCGAATGATAAGCCTTCTATATCCTTATTAAAATTTCTGCCTACTTTTTCTGTCAAGAATTGAGAGAGAGTTGAAATCTCTGACTATAATTGTGGATTTGTCTATTTCTCTTTTAATTCTATCAATTTTTGCTTCATGAGTTTGAAGTTCTGTTACCAGGTTGTCTCAATTCATTTCTGTTGCTATATAGAAATATGTAAGGCTGGGTAATTTGTAAAGAAAAGAGGAGTATTTGGCTCACAGTTCTGCAGGCTGTACAAGAAGCATGGCATCAGCATCTGCTTCTGAGGAGAGCTTCAGGCTGCTTCAACTCATGGTGGAAAGTGAAGGGGAGCAAGCATCACATGGAGAGAGAGAGGTAGAGAGATGGGGGAGGAGATGCCAGGTTCTTTTCAACAGTCTGTTCTCGTGGAAATGAATTGAGTGGGAACCCACTCATTACCACAAGGTGGCACGAACTTATTCCTGAGGGATCCACCCCCATGACCCAAACAGCTCCCATCAGGCACCAACTCCAACACTGGGGATCCAATTTCAGCGTGAGCTTTGTAGGGGACAAATAGTCAAAGGATATCAAAGACCCAAAGACACATACGTAATTAGGATGTTTATGTCTTTTTCATGAACTGTTTCCTTTATTATTGTGGAATGTCTCCCCTCATTCCTGGTAACATCCCTTGTTTCATTTTATTTATTTATTTTAAGATGGAGTTTCACTCTTGTCACTCAGGCTGGAGTACAGTGGTGCGATCTTGGCTCACTGCAATCGCCACCTCCCAGGTTCAAGTTATTCTCCTGTCTCAGCCTCCCGAGTAGCTGGGCTTACAGGTGCCCACTGCCATGCCTGGCTAATTTTTGTGTTGTTGTTGTTTTAGTAGAGACTGGGTTTCACTATGTTGTCCAGGCTGGTCTTGAACTCCTGACCTCGAGTGACCCACCCCCTCGGCCTCCCAAAGTGCTGGGATTGCAGGTGTGAGCCACCACACCCAGCCATAACCCTTGTTTTAAAGTTTACTTTGCCTGTATTTTTGTAGTATCCTTATGTTTGTGTGACAGATCTTTATTCAACTGGGTTCCTTTCAGGAAGACTTACTTTTTTAAATCCAGATTAACACTCTCTGTTTTTGATATGTTTTGAATATTTCTATTTATTGCAAATATCAGTATGGTTAAAATAAATCTCTATTCTCTTCCTTTTTATGTTTTTTTTCTTTTTCTGCCTTCTTTTGAATTAATTGATTGATATTTAGTATTCGACTTTATCACGACTATTGTCCTATTAGTTTTACCTCGTTTTACTTTCATAATGATAACTGCATGGTTAGCTGTATGCATGTTTAATTTATCACAGTCTATAACTAAATAATATTGTACCCCTTCACATTTAATCTAAATACTTTATAACTTTATAATTCCATTTCTTCTTGTAATCCTTTGCACTATCATTGTTATACATTTCACTTCTATGTTTTGTGAAACCTTTACAAAACATGTAGAAGTAAAATGTATAACAAAAACATTTTAAAACAAAGCAAAACTTTATTATTTTTGCTGTAAATAGTAAATAACCTTTCAAAAGTTTTTTTGAATAAGAAAAATGTTTTAAATATATGGGTTATTTACAATAGACTTACCGTCTTTGATGCTCTTCCTATCTTTCTAAAGATTCACATTTTCACCTGGTTTCTTTTGGGTAAATAACCTTTCAAAAGTTTTTTTGAATGAGAAACATGTTTTAAACATATGGGTTATTTACAATAGACTTACCGTCTTTGATGCTCTTCCTATCTTTCTAAGGATTCATATTTTTACCTGGTTTCCTTTCGGTATATAGCTTGCTTTAATGTTTCTTGTAGTGCAGATCTGCTAGTGATTTCTTTCTGCTTTCGTTTGTTTGAAAAAGCTTTTATTTCAGCCCATTTTTTTCTCAAATAATTTTTTTGTCCTCTCATTTCTCTTACTTCTGGGGCTCCATTTACATGGAAGTCTCCTTGATGCTGTCATAGAGGTTCCATTTTTTCTGGTATTTTCTCTCTTTGATATCTCCTATTGCCATAACTTCAACTTCACTGATCTTTTCTTCTCTACATCCTAATTGACTGTTAATCCAATTCAATATATTTTTCAATTTAGATTATTGTATTTTCCACCTTTAGATACTTTATGTTGTACTTTGTTTTAGTTGTGGTAAAATATACATAACAAAAAAGTTGGTATTTTAACCATTTTTAAGAGTGCAGTTCAATGTTTTTAAAACATTGTTGTCCAAATCATCACCACTATCCATCACCAGAACTTTTTCAAGATCCCAAATTAAAACTCTATGTTCATTGAACACTAACTCCCCATTTCCTCCTCCCCTCTAGCCTTTGGCAACCACCATTCTATTTTCCATTTCTGTGGATTTTACTACTTTAGAAATATCTTATGAGTGGAATCATAGTGTATTTGTTATTTTGTGACAGGCTTCTTTTACTTAACTAAATGTCTTCAAGCTTCCTCCATGTTAGAGCATATTTCAGAACTTCCTTCCTTTTTAGGGCTGAATAATATTTCGTTGTATGGATATATCACATTTTGTTTATATATGCATCCATCTGTGTACACTTGGGTTGCTTACACCCCTTGGCTATCATGAATAATAATACAAACATCTGTTCAAGTCCCTGCTTTCAAATATTTTGTCTATATCACAAGAAGTGGAGTTGTAAGATGATATAGTAATTCTATTTTTGGCCGGGCGTGGTGGCTCAAACCTGTAATCCCAGCACTTTGGGAGGCCGAGACGGGTGGATCACGAGGTCACGAGATCGAGACCATCCTGGCTAACACGGTGAAACCCCGTCTCTACTAAAAAATACAAAAAAACTAGCCGGGCGAGGTGGCGGGCACCTGTAGTCCCAGCTACTCGGGAGGCTGAGGCAGGAGAATGGCGTGAACCCGGGAGGCGGAGCTTGCAGTGAGCTGAGATCCGGCTACTGCACTCCAGCCCGGGCGACAGAGCGAGACTCTGTCTCAAAAAAAAAAAAGTAATTCTATTTTTAATTTTCTGAAGAATTGCCATACTGTTTTCCACAGTGGCTGCACCATTGCCTACCAGCAGTGCACAAGTTTCCCAGTTTCTCTACATCCTTGCCAACACTTGATATTTTTTGTTTGTTTGCTTGTAATATCCATCCTGATGGTTGCAAAGTGATATCTTACGGTTTCGATTTGTATTTCTCTAATGATTAATGACATTAGGTATCTTTTCATGTGCTATTAACCATTTGTTTTTTGTTTATTTATTTATTTTCATACAGGGTCTTGCTCTATCACCCAGGCTGTTGTGCAATGGTGCAATCACAGCTCACTGCAGGCTCAGCTTCCCGGCTCCAGCCTCAGGCTCCCGAGTCGCTCAGACCACAGGCACATGCCACCAGGCCCAGGTAATTTGTATTTGTATTTTTGGTAGAGGTAGGGTTTTGCCATGTTTCCTAGGCTGGTCTTGAACTCAATTGCTCCACCTGGATTGGACTCCCAAAGTGCTGGAATTACAGACCTGAACCACCACGCCTGGCCGGTTGGCCATTTGTGTATCTTCTTTGGAGAAGTGTCTGTTCTCCTCCTTTGCCCATTTTAAAAAACAAATTGTCAATGCATTGTTGTTGTTGAGTGCAGGAGTTCTTTATGTATTCTGGGTATTAATACCTTAACAGATACATGATTTGCAAACATTTTCTCCCATTCTGGGGTTACCTTTATACTCTGTTGATACTACCTATTGTGTATTTTATTTTATTTTATTTTAGACAGAGTTTCACTCTTGTTGCCCAGGCTGGAGTGCAGTGGTGTGATCTCGGCTCACCACAACCTCCACCTCCAGGGTTCAAACGATTCTCCTGTCTCAGCCTCCTGAGTAGATGGGAGTACAGACATGCACCACCAGGCCCGGCTAATATAGTTTTTTGTATTTTTAGTAGAGACGGGGTTTCCCCACGTTGGTCAGGCTGGTCTCGAACTCCCGACCTCAGGTGATCCGTCCACCTCAGCTCCCCAAAGTGCTAGGATTACAGGTGTGAGCCACTGCACCCGGCCCTGTTGTGTTTTTTGTATCTGCCATTTCTATTCTCCTTATGCTCATGTTTTCTTTTAAATATTTGAGCATTTTCATAACAACTTTTTAACTTTTATTTTCTAATTCTATCATCTCTGTCATCTATGAATCTACTTCTAGAGATTATTTTTTTCTCTTCGTAATAATGAGTTGTATTTTCCTGTTCTTAGCATACCCACTCATTTTTATTGTTGGTGTTGGACATTGTGAATTTTACATTGATGAATTCTAAATTTTGTTGCATTTATTTAAGCAATATTGGGCTTTTTCCTGGCCGGCCACTTCGTTATTTGCAGATCTGTTTTGTCCTTTATAGACTTATTTTTAATCATTTTTATGGTGGATCTACAGTAGCCTTCATTCAAGGGCTGGTTTAGCTCCTCTCTTAATAGATGGCCCTTCTGGGGTCTCTACTGACTGTGTCTTCTTTTCAATAAGTTCTCTCTACTACAGCTTTTGTGAATGTAAACAGTTCATAAGCTTGTGTGTTCTAGGGATGAGTAGGCCTACAGCGCGCAGCAACTGCTGTCTCCTTGGAAGTTGTTTGTTCCTCTGGCCTCCTTGGAGACTTTTCCCATGCATGTGCAAATTGGGATTTAGCCAAAAACTCAAGAGGAGTTTGGAATCCACCTATATAAGCTAGCTTATTTTGTGCTTGGCAGCAAATGTCTCCTGTCATGTATGTATCTATTCCTGAATTTATTATAATTGTTGTATCATTTGAAGAGTACAGTCCTGTACTTTGTATTTAAAAAATAGATTTCTGGATACCTTCTCACATAAAATTGCACCTGTAAGTTATTACTCTGGTACACATGCTTTATTCTCAGATAATTGCTAGAGAAAGGTGAGTCTCTGCACAGCTCATGCTCTCATTAAAGATAAGGTTCAGCAGCACAATTTGAGAAAATAGAAAATACAATAATTTCGGAACTTATTGTAGGTTTTAGGTGTCTTGCTGATTTTTATATTTATGATATGAAATGCATGCAATCATTAGATATTATTAGTAAGTGGAATCTAAAGAAAAATAATTCTATTCCTTGTCATGCTGGTAGGCCAACTTAAAATGTGTTTTGAGACTGCAAAGCTAATTTTTGGCAAAATCTTTCCATTAGTTGTTACTTATGTGTGAATGAGGATTTTCTCAATTCTGGTTTAACTAAAGTAAACTACTGAAATAAATTGTATGCTATTACAAATTTAATACCACAACTTTTATTTACTAATTCAATTTAAAATTTTATGTTCTTTAAAAAAGACATAGTTTTCACTCATTGGTTTTATAAAAAATACACTTTGTAATTTTACATATCTAATATTTTTACTGATTTAAAAAAAGCATTTAAAAATTTATTTGCCTTACCAAAGTTCTAATAAGATTTCATTTTATAAAAAGGTTTTACAGCTGAAAAAAAAGTTAAAAAATATGGACTTCAATTCATTTCTTAGAAAGCTCTAATTTCTGACCATTTGGTTTGAAGAAAGGTTCTAGGTACCCCTAACTGATAGAAAACAAATAGAAAAACGTTTAAGTGTCGTGACTTGAATACTTATACATGATGTAATGTTATTGATCTCATTTTCTATTGTCAGAAAAAGCCCATCTGAAATTAAGAGGAAAATATCACTGATGGGACAGCATGACCAAAAGAAATGTTGACGCTATATAAATGTTCTCAGACAATAAATATAGATACAATTCCATTATAAATACATTACAGCATGGAAAAAGTAGTTGATTACACATTGAAATCAGTGTGTCTTAATGTGAGATCCACGAAATATTAAATGATCCACAAATGGACTTCAGGGGTTCCATGGATCACCCAAAATGGTATTGAAATGTTCTGTACATAAATACTTTTCTCTAGGGGAGAAGACCCATGGATTCCATTGAATACTCAAAGAAGTCAGTGCCCCCAAAGTGTTAGGTGTCAGTCACTTTTTAACATTAAAGGGATAACTTTTAAATAGGTATCCAGAATTGCACATACCTTTGAGCAAGTAATTTTCATGCATGGAAATCTATCCAAAGGTAATATTTGATGTAAGTAGACAGATATTTAATCATAGTAACGGTTAATATTGACTGATGGCTTACTGTGTGCTAGGGATTGTGCCAGGCATGCATTTTCTCATTTAATCTCCATTTGAACTGTATAAGACAGATACTA
Source organism: Rhinopithecus roxellana (assembly GCF_007565055.1). Lineage (NCBI taxonomy): Eukaryota > Metazoa > Chordata > Mammalia > Primates > Cercopithecidae > Rhinopithecus > Rhinopithecus roxellana. Next base: position 97,721,335 of record NC_044556.1, on the reverse strand, counting down.
TTATTATTGTTATATCATCTTAGGAAAATGAGGCTTTTGGAGTGTATAAAACTCACCCAAAGACACCGAGTTAGTAGGGTCATAGCATTGTGAAAATTTGAATCCAGGCAATCTGATTTAGATCTGGACTCAACAATTACAAGAAGCTGAAAAAGAATGCTTATCAGACTGTTTTATACAATGGTGATAAATGCTAAGTTATGATACAACCATAAGACACTGTACTACACAGCCATTAAAACTCTTGTTGTAGGAAAATGTTGATTGACAAATGGCAATGTTCTCCATAGATGGCTGCATGACAAACAAGAACAGTATATTTTGCTTTTAAATGCCCATTCTTGTAACTATATACATAGAGAAAGAAAATGGAAAACCATAGACAAGTTAACAGTGTTTATCTCTAGGTGATATAATTTCACATTATTTTGTGCTTTACTGCGATGTCCATATTTTATCAATTTAGATTTGTTTCTTTTGTAATTATCGTATAGAACACAGCAGTATTGTTATTTCAGTCCATTTCAGTGGATAGTGAGATTTGTGGACAAAATGTCACATTTAAAAGGTGGTTGATGTAACCTCATTTCCTCTCAATTTTTTTAAAATTTATTTTGGAGGGAGTGCGTGGTCATGGATCTTTAATATGTGATATCGGTCCCAGGAAAGTGAGTATCCTCAGGCATAATTACCATGTATAAAGCCAATACCTGTCTTTACCTTAAAAGAAGAAATGTATTGTTTTGAGTTACTGTTAAGAATTATGAAATTCTGCATGACACATAATGGAATCAAAAGAAATGACACAGTGTCAGACCTGGATCAGTAAGACATGGGATGTTGGGATGGAAAACGGTGATGCCACCAATTCACACATCCTTGGACACCAAATGTAGTAGGCCTTGTTATAACATTGGACACGCTTTAAAAAGAACTTTCAGGGCCAGGTGCAGTGGCTCACGCCTGTAGTTCCAGCTCTTTGGGTGGTCGAGGCGGGCGGTTCACAAGGTCAAGAAATCAAGACCAGCCTGGCTAACACAGTGAAACCCTGTCTCTACTAAAAATACAAAAATTAGTTGGGTGTGGTGGTGCACACCTGTAGTCCCAGTTACTCGGGAGGCTGAGGCAGGAGAATCGCTTGAACCTGGGAGGCAGAGGTTGCAGCAGTGAGCTGAGATCGCACCACTGCACTCCAGTCTGGCAACAGAGTGAGACATCTCAAAGAAAGAAAAAAGGAAAAAAAAAACAAAAGAACCTTCAGAAGGAAAGGAACTACACCTGCCCAGAACATTTCACGATGGTTTGTAATAATTAAAAGCACCAAAGAGAATCGTAAATGCAGCGATGCGAGAAAAGCAAATTGAGGGAAATTTCTACCATTATCTCACATACATTTTTATGATGCACAAGAGAGATTGCCATCTTTAAGCTACATAAAATATTAAGGCATTCTTTAATTGTGTTAATCTTCTGTTAGTGAGAAAAATTTCCATATTCTGTAAGCAGGAGATGATGACCAGAGATGAAGGAGACTGTTGTCTAAGGAGGTCCCTTCTCTACCCTCTGTCATTTTAAGTGCTATCCTCCTTTGAAAGTGAATCATTTTAGTAAGCTAAATAATCTTGATGTTGGGGTGTGAGTGTGTGTGAGTGTATAAGTATTTATGTGTTTTGTATACTGGGTGTGTATAAGTGTGTTATAAGTATAGGTGTATTATGTATGTTTACATGTACATTGTGCATATAAGTGTGTATGTATTATGTGTGTGAGTTTGTGTTTAAGTGTGTTATGAGTGTGTTGTGTGTATAAGTGTGCATTGTGGGTTCATTGTCATGGTGTATGCATGTGTGTGTAGAGGTGTGTGTATACATGTTATGGATATTATGCATTAAGTGTGTCTTTTGTGTGTTTGTGTGGTGTGTACATGTGCATGATATCTAGAGTGATAAAATTGTACCTCCTGGGTCCTTATCAGTAATCCAGTTTTTGGCTATGTCTATAGATGTGAGGTAGGGGTATCTCTTGCTGAGAGGTGAAGCCGGTTGGGCTTCTGGGTCGGGTGGGGACTTGGAGAACTTTTCTGTCTAGCTAAAGAATTGTAAACACACCAGTCTACGCTCTGTGTCTAGCTAAAGGTTTGTAATCAGCATTCTGTAAAAACACACCAATCAGTGCTCTGTGTGTAGCTAAAGGTTTGTAAATACACCAATCAGCACTCTGTAAAAATGGACCAATTAGCACTCTGTAAAATGGACCAATCAGGGCTCTGTAAATTGGACCAATCAGCAGGATGTGGACGGGGCCAAATAAGGGAATAAAAGCTGGCCACTTGAACCAGCAGCGGCAACTCGCTGGGTCGCCTTCCATGGCGTGGAAGCTTTGTTCTTTCACTCTTCGTAATAAATCTTGCTGCTGCTCACCCTTTGGGTCCGCATTACCTTTATGAGCTATAACACTCACTGAGGTCTGCCACTTCACTCCTCAAGTCAGGGAGACCAGGAACCCACCGGGAGGAACAAACAACTCCAGACGCGCCAACTTTAAGAGCTGTAACACTCACTGTGAAGGTCTGCGGCTTCATTCCTGAAGTCAGCAAGACCACGAACCCACTGGAAGGAAGAAACTCCGGACACATCTGAACAGCTGAAGGAACAAACTCCAGACACACCATCTTTAAGAACTGTAACACTCACCGGACCAATTCCGTACACGTTGCTACTAAGTAAATAGCGTGTTGTGAGTGTGTATTGTGTGCTCCCAGTGCCTGTATAAGACACAGGCTGTGACCAGTTTTCATTGATTAAATGACTATTAGAGGACATTTCTTAAGCAGGTACTGTTTTTAGATGGGTTGTTGAGTGCAGCAGGGAAGTCCGCTTTCATCCTGTGTCTGAGGGTGATGGACCACCTACTACTTCAAGCATTTTGGTTCAATTCCACCTAGGCTGAATTTGGAGATCTGACCTAGCTAGGAAACTCCTTCCTTACTTGGAACAGATGTACAGAAAAGATACGTTTATAAACACCTCCTTGTTGTTTCTGTGTAACTATTACTGAAAAACCACTTCCTTTGCTCCCCCTCATCTTAAATCACATCTCGGCTGCAATTCAAATAATCCACTGTGTTGGGCCGCCTTGTCTGTGAAGTAATATGGATACAGTGCCATCTAGTGACCAGAAAGAAGACAGCAGAAACCCAGTCCGAAGGGTTCCACAGGAGTCTTCCATGTTTGCAAACAGACATGTTGAGTTTGGGCAATAGAGATGGGAGGAACAATTATTACCAAATTCACAAAATCAAGTTTGCCCTTCTATAAATACCTACCTGTTTCAGAGAAAAAGACTTGGCTATTTGAAAAATTCAATACCTGTTCAGCAATAAGATATAAACATTTTTCCAGTTTTACACAACTATGGCTCACATGATCAAATATAAGTAAAAAAAACTTTTTGTTCTTGTGACAGAATATTTTTTCTTTTTTTTTTTTTTTTTTTTTTTTTTTTTTTTGAGACGGAGTCTCCCTCTGCCGCCCAGGCTGGAGTGCTGTGGCCAGATCTCAGCTCACTGCAAGCTCCGCCTCCCGGGTTCACGCCATTCTCCTGCCTCAGCCTCCCGAGTAGCTGGGACTACAGGCGCCCGCCACCTCTCCCGGCTGACAGAATATTTTTTCAAACAAATAACATTTTCCTATAGATTTGTGCAATACATTTAGATTTGTATTTTCTGTAGAAAACATTTCTTAATAGAATACTTTAAAACTTTTTGGAGAGGGTACATTACAATATGTTCTGACTTTTTGACATCTAGAGTGATAAAATTGTACCTCCTGGGTCCTTGTCAGTAGTCTGGATTTTGGCTACCTTTATAGATGTGATGTAGCAGTATCTCTTGCTGCTAAGTAACTAGTGCCAGGCTAGACTAACACCAGGAGGGACATGACATTGCTGACAGAGATCCTGCAGTCATCTTTAGGCAACAGATGGGGCAAGGTGGCCACTGAGGCCTGGAAAATTAATCACTATGTCTGAGGTCAAATGATGATCAAATATAATATTGGTTCTCTGGCCTATAGTTTTGGGGAATACGGAACTTTTAAATATGGTGTGTGCACTATGCTCGCTCTCTCTGTACATTTGAGAAAAGAACAGGAAGGAGGAAAAGTAAGGAGTGGTGGCATGGTTTCAGTCATGGTACATATTTCTGGATTTACATTGCCCCCTTGGGATTTTGTAGGTAGGTGGAGCTTCACAGGGCTGCTGCTTTTAATAAACCCGATGCACACCCAGCTTCTCTTCCCACTTCCACTTAGTGGAGACGTAAGTGCTGATAGCTCCAGGGAGAGGCATAATTCTTAGATAATATTGGTCCAGAAAGTTTTGTTATGAATTAAGAAAAGTATTTGAGAAGTTTGATGTGATCTTCACTGCTTTCTATTTTCTGAGTCTTTCTTACCCATAAGGTATCCTTCCTGTTTGCATCTCCTCTGGTTCTTTTTACTTTTTCCAAAAGAGCTTTCCTCAGTGTTTTCCTCTTTACATTCTTTCCCTGAATGTAACATCTCCAACTATCACCAAAATTCCGACGACTCTGGAATCTCTGTCCAACTCCAGTGTCTGTCTCAAATTCCAGCTCCACTTACTTGTTGGATACCTCTCACTTTTTCCACCATTCAGAACTACAGACGTTGCCTGTCCAAAACCAAGCACCAATCTGCTCATGTGTCCTTTCCTCTGGGTGGCCCACAGTCTCCCAACTGACTCTGCATTCTGCCCTAATGAACCTCTTGTTCTTTGCTTTCCACAGCCAGTTGTGCTGTTTGGAGGTTGAGCGCTTCCTCTCACATATCCCCGTCCTCTTTATTCTTGCTAGGAAAGCTGATTTTAAAAAATTTCTCCTCAGTGGCTCCAGTTTTCCCTTCTCAGATCTACTTGACATACTAAATAATATGGCACTCTGTTATGGTCCGCCTTGTTTTTTATGGACTAAGTTGTGTCCCCCTCAAATTTATATGTTGAAGTCCTAACACCCAGCCTCTCAGAACAGGACTGTATTTGGAGATAGGGCTTTTACAGAGGTGATAAGGAAAAATGAGGTCTTATGGGTGGGCTGATATGACTTCATTTTACTTTAAGTACCTCATAAGAGGAAATGTAGACACAGACACATACAGAGGGGAGACTATATGGGACACAGTACAAGACAGGGAGAAAGGCCTCAGGAGAAACCAGCTCTGCAGACACCTTGATCTGGTTGATCTTGGATCTCTCACCTCCAGGCTGCCTTTGGACTCCATCTGCAACAGCAACTCTTCTCTGGGTCTGCAGCCTACTGCCCTGCCCTGCACAATTCAGACTTGCCAGGCTCCACAAGCATGTGAGCTAATTTCTCTCCTTCTTTGTTTCCTTCCTTCCTTCCTTCCTTCCTTCCTTCCTTCCTTCCTTCCTTCCTTCCTTCCTTCCTTCCTTCCTTCCTTCTTTCCTTCCCTCCTTCCCTCCCTCCCTCCCTCTCTTTCTTCCCTCCCTCCCTCCCTTCCTTCCTTCCTTTTTTCCTTCTTTCTCTTTCTTTCTCTCTCTCTCTTTCTTTCTTTCCCTCTCTCTCTCTTTCCCTCCTTCCTTCCTTCCCTCTTTCCTTCCTTCCTTCCTTTCTTCCATTATTTTTGTTCTTTTTTTTTGAGACAGAGTCTCGCTGTGTCACCCAGGCTGGAGTGCAGTGGCATGATCTTGGCTCACTGCAACTTCCACCTCCCAGGTTCAAGTAGTTCTTTGCCTCAGCCTCCTGAGTAGCTGGGATTACAGGTGCCCACCACCACACTGGCTAATTTTTTTTGTATATGTGTGTGTGTGTGTGTGTGTGTGTGTGTGTGTGTGTGTGTGTGTGTATTAGTAGAGCCAGGGTTTCACCATGTTGGCCAGGCTGGTCTTGAACTCCTGAAGGAGAAGGAGAAGGAAAAGGAAAAGGGGAATGGGGAGGGGAAGGAGAAGGGGAAGGGGAGGAGGGAGGAGGAGAAGAAGAGGAAGATAAGAAAAAGTAGAAGAACAAGGAGGAGGAGGAGGAGAAAAAGGAGGAGGAGAAGAAGAAGAAGAGGAAGAAGGAGGAGGAGGAGAAGAAAAATAAGAAGAAGAAGGAAGAGAAGAAAAATAATAATAATACAAATAATAATAATAATAATTGCTGTTCAGGGGGGATTCAAATCCAGCAATTTCTTTGATCTCCCTAAGCTTCCATTTCATCATCTATAAAATGGGAATAATTCATTCAATCATTCTACAAAAACTTACTGAAGAATTCTTAATGATACAAATACATTCATGATGTTGTAAATTCAGAGTGGCTTAGTAAAGGGAGACTTGTAGTTTCTAGATGCTGTTGCTCTTTACTAAGAAGATTGAAGGAAGAGAAAATTCACTGGAGGGAGCGAATCCAGAACTTCATCTGGGCCATGTCCAGGTTGAGATGTCTCTTAGATATCCAAGAAGAGGCAACAGCAAAGCAGCGGGATATACACAAGTGGAGTCCTAAGAATAGGATGGGTCTAGAGACAGAAATTTGGGGAAAAAAATGTATTTACAGTCATGGAATAAAAAAATGTGAATTTAGATGTGTGGTGTTAACACGGGCCAATCAGAAAAAAAACTTCAAAAAGAAATTTGTGATCAGCTTTGTGAAATATGACCAACTTACAAGATGGCAGTGTGAGGAGCTCTGAACCCACTCTCCTGGGAAACAAGCATAACTCGTTAAGAAAAAAAAAAAACTATTTGGAAAAACGAACACATTTAAAGCCTGTGGAAATTGTCTGAAGGACATACAGCGAAAGAAGGCATTTTTATTTATTTATTTTTTAAACCTACTAAATCTTGGTAAAAACAGCAAGAGTCCATGACATTTGAGCTATGTTCTACTCCCTGTGTCCCTGCATACAACCCCTAAAATCCTTGCAATCTTCCTCACTACATCCCCACCCCCAATCCCAACTCAGCTTGGCAGAAACTCCACTCCAGACAGGTTTGGACAAAAAGACAGGACTTTCTCTTCCCTCAGCTTGCAACCATGGGATATGGTATTTCACTGGGTGACACAGGACACCAGCATTTCCTATCTCTTCCAACTCCACATTTAAGAGGCGAAATTTCTGGTGAGTGTGACCAAGAGGTCAAAGTCTCCTTTCCTCCACCCAGGTTCTACTCACAGTGTGGAGGCTCTATCCCAGGAGGAATCCTGGGTTCCCAACTGTCCTCACATGAGCTCACTTGGAGAACAGAGATTGCACTCTGGGAGAGGAAAGCCAAGAAGATTAGAAGTTGCCATCCCACCCAACACTGAATGTATGGCTCAAATATTTTGGCTAGAGAGAAAGATGTTTCACAGGAACAGAGAGTTCCAAAGATACCACCAAAGCAACTGATTTTATGTGAAAGTATGGTGAAGTTCAAGCCTCAGAACAGTCTCAAAAACCATGCTGTTCATTAAGAGCAACAAGCTAAACCATAGGCCATGGAGTTTATCAGAGAGAATTATGAAAAGAGACAACTTAGAAGAGCCCTCCTGGGTCAGAACAAGCCTTAAAGACAGTCCCCAGACTACCCCTGCCTGAAATCAATGGGAGTAGACTGTGGAGCAAGGTATGCCCCAGGGCACAAGCAAAAATAATAGAGCAATCAGCCAGCAATTACTGGGTGTGATGTGAAATGAAGCAGACAGCTTATTAGAGAAATGAGGGAAAGAGACAGTTAAAGAGAGCTGTGCTAAAGCCATGTCATCCCAGGGGGTTGTGTGCAAGGCCAAGCCTGAACCTTCTAAGGTATGACACCAAAGGCTTCAAAGGCTTCACTTGGTAAAGGAAATAGATTTCATTAAAATAGTCTAGCAAATCACCATACAAATGAGCAAACAGCAACAAAAACAAGACCTCTAGAGAGGGTGAAGGGTATTAGTATCCATAGCTGCTACATTATACAGTTGGCCCTTGAATAACATGAAGGTTAGGAACACCAATACCCAACACTGTTGAAAATCCACACAAGACTTTTGACTCCTCAAAAACTTAACTACTAATAGCCTACTGTTGACTGAAAGCCTTGCTGATAGCGTAAAAAGTTGATTAACACATATTGTGTATGTTATATGTATCTTATACTATATTCTTACAATAAAGTAAGCTAGAGGAAAATGTTAAGAAAATCATAAGGCAGAGAAAATGTCTTTACTGTTCATTAAGTGGAAGTAGATCATCATAAAGGTCTTCATCCTCATCGTCTTCATATTGAATAGGCTGAAAAGGAGGAGGAAGAAGAGCACTTGGTCTTGCTGTGTCAGAGGTGGCAGAGACAGAACAGGCGGAGGAGGTGGAAGGGGAGGAAGGAGAGGCAGGTGCACTAGGTATTACCTTTACTGAAAACTATCTGAGCATAAGTGGACCTGCGCAGTTCAAACTTGTGTTGTTCAAGGGTCAATTGTGTTACTGAGTGGAAGAAACAAATTCAATTTTTTATACTGTGCACTCGCAACATGCTTCTGACACCAGATGGAGCTTGGGGGGCTTTTCTCACACATCGAGCAAGTAATCATTTCTGCTGCAGACACCAGATGTGTGTGCTCTAATTCAGCCCAATTCTGCCACTGTCTACCTGGAAATAGCATCGGATCCCATAGGTCAAGGGCTCAGTCTCACAACACTGCTCCCTAATTTTAGTGCCAATAGCAAGCTCCAGGGTTTTTTCACCTGTGCTTCTGACCTAGGAGCTATAAATCAGGGTTCCCAGGACCTCCTCCTTGGGTTCAATTAATTTGCTAGAGCTGCTCACAGAACTTACTTTTTGTTTACTGTAAAGGATATTACAAAAGAGAGATATGAAGACATGTTTAAGGTGAGGTCAGGGGAGAGGCTTGTGGAGCTTCCCTGCTTTCCCTGGGTGTGTCACCTTCCAGAAACCTCCACATGTTCAGCTTTCTGGGAGCTCCCAAACTCTGTCCTTTTGGGATTATATGGAGGTTTCATTACATAGACATAATTGATTAAATCATTGACCTCTGGCAACCAACTTAACCTTCAGCACTAGTGATGGGTGGTGAGGCCTCAACCCTCGAATCATGCCTTGGTCTTTCCAGTGACCAGCCCCCATCTTGAAGCCATCTAGGGGCTGACAGCCACTAGTCAATTCATTAGCATATAAAAAAGCAGTTAACATTTTGGAGACTGCAAGGATTTTAAAAGTTGTATGCAGGGAGATGGGGATGCAGAACAAATATATATTTCACTATATCACAATTACCTGAAGTGTTCAGTTTTCAGCAAAAAATGTGAGGCATACAAAGAAACAGGAAAGCATAACCCCTACACCAGGAGAAAAAGCAAACAAATAGCCTGTGAGAGGGCCCAGATTTCAGATTTAATAGCAAAGACTTCCAAGCAGCCATTATCAATTTGTTCAGTTTACTAGAGAAAAACATGTTTAAAGAAGTACAGGAAGATCTGATGACAATGTCTCATCCAATAGAGAAATATCAATACAGAGATAAAAAAGAATCATATGGAAATCATGGAGGTGAAAATATAATGGCCCAAATGAAAATTTTACTAATGTTTTGACACTAAATTTGAACTAAAGAATCAGAGTTTGAAGAGAGATCAATACAGATCATATGATCTGGAAAAAGAAAAAGAATGAATGAAAATAAGCAGAGCCACAGACAAATGCTAGATTCACTAAGTATACCAGCGTGTGTAATGGGAGTAGCAGAAGAAGAGAGGAAAAAGAGATGAAAAAGTATTTGAAGATATAATGGCTGAAAACTTCTTAAATAGGCTGAAACCATGGATCTACACATTCAAGAAATTCAACAAACTCCATGAAGTACATGTGCAAAGAGATCCATAACCAGATGTGTCATGGCAAAACTGCTACGAGCCAAAAACAAAGAGAAAATATGGAATGCAGCACAAGAAAAATGACTCAGGACTTTTGACAAGCTAGCAACTCTATTCAGAGCATCCCTCATCCAGTGGACATCCTGGCTTCCTCAGACACTTCCCTGACACCCCCCACCCACCCAAGATTAGTTGAACTCCTTTAATGTTATCAAAGCTCTACCTTTTATAACACCCCCTTCACTTGTTGTCAGGATTGGCTGCATAACTTGTGGGGGCCCGTGCAAAATAAAAATGAGGGCTCCCTCTTCAAAAATTATTAAGAATTTCAAGATGATATTCTCAGAGCACTAAAGTCAGGCTCAGGGACTAGCTGAGTGTGAGGCTCTGTGTGACTGGACAAGTCACATGATGTCCGTGAAGTTGCCCTGAGCACAGTTTCTCATTAAAACCATCCAGGCAGGGGACAAGCCTCATGTTCCTTGCTGTCCGCTACATCTGGTGTCTCTTTCATGGTGCCCAACACAGTAGCCACTGAATGAGTTTGTCAGTGTATGGAAGCTCCTTAATCTAAACTACTTACAGTAAGTCCTCACTTAACATTGTATATAGGTATTTGGAAACTGTGACTTTAAGCAAAACAAAGTAACACAAAACCAATTTCACTGTAGGTAAATTAATAAAAACAGCAGTTAAGTTCCTAGGGTATATTTCTGGTCACGAAAACACCACTAAATCTCTAAAGACCGCAAACACCTCTAATACTAAACATTGAAATAAATGTGATCTATACATACATCTAAGATTAACAAAAACCATTTAAAGTAATTATATACCCAATGATTCTGGTTCAGGGTTGCAAGTGGCCGGAGCCCATCCCAGCAGCTCGGGGCACAAGGTGGAATCAACCCCATTCTATGGCAGGGCACACTCACACACACACACACTCTCACACTCAGACAATTGAGACACACCAGTTAACCTGGCATGCATGTCTCTGGGTTGTGGGAGGAAACCAGAGTCCCCTGAGAAAACCTACACAGACATGGGGAGAAAGTGCACACCCCACAGACAGCAGCCCCAGCTGGGAATCAGTTTTTCTCCCTCATTAATATTATAACAAAATGACATTGAATGAAACAATGTTATGTATGGACCTGCTATATTTTGCTTGGTTGTAAAAACAATAGCTAGTTTTTGTTCCACTCTATGGTACCAATTGCATTGTTTCATTCACAAATACTTCATCTTTCACTATGTTTCAGCATGTTGATCTTTCCAGAAGTGAAGAATAGAGACAGCTTAAGCCCAATTAAGTTATTTTATGTATATATTGCAGTTCTTACATAATTTCACCATATTTATTGTCTTAGTCCATCTGGGCTGTTATAACAAAATAACATAAAGTAGGTGGCTTCTAAACAACACACATTTATTGCTCACAGTTCTGGAGGCTGGGAAGTCCAAGATGAAAGTGCTGGCAGACTCTGTGTCTGCTGTGGGCCTGTTTCCTAGTGTATATATAGTAACTTCTCACTGTGTCCTCACATGGTGTAAGGGGAAAACAGGTTCTTTCAGGCCTCTTTTAAAACAGCGTTAACCCCATTCATGAGAATTCATGATCTAATCACCTCCCACCTCTTAATTCCAAAACTTTGAGGGTTAGGATTTCAACATAGGAATTTTGAGGGACATATTCAGACCACGGCATTTATGAACCTATTGAACAGATTACCTCATTTCTCTGAGTTGATCTATCAGATATGCATATTTTACTCCTTTCTATTGCATTTTACACTTGCTTAGAAAGTTTTCCATTGTATGAACTGTTATTAGCTAACATAGTGTTTTATTTTTAAATAAGTACTGTGAAAGTTAATAATACAAATTGGGTAATTCTTGCCATACATACTCAATTAAATCAGACTTGAGGGGCCAGGGAGAAAAACACACTTGGGGGACATAGCACCTACTCCACGAATTTATTTTCTACAAGCCCAGCTGCTGAAATGGCCTGCTGTCACCCCAGGCCAGTTTTACCCAGTAGCTGCTGAAGCAACCAGTTGTGACTAAGACTTGTTTTAACTCCTGCCATCACTCACCAACCAGAGCTTGCCAGAGTCCAAAAGCTTCTCTCGTGCCAATGAGCTTTGTTTCAAAACAATATGTAACAATTCTCTAATAAAACTCCCAACTGTCTCTTTGTTCTTTGGACATACTGAAGATCGCCTGGTCTCTGCATATGCCCTGAATTGCAATTCTTGCTTCCTAAATAAAACATTTCAAATTTCAATATTCATCTCGATATCTTATTTGACTTCAACAGTGCTCATACATTTTTAGATTTCTTAACTTTTTGATGAGAGAGAAACTACCTTAGCTTTAGATAACATTTACAAAGCTCATTCGCAAGATATCCTCATCTTCTACACCATGCTTACAACTATTAACCACAGGTATGAACAGGTAGATGGTGATCATTTGACTCAGACTGGGTCTTTAGAAATTTACCAAACCTTTCTGTGTCTGTTTCATATCTAATGAAATAGGAGTAGTATTACTTATCTCATAATTTTTGTTTGTTTGTTTGTTTTCATTTTTGTTTTGAGACAAAGTCTCACTCTGTTTCCAGGCTGGAGTGCAGTGGCACGATCCTGGATCACCGCAACCTCCACCTCCCAGGTTCAAGCGATTCTTCTGCCTCAGCCTCCTGAGTAACTGGGATTACAGGTGCGCACCATCACACCAGGCTAATTTTTTGCATTTTTAGGAGAGACGGGGTTTCACCATGTTGGCCAGGATGGACTCAATCTCTTGACTTCTCAATCCACCTGCCTCGGCCTCCCAAAGTGCTGGGATTACAGCCGTGAGCCAATGTGCCCGGCCTTATCTCACAATTTTTAATAAAGAGAATTACAGGACGTCTCTTCTATAGCCACCTAGGAGGGTTCCCTATACTTAGCAGATATTCAATGCCTGTTAGGTTTTGCCCTCTCCCATATGGTGGGGTAATGCTATGATCTGCACGAAGTCCTGTGACCTGCTTTCCTCATTCACTCAAGCTTTTATCACTTAGTAAGAATTTCTACATGTTAGGTGATGTTCGAAAGTCTTCTGATTTAAATATAAAATTAAACAATAAAATCAGCATGTCTCATTAATCACTGAGATTTTTTTCACATCCTAATTTCACTGTGCAAAAGTGTGTCTTCCGAAAAGCTGGACTTGCAAAAGGCTCACCATGAAATACCTTTCAATGCATATGTAAACCAAAAAAATTTTAAATAAAACATTTCATTCTACCTTTTTTGATGTATTTAATTGAAAGACTCATTTAGTGATTTTCAATTTAATAAATTTAGCAGGTTAATACCTGGCTTATTAAACAATAATCTTTATTAACATAATTTTTCTTATTGAATACAAAATAAACCATTGCAAACTATAGTCACAATAATCAGATGATCAAAGCTACTGAGCAAATAGACCAGCTATAAAAGTTTATTAAAAAAATAGACAACATATGTAAACATATTTTTCAGTCACAAGGCTTCATAATACAGCACATTAGGCCCAGGCCTTAAATCTCTGCAGTGGGAGCACCTTAATTTTTTACTAACAGTAATTGGCTTATCTTTCAGTGAACATTAAGCCTACGCAAAAATAAATAACCAGATTCTGCTAAGTTTACTAACACAGAAAATTGCAAACGTACAATAGATTGCAGCAAAAGTGAACTATCTGCAGTAACATGAGAGATTGAATTGTTATACTGCAATTATTTTAATACAGCTTCATTTTGAAATTCATCACAATGTAGAGTTGACTAAAATAAAGCTAAAGAGGAATAACAGAGATAAACAAACACCTAGATCACATACACTCCCCAACACACACTTGCAAATACATATTTACTAATATGCACACACATGCACACACATCCAAACACACATGCACACACATACAGGAGATGTTTTGGTAGAAGCAAAACTGAGGACATAGTTTCTATCCTTTCTCTTTCATATATTGATCATTTTAGGTATATATTTCCTCTACCCTTAAGCTGGAAGCTACGTGCTCCAAACGGACTGAATACAAAGCAATCATTGTTTCAAACGTGATAACATGTTGGGAAAACCAAATCTCTGTTACATAATTCAATAACCACCCAAAGTGAAGCCGAATCATAGAATGGATGGTAAAATAAGAAAATGTATTAAGTACCTGAGACTTTACTGCAAGAGTCCAGAATGCTACGTAGTTTTGCTAGGGGCAAAACTCACCATGTAAATACAATCCTTTCATACTGTTTCTCATCTGCTGGATATACCTGTTAGGCAACCACAATGCTTCAAAATTGCCAAATAATATGATTTTCCTTTTCTTCTATTATAGGTGATATTTTATTACACATGATTGAATTTATTTTAAATTGCTGACATTTCAGTTATTCAGTAAACCTTTAGCAAGGTGCAATTTTGAATGAAATATCTAGCGATGTTTTTAATTTAGTTTTTCATTGTTTGGAAAAACTTAAATATCAATTGTCCATCTTCTAAAGAGCCATATTCTAGAGGCAGAAGGGAAGCACAATACATTTAACGTAAGAAACTCAGGCAAATTTACGGAGCTCTCGGTAGCCATTTCTGCACCAATAACTCCAGGTTTGTGTCATATATGTATGACCATAAAAGTGATTCATAAATAATTTTATTATTTAAATCCTGATCTGCTATTCAAAGGTCCATTTCTGAAAATAATTCATAATATAGTTGCCATTTCCACCATATAAGCTTATTTCAACAGATGTCTAACATTTATCCACAATTAAATGAAATGTGAAATAACAACAACATATTTAACTTCTCACAGTACTGTACTGCTGTTCCTTGAGTTGTCAGTGTCTTTGGGATTATTAGGATAACTATGCATTCAAAAAGAGAAAAATAAAATTAAAACACATGACTGTTTACAATACATGGTATCTGTGAAGAGTTAGGTATCTGTAACAATTTTTAAAAGTCCTACTGGAGAATGAAAAAGCTTTCCACTTCTGAATGTCAAATAAATGGCTACAGATGAAGGAAAAATGTTTTCTATAGGAAAAATGTAAAGATTAGCCTCGCTCAGGGACACACCATGTGGTCTCAGCCAAATGGCAAGGATTGAACTTTGAACATCTATTTTGGAGTTCTAATGAATAAAATGTTTATAACTTAAATTCAGTAAAGCTTTTATAAGTTACATTCCATATAATTTCCTCAGGGAGAAATATCATTGCATAATGTAAGTGAGAACTGGACATATTATGCATTATCGGCCCACAGCCAAGGTTAGGTAGTTTAAACAGGACTCTATACCTATTCCAGTCATCAGACTTTTAAAAGCCTTTACTTACCAATATCACATTATTCTTATCAAGAAACTAAAGCTCTTTCTTGGCTTTTTGTTGCACAAATGACAATTAAGAAAAGAAACTAAAAGAAAGAGAAAAAAACAAGAAACAAGACAAGAAAAAGGAAAGAAAGGAAAAAAGAGAAAAAGGAAGGAAAGAAACAACAATAGTGAAGCTCATTACAATTTCTGTTGTGTACAAATGGACAAAGACATAAATGAGAACGAAAACATTAACATTGTGCTGAAGGTAATTCCACCCAGCATAGTTTTCACTGGTGCACATCTCTTGTTTTACACTTTTGTGTATTCCAAGTTATAAGAAAAGAATCCAGAGGAAAACCAATAGACATGGCTAACAGCAATCATATACATTTTTTGAGAAGTTGGATATACCTTACTAATTTAGTAACATAGCCACAGCTTTTGAAAACACAGCAGCATGAAACAGTTCAAAGGTAGATACATTGTGTTCATTTGTTCACCTTAAAAAAAATGCTTAAACAACAGTAAGGCACTTAATTTAAGACAGGAATTCTTTCTCCAGTTCATATATAGATGGCCGGCTGGTTTTGCTCCTCATTCTGCACAGAGGCACAGTGTAGTCCCTGCTCTGACCTTCCACGTCAGCATCCAGTAATGAAGGCACATGGGATTTAGTCCTCTCCTTGGTAGCAAGGAATTGGGTGGGATGTGGTCCTGGGCGACCCACTACACAGGCAGCCTGTGCCAGCTGAGACACTGCTGCCTGTGGGTGAGCCTGAGGTGGATCTGAATGGCTTCTCAGGGAGGCAGGGCGAGGCTGAGGCATGATATGGATAGTGCTGTGCTTCTTGGGTGAGACCTCCCTTGGCAGGTGACTGCGAGGAGCAGGTGAGGGGCAGAGTGGCAGTGCAGAGGCTCCAGTGATTGAGATAATAGCTGCACCAGCTGGTTGAGAAAGCCAAGACAGTATGCAGTTAGAAACATGATGGTCAACATGATTAAACTTCACTATAGATTATGATTTGACAAAACTGGTGAAAATGGAAAAGTGGTTGGACTTTTACATGTTGCCTCTTTTCTTGTTTATACTGAAGGACTGACTAATGTTATTACCACTTTAGCAAATAATTATTGGCTTGTAAGTTAGAGAAAAATACGCTTTCATATGGGATTACAGTGCTAGAATTTTTCCTTGTGCAATTATAAATTACCAATACTTACTGACCTACAGAAAGATAATAAACCAATTTATCTAAAGGCGATGAACAATAATATGGCATACATAATATCCAGATATAATATTTAAAAAGAAGTAAAGAAAACGATAAAAATGGAAGCAACTTGTCTTAATATAGCTTTATAACCAATGCTTGTATGGCATTTTAAAATTTAAAAAGCATTTTTTGTATATATTACCTCACTTAATATTCATGACAAGTATATAAGGTTATTGTAATTATGTTCACCTACAAAATAAATAATACTCAAGCTCTACAGAGCACTTAGTGTGCCATTTGACTTTTACCACAATCTCAATTGTAGAGATTAGGTAAGTATAGTATTAGATACACATATTGTTGTTGTTGTTGTCCCCATTTTATAGATGAAGAAACTAAGGCACAAAATGTTTAAGTGATGTGCCCAAATCCACTCAGTATATAAGTGACAGAGCAGAGATCTGAGCCCAGATAGCTTCCATACCATTAACCATGGCACTACAATGTTTTTTAAGACATTCAAACAAGAAAGCAGTCTACATAATTTTCCCAGCATCACAAACTTACCAAATGGTACAACTAGAACTTGAACCTTTGTCCTATGACTCAAAATCCCACATTCTTCCAAAGTACCCATATTATCTCCTCCAATGTCGTATTTAAGTGCCACGTAACCCCAGAAATCTCAAAGCTGAGTATATTCTAGCACATGATAGCATGATCCAGTCACGTCAATACTCACTGAATTTTAGGAATGGAAAAAACAGCGCATTGAGGAGGAGTGAGACACTGTGATACAGCAGAAAGATCCCGGGTTTAAATTCTGACACCACTACTTCCTAATTGTGTGATCCTGAATAACATTAATTTTCCATAAGTTTGAATTCTCTTGCATATAATACAGTTGCCATAAAAACTAAGAGACAATTTGTCCAGGGGTTTTAACATCTATAAAGTGCTGTGGAAATACCACTGGTTGCCTTCTGCCCAAGCCCCTCTTGTTGAATAGACTAAAAAAACTATTTAAAAATTGGATTTTCTTTTCTTTCAGAGCTCCCATATCTGGATATACACCTCATGGAACTGTCTGGTGTAACATACATCAACAGGGTAATACTTGCTCTCATGAGGTGAACTGTGTCCCCACAAAATTCCTAAGCAGAAGCCCTAACCCTTAGTCCCTCAGATGTGACTGTATGTGGAATAGGGTCTGTACAGAGGTGAATAAGGTAAAATGAGGTCATTAGAGTGGACCTTAATCCAGTGTGACTGATGTCCTAAGAAGAGATTAGGACACAGATTCACTCAGAGTGAAGACTGAGAACACAGGGAGAAGATGGCTGTCTAGAAGTCAAGAAGCCAGGCTGAGCTCAGAAGGAACCAACCTTGCAGATACCTTGATATGACTTCCAGCCTGCAGAACTGTTGGACAATGAGTTTCTGCTGAACATCCCCCCAGGCTGCGGTACTCTGTTATGGCAGCCCTAGCAAGCTGATATACCTGCTACACGCAGTTCTGAGCAATGATGTGTGCAGCAGTGGAGCAGACAAGGCCTGTAGGAGGCGAAAGGCCAGTTTCAGTTCCAGCCCTCCCACTCACCCGTGGTTCTAACTGGGGCAGCTGGCTTGTCTTTTTCGTAATGCGAGGGGGCTGGGTGGTTATTCTCCATGTGTTCTTTCTGCTGTGATATGCTAGTATAGGTTTCAGTTACTGAACTTCAATTACACTTTTCCCAGAGTCCAAATCATAGTTAAATTAAAATCAAATAAGAGAAGGGTAAGATTCTAAGATCTACATAAACAGTAAAAACAAATTATTAAATGTCATCCCCAGGAAAAGATAAAATCGTAAATCCATACTGTTTCACATACTAATCTCCACAGCAGTGTTTTATGCTTTTACCTAATTCATGCAACCTACTTGGGGTTGGATTCCCATCAGACATGGTCCGTCTGTGATGTGATGGTCTATCTTTTGAAGAAGCCCAGTAAGGTACATTCCCACATGTCTGCTCTAGGCAGGAAGAGGGCAAGTTTCCTGATACACTACGAGCAGTGTCAAGTCTTGGCATGAGGCCTGGCTCACGACCCCTTCCTGGAGCAGTGGGAGAAAAATCCGGAGTGAGCATCTCAGAGTCACAAGTGACAGGTGTACCGCCCCCCAGTGGATCTTCACTGTCTATCTGCAGCAGGCACTTTGTGGAGAGAGACGGTGTGGAGAGGATGCCCAGGGCACTTGTCCGTGGCAGGGACAGTGGGCTGCTGGCCTCCCCACCAGTGGGCGGCAGCCTTGTGGGAGGACTGGCGCTTCTGCGGGACTTGGAAGCCCGCTGGAAGATTCCCTCTCGTTTCTTCTTCTCTTCCTTGGGCAACGGTTCTTCAGCAGCCTGTGCTTTATGAAGCTCTCTGAGGTCCAGTCCCAGAGCCACTGATGCCAGCAGGACGGTGCACCCGTACAGAGCCGACTCTGTTTTCTTTCTCTGGGGGGATCTACTCAGACTATTCATAGGAGTCACCTCAGTGGAGACTGTGGCAGCATTCGCAGAGGCTGCCTCCTCCCAGCTTTCAGCTTCTGCAGGATTCTCTCTCTGAGCATCTTTCCCAAGAGGTAGATCAATGTAGGCCTGACTGGGCAATTTTATTTGCTTCAGTTTTCTGTGTTCTAATCCATCAGGGGAAAGTTTTGGCTCTTCACAGGACCCTAAATTAAGGTATAAGTACACACACTGTAGTATCACTTTACGGTAAAAGTCATTTAAACAAGATTGTAAAGTAAAGCTAAAATATAATAAATACATATTTTAAATCAAAACACATGCAGCCCTTTTCATTTTTGCAAATGATTTATCCAGGAGGGCTCCATGGAACAAGTCTCCATGGCCCTACAACTTAAGGTTCCGTGCAGATGAACCAGCAAGCTAGCCATCTGCTGTTTCCTATGCTTCGGGAAGCTATTCTTCATCATGATCAATACTAGACACTATCGTAGAAACAGTCATCAAAACACAAAAATGCACAACTATAGGCACGTAATCACTAAATATGTCACCAAATGTGCTCTTTTCCTCACTTCACCTAAATACATGTGTCAGGCTCCATTATCTACAGCTTTCCTGTGTGTAAACTAAGGGTTCTGTAGCAGATCAGCGGTTCTCAAAGTGTGTGGCCTGGACTGGCAGCATCTGCATCCCCTGGGAATTTGTAGAAATGTAAATCATTGGCCCACCCCGGACTATGGAATCAGAAATTCTGGAGAGTGGAGTCCAGCAGTCTGTGTTTCAGCAAGCCTTTACTGAAGTTTGGGGACCATTAAAATAGAAGATTCTCCCAAGAGGTTACAGAATCCCGAAGGTTACAATTATACCTGCTTAAGAGGAAGCCAACATTCTTATCATGTATGTGCTTAACAGTGCATAATTAAACAACAAACTCATTAATCTGATTTCCAAATAACATCTGTAATTTTTTCCAACATTACATCCTAGTATATCTAAACGTGCTTGATGATCTAGACCAGGGGTCCCTGAACCCCAGGCCATGGACTGATACCATGGCCTGTTAGGAACCAGGCCGCACAGCAGGAAGTGAGCAGCAGGTGAGCGAGTGAAGCTTCTTCTGTATTTACAGCCAATGCCTATTGCTCACATTACCACCTGAGCTCCACCCCGTGTCAGTTCAGCAGTGGCATTAGATTCTCACAGGAGCGTGAACCCCATTGTGAACGGCACATACGAGGAATCTAGGTTGCTCCTTATGAGAATCTAGCGTCTGATGATCTGTCGCCATCTCCCATCACTCCCAGATAGGACCATCTAGTTGCAGGAAAACAAGCTCAGGCCTCCCACTGATTTACATTATGGTGAGTGGTAGAATTATTTAATTATGAATTACAATGTAATAATAATAGAAATAAAGTGCACAATAAATGTAATGCGCTTGAATCATCCTGAAACCATCCCCACCCCACTGGTCCATGGAAAAACTGTCTTCCACGAAACGGGTCTCTGGTGCTGTAAAGGTTGGGGACGGCTGATCTAAACAATTTGAGATGCCAGCTTTCTTTCTCCAAAGAACCCTGTGCTCTTCCCTGTGGTACCTTTTGTTTGGGGTGCCCTCTTTTTCCTCCATTCCTACTCCTTCCACTCCCTGACATTGCTGACCCAAGCTCCCTTTTCCTTCATAAAGGAGAACCTTCAGAAGGAGAAGCTGAACCCGGGTAGTGAGTGCAAAGGTGCTTGTGAAATTGAGCACAGTAGCAATAACAAATTCAAGAAATTTACATTGTGTCTTGCTAAAACATCCTTAATTTGATCAAAGGACCAAACAGTCTGCCTAAATGATCAAGTATAAAGACCAATTTTAGGCCGGGCGCGGTGGCTCAAGCCTGTAATCCCAGCACTTTGGGAGGCCGAGACGGGCGGATCATGAGGTCAGGAGATCGAGACCATCAAAAAAAAAAAGACCAATTTTATTTTATGTGTTAGTAACCATGCTTGAAGTTTTTCAATGATTTCCATCTCTTCAATCTTTTTTTTTTTTTTTTTTTTTTTTGAGACGGAGCCTCACTCTGTCACCCAGGCTGGAGTGCAGTGGCCGGATCTCAGCTCACTGCAAACTCTGCCTCCCGGGTTTACACCATTCTCCTGCCTCAGCCTCCCGAGTAGCTGGGACTACAGGTGCCCGCCACCTCGCCTGGCTAGTTTTTTGTATTTTTTAGTGGAGACGGGGTTTCACTGTGTTAGCCAGGATGGTCTCGATCTCCTGACCTCATGATCTGCCCATCTCGGCCTCCCAAAGTGCTGGGATTACAGGCTTGAGCCACTGTACCCGGCCCGTCTCTTCAATCTTTTAATGCTGAATACTGAATACAAATATTGAATATCGAAAGTAAATCATTATGATTCATTTAAATTAAATAGAAATTCCAATGTAAAACTTTCCAAGCAGTCGTTTTTCTTATTTATTTATTTATTTAGAGATGGAATCTCATTCACTCTATCACCCAGGCTGGTGTGCAGTGGTGCAATCTTGGCTCACTGCCACCTCTGGCTCCCAGGTGCAAATGATTCTCCTGCCTCAGCCTCCTGAGTAGCTGGGTTTACAAGCAAGCACCACCATGCTGGCTAGTTTTTGTGAGTTTTTCATAGTTAACCTGCTTCATTGGATTTCATCATGTCAACAGGTGGCACTATAGTAAGGAGCGATACCCCTTAATCTCAGCAGAACTTTCAGGGGGGGTCTGTATTTTTACATCTAATATTTCCTATACTAATTTGGTTTTACATAATTAATTATGATAATAATGTTTCTGGTAAGGAAGAGGAGTTACAAATTCCCAAAACCACGTGAAGCCTAATTACTTCCTGCCATAAAGACTTGATGGAAAATAACTTCTGAATGTAAGTAAAGCTGTAAGAAATGCCATTACTTGTTAATCTCCCCTCTGCTACTTTAATGACCACATAAGACTATAAAAGCAAAGCTTCAGCACAATCAGATGCCAAGGACAGCTCAAGCAAATCCTACCTCCAGAAACACATTTACCTGGCTGGTCCACAAACAATGAAGCCAAGGGCATGGTTTTCTGATTTTTTATTAAGATAGTTGACCAAGGACTGTTGCCATCGGAGAGAGGTCTTATCCTACAAGAGAAAAATGTTTCTTTTCATAAGACAGAAGCACACAGCACACCAATTAGGTTTTGGTGGATACAGGCCAACAATATTTTTAAGGTAGCAAAGAGAACACATTTGTACTCAGTTTTGAAGGGCTGACAAAGTACAAATAATACCTGAAAGTGAGACAGGAAAAAAAATCTCAGAAACATTCTAACTGCTTAACTAAATAATAGTTAATGTGACATGATAAATTCATCCTAGAAAATTAAGTTGATATTTGTAAATCTCTGTATTAATTTACTTGCTTTTTGAAAGTCTGGCTGATGTGATATTAACACAGGAATGGATTTGTCACATTATTCAATGAATACCACCAGATACCACACACCCACCTTTCTTTGCAATCTGTTCTTTCTTTCATTTGAATGGAATTTGGTCCCCAGGTACAACCTTTTTTCTTAAAATTCCTTTTTACGTCCTCAAATTCTTCTTGTCGAAAGACTGTGTTCCTGCCCCAAGTTTTATTGCTTTCATCTGAAGTCACTAAAGAGAACATTATTAACAATATCAACCACAACGATCATATTAACCAATATTGGCTTTGTTAAAAAAGCTAAATGAATCTTATCAGTTGTGAAACTACCTTACCCAAAACATGAAAACAATGAGAAAATTATTTATTTCATGCAATCTCTGGTAAGTTTCTTTCTCTGATCATAAAAACATCAAGAAAAGTGGAGTAAGTTAACAGAAAAGATACAAATTCGAGGTAAATTAGCAGCAAAGATTTGATTACTTTTTAATCTATTTATTTAGCATTTTGCAACAATTAGGATTTCATTGTAATTTGGGGAGGGGACACCAAACTAAACATGTAACTTAAAATGAACTTAGTACTCTAATTTTTAAACCAAATCAGTTAAAGTTTGGAACTACAGACACAAACATCATATATTTTTAAATTGTAATTTCAACTAATTTTTCATTGGTCGTCACAATTTATTTATTTACTTTTTGGTCTTCACAATTTCGCTCAGTCATGACAACACTTTGGTTACAGTTGTCTTTTAAAACTTGAAAATATTTAATAGTTTTCCATGTCTTGCTTTTTTCACTACCTCACAGGACAATGTATATTCATTTTTAATTTCTACATTTTACTAAACACTTACATACCACCCCTCTAATTTAAGTGCACTTGAAAGCAATTTGCAGTCGGGCGCCGTGGCTCATGCTTGTAATCCCAGCACTTTGTGGGGCCAACGCGGGCAAATGACAAGATCAGGACTTCGAGACCAGCCTGGCCAACATGGTGAACTCCTGTCTCTACTACAAACACAAAAAATTAGCTGGGCGTGGTAGTGGGCACCTGTAATCCCAGCTACTCAGGAGGCTGAGGCAGGAGAATTGCTTGACCCCAGGCGGCGGAGGTTGCAGTGAGCCAAGATCACGCCATTCTCCAGCCCAGGGGACAGTGTCAGACTCCATTTCAAAAAAAAAAGTGATTTGGAAATCACCGGGGAAAATTGCTGTTATTACCACACACTTAGGGTAAAAATATCTGAAACATACTAGATGTTCTAAAAACAGTTTGAAATATTTTGATATACAGTGGAATACTCTGTGACCATAATAAAAATGAGGTACAGATAATGATATATAATGTTTATATTTAATATTATCTATAATACATTTTCATTAAAAATTACATGCTTATGGATGCCTGTATATACACACATACATACACAGAGGAGAAGTTACTAAACACAGATACCAAACTTACTAAAGTGTTTAAATTTAATAGAGAGGATTGCAATGTAGAGGGAAATTTAGCTCCTTTATATCACTTTGTAAAATTGGACACATTGTGGATGATGTTTGGTTACTTATGTGTGCTTCAATATTTTCCAAATTTTAAAATATGCATATATGTGTGTATATACAAGTGTCTGTGCATATAAATGTGCTTAGGCCAGGCACGGTGGCTCACACCTGTAATCCCAGCACTTCAGGAGGCCAAGGCAGGTGGATCATGAGGTCAGGAGTTTGAGACCAGCCTGGCCAAGGTGGTGAAACCCTGTCTCTACTAAAAGTACAAAAATTAGCTGCGTGTGGTGGTAGGCACCTGTAATCCCAGCTACTTGGGAGGCTGAGGCAGGAGAATTGCTTGAACCCGGGAGGCAGAGGTTGCAGTGAGCCCAGATGGCACCACTCCAGCTTGGGTGACAGAGTGAGACTCTATCTCAAAGAAAAAAAAAAACATGGATGCATACCTAAATGTACATGTGTATGTGTAACAATCTTGAATCAGTTGTTCATTCTTTTTATTAAAATAGTTTTACAGTAGAATGAGTGATAAACAGATGAGCAGTTTTCATTTAAGTGAAGGCAGCAGAACCGGAAAAGCTTTCAGCCGGGGGTTATTAGACCGGAGTTCATCTCAGCTATATGACTGACTGACCGAGCTACACTCCCAGAGCTATCTACACTCTCAGCTTTAGCCTCCTCACCTTCCTCCCACTTCCTATTTTCCTTCCCCTCTTGATTTGCTCCTCTTGTTTCTCTTTTGTTTCCACATTGATTGAACTTTTCCTGTACTAAGAGGCCGGAAATGGATGGTGAACTCTACACTCAGAAGATGTGTCTGAATCCAGCTTCACCACTTAGTAGCTACCAACTTGGGTCAGTTTAATGGTAACTTCTCTGTCCCTCATTTGGGGATCATAAAAGGGTCCACTCGATGAGGCTGTCAGAATTGAATGGGGGTGTGCACAGACATGAAGAGAGTCCCGGTGAAGACGAGCAGCATCCGGGCTGGAGAACTGGAGCCAACGGCTGCCACACACAAAGCTGGTCCTGTGTGGAAGTCTGGAGTAGAACCTTTCCACCATGTGACTTCTGAGGAGCACCAAGGATGCACCTCCCTAAGCTGGCTGCATTTCAACTTTAGAGGATTGGAATTCATTTGAAACCCCAAATTATTTGCTTTAACTGGTACACATCTTGGGCCCAGCCTGGTCTGCCCAGTACCCCTTCCTGGCTTCTGTGAGGTGGTTTTCCCCAGAGCAGGTGAAGACACAGGAAAGAGGGCAGAGGAGTGGCCAGGCAAAAGCGGGGTTGGCACAGTGTCCCATCTGCTCGTCCCTTTGTGGAGCTGGGAGACCAGCCTGGGAACCCTTTCTGCCTCTGTTAATTAGGCCTTTGCCGAGGCAAAGGCAAGGTTTGAGGTATGGTTTTATACAAAATGCATTCTCAGAGAAACAAATCAGTTATAATAAATGACAGTCCTTTAAGTTCTAAAACTATAGCCTCATTTAGATACTGTTTCTCTGTGGGAATCCTGGTGTCCAGGAACTTGCAAGAGAAATCTCTGCCAGTGCCAAGGTTTTCATTATCAAAAGAGGAAAAAAAAAATGAGATTCCACGCAAGCCTCATTAGACAAAATTTTCTTTTGGATTTTTTTTTCTCCAAATAAGGATGGGTAAAGAGCAGGGAATTAAGTCTGGTGGAGAAAAGAGAGGATCTAAATGCATGGTTTAACACAGACTTAGGCTAATTACCACATTACTTACAGACATACGCATTAATCACATTCTTCTTTTGCTTAGCCTACTTTCAGGGGTTTATTTGGACTCACCTTTGAAAAAAATTAGTAATTTTATTTCATCCACTAAACTCTGATTCATAGTCTAACTGAAACTCTCACAATGCAAAGGTGCCAGGCAAATCAGCTGTCTGTACTCTCCCCTCCAGGACAAATGCCTGTTCTAAAACCAGAATACTATCAGGAATTTTTAAGTATTAGGTTGGTCAAACCTAAAGTGAATTAAAGTTAAATCCTGAAAAGCAACCATTTTTTCCCCTCACGAAACAGAGAAAGAAATGGAAGTAATCCTGAAGTCCTGATGTCATTTTTCACAGTATCCTGACACAAATGGCTGGTGATATAATCAGGTTATGCTAACGCTGCGTGCACGTATTTAACAAAATGTCTCGAGATGCGTTGTTTCACTTTCTACTCCAGGGCCAGGTCGCATCACCAACTGCCTAGCATCTAAAATTCATTTGTTGTGAGTAGAAATTAGACTAAGGAACCTATGCTCAAATTTTGTTTTTCTAATAGTCGTGGCACCTACGAAATGTCCCACGCTCATTTACAATCTGCTATGAAAACACATCTGCTCAATTTGAATCCAAGTCAAGTTAAAGGAGAGAAATCAACACAGGAGCCCCTGTGGCAGTGCACAAAGCTCACACTGTATGGCGCGGAGCCGGGGCATCATTGTAGGACTGCTCGGGGGACTGGAACTGCTGCTGTTCAGGCTCCGCCGTTTGTCCAAGTTGGGAGAGGCCTGCACGGTTATCTTGTGCTGGAAATCTGTTGGATGCAAAAAGGGAAAACTGATATTTCATGGTTTCCATTATCTTCATAGCCATGTCTTTAGCGCACAGCAATCAAAACAAAAATGGTCAGACCCTAACTGCAAAATACATTGCAGCATCGATTTCTTATTTTGGTTTCTTACTTCTCAGGATTTAAGTAATAAATAATGATTCAGAACTTATGTGTTGGGTATAGTCACACACACACACACACACACACACACACACACACACACACAAACAGAGGAAAATATGAAAGTCACGAATCATTGAAGAATTTATAACCTGGGAAAAAAGAGTTATCTGCATTCAGTCTGAGATAGTTAAAAATAAAATTAACGCTGAGCGTGGTGGCTCACACCTGAAATCCCAATACTTTGGGAGGCTGAGGTGGGCAGATCACTTGAGGCTAGGAGTTTGAGACCAGCCTGTTCCACACGGCAAAACCCCATCTCTACTGAAAACACAAAAATTAACCAGGCATGGTGGCACACACCTGTAATCCCAGCGACTCGGGAGCCTGAGACAGGAGAATCACTTGAACCTGCGAGACGGACATTGCAGTGAGCTGAGATCGCACCACTGCACTCCAGCCTGGGCAACAGAGCGAGACTCTGTCTCCAATAAATACATAAATAAATAAATTAAATTACATTGAAATGGCCCTGGATTTAAATGAGTCCTGGTTCTCATAATGTAACAAGCTATGGACCTCAAACCAGTAAGGAACTACTTCGAGCCTGTTTCTTCACCTGCTAAAGTGAGCAACAATATTTCACATGGTTGTGGTGGTGGTGAATCAAACAGAAAATGCAAGTTAAAAGCCTTTTGTACTCGAGGCATTCCACAAATGCCGACTCTTATTATCCAGCTGTAATATGGTAGAGATACACCAAGATCTATAGGTTCATATGGAAGAGAAAGCAATATTACCAGAGGAAAGAGGGGTGTGTCGGGGAAAACTTTATAAACTATCAGGAAAATCATTAACAACTTGGAAGGAGGTGAACGACATTACTGGATATTCTTTCAGTGCAGAGCTGAGCTTGACCTTTGATTGATAGTTTTTCTATTGACTGAGTTATTTTTATAACTAGGTGAGAGCAGAGGTTAACTTGTAGATTTTGTCTGGTGATGATGCAAATAACTTCTGTCTGGAGAAAAAGACAATCCCAAATGGTTTATTGCCATATTAGACCTCAACCAGGTTTGCTTTTAACCCAGCAATCTAATCCTGCATTCCTCTATTAATTTGCCCATAAATACCTCACTCCTCAAATTCTCATTTGAATTGGTTTTACCTGGTTCCTCAATGATTAATGAGTTTAATAAAAATCTTTGACATATGCCCATTTCATATTTGCAAGAGACTTAGAACTTACCTTTTTGGAAGTTATACTTTAAAGAATTTTAATGAACGAACTGCTATTTGAGATGAAGAGGATTCGGAAGTTGGTAGGCAAAGACAGCTATCCAGTTATTCACACTAGAAATCTGAATACTTTTCTTGACATTGTCTTTTCCGTTACCCCACATATCCACCAAGCACAAAATGTCAGGTAAATTCTGTGCTATATATTTTTCTTGTAGTAGAGAAATTTATATGCCAGGTTATGGAGTTAGCAAACATGGATCTGAATCTCATTTCTACCACAGCCATATGAATTTTGAGAAAGTAACTTAAGGTCTTGAAGTCTCAGTATCTTTACTGACAAAAATGGAAAAGAACCAATTATTACTATTTCACAGGACTGGTATGAAAAATTCAGTGCAAAGAAGTATAAAAAGTACTTACTACAGGGCTCAGGACATAGTAAATGCTAAATAAATGTTTTCATTTCTTTTTGTTCTCTCCATTTGCATGGCCATCACCATGTCATGCCTAGCCTGCTACAATGCCTTGTGTCCATCTTCCTGCATCCACAATTGGCCCCCCAAGTCCACCTCACAGCAGCCAGATGCATTTTTAATATGCCTAACACGTCATTCCCCTGCTTAAAATCCTTCAAAGGCATCTCATGATTCTTAAGTTACAGATGAAAATTGTAACACATTCTGTAAGTCCCTGCAAACCCGAGTCTGAGTTCTTTCTGCTCCAGCCTCATCTTGCCCTATTCTCCTCTCACTCGTCATGGCCTAGAAGAGGGGTCAGCACACTCCTTCTGCAAAATGCCCCATTTTAGACTCTGTGAGCCACACAGTCTCTGTAACAACTGCCTAACTCCACCGATGTGAGAGAAAGCAGGCACAGTCAACACAAAGATGAATGTGTCCCAGTAAAACGATCTTTATGGATATTGAAATTTCATATCAGTTTCATATCATGTCAGGTACAATGATGTATTCTTCTCCCTCTTTGATTTTTTTCAAGCATTTAAAAGTGTAAAACCCATTCTGAGCTCATGGCTGTACAAAGCAGGGAGAGGCATGATTGGGTCCATAGGGCAGTGTGCTGAGCCCTGTTCAAACCACACTGAACCTTTTTCAATTCCTGGAAAAAACCAAGTTTCCTCCACATGTGCTCTCAGCCTATTCTCTTTCTTCATGTTCTGTATTTGGTAAATTCCCCTATCGAGTCTCAATTTAAATGTTACTTCTTCTTTTGGAGATGGAGTCTTGCTCTGTCGCCCAGGCTGGAGTGCAATGGCACAGTCTAGGCACACTGCAACCTCCATCTCCCGGGTTCAAGCAATCCTCCTGCCTCAACCTCCAGAGTAGCTGGGATTACAGGCGCACACTGCCACACCTGGCTAATTTGTTTTTTTTTTTTTTTTTTTTGTATTTTACTAGAGACAGGGTTTCACTGTGTTGCCCAGGCTGGTTTTCAACTCCGTTAGGAAGCCTTCTGTGATCACCTTAGACCAGGTTACATCTCTGCACTAATCACTGTCATGTGACTTTTCCCTCACAGCAGCTAATATTATAGAAAGCCAACAAGTATTTAATTATTAGCTTAAGTTCTGCCCCCTCCCTCAATATAAGATAAGTGCTCTATGGGCAGAGACCATGACAGTCTCCATGACTTCAGACTGGCACGGTGCCTTGCACATTACAGGTACTTAGAAAACTTTGCTGAATGAATACTTTCTCTGTGGGAGACATGAGTGCAGAGACTGCATATATATTTTATTATCACCCCTAGTATTGGGGACACAGCAGATCCTCAAGTGTTTATTGACAGAGAAAGTTATGCAGGATCAGGCTGGTGCTTGAAGTGAGTTGCTGAGGAATACACAGCAGGATAGGGGAGATTTGGAAGACAAATCAAACAGAAAGGAAAGCCCAAATGGAAGGCTCCTCCATCTGCTGAGCCATACTTGTTTTTTTAAGACAAGATTTCACTCTGTTGTCCAGGCTGGAGTGCAGTGGTGCAATCTCAGTCCACCGCAGCCTTGACCTCCCCTGGATCAAGCAATTTCCCTGCCTCAGCCTTCTGAGTAGCTGGTACTACAGGCACGCACCACCATTCCCAGCTAATTTAGGTATATTTTTGTACAAATGGGGTTTCCCCTTGTTGCCCAGGCTAGTCTTGAACTCCTGGGCTCAAGCAATCCACCCGCCTTGACCTCCCAAAGTGCTGGGGATGATAGGTGTGAGTCACTGCACCTGGCCCCGAGTCATTCCTTTTGAAAGACTTGACCAGGGCAGAACAGTTGAGGTAAAGAATTGACTAGACTAGGTGGTGGTAGTTAGGGGAAAGAGGTGGACAAAGAAAAAAATATTCTTAACCATAGAAAGGGAACAGTTTAGACTAAAGTCATTTATAAATGTTCATCTAGCCACCTGATTGCTATAACACGATAGAAACAAATGTTGAGAACTTTTACAGCAAGAGGAGCCCTCCTGTCAATAGCAGAAGAAAAGCCAAGAACCAAGCCACAAGCTTTGATTGACAAGTTATTTGGAACAAATGATGGGACAATAAATGCCAAGTACAGATCAGGAAATCAACATGGAACACGTGGAAAGCCACAAGTGAGCAGTAAAGATAAAAGGCTGCATTTTAACAACGCCTAACATTCACAGTGCTTCCGAGCTTCCAAAAACACCTGAATACTTCCACTTAAAAAGCACGCTTTATGTTGTAACCAAAAAGAAAGTATTCTTTGTTGTTGTTGTTGTTGTTGTTGTTGTTGTTGTTGTTGAGACAGCGTCTTGCTCTTGTCGCCCAGGCTGGAGTGCAGTTGCAAGATCTCAGCTCACTGCAACCTCGCTTCCTGGGTTCAAGTAATTCTTCTGCCTCAGCCTCCTGAGTAGCTGGGATTATAGGTGCCCACCACCATGCCCATCTAATTTTTGTACTTTTAATAGAGATGGCCCCATGTTGGCCAGGCTGGTCTCGAACTCCTAACCTCAGGTGATCCACCTGCCTTGGCCTCCCAAAGTGCTGGGATTACAGGTGTGAGCCACCGCGGCCAGTCAACATTCTTTATCATAAACATCCTTGTCCCTTTGAAGTAGGGAAAGGTTGAGTCTGTGCCAGCTAAACATTTAGGAAAACTAAAGCTGAGTTGTTAAAATGCCTGTGGCCCATGCTCAGATTTTCTTTGTACTCACTAGAATAATGGTTCTAAAGATGCCTGGTCATAGCAGCTATAGTTCAATCACAGGTTTGAGTAAAACCTATCCTAGTATTTTTGCTGGCAATATGAACATTTCACTAACAAAGCTAATACTGCCTCAGTGGGAGGCTTCCATTTGCAGATGAAAAGCAGTGTATTCTCTAAAGAATCCAGGTGAGGTTATATGCTCGCTCCCATCCACCCTTCTACTCACTCGCATACCTGTGAGGTGGATAGTTTTTGCAGGCTTTGGGCACTTCTGAAGCAAAGTTAGAATACCACTGCTTTAGCGACATACCAACTTTTGGAGGCTTTAAAGTTTTGTCTTGTATTAACGTGTCCAAAAAACACAACTTCAGTTAAAAATAAACATAAACAGAAGAAGCAATCAATATAGAGTACTCACAAAATAAAAAGATCCACTGTGACCATGCTTTTTTCTCTTGCAAATTCCAAGAAAAATACTACATAATCACAAAGTATTGTTTTAAAATTATTATCCTAGATTATTACTGTCTTACTTTTTACGCATTAATCCTCCTTATTTGGTAGCCAGCCATGAAGAAATTCCAGGAGGAAAAAAAATCAAATTTGAGGTTTCCATCACTAAGTCACCATAGCTGTAAATACCCATAAGATTAAAAATAATCAGCAGTAATTCTCAAGGACAAGGTTACAAGAGAACGTAATTATTCATATTTAATACCAAATTTGTGAAAGAGCTGCAGGCACAAATACTAAAGGTCAGCTTGGAGGAGTCTTGAATATGTTTCGGAGAAATTCTCTAAGCTTGTTATGCAAAGGGAAAAATCCTGCAAAAGGGGTTCAAGAAGTTGGTAACTCCAAGAAAGGACAGCATCGCCGTTCCATTTACCACTTATCAGATGTTTCTCCCTGAACAGTGTGCCATTTAACAGTATGAGAATTTGTTTCTCTTCGTCTTTTTGTTGACCCATAAAAATTATACATGTTTATGGGGTACAGAGTGATACTTTGGTACTTGTTTACAACATATAATGATCAAGTCAGGGTAATTAGCATATGTATCACTTTGGATATTGATCATTTCTTTGTGTTGTGAACATTCAATATCCTCTCTTCCGGCTTTTTGAAAATATACAATAAATTATAGTTAACTGTATTCACCCTACAAAGTTGCAGAATACCAGAACTCATTCCTCCTACCTAGCTGTAATTTGGTGTCCATTAACTAACCTCTCTCCAACCTCCCCTCCCCTCAAGCCCTTCCCACCCCTAACAACCACAATTCTACTGTCTATTTCTATGGGCTCCATTTTTTTTTCACTCTCACATATAAGTGAGAAAATGCAGTATTTATTTTCTTGTGCCTGACTTACTTCACTTAACATGATGTCATCCAGGCTCATCCATGTTGCCACA
Source organism: Rhinopithecus roxellana (assembly GCF_007565055.1). NCBI lineage: Eukaryota > Metazoa > Chordata > Mammalia > Primates > Cercopithecidae > Rhinopithecus > Rhinopithecus roxellana. Next base: position 97,688,905 of record NC_044556.1, on the reverse strand, counting down.
AAAGATAGAATTTGATTCTTTTTTATGGCTGAATAGTGTTCTATCAGGTAAACACACCACATTTTCTTAATTCGTTCATCCACTGATGGACACCTAGGTTGATTCCTGGTCTTTGCCTTTGTGAACAGTGTTGCCATAAACATGGGATTGCAGATATCCCTTTGATATACAGATCTCCTTTCCTTTGAGTAAATGCCTGGTAGTGGCATTCCTGGATCACACAGTAGTTCTATTTTTAGGGTGTTTTTGAGACCTCCATGCTGTTTTCCACAATGGCTGTACTAATTTACATTTCCAATAGCTATAAATAGCCATAAGATTTAAAATGATGAGTAATAACTCTCAAGGAAAAAATTACGAGAGAATGTGTATAGGAGTTCCTTTTTCTCCACATCCTCACCAACAATTACTATTTTTCATCTTTTTGATAATAGCCATTCTAACTAAGGTGAAATAGCTCATTGTGATTTTCATTAGCATTTCCCTGAGGATGAGTGATGCTAAGCAATTCTTCATATGCTTGCTGGCCATTTTTATGTCTTCTTTTGAGAAATGTCTATTCGGTTCTTTTGCCCAATTTTAAATCAAACTATTTGTGTTTTTGACATTGAGTTATTTGAGTTCTTTGTATATTCTGTGCTAGTCCCTTGTCAGATGAATAATTTGCTAATATCTTCTCCCATTTTACAGGTTGTCTCTTCACTCTGTTGATTGTTTCCTTTGCTGTGCAGAAGCTTTTGGGTTTAATATAGTCCCAATTGTCTATTTTTGCTCTTTGTTGCCTGAGCTTTTGAAGTCTTAGTCATAAAATTTTTGCCTAGGCCCATGTCCTGAATTGTTTCCCCTATTAAACAATACTAACTTAAAGAATTTTCTAAAAAAAAAAAAAAAAAAAAAAAAAAAAAAAAAAAAAAAAAAAAAAAAAAAAGAATTTTCTAGCAGATAATATTGAATGCAACTAACTCCCTTGATTTTAAGTTGCATATGCTTGCTTTCTCTTCTATACTAAGGGGAATTCTCCAAGAAAAAAAATAATTATTTTTATAGTTATCATTTCCCTTTTTTGATGTCTGTCCCATTCTAGGATATTGTACAAGTAAATATGTGTGCATGTGTGTGTGTTTAGGGTTGGAGCATTCTAAGGAAAGTTTCCATATTGGTACCAGTATTGTTATTAAGATGAAATGTAGTGCCATCTTGTGGGCAGAAGAGGTAACTGTCATGCTGAAACTTCCAGAAACCAAATTTCATTCCTTGGTGTTGGGTCAGAATTATAGCAGATTTCTTGGTTATGCTTTAACTGGGAATCTTTCATTAAATGCCAAAAAGTAAATAAATGGGTAACTAAAGTTTCCCCTCTCTTCTCAGAAAAAGAAAAGCTAGATTTTAAAGCTAGATTTTACTAGATTTTTAAGAAATCTAGCAAAAATAGTCATATAATATTCAGTCTGCTTTGAATAAAATCAGGGTATTAGCCAAGCAACATTTGAGAAGAAAAGCAAGAGTGAATATCTGACCTCAGAAATGCTAAGATTTTGATTTAATCATTTTACCACTGAAGAGTAAAGAATCACTGGAATGATTTTCATTTTTTCTTCCAAATTTACTTCCCTTTCCACCAGATTCTTAATCCTTTCCACCTCCCCCAAAGTTTCCCAAGGGAAACAATAAATATTAATTTTGATAACATAATCAAATCACAGCTAGAAGAAAACTGACATAGCTGAAAAATGGAGAAGAAAACTCACATCTAGTGCAGCTCTAGATTTTTCTTTCATCTATGTGTGAAGGCAGAAGCCTCATCATAAATAAATAGTGGATTCTCTAATTATGGCTGACAGACACATAAGAAAGACCAGTCAGTGACCCTGCCAGCAACTCTCCAGCTAAGAGAAAATGTCAGAAGACAACCTGAAAAAGGACCTTCCCCTGACCCAACCCCAGAGAGGCTGACGGTAAAAGTGATCAGGATCCACAGTCTATTCTCACCTCATCAAACCAAATCATCAATAACATATACTGGATTCTCATCATGACCACCTCATACTAGCAATTTTCTTTCTTTCTTTTTTTCTTTTTTTTTTTTTTTTTGAGACAGAGTCTCACTCTGTTGCCCAGACTGGAGTGCAATGGCACAATTTTGGCTTACTGCAACTTCCAGCTCCCGGGTTCAAGAGATTCCCCTGCCTCACCTCCCAAGTAGCTGAGATTACAGGCATCCGCCCCCACACCTAGCTAACTTTTTTTTTTTTTTTTTTTTGTATTTTAGTAGAGACAGGGTTTCACCGTGTTGCCCAGTCTGGTCTCGAACTCCAGAGCTCAGGCAACCCGCCCCTTTAGGCCTCCCAAAGCGTTAGGATTACAGGTGTGAGCCACCACGCCCAGCCTTCTTTTTTTTTTTTTTTTTTTTTTTGAGACAGAGTTTCGCGCTCGTCACCCAGGCTGGAGTGCAATGGCGTGATCTCGGCTCACTGCAACTTCCATGTCCCAGGTTCAAGCGATTCTCCCGCCTCAGCCTCCCGAGTAGCTGGGACTACAGGCACCCGGCACCACACCTGACTAATTTTTGTATTTTTAGTAGAAATGGAGGGGGTTTCACCATGTTGGCCAGGCTAGTCTCGAACTCCTGACCTCAGGTGATCCACCCACCTTGGCCTCCCAAAGTCCCAGCATTACAGGCGTGAGCCACTACACCCAGCCGTCATACTAGCAATTTTCTGATCAACTGAGGACACCTGCAATAACCTAAATTAGTCACAGGATGCTGCAAGTTTTCCAGTGTTTCATAATACATATTTTATAAGACAATTTATGCACACTTGACAGAAAACTGTCACTGTTGCACTTTAAATCAAATTACCATGCCATTAACAAACATCTGAGGAAAACACTAGAATCCATCCGAGCACCCTAATATATAATATATATACCCATAGACAGGTATAGACGTTGACATAGAGATATTTTGTACAGATTCTATAAAAGTGAAATCTGCATTGCTCTGTCATCATCCTGCTCTGGTACTAGAATCACAAAATACCGTGGAGGTATTTGTTTTTTCTTTACAACAAGTAGAATACATAATATTAAAGAACTTAATTTAGTGAATCAATATATGTCAGCTATTATTGATCGATATATTTTGATTATCAGTCAATAATATCTATATGTATTGATTGATTGACATATTGATTGATTTTCTATTCCCTTTAGTTTCTCCTAACACATTACTAAAATGATTTAGTAATCCTTGTATGTTGTTATCACAATGTTTTAAAAAGCTTCCCTAGATTTACTGGGTGATTTTTGTGCCTGAAGGATTTTAAACCTTCAGTGGGAAAGTACCTCAGGGTACTTGATACATTTTATTGAAAGTGCTGACAACATCAGTGTCCCAGATAGCGGATGACATCATAGATCCTTGTGGAAGCAATGAAGCTAACGATGAAATACTAACAGTTTTGTTGTTTTGGATCTTCACAATGCCACGTGATGGCATTCAGTACGCTCAGCTAAAATATGGCTCTGCCTCAATTTCAAAAGGAGTCAATCAGTTAATCCATCAATATGAAAGTACGCTGAGAGTTAGATCCTTGTGTGCTGTGACTACGATGTGCTCTTAACGCTGTTTTCTACATGGACTGTCATTAGGCCACTACATTAGAACCATGAATCTAAGCCCACAACTGAAGATACTCATCCAGTCACTGTTTTACAAAGTTACTTCCCCATCTCTTTCCTGGTTCTGATAAAGAAAGAAAACTGATTAATAAACCATCATTCTGAGCAAACTATCGCCAAAGGACAGAAAACTAAACACCGCATGTTCTCACTCATAGGTGGGAATTGAACAGTGAGAACACTCAGACACAGGGTGGGGAACACCACGCACCAGGGCCGGTCGTGGGGTAGGGGGAAGGGGGAGGGATAGCATTAGGAGAAATTAATGTAAATAACGAGTTAATGGGTGCAGCACACCAACAGGGCACATGTATACATATGTAACAAACCTGCACGTTGTGCACATGTACCCTAGAACTTAAAGTATAATAATAATTAAAAAAAGGACACACAAAAATCTTTCAAAAACATGAAAACAAGATCATACCTGAAGGTAAACTGATTCGATGTCCATCTTTGAGCTTTAAACGACTTCTCTTAAACTTCCCCTTCCTCTTCTTCACCTTGGGCTTCTCCTGGTTCAGCTGGAATATTAGAATGTTAAGTTCCCGCTCCAGCACGTCGATCTCCCGCTCTGCCAGCTGCTGCTCACGCCGCTTTAGCAGCTCCTCCTGAGACTTCTGCTGCAGAGCCGCCCGAGTCAGCTCCTCTTCCCGGGATCGCAGCTCCTGCGACAAAGATTCACACCCATCAGACTCATTCCCAGCAGGAAGAATGGAATTCCGTCTATGATACTACACTGGCAACCCCTTGGCCACGGGCACGCCTGTGCACAAGGAGAAGCTGAAATTCCCTCTTCCTCTGCTCAATACCTTGTCACTCAGGTCCTCATGGGAGGAAGGTCTTTGCAGTCAGGACAATCCCAGCTGAAACCTTTTCAGCGGATTATTCACTTACGTGAAAGCCCAAGTCTCTGCGCAAACGCCATCCTCCCCTGTTAGTTTTATGATCCTAAAAGAGGCATCATAAATTTTCTACACTTGTTTTTTAACATTTCTCCCTCTTCATCTCTCACCTGACACATAAAATAGACATTAACAAAGGGCAACAAAGTGCAGATGTGAATGACCCATTTCAAAATAAAGCCAAAAGTTCAAGCTCAATTAACTAAAGCATAATTATTTTAGTTACACAAGACTGCAGTTCAGACGACTTAGAACTTCCTTAGGGTATTTACAACTTTGCTTAGGGAATAAAACATCTTGGTGGAGAAATCAAGCTAAGGTGTTAGGAGTCTGTTGAAGGCCTGTTGGAAATGAAAATGAAGCTACCTCTAAAATTGCAAGCCAAAGAAAAATATATTTCATATACAAAGAACTTTTCAGATCCCACTGATAAATGGAAATTATCACTTTATTACAGATCTCAGGAGTTAGCTAATAAAAGTTCCTCTCTTATGATACCGATTAAAGTTAGACCTCCTCTTGGTTTTGGTTTTTGAAGTATTGAACTTCTGAGAAAGAGAAAATCTAAGAACTAAAAATACGTTTATTCCTATTGGAAAAATTATTACACAGTAAAACTGAGAACTCTACAAAGTTTTAAAATCATATCCCCATTTTTATTTCATTTCTATAAAGTGTTCTGCTCTTTGCCAGAGACGTAAATATTCTTTGTAGTGCTGAACTACTTTCTATTCTAAATTACTCTGCTAAGAAATCAAGCACTCACATAAAAATCAAAGCATCTGCAAGCTTTTATTTCCACTGCTCCAGACAAATTTAATCTGAGAATACCCTAATACCACAATCTTTGTTAGAAACTGCAGATGCCTTCTCAGGTGGAGCTTCGGGCTGTGAGCTTTGGGAGCTATGAGTACTGTGCAAACATTTCCCACTTCACATAAACAGGCCGCACTTTAAATAGGCCCACCTCAACAATGCTGATCCATGAAAAACACAGTAAGATTGGGGCTCCTGGAAGAAACTAGACCCAAACCACGGGACTAGAATGCAATTGAAATCTACTAATGACTTGGACTTTTTACAGACAGACTCAAGGAGTAATCTGAGCCTATCAGTACAATTATTATAAAGAAAATGAACATGGAAGACCATCCTCCCACAAATAAATGAGACAATATCACGAAGAGACTAGGAAGTGCTAATAATAAAGAAATGTATTTATTCAGATCAAACTGATTATGAATTTGGGGTAATTCTACCAAAGTGGACTGAAATTCAGTCCGGATACTTTCTTTAAATTTATTTTTTCAAACAAATTTCGCAAGTAAAACTGCAGGATAAATTATTTATTTTAGACCAAATGGTGTTTAAATCACTTCAGCTAATATGTATCAGTTGGTTTTTGTTTATACAGCAGATGAGTATTTCTTCATTACACTGTGTCAGATATAAATTATTATTTACTACTTGAAAAAAAGGGGAAAATGTTACATGTTAAAAAATCTGTAATCCATTTTTTAACTAGTGACTTCTGTTCAACTAGTTTGTCCAAATTGGACATTTTACTATAGTGTATTTGGAGGCAGAGGATAATTTCCAGTCACTTTTCAATTTCTAACTCATTAAAACTTTTTGTTAAGATATTACTTTTCATTGGTGTTGATACCATTCCAATTAGCTATTGTTAAATGAGATGGCATGAGAAAGCAATCAGAACAGCAAATCCAATTAGGTTGTGTGTTGCTACGATAGTAATTGAATAAAAAACCAATTTTAATTCCAGGTACCAAGTGAAATCATGAATCCCTGTGAACAACTTTGTAAATAATAAACAAGAAATCACTTGCCTAAGACTTCAGAAGACAAAAAAAATAAGATTGAAGAGAAAGCAGCAAAAGTACTCTTCCTTCTGAATAAATTTTAACACATTCAAAAGTAAATTTTAAAACTGGGGTATGAGAACCCTTTGACTACTTCGAAAGTAGGAAGCACAAAAACGTTCTTTCAGTTGATGAGATTACTAGCAGCAATATTTGTTGAATTGCTTGGCACAGGCCACTCTGGTAATGGCAAATCCAGGTCCCTGGCAGTGGCTGTTAATCATTAACGGTGGCATGCCTCCATATGGGGGGGTCACAGACAGGTGCATGCACAAAATGCACAAATACAGACACACAGAGATAAGGAGCCAGGAGTTTAGGGAGGGCCCAGTATCTACGGCGGCTACGGCTTACTGAATAACACAGACCACAGCCAAGTTACTGACCATTAATTCCAAGTCTCATGCCTCCTACCTTAAGCAATCCGTGGACAAGAAAGGGAGATAGGGCACGTAGACTATGCTTTTTACTTCATCAAAAAAGATGCAGCTGGAAACTTTTAAGCCAAAAAAAGTATTATATATTCTTTAATTGTAAATCCAAAGGCTTACAGGATACCATAAATGCTGTATTTCAAGGAGCAATGCACAAAAATAAAATACAAAGTAAAAACAGACACTACTACATGATAGCTCAAAAATCAACCAAAAAATCAATTACTATACATCCCAAAGTAGAGAAAGAGCTGACATCCACCCTGGAAGCATGCTTTTATTTTAATACAACATATAATTAAGAACTCACTGGAGATGCCTATATCTTCCAGTTTTATAAACAGTTGTCAATAATTAAAATAGGTTAAAATAAGGCTGGGCCTGGTGGCTCATCCCAGTAATCCCAGCACTTTGGGAGGCCAATGCGGGAGGATCACCTGAGATCTGGAGTTTGAGACCAGCCTGGCCAACATGGTGAAACCCCTTCTCTACAAAAATACAAAAAAAAAAAAAAGATAGCTGGTTGTGGTGGTGGGTGCCTGTAATCCCAGCTACTCAGGAGGCTGAGGCAGGAGAATCACTTGAACTCGGGAGGTGGAGGTTGCAGTGAGCCAAGACCGCACCACTGCACTGCAGCCTGGGTGACAGTGAGACTCTGTCTCCAGATAATAACAATAATAATAATTTTTTTTTTTTGAGACAGGGTCTTGCTCTGTCACCCAGGCTGGAGTGCAGCAGTGTAGTCATAGCTCACTGCAACCTCAACTTACCAGGTTCAAGCAGTCCTCTCACCTCGGCCCTAAACAAAGTGCTGGGACTACAGCTGCAAGCCATCACACCTAGCCAGTAACTAATTGTGAGTAATATCACTTCCAAATTTTAGATTCTAGGATTCGAAGCTTTATTTCTTTCTCAAAGTCTTCTCCCGCTCTTCAAAATCTTTTTCATTTTTGTAATTAAACACCTAATTTTAGAATTCCTGAAAACAATTTGGGGAAGTGTTAAAAAAAGAATAGAGTCTTTCCTGTATCATTTTAAGTCAACAAAGTACATAAAAGTTTCTAAGAATCATGTCAATGATATCATTGGTAGTAATATTTCAAAGAACTGCAGGATGTCAAACTTATTCCAGTCAGTGGTGTTCCAGCCAGTTTTCCAAGAACGCCTGGGCTAGGGAGACTCAGCTTCTGTGAAACGTCACGACTTTCTTTTTTGTTTTCTGAGACTAACACTTATTTAGCACTTACTAAGAGGCAGGGCTCTGGCGGTTTTGCATACAGGACTCACTTAAGCCCCGCGCCAGCCCTGAAGGACACAGGGTTGCAGTGATGGCTCCAGTGATGAGGAGGTACAGAGTAACAAAGTCAGAGGCCTCAAAACCATCAGGCACAAGAGCCCGAATGCCAACAGGGCTGTCTGGCTCAGAGTTCCTGGTCTTTACCACTAAACTAGGCTGCTATTCTGGCATTCACAAAAGACTTAATATTTTTAAAAAGGGTTGGTGGTGGCTGGCAGGGGGTGGGGGAGGCCTATCATATTTTTCAGAATCCCATAGAGACTTCCCATTCAGTCTCGTCCTGGAGAAGGGAAACAGGCGGTCATCCAAGCAGTCTATTTCTCCACCAGCCAGCTCCAAGGGCTAGCAAGTCGTTGACTTGGAGACCAGCTTGCCATCCCTGCAGCATTCACCCAGAAGTCCTACTGCGCACCTCTGGCATAACATGCAACTGGTGTCTTCTTTCCCTACTTGAAAGTCATCCCCACGCATGGGCAGCCCCAGCGGTCCCCACCCCCTTGTGTGCTGCGTGTCCTTCCTGGGCTTAGACTCCCAGGCTTCCCCATCCTCTCCTGTGCCACGCCAGGAGGTTCCTTAAGACATGATGCTCGCAGTCAGATGCAACTCTGTCAGTCTGAGCAGAACAGAGCAGATGGGATTGGTGTTTCTCCTTGATGAACTCTAAGTACTCATTAGTGGTGTCACGGTCTTGGGTTGCATTTACCTGTTGTGCATTTTTCAGTGTAACCAAATACTGAAAAATCGAAGGGACGGAGTGAATTATCTGTATGTCTACTTAAAAAATGACTTTAAAAGAAGTTGATTAGAAGAAGGCTGGTCTCAAACTCCTGACCTCAGGTGATCCACCCGCCTCGACCTCCCAAGGCACTGGGATTACAGGCGTGAGCCACCACGCCCGGCCATTAGTCTTTCTGAAATGTTATGTATAGCTCACATTTGTTTCAATGTTTAATATTAGAAGGGCTTTGTTCTCTATTTCAAAGTTTGGAGATGTGTTTCAGAAATACGCCGTGGGAACTTAACTCTTTTCTATCAATCAGCCTATGGTAAAATTGGTTTCATTATACATCATTTCATTTTTAGTCACAGTTTCCAAGAGCCTATCGACAACACTGAGTGAGGACTTACTGAACTATACATTTTCCCATTGCATAAGAATACAATAGTTTAGGCAACTATTCCCCTGTTAATGGATATTTGGGTTGTTTTAAGCTTTGCAGTATTACAAATGATGCCTAAGTGAACAACTTTAAGCATGTTTCCTTGTGCACATGTGTGAGTTTCTGAAGAATCTATAAGCGGAAGTGGAACAGCTGAGTCACCTGCCTCTATTACAGCATAAGATTCATAACAGGAATATGTATACATTTTAAAATTCATTGCTCACTTTCAACAACAACAATAATAATAATAATAATTGCTCATTAAAACAGTAATAATAATAATTGCCACTATCTCAATGATTAAAATAGATATCAGGAGTATATTAACAAATTGTACTTAGGTTCATTTAATGCCTGCCATGTGCTGAGTCCTATGTTCAGTGCTGTGTATGCAAATGAACAAGAATGTAAAAGCATAGTTCATGAATTTATTATCTTATTATCCAGCAGAAAGGACAGACCAAGAACAATTACATCAGCAAGTATTCATACAGTATGACTTATGCCATGATAAGCAAAGCACAAGACACTCTGATCACCCACAGTTTAGCCGGTGGAGTAGAGTAGGGGAGGGAGCTATCAGGGACTGAGAACGGAGGGGCCACTACTCATGAAGTGGTCACAGAAGCTAGGGAGGAAACAGGATCTTCAGCAGAGGAAAGAACACGTGCCAAGGTTACAGGCCAGGAGCAAGACATCATGGGGACTGGAAGAAATTCAGTATGGCTGGGGACAGAGGCAGTGGAAATTTAAGGCAAAATACGTAAGGAAGAAGGGAGTGAACGTGGCAAAAAAAGTGGGCAATGGAAGCAAGGCTGATCAGATTTGCATTTTAGAAGGAGAAGGGGACAGATGGGGGAAGCAAGTCTGGACAGAGAGTACCCAGTAAGGATGCTCCAGCAGCCGTGCTGGTGATGAGTGGGGTTGGCAGGGATTAGAGCAGAAAATTGCCCCTGAGGGTCTTTGTCACACAGAAGACCACGGGAACATTGTAAAAAGACCCTTGAGACTGGGTACCTGGGAGAACAGTGATCCCATTATCACAAATAAGGGAAAGAAGGAGAGAAGGCACAGGGGAGTGGGGGGAGCTTCTGCTTCAATGTCTGGCTTCAAGAGATTACATGGAGCCCCTTTTGAAAACTTGTCAACAAGGTCCAAATCACTAGCCTGGCATTCAAAGGATCATTCAAGGGTACAAACGCCATATCCATCTCTGAGTCCTAGGACTATGGCACTGTTCTAGCATGTAGTAAGAAAGACAGCGTAACACTGAAACTCAAAACAATGTCCCACAGACAGGTTCTTAAATCGCATTTTTAAGAAAACATTCTGCATTTCAGGGAATGCCTATGACACACCTGGTATTAATTTCTATGCCAGCATGCCAAGAAATAATGGGGAAGGGAGACAAATAAAATGATAAAATAATGACAAAAAATGAAGTTGATTAATGCCTGCAAAGTGTCTCTTACGCTATTCTCTCTCTTTTTTACTTTGAAAATTCCTCTAGTAAAAGGGTATTTTCCCCAATTATACATATTGAGTACACTTCTTTGTTTTATTTTTAACCTGAAAGAAGGTGAGAATCAGCAAATATTGATATCTAAAAATATTTTAGATAATGTTAACAGTGCTTCTCGCCTCATATTTTCCATAATTTTCATAAATTTGAGTACATTATGCTATTTAAAAATTCCTCTCACCTTTTCCTTTGTTCTCAACTCATCAAACATTTGCTGAATTTCTAGTTTCCAGTCATCTTGCATGGAATGAAAAGATTCTTGAGGCATGTCAGTCATCACTGCCCCTTCAATAGCAGTCAGCTGTTCAAGAATTAAGGCAAATGATGGACGAATATGAGGGTCTTGTTCCCAGCATTCTAAAATAAACAAGAATCACATGAATTCCATCTCTCAACACAGTTCAGATTATCCCCAAGACATCAGAGTTGCTAAGAAATGTTTTACACGGAAGTGCATTTCAACTTAACATTTGTCATTCCAAACTGGAAGCCTCCATTTATAGTATCTGCTCCTGGAGATATTAAGAATCCATTGGTAATAGTTTGAATAGTTTATTTTACACGGTGTTCATGTCACAGGCATGCATAATAATGACTATTAGAGAAGGCTGTTGCTCTCTATATGATACCACATTTAATAAATGGATGTGTGCTTCCCATGCTTTACTACGGATACCATGTTTCAGGGGGTTAAGCCACCACAACCAGATGATTTACTGATATGGAGTCATGTAACTCAAACAAAGTCTCTAAAATGTTATATCCACATGAGAAGTTCTAAAAAGTAGCCTAACGATGAAGGAAGGTAACTTGAGGCTTACAAAAAGAGTTAGTTAACAATTTCTAAAAGATAAGGATCAAATAGACATGATCCTGGCAAAATTATGCCTGTTAAGACCATAAGGCATTTCTGTTTACTAAGTCAAATTTAAAATAGCAGATTTGGGGCCAATTCAATACTGTATTTGAACTTTACTCATGTACTTAGTGAAAACATTTTTACTATTCAGTTGAGTTTTATACATTAAATAAGTCACTGATAAAACTGGATTGTATTTAAGCTACTTAGTTCATTAAAACTTTACCAGACATTCTAGATCAAAGACTAGGTTTCTAATTCTTTTTTTTTTTTTTTTTTTTTTTTGACAGAGTTTCACTCTTGTCGCTCAGGCTGGAGTGTAGTGGCATGATCTCGGCTTACAGCAACCTCCACCTCCCAGGTTCAAGCGATTCTCCTGCCTCAGGAGAATCCCAAGTAGCTGGGATTACAGGTGTGCGCCACCATGCCCGGCTAATTTTTGTATTTTTAGTAGAGACGGGGGTTTCGCCATGTTGGCCAGGCTGGTCTCGAACTCCTGACCTCAGGTGATCCGCCCACCTCAGCCTCCCACAGTGGTGGGATTACAGGCATAAGCCACTGTGCCAGGCCTCTAATTCTTCAAATACTAGGGTTACTTAAAAGTACTTGAAAATTAGAGTCACAGAAATTGCTTTTTTTACTTTCATTTTTATGATTTATTATTTTATTTATTTATTTATTTATTTTTTAGAAGGAGCCTCGCTCTGTCGCTCAGGCTGGAGTGCAGCGGCCGGATCTCGGCTCACTGCAAGCCCCACCTCCCGGGTTCATGCCATTCTCCTGCCTCAGCATCCGGAGTAGCTGGGACTACAGGCGCCTGCCACCACACTGGGCTAATTTTTTTTTTTTTTTTTGTATTTTTAGTAGAGACGGGGTTTCACCGTGTTAGCCAGGATGGTCTCCATCTCCCGACCTCGTGATCCACCCACCTCGGCCTCCCAAAGTGCTGGGATTACAGGCATGAGCCACCGCGCCCAGCCTTGTTTCTTTTTTCTTTAAAAAAAGGATATTCCAATGAGAAATTCTTGCCCCCACAAAGACACACACACAAAATACCTTTCATGAGCTTGGCAAATGGCTCAGGGCAGGTGGATGGAATGGGCAGAGTGAGTTTATTGACTGCTACCCCATAAGCCACGGCGAGGCCATCAATGCCCCGATAGGGCACTTCTCCCGTGAGCAGTTCCCACAGCAGCACTCCATAGCTAGAAAGCAAGAATTTCATATGTTCAGTGGGCTAGATGGTGTCTTTTCCTTATGACACACTTAGTGAGATAAACACTTCAGTACCTTCATCCACTCCTAATAGGACACTCTTTTCCAGAAAAACCTCTAAGTGGCTGACATCCCAAGGTGGGAGGTGGATTCTTCCTATCAACAATTCGAACACATGCAAATACATTCCATCCCAGAAATCAAGTATGCATTCATTCTAGGAATTTAAACTACTTAATGAATAGGAAAGTGTAACAGTAGTACACAATTGAATTAAACAGGGTCCAGAACCAGGTCACGCTTTAGGAGTAAGGTGGCTATTTTGCTGTTTCTCTTTCTATCTCATTTTTCCCACATTTAAATAAAACGTCTTGAGGATTATTAGGACACCGAAGAGCACAGCCCCACAGAGATCTCATGGTGCATGCCACAGGGCTGACATGGAATCATGTTGATTAACTATTTTTAAATAGTTTTTTGAAACTGTTTATCTTCCTGCCTCTCTCTTTGTATTTAGGTGTGTTACTAATGTTTCTATCATATTGCTGAACAGTAAAGAACAGAGAGACATCAGTGTGGGCCCCCTTGCACCTGCTGGCAGGACATACGTCTCTTTTTTGTAATAGAGGAAGCCAGGGTGAAATGGAAATAAAAAGCAAGGCACAACTGCACTCCCTGAGTTCTCCAAAGCATCATCACATGGGATGCAGATGCAGCCACAAACAAGAACAAGCAAAGGCACAGAAGAGGATTTCTAAATGAATGTTTACCATGAAGGGTTGAATTTCACTACACTTCCATACCACAGACTGAGATACCCCAAATTCAATTTAGTACACAGGGACATAGGCACGAGCCTTCTGCATTGTATATATTTATTCTCTTCTGCTATCCAAGTCAGTACCTTGGTTTTCTCTTATTCTTCCTCAAAACATAAAGTACACACAGACATCTTTTGTTAAGTAAATTTAAAGAATGAGAGTCACTCCATATGATGCACTTGACTTCAACTTGAAACACATAAGCATATAAGTAACCCTGTCTTGTCAAAAGACACAAAATTGCCGGGCACGGTGGCTCACACCTGTAATCCCAGCACTTCGGGAGGCCAAGGCAGGTGAATCACCAGAGGTCAAGAGTACAAGACCAGCTTGGCCAGCATGGTGAAACCCTGTCTCTACTAAAAATACAAAAATGAGCCAGGCGTGGTGGCGTGTGCCTGTAGTCCCAACGACTCAGGAGGCTGAGGCAGGAGAAACGCTTGAACCTCAGAGGCAGAGGTTGCAGTGAGCCGAGATCAAGCCATTGCACTCCAGCCTGGGTGATAGAGCAAGACTCAAAAAAAAAAAAGTAAAAGAAAAGACACGAAATTACAGCCAGATAATAGGAATAAGTACCTAAGTACCCCTGTAGAGTGGTTACAGTTAGCAACAATATATAGTTTCGGGTAGCTAGAAAAGAGGATGTTCCTAACACAAACAAATGATAAATGTTTGAGATGAAGGATATGCTAATTACCCTGATCTGATCACTATACATTGTATGTATTGGAACATCACTATGTACCCCGTGAATATGTATGATTATGTCATTTGAAAAATAAAAATAGCTGGGCATGGCGGTTCACACCTGTAATTCTAGCATTTGGGGAGGGTGAGGCAGGCAGAATGCTTGAGCCCAGGAGTTCAAGACCAGCCTGGGCAACATGGTAAAACTCATCTCTAAAAAAATACAAAAATTAGCTGGGCATAGTGGCAGGTGCTTATAGTCCCAGCTACTCAGAAGACTGAGGTGGGAAAATCACTTGGGCCCAGGTGGATGAGGCTGCAGTGAGCTGTGATGGCACCGCTGCCCTCCAGCATGGGTGGCAGAGCAAGACCCTGTTTCAAAACTCAATAAATAAAATAAAAATTAATTAAAAGGAACAGTCATATTTGGTTTCCTTTTAAATTCTACTAATGGAACTAGTGAAGCTCTATTCACTTTCCTAATCTTTTTTTTTTTTTTTTTTTTGTTGTTGTTGTTGTTGTTGTTGAGACGGAGTCTCGCTCTGTCGCCCAGGCTGGAGTGCAGTGGCCGGATCTCAGCTCACTGCAAGCTCCGCCTCCCGGGTTCACGCCATTCTCCTGCCTCAGCCTCCCGAGTAGCTGGGACTACAGGCGCCCGCCACCTCACCTGGCTAGTTTTTTGTATTTTTAGTAGAGACGGGGTTTCACCGTGTTAGCCAGGATGGTCTCGATCTCCTGACCTCGTGATCCACCCGTCTCGGCCTCCCAAAGTGCTGGGATTACAGGGTTGAG
The DNA here is from genome assembly GCF_007565055.1 of Rhinopithecus roxellana. NCBI lineage: Eukaryota > Metazoa > Chordata > Mammalia > Primates > Cercopithecidae > Rhinopithecus > Rhinopithecus roxellana. Next base: position 97,673,649 of record NC_044556.1, on the reverse strand, counting down.
CCACCGCACCCGGCCCACTTTCCTAATCTTTTAAAACCTCGTTAGATTTAACTTTTTTAAAACTGTGAAATTTAGAGGCCACTGAATTATTTCCTATGTGTTGGTTATATATAACCATTTTTTGTTTGTTTGTTTAGATAGAGTCTTACTCTGGCGCTCAGGCTGCAGTGCAGTGGCACAATCTCGGCTCACTGTAACCTCTGCCACCTCCCAGGTTCAAGTGATTCTCCTGCCACAGCATTCCGAGTAGCTGGGACTACAGGCGTCCGCCACCATGCCCAACTAATTTTTGTATTTTTATTAGAGATGGGATTTCACCATATTGGCCAGGCTGGTCTCGAACTCCTGACCTTGTAATCCACCCACTTCGGCCTCCGAAAGTGCTGGTATTACTGCTCACTAGCTATTTCTCCACTCACAAGGCCCTTAAAGCTGATCTTCAGTGAACTCTTCTATTAAATAATAGATCCACTCTACTATCTCAAAATATTGTTTTATTTCAAAAAGGAAATATATAATATATATAATATAATATATATAATGTACTACTTGTAAATTATACAATGCTATAACTGTTAGCTAAAGTTAAAATCATTATTTTCCAAAGCTTATGTGTTTCCTTTTGATAATTTTCTTAAAAATTATCTATATTATAGTTCACTATAGGAGACACCTTCATAATTTCAAAAATAAGTAAACTTAACTCATAGATCATTCGACAAAAACAAAAAAAACTTACATAGAATAACTAAAATTATCTAAATTCAAAGAAATTCCTATTAAAATAATAGCAAAACTAAAAGAATAGCAATATAACTTTGCTTCTTGGAAGTTTCAGGAAATGAATAATCTAGGATGGATCATTTTTCCAGAGAGAGAAGGGCTTATCCCATGAAAAACCAATGTGAAAAAAAAGTAACTATTTCAATAGAACTACTTCTAAAGTATAGTACACATTTTTCTGTTCTCTTAAACTGGGTAGAATATAGTATAATGAAACCCTCTCCTGAGAATTCAAGAAGTGTAATGACTCAGGGCTGTGGTGTCGGGAGTCATGGATCTCAGTCCTGGACCTAAAATCTGCTTCTTAGATTTACAACTCTAAGCAAATTTCTTAACTTTCCTGTGCCTCGGCTACTTAACCTGCCAAACCAGGATAATAAGAGCTGTAAAAATTAGATAACAATATCTAAGTGCATAAGACAGTTACTCTGTAGTATAGTAACTGTTAGAAGCAAGGGAGAAGAGAAGAAAATCAAGAAATATAAAATCACCAATCCCTAGCATTGCATAGGTAAAGCCATGCTTTTTGAATGAAACTTTTTTTTATGGAAATGTCATCAAAAGAGACTTCACAGCAATGGTATCTATAATTCAAAGAGATGACCTGCCCTGCTCTCGCCCATCCTGATGTCCTACAATGTGCTTTTGTATATGAATGGAGATATGCAAGGATGTTTGACCCTACAACTAAGCGGCTCCAGGGATGGGTAGTTTCTCAGTTTTTTTCATAATACAGTCAACTCTCCACATCCACAGATTCAAGCAACCACGTATGGAAAATATTCAGAAAAAATCCAACAATAAGAAATAACAATACAACACACACACACACAAATTAGCCAGGCACAGTAGTGCACACCTGTGGTCCTAGCTGCGCAGGAAGCTGAGGCGGGAAGATCACTTGAGCCTGGGAGGTTGAGGCTACAATGAGCCATGATTGCATCACAGAAAACTCACTTTAATTTGCTGGCACATCCTACAAAATCTTGGGCATTTGGTGTTAATTCAAATTATAACCAGTTTTAATTAAACTTGCGATTTAACAAGAAAGTTCTCCTCTGAAATGGAGTCATATGACAATACAAACATCAAATTATCTGTTCCATTGTCATTACAATTATTTTGATCAAAACCATAAAAATTTATTCAAAAATGCCTAGACTATTTATGCTGAGAATTACTGAATACTTTGGGACTCACTGAAATAAAGCATAGCAAGCAGTTTCTGCAGATGTTTGCAAAAGGAAAAGCTCACCTCCAGATGTCACTTCCCTTAGAAAACAAGGAAGACTTGATCACTTCGGGGGCCATCCAGGCATAGGTGCCTGCTGCGCTCATTTTGGTGGTCCTGTGCCATTCCCTCGCCAACCCAAAATCTGTAATCTTCAATGTTTTATTGCAGATGTCATCATGCTCTATCTTCTCAAGTAGCAAAACTAAAGAAAAATCAAAAGTGAGAGACAGTTGCATATTCTTTTAATTTTTCTGTCACAATTTTTCTATGGCATGTAAAACACAATCTTCACTGCAGTTGGCACAGTTGGCAGAATAAACGAGAATAAACTGGTATTTTACCATTTTACTTACAGCACACCTATTACAGTCTTTAGTGGGTTATTTGTGCTTGAAGTTACAAGTTATTTTAAGATACAATTTAATGCTCTTTATGAGTAGTTCTCTTTCTGAGAAAGTAAATGATTTCTAAGAGCAAGAAACACTTCCTGAGATATCACAAGTAGGATCAGCAGTCTGTAAAAATTTACCTGATATGAAAAAATATATTATTTTCTGACCTAAGTACAGAATCTTTTCTACGGAAATGGAGAATATTGAAATTAGATGATATATTACCATAGCTCATTATTATCCAACATTATCTTACATTAAATTTGTAAAGTGCTTACAGATTCTTTAACTGATAAAGATAATGTAGGAGATATAATTGCTTTACTGGAGCTCAAAATATAGCAAAAAGTAAACACAGCGGTCATCCATTTGCTGGTTTTCCCAATGCCAGCCTCCTGCCAATGTAGAGGATGCACAAGGGCAACTCCCGGGAGTGAAGCTGATGCCAGCATCTGTCCCTGAGCTCTTGTGTAGCTCTACAGCTATAATAAATGTGCTTTCTTTATTATTATTATTACTATTATTATACTTTAAGTTCTAGGGTACATGTGCACAACATGCAGGTTTGATACATAGGTACACATGTGCCATGTTGGTTTGCTGCACCCATTAACTCATCATTTACATTAGGCATTTCTCCTAATGCTATCCCTCCCCCTGTCCCCCACCCCATGACAGGCCCCTGTTGGTGATGTTCCCCACCCTATGGCCAATTCTTCTCATTGTTCAATTCCCACCTATGAGTGAGAACATGCAGTGTTTGGTTTTCTGTCCTTGTAATAGTTTGCTCAGAATGATGGCTTCCAGCTTCATCCATATCCCTGCAAAGGATATGAACTCATCCTTTTTTATGGCTGTATAGTATTTCACGGTGTATATGTGCCACGTTTTCTTTTTTTCTTTTTTTTTTTTGAGACGGAGTCTCACTCTGTCGCCCAGGCTGGAGTGCAGTGGCCGGATCTCAGCTCACTGCCAGCTCCACCTCCCGGGTTTACGCCATTCTCCTGCCTCAGCCTCCCGAGTAGCTGGGATTACAGGCGCCCGCCACTTCCCCTGGCTAGTTTTTTTGTATTTTTTTAGTAGAGACGGGGTTTCACCGTGTTCACCAGGATGGTCTCGATCTCCTGACCTCGTGATCCGCCCGTCTAGGCCTCCCAAAGTGCTGGGATTACAGGTTTGAGCCACCGCGCCCGGCCTTGTGCCATGTTTTCTTAATCCAGTCTATCATTGATGGACATTTGGGTTGGTTCCAAGTTTTTGCAATTGTGAATAGTGCCGCAATAAAAATACGTGTGCATGTGTCTTTATAGCAGCATGATTTATAATCCTTTGGGTATATACCCAGTAATGGGATCACTGGGTTAAATGGTATTTCTAGTTCTAGATCCTTGAGGAATTGCCACACTGTCTTCCACAATGGTTGAACTAGTTTACAGTCCCACCAACAGTGTAAAGGTATTCCTATTTCTCCACATCCTCTCCAGCATCTATTGTTTCCTGACTTTTTAATGGTCGCCATTCTAACTGGTGTGAGATGATATCTCATTGTGGTTTTGATTTGCATTTCTCTGATGACCAGTGATGATGAGCATTTTTTCATGTGTCTGTTGGCTGCAAAAATGTCTTCTTTTGAGAAGTGTCTGTTCACATCCTTTGCCCACTTTTTGATGGGGTTGTTTGATTTTTTTCTTGTAAATTTGTTTAATTTCTTTGTAGATTCTGGATATTAGCCCTTTGTCAGATATGTAGATTGCAAAAATTTTCTCCCATTCTGTAGGTTGCCTTTTTCTGGTACCATGCTGTTTTGGTTACTGTAGGCTTGTAGTATAGTTTTGAAGTCAGGTAGTGTGATGCCTCCAGCTTTGTTCTTTTTGCTTAGGATTGTCTTGGCAATGTGGGCTCTTTTGTGGTTCCATATGAACTTTAAAGTAGTTTTTTCCAATTCTGTGAAGAAAGTCATTGGTAGCTCGATGGGGATGGCATTGAATCTATAAATTACCTTGGGCAGTATGGCCATTTTCACGATATTGATTCTTCGTATCCATGAGCATTTCATTCACACCTCACCTGCACCCTCCTCCCTGGCCCTTCCCAGCACCTTCAGCTTCTCTCCCTTTTGCTGATCTGCCTCTGCCTAGATCCATGCAGAAATGTTCCCTAGGTTTTCCACGAGGCTCTAATGTAGCTGGAGGCTGCCACCCTCTCCTCTAGCTAATCCCTTTATAGAGACAGGAGAGGGTATCTGATTTGTAGAACATAATCATAAAGAGGCTCATTTTTTTTTTCAAATGTTAGTTTTAGTAAAAACTAACACTTCTGAGTATATTCTACTTATCAGGTGAGGTTATAGGTATTTTAATTACATAACCCATATGACAGTGCTATAGGTCGATACTATTATCTCCACTTTATACATAAAGACACCGAGGAACAGAGATGTTCAGTAATCTGTCCGGGGTCACAGAGCTAAGGAGCAGTGAAGTTCAAGTAGTCTGACTCCAGAGCCTATGGTCCTAACCACTGTGTACACATTTAGTTGATAGCTTTTACTAATTTTTCACAAATTAGTAAAATTTGTGAAAAATTTCACATCTTTCTTTATCCGTTGGAAATCTCTCTCTACTCAGGTGCCCATTCTCCTCCCTTTTGATTTCCTATCATTGGTCAATTATTAACTGATCTAAACAGAGGCGGTGTAGAGTAGCGATGAACTGCAAGCCCTCTAGGGCCACCTGCCTGGTTTGGATCCCATGTGCTTCTGCTTCCTTGCCTGTCTTGTGAATTATGATAGTACCTATATCATAAGACTGTAGGGAGGAGTAAATGAATACATATAAAGTGCTCAGAACAGTGGCTGAGACACAGTAAGCAATCTGTAAGAATTTCACACACACACACTTTCATCAATGGGTTTGAAAGTGTTTTTAGCAAGTCTTCAAAATCAATTTCATGAACTTCAGGAAATCCTGCCTCTTTTTCAAGGCATGAGATTTCACAGTGGATGTGCATTTGATTGGATTGTATTGTCGAACATTTACAATATCAGGCAGTCATCGGAGCTAATGCAATTGGAGGGAACCCAATTGGCGGAAACCAACACTAGGTTTAAATGTGGAGGGTTATTTGAGTAGGGGCTTATTAGATAAACAATCAATACTGAATAAATACTGTTATGTTATAACTTTTTTCCCCGTATCATCTTGTAACTGAAATTTAGAGAGCAAGAACCATCTGTTCTATTCTTATTTCCATTATAGATATGAAGAATCCGATTTAGGATGGCTATATGCCCATGGTTATACAGTGGTTAAACAGTAAGGCCAACATGCTACCATTCCTACTCTTAATGCTGTACTACATAGGGAGAGATGGAGAAAAGGAGGGTGACAGAGGCAGGGAGGAGAGAAATCAGAGACTCACTTCCATTTGAAATAGCCTTTCATTCTTCCTATCCATCTATACTGTCCCAATTTTCAAGGACCAGCTTCCTTAGAAAAACCTCCTAAATATCCCACAAAATTGTGAATGATTTTATCTTCCCTATCATTTGTTACTCACATATGACATTATTTTGTCAGTTATCTTTTTACCTAAGACTTCTCTACCTAAGTTATGTACAAGCTACTTAATCTCAGGAACTGTATTTTATAGCATTCTATGAATCCTCCATCATCTAACATAGTGCCTTGTACATCACAATGTTCAATGGAATATCTTTTGTTAATGATAATTATCACCGATTCAAATAATAAGAATATTGCCCACCATTTACCAACTCTTTGCTATGCAGAGTTGTTTCCACACATTTAATATTTCACTTGATTGTGACACTAGTCTATGAGGCAGGAATATAATCTCCAGCTCAGAGCCTAGAAATGTTATCCAAGATCAAAGAGCTAAAACACAGAGCTGGAGTCCATCCCCAGCCCTCTTCTGTGCTGCTCAGAAGCTATTGGTTGTAAGAAGAGGGCAAAGCAACCAGAAATCTCATTTTGTGAGATTAATTTTTGAATGTTCCATCCACATCAGCTAAAGGCATATTTGTTTCTCGGTCCTTATTCCCTATGAATATAAAGAAAAAAAATACCTACAGAAAAAGAGATTTAGGTCCCCAATCCTTTAAACCCTATCTATGTACTTAAACCACAGAAAGAAGATGAAACAATAACAAAAATACAGGGGAATTAATTCGCTTTTTTTCATCAGCTGCATTATCTTTTCCTTCCAGAAATACCATTAATTTCACCTTTAAACAATAATTGTTCCTGCCACCAAAAGACCCCAAATTAATGATCAAAATGGCTTGCAGTTCTATAAAACTTTGTTTCTCAAAGCACTTTCATACACATTATCTCCCCATTCTTACAAACCTCCAGACAGGCAGACATGAGAAAGGACTGATGAAAATAGGCTTCAAAACACTTCCTTGCCTCCTGATCCACACCCCAGACCCCAAGTAAGGGCTGGCAGCCCTTGCGATGCAAAGGTCAAAGAAAGGCTGCTCTAAATAATGAAAACAGCGTCAAAAGTAAGAACTAAAAACCAAACACTAACAAACTTCATTCCCAAATAAATGTGATAGCAGCGTATGATATTAGCAGACTTGGTTCTGACAGTTTCAGAACAGCAGCCCCCATTCCTCAGTCCAAAGTTTCCACAGGAGCCAGGCACCTCCACACTGTGGGCTCACAGAAAACAAGTTCAAATCACACTCCAAATGTCAACCCTTTAGGGTTCCATGAAAGGCCCATTGTTCTGGATTCCATTTCAGAGGTGTTCAGCAGAATTCCTGGAATTCCATATCTTTTGGGCAATGTGACTGAAACCAAAAATAGCCCGTCCCACAACAGGTAATATAATGGGGCACACTGCCAGGTTTCAGCCTAAAGACACGTGGTTGGCAGCCAACTTCCGCTTCCTGTCATTCACGCAGGCAGAACCACGGTGCACTAGCTAGTCACCACTGATTTTAATGTACAAACCAGGCAAACCAACTTTTTTGGCCACAGAAATGGTAAATTCTTGTGAGTATCCTAGCAACAACTGTTTGAGCACCCTTTCCTGTGACTTCAGTCAAGATTTTTGACCCTCGTTAGCCCCATTCTTTAACAACTGGCCTTTACAACCTTGTACTTAGCCTACTTACTCAACCATGAGGCACTGAATTTTTTTCAGCTCCTTTGAAGTTTCACATTGGTATTTTCAGAATTATAGTATATAACGTATATTTTTTAAAAAAGCAATTACTATGTACACCATGTTCTCAACATTGATGGGATCACTGTGTCCAAATTCCATTTAATGAGTCAAATGAGTTTCGATTAATCTTTAACTGGAAATGTATTATCCAAAAAAATGTCATAAGCAAGAAAACAAGTTGAGAAAAGCAATAATGTGAAAGAATATATTAACAAAAAACTTTACCAAACTTTATAAATTTCAACTTTGAGGACAATCCACAATTTATATGGAATGAATGATAATTTTCTAAATTTACATATAGCATAGAATATTTCTCATATTTCTTTCCACTCATTTCCCAGCGGCACCAGTTCCCCTTCACCCCAGCACCATCTGCCTCCCCGCTTCCCCCGACTCCCATCCCAGACACATACCCCCCACTCACTATCCAGCCTATGGAATAAAGCCCACATTTTCATTTTGGCCTCCATCCCTTCTCAATCTCATTCTATAAAACTTTGTTTCTCAAAGCACTTTTATACACATTATCTCCCCATTCTTACAAACCTCCAGACAGGCAGACATGGGAAAGGACTGATGAAAATAGGCTTCAAAATACTTCCTTGCCTGCTGATTCACACCCCGGACCCCAAGTAATCTTTCCAGCTCTCTTTTGTACTCTCCCAAATGAACCCTATATTCTAACAATTCCATGTGCCATTTCCCAAAACTACAGCATTGGCTTTTTCTGTCTCCCCATCTCCCTGTGCCTCCTTACAGAATGGAATGCCTTCCTCTTCTGCCCTCTATAAAACTCACACTTCCTACTGGAACTTCCACTCAGTCAGGGCACCAGCACTGAGCTCTTAGTCCAGGCCTCCATGGCATTAACTGTGAAGCCACTTACAAGTCCACTGGCCTTTGGAATCGTGACACTTTCTGCTCCAATATTAGATGAGTCTTTAAGCAACATCTTCCCATTGCTTTTTGCCTAACCTCAGCTACTTCTCTGCATTCTAATACATTTAGACTGTACTTTGCCCATTACACTTAAATCCTGTCTTGTCTTCCTTGTTACAATCTCATCTTATTAAATTGTAAGCAGCTTGAGGACAGAATTTGTGCCTAATTAATCTTTTTTTAATACTGCACAGCAACTGGCATTTTAACAGGCTCAAGTGTTTGTTGAATGAATGAGGAAATTAATAATGAATACTCTTAGGGGAAGAATGAATATGAAGAAGACAAATTATTATAAGCTTTTTCTTTCATGCTAAGTCAGCTGCTAATTACAGAAAATCGATTCACCTCTAACCTCCTAAAGAAGTATTAGGATCCTGGACATTAAGAAATGAAGACTGTTGGCCAGATGCGGTGGCTCAGGCCTGTAATTCCAGCACTTTGGGAGGCTAAGGTGGGAAGATCACTTGAGCCCGGGAGTTCAAGACCAATCTGGGCAATACAGTGAGAACTCCTACAACAGAATTTAAAAATTGTCTGGGCATCATGGCACTCGCCTGTAGAGTCTCAGCTATTTGGGTGGTTGAGGTAGGAGTATGACTTGAGCCCAGGAGGTTAAGGCTGTCCTGGGCCGTGATAGCACTGCTGCACTCCAGCCTGGGCAACAGAGCAAGACCCTGTCTCAAAAAAAAGAAGACGACAGAAGATGAAAGAAGGAAGAAGGAAGAAGGAAGAAGGAGGAGGAGGAGGAGGGGGAGGAGGAGAAGAAGAAGAAGAAATGAAGATGGCTTTAAAAATAACGATAGCAAAACAGTTATTTGAATATTGATCTATCAGTGGCATTTGATATAGCTGATCATTCTTCCCTGATATACTTTCTTCACTGGTCTCCACACTTTTGATTTTTCCCTTTACTTCTAGCTATTCCTGGGTCCTCCCTATCTCCCTGACCTCTAAAGACTGGAGACTACTAGGACTCAGTCCTTGGACCTCTGTCTAGTTTTTTCTTATTTACACTCACTCCCTAGATAATCTCAGTCAATCTCAGGGCTTCACATACCTTCTCATGCTGATGACTCTCACATTCATATTTCTAACCTGGTTCCCCTTCATCTAATTTCAAAACTGCTGCCAGTATAGTCCTGTTAATATGTAAATCAGACCACAGCTCTCCTCTGTTCAAAACTCTCTTGTGTCGTAGTAAAAGTCAAAGACCCTGTAGGCCCCGAAGACTGCATGGTCTGAGGGATCCCTGCTTCTCCCTCATGTCCTGCTGTTCTGCCCACCTTCACTTTTCTCCCAGCACACTGGCCTCCTGTTTTGGAAATCTTGCAATTTCTGTTCCCTGTAACAAGCATGCTCTTTCCCAGATGACCCACTTCCTCACTTACTTAGATTCTGCTGAAAATCCATCTTTTCTGCAAGACTTGGCTTAGACACGCAATCTTTGACTGCTCAACTCAACATTTCCATCCTTCTTTGAAACTTTAATTTTTATACTGAGCACCTACCACTCTCCAAGATACTACACATGTTATTATTTATTTTGCTTAATGTCTGTCTCAATCACTAGAATGCAAGATCCTTAAGGGAGGAATTTGTGTCCGCTATGTTCACTACTCAATACCAAGCGCCTAGGAGAGTTCTGCACATAGTATATGATCAACAGGTAACTATTATATAAATGAATGAGCTAGCATACTAAATACAAGAAGAAAGGCTTCTGTAAAGAAAAAACAGATGTGGTAAGCTAAAACAGAACTTCACATTGCTCGTATACTGAAATAAAATCCATCTTTCATGGGACAAGCCTTTTCATGGACACATAGTATACACAGTTTTAATGAGAAAATCACTTACATTTCATTGTATGTAAAGTCTAGCTCTAAATTTCTATCATGTTAGCATTTTAATAGTCAAGGTACATAATAAAGCAAACTGAGGCAGAAATCTTCCATAATATTCTACATTAATATATTAGTAAGAACGTAACATATTTAATACAACCGATGTATTATTTACAGAAAACCTGAAACAAAATAAACCACTTAAAATCACGTGAAGCCAAATCTTCAGAAGTAATAATTCAAACATCCTATATGCCATCAAGATACTTCCCGAAATGGAACATGATTTGCTCTTTTTCCAATAGCTTAAAAAATGCACAAACCAGTAATGAACCCTGGTAGTGAAACAGTTACAAGAGCAATTTAATACTTTTTGCCTCCACCTTGACCCAACTTATCAATCCAAGTCACAAGCAGGCCTGCCAAAGTGTACAGATCTCAGTGCACCTGCAGGGAACAAGGCTCAGAACTGTTTCCTCATACTGCAGGCTGCCTGGAATCACCCAAGTTAGCCAAATTAAAAAGACTCTCATCTCCAACTAAAATGAACAAATACCTGATTAAGTGACACCTGATTTTGCAGAATGAATAAAAATAATAATGCTATTAGGCTGCAAAGGGTTGTAGAAAATGTTTAGGTATCAATGAGTTCACACACACACAGTAGGAAATATTTAAAGCACAAATATTTCAAATGTAAAACACTTTGAAGTGTTTCTAAGTAAAATATTAAAATGAATATAGTCGACAGCTTGCATTTACATTTTGTCTTACAGTTTACCAAATTCTTTGACATTTATGAGGAATTGGCAAACTAGAGCCCACAGGCTAAATCCAGCACAATGCCTCTTTTGTAAATAAAGTTTTATTGGAACACTGCCACACTCATTTGTTTACATATTGTCAAGGATGTTTTTGGCTACAACAGCAGAATTACATAGTTGCAAACAGAGACCATATGGGCTGCAAAATCAAAAAGATTTACTATCTGGCCCTATACAGGAGAAATTTGCCAACCCCAGACATACACTATCTCACTTAATCCTCACGTCACCCTATTCAGAAAGCCAGTGGAGTCAGAGCTCAAACCTTCTACCACAACAACACTATTTGTCCTCAAATGTGAAAAGAACAAATGCTCTGAGATGTTCCTTTTCCCAGAGTCATAATGCAGAATACATCAGGCATACTGTCACCTGGCTCCTGCTACGACTCACCATACACTTATCAGCAGACAGTTACTTGATTTGGATATAGTCTATAGCCAATGGAAGAATTTCTATATCAACCCAGATAACATATAAGAAGGAATCCACAAATCTGGTCCTCAGAACTGTAGCTTTCAAACTTTACTCCATATCTGAATCATCCAGAATCTTCAAAGAAAAATTATTGTCTCATCAGAAAGTAACATAGATTAATGGATGCCTAAGGGTTAAATCTATGTTAAAGCAAATTAGTAAAATGTTAATGGTAGAATCTAGGCAGTGGGATTATAAGTGAAATAATTTTTGTAAGTGAATAATTTTAAGGGAATTATTTATTTATTGACAGCATCTGACTCTATCACCTAGGCTAGAGTACAGTGGCACGATTTCAGCTCACTGCAACCTCCACCTCCTCGGTTCAAGCAATTCTCCTGCTCAGCCACCCAAGTAGCTGAGATTACAGGCATCCACCACCACGTCTGGCTAATTTCTGTATTTTTAGTAGAGACAGGGTTTCACCATGTTGGCCAGGCTGGTCTCAAACTCCTGACCTCAAGTGATCCACCCACCTCAGCCTCCCAAAGTATTGGAATTACAGTGTGAACCACTGTACCCAGCCTTAAGTAAAATTTTAATTTTCACTTAAAATGATTTCAGTTCTATATATTCCAAGATTTTCAAAATAAAATATTAGGGAAAAAAATGCATTGCTTATTCCTAAGGTTCACTGAAGCAGAATATCCCAAAATGAGACAGAACATGTTATTTTTGAAAAGTTCTCAGGGAGATTCTGATGCCACAATAGGTGTGGGAACTACTGCTAAAGAGTGTCAGTCTGTATCAACAGAACTAATCATTTAGCCTACAGGTTCTCAAAGTATGGTCTAGGGATCCCAGGGGTTCCCTAAGATGGCAACAGTGTGAATGCAGAAGCAGATATGAACATCCATCTGTCTTCTCTCACAGTCTGGCATGAAAGTGAACTCCACAAGTGCAAAGAAATGCCACCATCCTCATTAAATTTGTTTTGGAAAATATGGGAGTTTTCCCATTGCAAATGCCATGTTAAGATGTAATGGAGTCTATTGTTATATTCATATTATTAAACATTTTTAAAATTTATCATTTTAAATTTCTAATATGATAAATATCAATTGCTATAAAGCAAAGCTCTTTGGGAGTCCTGAAAGCAAATATACGAGAACTGTTAATCCAGGCAATACACAGAGACAATAAAACACAAGTTCCAGGATCAGAGGTCCCAGATTCAATTCTTAGTTCTACCCTTTGATGGGCTGAATGACTTTGATCAAGTCAATTAATCATTGAGTTCAGTTTTTTTTTTTTTTTTTACCTGTAAGTTGGGGATAATTAGAGTGTCACCTCAAAAGGTTATAGTGACAAATAAATGAGGACAAATTGTGAGTAGTGCTCAGCATCTAGTATGCCCTAAATAAATGTTAACAACTAATCTTGTTACTATTAGGTTGGTGCACAAGTAATTGTGGTTTTTGCAATGATTAATACTATCGTTTAAAGCACTCAACATGAAGCAATATTTGGAGAAGATGAATTTTAAAAACTAAATTTACACCGCCTAGCGGTCAACTGTACAAATTTAAGTTTCAGGCTCCAAAATAAAGCCATCACAGCTCTCCCAGGTCCCCCACAAAACCTTCTGCCTGTTAGAATTCCTTCATTGGGGTGCTTTTACTTTTCGGGAGCCCTGGATTACCTCAGAGGGTTTGGGAACAGTCATTAACATTTGGAGTTAAGATCATCAGCCTGACATGGTAAAGCTAGAGAATATTTTCTAATTTTGGAGGGAGTTAGAAATCAGAGAGAAAATGTGGTCTAAATTAATTCAGTAAACAAATTGCAATGCTAAAAACTAGGCTTGGATTGTAAATGATAAACAATGTGGTCAAACTAATGTCTAAATAAATTATTTTAGTTTTTATTATTGCCATTCTGACAACCTGTGATAGTACAGTCATAAAGCAAATGACGCCAAGCTTATGTTTCTCTGTCTGTAGATGTGTCTTCTCGCAGCAGATCATACTACACTACTCCTCAATAACCATCAATGGCTCTTCCTTGTCTCTTAAATAGTCCATACATCTTAGCATGGTATCCATGACACTCACTGCCTGACCACATGCTAAATGCCTGTTTCCTTCCCCCCAAAAAAACCCTTTCTCCACTTTTCATTCTAGTTACACTTAACTACTCATTGTTCCCTGAAAAAGCCATATGTTTTTATGCCAGTATTTACCTAATTGCCTTTAATGGGTTAGGAAACATTAAACAGATTTTTCCTACAGGACTTCTGACAAATCTCCCAAGAAACTAATACAGTATCAGAAATCAAGACAATCAGGCTCAATGAAGTTATATAACTTGCTCAAGGTCACACAGCTAGTAAATGAAGATACTGATGTTCAAATCCAAATCTGACTGATTTTAAAGGCAATGCTAGATAGAGCCAGAAGTGGTGGCTCTTACATGTAATCCCAGCACTTTGGGAGGCTGAGGAGGAAGGATGATGGCTTGAGTCCAGGAGTTTGAGACCAGCCTGGGCTACATAGCAAGACTTTTTATTACCAAAAAAAAAAAAAAAAAAAAAAGCCAATGCTGTTTCCCTTAGCTGCACTATTCTGGTAAGTTTAGCACTTAAATGCTAGTGTGAGAAAGCAGGGCTTACAAATGACCTTCTTAAATGGGTAGAGTAGATAAATACTTTCCTCTGTCTCCTTTACCCTGCTTTGATATACTTGACAATGATTACAAAACTGATAAAATATGGATAGTTTGCATAATTCAGAACTAACTAGCTATACGTCTTACAACTACAAAAAAATAGGGCATTGCCTATTTTTTAAAACATTTTAAAATTTGTAGTCCAGGGTGTCACTATGTTCCCCAAACTGGTCTCGAACTCCTGGGCTCAAGCAATCCTCCCACGTTGGCCTCCCAAAGTGCCAGGATTATAGACAGGTATGAGCCACTACACCTGGCCAGCTACTGACTTTTTAGTACGCAAGCATGAAAATGATGGGGGAAGATGTGGTGACTCTTTTGTGATTGCTATTCTTCTAAAAGTCTAACCTTTTGCTAACCTTGTTTCTAAAGCAGATGTAGATTGCAGTTATGATTGGGACATCTGGACTGACTTCTCTGTGCCTCCTGGAACAGGAAGCAGCTATAGCATGAAGCTATGTGTCCTGAGTATAACAACAGAAGAGAGAAGGGGACTTATGTCTTATAACTGATAATAGTGAAATTAATAGCTTCCCCAAATCACTCTGATGAGCTATTTAAACATCTTACTTGGAGATTACATTTTCCATAATTTTCTCAGATAGTTATTTTATTTACACAGTACTAATGAAAAAAAGCTAAAACAAAATTTATATTCCTTTTGCAGTTTGTCATAGTAAGAGCTCCAAATGGCATTTCATAATAAATACAACTATTGTAGATGTAGTTGTAGTTGTAAATAATACTGTAGATAGATAATAATTATTCCCGAAAGACTAAAAACATTGAGATAATAAATGTTTAATCATTTAAATAAAAAGTATAAAAGTAAGTAGCTACCATAATTTGTGGCTCAGTTCCCCATGGAAAGCTTATTTCCTCTCAAGAAAAAGAAAAAATAGAACACAATAAGCAATATCACAAAAAGAAAAAGGAAACCATAAATGATGCCACATAATCTTTTTTTTTTTTTTTTTTTTTTGAGACAGAGTCTCACTCTGTCGCGCAGGCTGGCTTGCAGTGGTGCGGTCTCGGCTCACTGCAACCTCCGCCTCCTGGGTTCAAGCAATTCTCTGCCTCAGCCTCCCAAGTAGCTGGGATTACAGGCACCTGCCACCACACCCGGCTAATTTTTTGTATTTTTGGTAGAGACGGGGTTTCACCATCTTGGCCAGGCTGGTCTTGAACTCCTGAGCTCGTGATCCACCCGCCTCGGCTCGTGAATGATGCCACACAATCCTATTTCAATCCTGCACTTCTGCAGTTTTCGTTTAAAACTCTTAAATGAAATTCTAATATTTCAAACCATCCTTAGTAATTCTTATGTTGCAGATTTTATCTTCACTGCCCCCTGGGAACCTCTCTGCAAAATACTTCCATTGCTACCACTCTGGGCAGAGTCGGTGTCCCCTCTCATACAGACAACCTTGAAAGCCATCACTTGAGCCCACTGCAGTCCCTTCTCCACAGAGGCCAGTACCGTCACTCAGAGTGAAACCTCCATGTGCACAGCAGAGGGAGGCCTGCCAGGCCCGCCCCATGTGTGCCTTTCCTCACCAGCCTTCTCCTCACACCTCCAATATGGAAGTCTCGTTTTTGCTTCCTCTTTCCTTTGCCTGGGTCTTTGCTTGACTAATTCATGGCCCTTTCTGGGAGTGGCTTCCCTGGAGAGCCACTGTGTGAAACAGCACCCCCATCCTCCAGGCTACCACTCTCCGCGCCTTACCATGCTTAATTTTCTTGACGGGACTTACTAATCTCTTTGTGATTACGTGACTGCCATCTATCTTCCCCGTTAGACTAAGCTCTATGATGGCAGATTTGTTGTCATTGATGTCTGGCTTGCCATGTGTCCCTGAGGCCCGGAAGTGACTGGCACAGGGTGGGCATTCCAAAAGTGTTAAATGAGTTCCAGCTCTCCACGATGTTTTTCTTTTCTGCAAAGGCATATAACACTGATGATTTTCACAGTAACCTGAAGTTGCTTTCTATTGTTCTCTGGGGGATGCCTATAGGTAGACTTATATAAGGTATTTTCTACTTATTTTGCATCCAGGAGGGAGTTACATCCAGGAGGCCTAGTATTTATTTAAAACATAAATGACGCTTAAAGCTTGCTAACTTGGCACAACTTTCAATCTGTTGCTACCTGTTAGAAAAAGGACAAAGTTGTTTGTATCATTCACAACATATCAGCTATTATCTAGACATAGATATTCCCCCACAAGATATGATAAAACTTAAGAAGATCTACTAGAAAAGATAAAAGAAAATCTGTCAAGAATAACATATTCTCCAGACAAATTTAAACATTTGTTTAAAACAGTGATTTCCGGCCGGGCGCGGTGGCTCACGCCTGTAATCCCAGCACTTTGGGAGGCCGAGGCGGGCAGATCACGAGGTCAGGAGATCGAGACCATCCTGGCTAACACGGTGAAACCCCGTCTCTACTAAAAATACAAAAAAATTAGCCGGGCGTGGTGGCGGGCGCCTGTAGTCCTAGCTACTCGGGAGGCTGAGGCAGGATAATGGCGTGAACCCGGGAGGCTGAGGCAGGAGAATGGCGGGAAGCCGGGAGGCGGAGCTTGCAGTGAGCCGAGATCACGCCACTGCACTCCAGCCTGGGCGACAGAGCGAGACTCCGTCTCAAAAAAAAAAAAAGTGATTTCCACTGAATTTGGCTCCAAGTAGTCTTCTATTAGCTCTTTGGTACATGAGTACACTTTGGAGTGAAAATAAAATTCAATATTGATTTTTAAAACCTTGTTTAAGTTATCACTAACTCATTACCACCATTAGCAAATATCCAATAAAGTCAAACAAAACATACTGCAATTGAGTATCTGTTATACTCAAAAGTCTAAACAAGAAGTTATAGCTTCATATATCGGCAGAGAATGTCAACTCTGCATTTATTCATTGAACAAATAAACTCAGATATCCAGGATAAAGACCATGTGTGAGGCACCATGGTTTGCACATTCTAGACTCCAGTCACATTTTTCACTTTATAGTAATTGAATAACTATGATAATGGTCATATTGTAACAAATACTTGGCCAGCCTAGTGACTAGCTAATTAAGTCTTTTATAAGAGTGCAACAATTTAAAGCAAAGAGAATCTTGCCTGACAATTATAGAAATTAAAATACTCCATGAAGTTTGGCAATTTATTCTGAGACTGAAAAGTCTTTCAAAAACTAAGTAGCAGCATGTAATCACCTTCAAATTACGCAATATCTACTGAATATACAGTAGTCTATACTCCACTATACAAGTTTTTCTGGTATCGGTAAAGACTGTTTGGCCATAGTTATTGTTCCAGGGTCATGTTAGTTCTTTTTACCATTTAATAATATTAGGAGTTCTTTAAACATTTATATTTTATAGAACTTTATAGAAATTTACTATTTGCATTAACTGCTATGGATTGTTGTTTGATCCATAAATCCTATGGATTGTTAATCCATAGGAATGGATCAACATTTTTTAAAACATGCTTTAAAAACATTAGCAAACATTCTCTACCCTGTGTTGTGTGAACTTTGAAAAATATTGCAACCAAACAAAACTAAGTATGATGTAAGTACTGGCCTAAGGACCAGTACCACCCAAGTGTTTGCTTGTGTTGATGATTTGGATACATTTGTAGAATGTTGGGTTCTGTGTTGTCACAGAGTTGCTGCAACTACTAAGAGGCAGGGGAAGGAATGAATGGTGCTGTTGATGTCCTTAAAATACCTGGTTCTGCAGAAAACTCCCAGCAGACACAGGCTTTCAGGACACCACTGGAAAGAGGGCGTATGGGACACATGGACAAGTCACCCATTCTATGGCAGCACCTGGTCAGACATTTCTTTTATTGAAAAAAAATTACATTATTGAAAGAAAAGTGTATTTTAGGAAATTGCACTCTGTTTTTACTATAACATAGTTCAAAAGCAAGCAATGCTATAGTCCTTCACGTGGTCTGTCAAAGTACTAAGAATACACCACTACCACTACCACTACCACTACCACTACCACTACCACTACCACTACCACTAATAACATATTTTGTTAGACTTTGCTCTCATCGCCTAAGCAGATGCAATCTAAGAGATAGAGAGACTTGGGGGGAAGGAGGATCATGAAATAAAACCTAATGCTTATGCTTAGCTACAATATTCCAATTACTTACAATTCCCAGTGAAAATGCTACATTAGTAATTTTCAAGTAAATTTCTTCTTGTCACTCTTCTTTAGGGACAATGTTTTCACTTGAGCTAGCTCCTGTCCTAGCAGGTTTCACAGGATTGAAAGACTCCAGCTGTTGTAGGCCAATGCCAGTTCTGGCTGCATCCTTTAACCTTTCATGGGATTTCATCTCATTCTAAGAATATGAAGTGATCTTCAATATTGAAGAACCAACATTAAACAGCAATTCTATAGGCTCTTTTATACAGCAAAGTTTCATAGGATTTGCATTTAAGTCATTTGTCAGTTCTTTACTGACATCTGGAAAATCCACCCTGATTTATAAATAAAATCAATGACACTGGCCAGGTCTTCAGGGTTTCAAGTACCTGTACAAGGACAATGCACTTGTTATTAACCCAAAAGTGCATTACAGTGCACACTATGCGTCTTGTCTGGAGAAAAGAAGCCATTGAACCAATAACAAAATCATATTTCACGTAGAGATACTTTTTTTTTTTTTTTGAGACAGAGTCTCACTCTATCTCCTAGGCTGGAGTGCAATGGCGCATCTTGGCTCACTGCCACTTCCGCCTCCCGGGTTCGGGTGATTCTCATGCCTCAGCCTCCAGAGTAGCTGGGATTACAGGCGCCTGCCACTACGCTGGGCTAATTTTTGTACTTTTAGTAGAGAAAGGGTTTCGCCATGTTGGCCAGGCTGGTCTCAAACTCCTGACCTCAGCTGATCCGCCCGCCTTCGCCTCCCAAAGTGTTGGGATTACAGGTATGAGCCACGTGCCCGGCCCATAGAGAGACATTTGAATGAAAAAAGTCTTTGGAAAAGGTAAGAGACATAAAGTCATATTTTGGATAGGCAAACAGCAACCTCAATACAGCACTTGTAAAGTTGACGTCCTCGAGTGCATTCGAGGACTTTGATGAAGGCCACTGGGCGAGGACCGTCATGGGTTCCATATAATCTGCAGAAGGCCTCGGTTTGCAAAGTCCTACCCAGATGAATCACCTCTGGTATTGAAAGGCCTGACTGCCCCTTGAGGTTTCTAGGAGATCCAGGTATTTTACAAATGTTTCATCTACAAACAAGTCTGGTCTGAACTTTTTTAAAAAGCACCCAAAGGCAAGTCAAGGTTAAGCGTGTCACCAGCCCCAAAGCAAGTAACCAAGGACTAGCTGGACCTCCAAGCCCTGAAGGCCTGGGCATGAGCTGCTGCTGGCGCCCTAAGGCTGACTCCCGCCTCTTTCCATCTGGTACTATGTCCTGTGGGGCCCGCCCTAGGCTGGCACGAAGGTAGTCTTCCCCCACCTCCTCCTGGCCCCACTTACTGTTGCTGGACTTGAGGTCCCGGTGCAGGATGGGCACGAAGGCCTCTTCGTGCAGGTAGAGCATGCCCCGCGCTATCTGCACAGCCCAGTTGACCAGCACGTGCGGAGGGATGCGGCGCGCGCGGCGGGGGCCGGGCGCGCGCGGGTCCGGGGCGGCGTTGGCAGCGGCCAGGGCACGGTTGAGCGCTCCGCCGCGGGCGAACTCCAGCACCAGGCAGAGGTGCGGCTGCTGCAGGCACACGCCGCGCAGCTCGATGATGTTTGGGTGCCTCAGCATGGCGAAGAGCCGAGCCTCGCGCCGCACGCTCTCGGCTGCCGCCGCAGCGTCCTGCTCCGGGTCCCGGCGCGCCGCCTTCACCGCCACCTCCTGGCCCTGCCAGGTGGCGCGGTACACCTGCCCGAAGCCCCCCGCGCCGATGAGCTCCTTCAGCTCCAGCCGCTCGAAGGCGACGTGCACCGGGGAGCTGGGCCGCGGGGTCGGCGGCGCAGGCGGCGGCGCGGGGCTGGCTGGCGGGCGGCAGGGAGCCACGTAGTTGGCTGGGAAGATGCCGAGGCGCCGCTGCACCTGGCCTGCCCACCAGCCCTCGTCGCCCGACACGGCGGCGTCCTGCGACAGCACCTCCACCAGCTGGCCGCGCCGCAGGCTCAGCTCGTCCTCGCCGCGAGCCTCGTAGTCATAGAGAGCGGCCCACAGCCCCGCGCCAGCCGAGGCCGAGCCGCCCGAGGAGGTGGACGACGAGGACGCTGAGCCGCCTGGGGCTCCCCGGGCCGAGGACACCGGGGTGTCGGCCGCGCACTCGGCGCCCGGCAAAGCCATGGGGGCAGCCGTGCGGGGAAGGCGGAGCGGGAGGCTGGGCTCAGCCTCCCGGGCGGCCCCGGGCGCGCATCGTCCGGCGGGGTGGCAGTCGGCGCCGGGGGAAGGCGAGGGGGAAGGAATCGCGATCGGTGACGGCAACGATCACGGGCTTGCTGCCCAAAGGGCCCGGCCTCGGCCAGTGTTCCTGCCCAGCCGCCTCTCCTTCCGCAGAGGTCCTCGCAGCCGCGGGCGATGTCCCACCATGGTCGTGCCCAGGGCCTGCTGCCCGCCCGCCGCGCGCTCCTTAGCCAGATCCTGGGACGCCCCACCCTACCCTAGCCGCGCCAGGGCCGCCCCGCCCCCTCCGGGTCCATTCCGCGCTGCCCCCCCGCAGGCCCGCCCCCTAGGCCTGTCCCCAGGGCCTTCCCGCCCTTCCCCCAGCCGCCCCGCCCTCTCCAGGTTCATTCCGCCCTCCTTGACCCGTCCCGGGCGCCCAGTCTGCGCCCGCCCTATGGGCCCGCCTTCCTGGGTTCGCCCCACCCTTCCCCACCATCTGCACCAGCCCGCCCCGCCCTCGCCAGGTTCACTTCCCTTTTCTGTGCCAGTCCCCAGGCCCCGGCTCCCGGGCCCGTCCCCTACCACCTTGGGCGGGTCCCGCCCCCTGGGCCTGCCTGGCTGGTCCCGCCCCGCCCCCGCCGCAGGTGCTCCGGAGCAATGGTGAGCCGCTCCCACGTGGTCTGGGAAGCGGGGTCGGCAGTCATCCACTATATATTTTCGGGAGAGTTTAAATTAAGCCAAAGTAAGACTGAGGGAGTGGACGCTTCTCCAAGAAGCGGTGGGAGAGGGTTGAGAAGATGTGAGGCCTTAGGGTGTGGCGGGGAGAGAGAAAGTTGCAGTTCTGGGAGAGTGACAGGGAATCTCAGAACGGGCTGCAGAAGAAATTGTAGCGCAGTGCCAGATCTGGGCCAGTGCGTGTGGCAAGTCACCAAGCTAAGTGCATTTGAGCCACCGTGCATCTCAGAACTGACTAGGTTACAGATTGCAGCGCAGAGTGATCCGTGGTCAGTATAGTCCCAGAAGTTCCATGATGGTCAATCCCTTGCTTATCTGTACTGTCTACTCAGATGGAAAATGCCCCAGTCTCCCTGGAAACCCACAGTTTTGGATTTAGGAGGCATTGGCAATGGTTGGGTGCCAGAGGTTGACGGGTTACTGTGGCAGGTGATGAGGTTAAAAAGAAGAGTTTTATTATTAAAATTCTAAAATATTAGATTATCCTGTAGTAGGCCAGAATTTCCTAAGGTGTGGATCTTGTACTTCCAATAACAGGAGGGACAGTTTTAGATATTATGATAGGACATACAGTAACATTCTGAGTTACATAAAGAGAGATTTATTGCCTTTTCAGCTTTCTTTCAGTTTCTCAGATCCAACTATTTATTGGCTGTGTGACCCTGAGCAAGTTTCTTTATTTCTCTGTGACTCAGTTTTCTCATCTATAAAATGGGAATAATAAAAAATAGTACCTACTTTATACGGTTTTTAGGAAGACTAAATGAATTAATAGTTTTACAGTTGATCTTCTGCATCCGCAGAATCAACCAACAGCTGGTCAAAAATGTTTTCTAAAAAACCAAAAAATAGCAATACAATACAAATAATACAAATAAAATACAGCATAACAACTATTTACATAGCATTTGCATTATAGTAGGTATTATTATTTTCTATTATGTTAGGTATATTAAGCAATCTAAGTATTTAAAGTATGGGAATGCTTTGGAGATATTGCAAGCTTGGTTCCAGATCACTGCAATAAAGCAAGTGACATGAATTTTTTGATTTCCCAGTGCATATAAAAGTTATGTTTCCAGTATACTGTAATTACAAGTGTGCAATAGCATTGTGCCTAAAGAATGCTTATACCTTAACTTTAAGTACTTTATAGGTAAAGTGTGCTAATGATCATCTGAACCTTCAGCAAGTCATAATCTTTTAGCTGGCAGAGGGTCTTGCCTCTATGTTGATAACTGCTGACTGATCAAGGCAGTGGTTGCGTAAAAGTTGGAGTGGCTGTGGCAAATTCTTAAGGGAACAATGAAGTTTGTCACATGGATTGACTTTACCTTTCACAAAAGACGTCTCTGGAGCATGGGAAGCTGTTTGATACCATTTTAACAACAATAGAACTTCTTTCAAACTTGGAGTGATCCTTCTCAAACCCTCCTGCTATTTTACCAACCAAGTTTGTGATATTCAAAATCCTTTTTGTCATTTCAAAGTGTTCATAGCATCTCCTCTGGGAGTAGATTCCATCTCAAGAAACTTTTTTTTTTTTTTTTTTTTTTTTTTTTTTTTTTTTTTTTTGCCTATCCATAAGAAGCAACTCTATTCCTCATCTGTTCAAGTTTGATCATGAGATTGTAGCAATTCAGTCACATTTTCAGTCTCCACTTCTAATTCCAGTTCTCTTGCTATTTTCACCATATCTGCAGTTCCTTTCTCCACTGAAGTAGTGAACTTCTCAGTCATTCATGAGGGTTAGAATCAACTTCTTCCAAACTCCTGTTAATGTTGATATTTTGACCTCCTCTCATGAATTATGAGTGTTTTTAATGGCATCTAGAATGGTGAATCCTATTTACCTTGCCCATATCCCATAGCTGAGGAATTGCTATCTTTGGCGCCTATGGCCTTACAAAATGTATTTCTTTTTTTTTTTTTTTTGAAACAGAGTCTCTCTCTCTCTGTCGCCCAGGCTGGAGTGCAGTGGCACCATCTCAGCTCACTGCAAGCTCTGCCTCCTGGGTTCACGCCATTCTCCTGCCTCAGCCTCCCAAGTAGCTGGGAATACAGGCGCCCGCCAACAAGCCCGGCTAATTTTTTGTATTTTTAGTAAAGACGGGGTCTCACCGTGTTAGCCAGGATGGTCTCGATCTCCTGACCTCATGATCCGCCCGCCTCGGCCTCCCAAAGTGCTGGGATTACAGGCGTGAGCCACCGTGCCCGGCCAAAATGTATTTCTTAAATAGTAAGACTTAGAAGTCAAAGTGACTTGTAATCCATGGGTTACTGAATGGGTGTTGTGTTAGCAGGCATAGAAACAACATTCATCTCCTTGTACATCTCTATCAGAGCTCTTGGGTGACCAGGTGCACTGTCAATGAGTAGTAATATTTTGAAAAGAATCATTTTTTTCTGAGCAATAGGTCTTAGCAGTGAGCTCAATAAACTGGCCAGGTGTGGTAGCTCACACCTGTAATCCTAGCACTTTGGGAGGCTGAGGTGGGCAGATCACCGGAGGTCAGGAGTTTGAGACCAGCCTGGCCAACAATCTCTACTAAAAATACAAAAATTGGCCAGGTGTGGTGGTGCACACCTGTAATCACAGCTACTCAGGAGGCTGAGTCAGGAGAATCACTTGAACCTGGGAGGTGGAGGTTGCAGTGAGCCGAGATTGTGCCACTGCACCCCAGCATGGGCAACAGAGCAAGACTCCGTCTCAAAACAAAACAAAACAAAACAAAAAATCAGTAAACCACCCTGTAAACAGATGTGCTGTCATTGTCATCCAGGCTTTGTTGTGCCGTTGATATGGCACAGGCAGAGTAGATTCAGCATAATTCTTAAGGGCCCTAGGATTTTCCGAATGGTAAATAAGCATTGGTTTCACCTTAGTTACTGGCTGCATTAGTCCTTAACAAGAGAGTCAGCCTGTCCTTTAAAGCCAGGTCTGGACTTCTCCTCTCTAGTTATGAAAGTCCTAGATGGCATCTTCTTCCAGTAGAAGACTGTTTTGTCTACATTGAAAATCCATTGTTGGCCGGGCGCAGTGGCTCAAGCCTGTAATCCCAGCACTTTGGGAGGCCTAGACGGGCGGATCACGAGGTCAGGAGATCCAAACCATCCTGGCTAACACGGTGAAACCCCGTCTCTACTAAAAATACAAAAAGCTAGCCGGGAGAGGTGGCGGGCGCCTGTAGTCCCAGCTACTGGGGAGGCTGAGGCAGGAGAATGGCCTAAACCCGGGAGGCGGAGCTTGCAGTGAGCTGAGATCCGGCCACTGCACTCCAGCCTGGGAGACAGAGCCAGACTCCGTCTCAAAAAAAAAAAACAAAGAAAAAGAAAAAAAAAGAAAATACATTGTTTAGTGTATCCACCTTCATCAATTATCTTAGCTAGATGTTCTGGGTAACTAGTTGTAGCTTCTACATTAGCACTTGCTGCTTCGCCATGCACTTTTACATTGCAATGACTTCTTTACTTAAACCTCATAATCCAACCTCTACTAGCTTTCCAACTTTCTCACCTCTCTCAGCCTTTCTAGAATTGAAGAGAGTTAAGGCCTTGCTTTGGATTAGGCTTTGGCTTAAGGGAATGTTGTAGCTGCTTTGATCTTCTCTCCAGACTGGTAAAATTTTCTTCATATCAGCAATAAGCTTGTTTGACTTTCTTATTCATGTGTTTATTGGAGCAGCACTTTTACTTTTCTTCAAGAACTTTTGCATTCATGACTTGGCTAACTGGTGTAAGAGGCTTAGCTTTCAGCCTATCTTGGCTTTTCACATGCCTTCCTCACTAAGCTTAATAATTTCTAGCTTTAGTTTTAAAGTGAGATAGGTGTGACTTTTCCTTTCACTTGAACACTTAGAAGTCATTGTAGCCGGGCGCGGTGGCTCAAGCCTGTAATCCCAGCACTTTGGGAGGCCTAGACGGGCGGATCACGAGGTCAGGAGATCGAGACCATCCTGGCTAACACGGTGAAACCCCATCTCTACTAAAAAATACAAAAAACTAGCCGGGCGAGGTGGCGGGCGCCTGTAGTCCCAGCTACTCGGGAGGCTGAGGCAGGAGAATGGCGTAAACCCGGGAGGCGGAGCTTGCAGTGAGCTGAGATCCGGCCACTGCACTCCAGCCTGGGCGACAGAGCAAGACTCCGTCTCAAAAAAAAAAAAAAAAAAAAAAAAAGAAGTCATTGTAGAGTTATTAATTGGCCTAATTTCAATATTGTCCTGTCTCAGAATAGGGAGGCCTGAGGAGAAGGGAAAGGGACAGGGAATAGCCAGTCAGTGAAGCCAGCCATTTATTACATTTATTAAGTCCACTGTCTGACATAGCTGTGGTTTGTGGTGCTCCAAAACAATGACAATTAGTGACATCAAAGATCCGTGATCACAGATCACCATAACACATATAATAATAATGAAATTGTTTGAAATGTTGTGATAATTGCCAAAATGTGATACAGAGACACAAAGTTAGCAAATGCTGTTGGAAAGATGGCCCCAAGACACTTGCTCACTGGAGTGTTGCCATACACCCTCTATTTGTAAAAAATGCAGTGTCTGCAAACCACGATAATTTGAAGCATGCCTGTATACAGGAGGATGTGCATAGGTTACATGCAAATACTATACCAGTTTACGTATGGGACTTGAGCATCTGAAGATTTTAGAATTTGGGGGATTTTAGTATGATAGTATGTAAGTAAACATTAACACTTTCCCCAGTGGGGTATGAGGCAGCACCCTGTAGTCAAACACATTAATATTTCTGCCCTGAAATGTAAGAATAGTCTCAGCAAGTAGAATAAATAAACACCACAAACAGCCTTATGTCATCTCAAGTCAAGTTTTGATGCCAAATGAGTTTTGATGCCACCTTCCAAAAGCAAGTTTTATTTTCAGAGCTTCTTGGATTTTAGAATTGTGGATGTTTATGGGAAGTGTCCAAGATAATTCCTCCCAGGTTTTTAGCCTAGGCAACTAGGTGGATAGTAATGATATGAAATGACCTAGAATATTGTTTTAGGGAAAAGGTAATTTATTGATGTGTTGCTCTGAGGCAACTGATTATAAAGATGGAACGGGAGAGAACCAGGAACTCAGAAAGGTGAGGAAGGGTAGAGGAAATCACATTTTGGAAGAAGTGTCCTAAGCAGCATGTCAGGTACTGAAGCAAACTGGACTCTTGAGTCATGCAGAGATCAAGGCGGGGAGGAGTGCTGGGGCAGGGTGGGGGTGCCTTTGACTTAGAACATCCATCTAAAACTATGTCAGTTTCATTCATGCTGGCTGACTCTTTGTGCTCTGCCCTTCTGCTGCCTGCCAAAACAAAGCTCATGAAGTTCCAGAGGAATCCAGTCTGCAGAATCTTCTAGCTTATGTAGACTTCACCCCCTCTTGAGTCGCACACCTGGTACTAGGAGGAATGCCAAGTGTCTATAACCCTCCACACCACGACTCAGACTCCTCCTTCTTGATCAGGGACCAGTGTGATTCTCTGGGACCTGTTCCCCATCTGGTACCTCTGAGCAGGAAACTGTCCCAGATGAGAGTCTGTCTTGGGCTTGATTATCCTAAAATGTATCATTTGTTGCTTCAGTGCCGTTATGTAACCCCCCAAATCTGACATTAGGAGAAAAGCATTGGTGTCGTGCCCCACTCATAGGCATGTACTGTAACCACATCTGCTCTTTTGAGCCCAGCACCAAGGACGTCTATTGCAACACAAGAACAGAGAGCTAAGACAGAAATTGGGTGGCAAATGTGTATTTAAACAGATGGTGGCGAGAACGAGAACCAAGGAAATAGTTTTACATTTACAATTCCCACGGGAATTGGTGGTGAAGAAACCTCTGATGTTTAAAAATTCAGCTTCGATAGTACAAAATGGGGGGTGTGGTTTACAGTGAAAAAATGAGGGATGAGGAAGTGGAGATGGTGGACATTAATCCAGAGTTGTCCTTTCCATTGAGGGCCTTACAGAGTCAAGATAAGCCAGTATAAGGAGATAGCAACCCGAGAGAGGGACAGGCTTTGTGGAATGGATGGAGTTGTGGAGCAACTGAAAGACGGTGGGTATCAGTGAGGAGGGTTGTGTGATGTGACCAAATGTCCTGGATTCCTGGTCACATTCAGTCCTGAAGTCTTGGGATGGCTGGTCACCCTCAGTATGACAGAGTCTTGCAGATGAAACTTAAGTGGGGACTTTCTGGGTGGGTAGGAGTAGGTAAGTGAAAAGGGATGAGATTGGCTGAGCGCAGTGGCTAACGCCTGTAATCCCAGCACTTTGGGAGGCTGAGGTGGGCAGATCGTCACTTGAGGTCGGGAATTTGAGAGCAGCCTGGCCAACATGGTGAAACCTCGTCTCTACTAAAAATACAAAACTTAGCCAGGCATGATGGCAGGCACCTGTAATCTCAGATGCTCAGGAGGCTGAAGCAGGAGAATCGCTTGAACCTGAGCGGGGTGGAGGTTGCAGTGAGCTGAGATCGCATTACTGCACTCTAGCCTGGGCAACAGAGTGAGACTCTGTCTCAAAAAAAAAAAAAAAAAAAGAGGCGGCAGGAGAGTGATGGGATCATGAGGAGATGGAAGAAGAAAGTATTCATAGAGACACAGAACAATGATTATGGATTCACCAGTCATTGAGGTCACTCAACTAGAGAAAAGAATATTTTCTTGGAAGGAGCTGAGAAAGGAAATCAGATTAGAAAGAACTTAAAAATGGACTGCGATATCTGGATATGAGGAGAGATGAAAAACTGCAGCGGTTAGAGGGAGGGGTGAGGAAAAATACTCCCTCAAAAACTGTATGTGAATGCTTTAAAGAAGGGAACACTTTTTGGGATATAAAATGTTTTCCTCAACTTTTAGTTATTTTCCCCCAAACCTTTCCATTTCTAGATGTAAAACACACAATTTTAGCGATTATTAATAGCTCAATAGGATTGCCCGTATCAGGTCCCATGCCAAACATCTTGAGACAAAAAGCACCTGGACTGGTATCCTGAAACTTTGGAAATGCCAGCTGTCATACTTATGGTGGATTACATTTGGGACATAGGGCATGTGTGTATGTGTGTGTGTTTTACCTGGGTGGTATAATCTGGTATAGGCCACCATCAATTGCTGAGCAATAGAAGGGAATATAACACTGCGATTAACAGCAAGCATATGCAGGAAGACATAGATTCCAACCCTGGCTTTGCCTTTGTTACTTGAAACCTCCTCTTTACTGCCCTTTGTAAAATGGTGGAACAATAGTATCTGCCCTGTGGTGGTGTTTTGAGGATTCATTGAGCTAATGCATTGAAGCATAGCATTTAACTAGTGCTAATACATGTTAGCTGTTATTTTAATATTAGATATTGTTTATGAAGGACTTATTAAAACAGAAAATTCAATAGAAGGCATATTTATTCCTTCTCCCCCCACCCCGCATTTGGTATGTTTTCCTATGCCAAAGATCAATTTCACTGTGCCAAAAAAATTTAAACATTTTCCTTAGGATAGTCAGAATTAAAAGTTGGACTAGTAACTTCCAAGACTCTTGAGTATATCACATCTAAAAACATAATGCTTTCTGAACAAACCAAATTCTACATATAAGAGATTAATTGTAACCTTTATCCTGTTGTCATCATTTTTGTTTGTTTGTTTGTTTGTTTGTTTTTGAGACAGAATCTCACTCTGTTGCCCAGGCTGGTGTGCAGTTGCACGATCTCAGTTCACTGCAACATTTGCCTCCCAGGTTCAAGCAATTCTCCCGCCTCAGCCTCCAGAGTAGCTGGGATTACAGGCACCCACCACCACGCCCAGCTAATTTTTGCATTTTTAGTAGAAACAGGATTTCACCATGTTGGCCAGGCTGGTCTTGAACTCCTGACCTCAGGTGATTCACTTGCCTCAGCCTCCCAAAGTGCTGGGATTACAAGTTTGAGCCTTTGTGCCCAGCCCTGTTGTCATCAGTATTCTGACTTACTCATCATGAACAACGCTGCAATAAATTCAAGTAATAAGTATATTCACTTGGTTTGTAAAACAGATTGGACAAAATATACAGAAAGAATAAGTTTATCATTTGATACCTACTTTTGTGAACGTCAAGCGTTAATCTAGTTATTTGGAATACAATGGTGAATAAAACAAAGTTGCCTGTTACCATAGACCTTATATTTTAGCAGGATTAAGTGAAAAATAGACAGGATAAATAAGTAAATTATGTAGTATGTTAGAATTTGATAACTTCTGTATAAAAAGTAAAAGAAGTGTAAGAAAAGATGGGTAAGATGGGCCAGGAATGGGGACGGGAGGTGGCCTGGTATTCAGTAGGGAGGACAGGGTAGCCTCATTGAGAAGATAAGATTTGAGCGAAGACGTGAGGGACAGGAGGGGTTTGGCAAGCAATTATCTGGAGAAAGTTTAAGTGAACAAATACTACAAGGGAGTGTTTCGACTTTCACATTCTCTGAAGGCCCAGTGCATTACATCAGTATTACAGTTGAGTAATTATAAATGAAGGAGGTGTTAGTAAAAAGTAGCATGAAGTTCTTTTTGAAGGTCTTGCGAGCTTGTAAATTAGCTTTTTTCCCTTGAGTCTGGTTCTCTGGTTCATTTTCAGGCATTTAAAGATGTGGGGTATTGAGCTTCAGTTTAGTGACAAGTTAAAACAAACAAACAATTAAAAAAAAAAAAAAAGATGTGCAGTTAAACAAGTAAGAATAATGACAACAATGCTGATGGTGCTGATGATACAGCAACAGTAATAAGTTAACATTTATTGGCATCTGTTGTTAGTGTCAAAGCTTTGAATTCAGCCTGTGTTAGGTTACTCTTTATTCTCACAGCTTCAGCTGCCTTTCAGCTATTTAAACAGAGTAATTGTGATTTTTAGAATTTCTGTAACTTTAATCAGTGGACAGGACTGAAGCCCTGCCTGTTCATGCTTAGAGTTACAGATTATAGCAAGCGCTGCTGAAATGGACAATGAGCTACTTCATTCAATAATGCAACAATGTAAAAACCTGAGTGGTTCCAGAAAGCCCAGGTCTTTTGTAAACCCTTGAAGATATCCTTTCTGAAGTAAACTATCAAGCTCCTGACCTTGAACCTGAGATAGGAAGGCTGCCTTTCTACCCTGAGTTGCCGTTTTTGTACATTTGTCTGATGAAAATTGGTTTTATTGTATTTACAATTCACTGGACTCTTTTCAAACATAATGAGTAATTCTTCACAACCTGCTAGAAATATTAAACAAAAGACACAGAGGACAAAG
Organism: Rhinopithecus roxellana; assembly: GCF_007565055.1. Taxonomy (NCBI): domain Eukaryota; kingdom Metazoa; phylum Chordata; class Mammalia; order Primates; family Cercopithecidae; genus Rhinopithecus; species Rhinopithecus roxellana. The sequence goes on along the minus strand of NC_044556.1, from coordinate 97,642,909 downwards.
ATTATTTTTTTAAAAAGGCTAGTCATCCTTCTAAGGTCACAGAGAATAAATCATAGAGAAATTGGTTTATACTTGCTGTGTGTGTTTTTTAAATGCCAAAAGTTGGTCATACTACCTGTTTTTGTGAGTTAACTTTCCTTCCCTGCACAAATTTACTCTGTAGTGCCTTATATCTTATTTGTTCTATGGAAATGATGGTTTTCTGTATATCAGGTCTATTTTTGGGAGGTGTAACTTCCTTAAAGTGGAATGTGACATTCATTAAAAGCTGAACTTACACCACTGACCATTTTAGAGACCTTGAGATTTTGTTCAGTTCTCCAAATTTTTCATCCACATATAAAATTAGACTAGTATTAACATACCCCTTTAAGAATACTGTATAATGACTATAATGAGAAGTAATGAGATGATAAAATTGAACAGCTCTTTAGAAATTATCAGAAAAGAAAGACTAAGTAAATCCAATCATTTATTTCCAGTTACTGCACGAAGGGTACGCTAACTTAGCACAATCTATGTAGTTCCAGTTTCTTTCATGAAGTAATCTCTGTTTCTTCTGCAGTATTTTAAAATGTTTTCTGACATTTTCAAAGCACTCTTAAATTAACTTACCCAACCTTTTCTTCTCTTCTATGTGAATGCGGAACATACCAGTTATGACTGCTCCATTTGAATCCATTCCCATTGCTGCTTTCTCTAACCTACTGGTTATCACTTATTCTCTGTAAGAATTTTCAGTGCCCAAAGACATAGAATCTGCATTAGGATGTGGCCTTCCTGAATTTTCGGGATGTTGTTGTTACCCTGTAGGGTGGTCTTTGTTATCCTGAAGGCACTGGTGAATGTGAAGTACTTTGAAAACTATAATGTGTCGTATAAATGTGAAGTATTATTTGTGGTTGCTACTTAAGAACAGGGTCATTTGAAGTCTTCCTAATCTTTTACAATGTCACTTGACAAAGTTGAGGGTTCAGCGAGTGAAAGTTTCCAGTAAGTATCCCTTTCAGGGGTATTTCCTTACCTGACAATTCTCTTGGACAAACTGGTTTTCTGTAATAATGTAAGAATATATTTAAAAAAAAAAAAAAAAAGCCCCCAGCCTAACGCAAAGATTTCAAATTAAACATCTCGAAAAATATTGACAAATTATGGTTTTGAGCCACAGCTTCCATTGATACACAATATTGATTCTCCTTCATATTAACTTTGGTACTGAAAACTTTATTTTTCCTACTTAGATGGATTCTAACCCTACTTCTGAAAGCAAAGTTAATATTCTCTTAGCTGTTAATTATTCTCTTGATTACTTGCCTCCATCTTTTTAAATGTTTTCCATGTAGAAGTAACCTAGAAAAACTTGTATGTGTGTTCTCTAATTATTTTTATACACATATCTTTAAATAAAATGGAATAAAATACACATTTTGAAAAGGTCATATACACAAAAGGATAATTTGAAAAGTTAAAATTCTCCCTCATACTCTTTACTCCCCAGCCACCCATTTTCTTGCTTAAGAATTTAATTTGTATCTTTCCAGAAATAGATGTACACAATACATCCAGAGATAGATGTATGCATCTCTCTCTATATATGTGTGTGTGTATATATATATTTATATATATATATGTGAGATTGCACATTTTTTCCTATGTTTGGGTCATTTAATTACCCTTACGGTGAACTATCTGTTATTTCTCTTTGTCCATTTATGGTCGGTCTTTTCTTGTTGATGCTTAGGAGGTCTGTGTATACTAAATAACTTTATGTGTCTTGGTCATAAGGTTCACATATTTTTACTGATTTGTCTAGATTTTTTCTTTTTCTTTCTTTCCTCTTTCTTTCTTCATTCCCTCCGCACTTTCTCTCTTTCTGTCTTGCTTGCTTGTTTTCTTGCTTTTACTTCTATATAGTTGAATCTGTTGTTGAATCTGTTCCTTTATGGTTTCTAAGTCGTAGTACAAATAGTCTTTCCCACTTACTGAAAATTGTTTTTCATAGGTTTTCTTCTATTCCATACCACTTCCTGGTTCTCTGTCCCATCTCACTGACAAGTCTGTCTACCCATCCCTCCATGCCACAATATTATAGTGTCTGCTAGGACTAATCTTCACTAATATTTTTTTCTAGAATTTTCCTGACAATTCTTCTTTGCTTAATCATTCATATTGAATACAAACTACACTCATGCCTGTGAGCAGTTCACAGATCAAGGAGCAGAGCATTGCCAGAAGCCCAGAAACTCCTTTTAATTGCTGGCCTGTCATGGCAAATTAGGTTTGCCTGTTTTCTAATTTCATATAAATGGAATCATATACTCCTTTGAGCTTACTGAGATTAACATTTTATTTCTAAGATCCATCTGTGTTGTGATGTATAATTTTAGTTTCTTCCTGTGGGTTTTCAAAATCGAGATAATGTTAGAGTTATACGTCAGTTTAGCAAGAATTAGTGTATTTATGACACTGAATCTTCTGGGTACACAGTGTTTATGCCTTTCCATTTGCTTAGTCTTTTTTGTTTCTTTCAGTTACATTTTAAGGTTTTCTTCACAGGATTTTTTTTTTCTAATCCATTGACCGATGGCCCAGAACAATATAAATAGTAGTCTTCCTAATGGACATCCAAAATTTCCCTATTTTACTAGGCATCCTTTATGTTTTGACCATCCTTGTACTCCAGGGATGAACCCTGTTCGGATTTTTATGTGTTGCTACATTTGTTTCTAATACCTAATTTGCATTTTTACATCATCATTCATAATTGTGATTGAGTGTATTTATGGATTTTTATTGAATTTTTGGAATGTATTATGCTACCTTCATACAGAGAATTTAGAAGGATTTTTCCTCTTATTTAGTGTTCTGAAATAGCTTAAGTTACATTGGAATTACCTGTTTCATAAAGTTGATGTAAAAATCTGCTGTGAAATAACTTGGGCCTGGTGCTTCTTGAAATTATAGTTTTGTAATAATATTCTCTATTTCTTCTACAGATCATTTTTCTCTTATTTCAATACATAAAGATTTTCAGTATCTTCTGGGTCATGATTTCACAATTTATGTTTTTCTAGATGATTATCCAATTTATACCTAGGTTCTACATTTATTTGATTACTCAAGAGCAAACTACTCTCTTAAGATTTTTTAGTTTCTTCTTTTTCTATTTGTTTTCTCCTTTTCATTTCCTTTGTGCCTATTTGTCCTTTACCCTTTGTTTCTGCTTAGGTTGGCTATTAATTTATCTATGTTATTGTTTCCTGTGCCCACCCCCCACCAGCTTTGTGATTATTATTGTTATTATTACTATTATTATTATTTTGAGACAGAGTCTTGCTCTGTAGCCTAGGCTAGAGTACAGTGGTGCAGTCTCAGCTCACTGCAACCTCCACCTCCTAGGTTCAAGCAATTCTTCCTGCCTCAGCCTCCCAAGTAGCTGGGACTACAGGTGCCCGCCACCACACCTGGCTAATTTTTGTATATGTGGTAGAGACGGGGTTTTGCCATGTTGGCCAGGCTGGTCTCGAAGTCCTGACCTCAGGTGATCCACCTACCTCGGCCTCCCAAAGTGCTGGGATTACAGGCATGAGCCACCGCACCCGGCTATAATTATTTTTAAGTTCTATTTATTTTTGTATTTTCTATTGCAATTATAGTTATCAGTACATTCCATCTGCCTTCCCTGGGTTAATTGTTATTATTTTTCTTAATTCTTGATTTCAATGTCTAATTTGTTTATTTTTATTGTTTCTTGTATTAATTAGGATAGGATTAGCTGCAGCAACAAATGGATCCCCCAAATTTTGGTGACTTAATGCAGTAAAAATTAATTTACTTTGATTGCAATTTATTTCCATGTAAGAAGCAGATATTTGTGCCTATTACTCAGTTTTTCTATACTGAAGTTATTCAAGGCTTTGGTGTTCTGCTTTGAAACTTGAATTCTTTCTTCTTCTTATAAGTTGCAAAATGGAGCCAAGAACTGGCAACACATATAAACAAACATTTTTTTTTCCCACCTCTGGAGCCATGGCTTGCTCGTTGTTGGTAAGTCCTCCAAATTCCTGAAGGTGAGTTTTGCAAAGTCTTTGATCACCTCATAACTTGGGTCTCCATCTTTCCAGGCAGGCTGCCATGCCTCCTTGTTCCTCAGTTGTTAAACAACTGCTAAGGCAATGTTGGCTTTTTTAGGTTTTATTATATTAGTACACTATTTCCAGGTAATAGCTTCTGTGTTCGTTATGGTAGGCAATACTATGGTAACAAACAAATCACTACAATTTAGTTGCTTAACACAATAAAAAATGTTATCTGGCTTATTAGAACACCTGGGCAGGAACTCAGTTCAGCCATGTGGATGTTCTCCTCATAGTCAGAGACCCAGGCTGAACACAACTTGTGGCTTCCTGCTATGGTTTGGATATGTGTGTTTGGCTTCACCAAGTCTCATTTTGAAAGTTGATCCCAATGTCAGAGGTATTTGGGTCATAAGGGCAGATCCCTGGTGAACAGCCTGGTACCCTCCTTGTGGTAATGAGTGAGTTCTCACTGTATTAGTTTCTAGGAGAGCTGATTGTTAAAAAGAGCTGGAGATCTCCCTCCTCTCTCTTTTGCCTTCTCTCCTGCCATGTGACCTGCACACACCAGCTCCCTTTTGCCTTCCACCATGAGTGGAAGCTGCCTGAGGCCCTCACCAGAAGCAAATACGAATGCCATGCTTCTTGTTTAGCCTGCAGAATCGTGAGCAGAATAAACCTCTTTTCTTTATAAACGACCCAGCCTCAGGTATTCCTTTACAGCAATACACATGGACAGAGACACCTCATAGCAACTTTACTGTCATGAGCACCCAGCCAGCAGAAGGACCTGGAAGAACATCTGGGAAGCTGAATGTGCTGGGCCTGATGGGATACAGACGTCTCTCCCACTACTGTTCCAGAACTCAGTTGCATGGCTGCAACTCCCCAAAAGATGTTCTGGGAAATGTGGTGTGCATTATTCTTCAAGAAGGGGACAGTGGTTTCTGGTAGACAACCAGTGGTCTCCTCTACATATTTTTGATAGCATAATTATTTGGGTCTGTATATTTTCCTTTGAGAGCTAATATTTTTTCCCTTTTTGGATCCTATTGGTACTGATATACTATCAGTTTTCAATAAGATATGTTAGATATTTCATTATTTTGATCTTTACTTATTTTTTGAACCAACAGGTTTTGAGCAAAAATTTTTAAAAATTCTGGATGATAGATATTGGTTTATTTCCTAGTTGGCTATTAGCCTCTAATTTTATTAAATTATGATCAGAAAATACTGTTTGTATTGTTTTTCCTCCAGTGAGTTCATTGAGATTTTCTTTTATGAATATAGACTCAGATTCTGTGAGTGCTCTGAGAATGTTTGAAATGACGGTACATTCTATATAAATGGAGTTCATAGGTGACATACACATATCAATTATGTTATTCAGGAATTAGTAATAACTTTATTATTTATTTGATGTGTAATGGGCAGAAAAAGGAGAATTGAATCCTTCTTTAGGTTGTGTCTTATTTATTCCAAAAATGCTTATTATTTTTACTCTTTTAAAAATTTTGAGATGGAGTCTCACTCTGTCGCCTAGGCTGGAGTACAGTGGTGTAATCTCAGCTCACTGCAACTGCTGCCTCCCAGGCCCAAGTGATTCTCATACCTCAGCCTCCTGAGTAGCTGGGACTACAGGTGCCCACCACCATGCCTGGCTAATTTTTGTATTTTTAATAGAAATGGGATTTCATCATGTTGGCCAGGCTGGTCTTGAACTCCTAACCTCAGGGGATCCACCCACCTCAGCCTCCCAAAGTGCCAGGATTACAGGTGTGAGCCACTGCGCCCAGCCAGATTAAGTTATATATATATTTTTAAATTTCATTATTATTATTATTATTATTTTGAGGGAGTCTCCTCTGTTGCCCAGGCTGGAGTACAGTGGCATGATCTTGGCTCACTGCATCCTCTGCCTCCTGGGTTCAAGGGATTCTCCTGCCTTAGCCTCCAGAGTAGCTGAGATTATAGAAGCCCACCACCACACCCGGCTAATTTTTGTATCTTAGTATGGATGGGGTTTCACCATGTTGATCAGGCTGGTCTTGAACTCCTGACCTCAAATGATCCACCTGCCTTGGCCTCCCAAAGCGATGGGATTATGAGCCACTGCACCTGGACATATTCCAAATACTTTAACTGATAAATGTTGGTGCTATTTTCTTTTGATCATGGATATACATAACTTCAAATTTTGTATTGTGAATTTCTTTCTTTATGAAGATTGTCTCATTCAATAATTTGATTTCATTAATTTTATTTAATAAGATTTTGATCTTCCCTTATCACACACCCACCCACCATTTGTTCCCCGTTTGTCTGAGGAGCTTTTGCCTATTTTTATTACTTTCAGTTTTTCTGAGACACTCTTTCATAGGTGTATCTCCTATAAACAACTAATTCTTGGATTTTCTCTAAGATTCATTTGGATTTCTTTTGTCCTTTAATAGGTAAGTTAAAGCCATTTACACTTATCATTATTACCAACATATTTTGTGTCATTTTGTATCACATTTTGTGTTTCATTTGTTTCTTTTACTTTAAAAACAATCTTTCACTATGTAGTTTGTGTTTTTTTACTATTTTGTTTTATGCAGCTTCTGAAAATTTGGAAGAATTATAGTTTTTGGCTTTAGAGTTATCTTTTTAAATTGAACATGTTAATCTTTTTTAGATGTTCTCTATTGATTTCTTACCATAAACAGGGTTAAAAATAGCTTATTTTTACTTCTTTTTCTTTTCTTCTGCTCCTCTACCACTCAGCTTTATCTGGTAAGTTTATGTTTCTTGGGATTTACTCCTATACCATTAAATATCTTTATACATCTATTATCTGGTGTGTCAGAATTAAATGTCTTCAGCCTTCTTACCTTCTCTCTTCTCCTATTTCTTTTTCTTTCTTTCTTTCTTTTTTTTGAAACAGAGTCTTGCTCTGTCGCCTAGGCTGGAGTGCAGTGGCACCATCTCGGCTCACTGCAACCTCCGTCTCCTGGTTCAAGCAATTGTCCTGGCTCAGCTTTCCAAGTAGCTGGGATTGCAGGCATCCACCACTATGCCCTGGCTAATTTTTTTTTCTTTTTTGTATTTTTAGAAGAGACAGGGTTTTGTCATGTTGGCCAGGCTGGTTTCGAACTCCTGACCTCAAATGATCCACCCCTCTTGGCCTCCAAAAGTGCTGGGATTACAGGCATGAGCCACTACGCCCAGCTTCTTCTCCCATTTCTTTTGATAGCTTTAGTTAGTTGTATCATTTCTTCATGTATGGATTTGGTATCATTTGTGTCTTGCTCTATATCATAAGCCGTACCTTTTAGTCTTATTTATACTAAATGGACTCAATGCTCACATCTGGCTTTTTGTCAGTTTCTCAATTCATTACTTGGTTAACAGAAGTTCATCCTTTGGTAACCCCTTCCAAGAAGACTCGTGCGAATATTGTCTTCTGAGTTCTTACACGTAACATGGATTTCATGCTTAAATGACTGTTTTGCTTAGAGGTAATGCAGTGGTTCAGATGCAGCTCTGGAGTGTGGGCTCGGAACTCACTCTGCTGAGGTTTGAAACTGGCTGCGATCCCTTAGCACACAGACAATTTACTTAACCTCTCTGTGCTTGTTTTCTTGCTTGTAAAATGGGAATGATTATAGCACCTTCCTCAAAAAGTGATGTTGTGGACTAAGAATGAATAGATGTGGAATGCTAATAATAGTGCCAGGCACAGAGAGATTATTCAATGGAAGCTACCACTATGTCTTACAAAAATTTTTAGATCCACCATAATAACAGTGCCTTAGTCTTTTTGTGTTGCTGTAAAGGAATACCTGAGGCTGGGTAATTTATAAAGAAAAGTGGTTTATTTGGTTCACAGTTCTGCTGGCTGTACAAGAAGCATGGCGCTAGCATCTGCTTCTGGGGAGTGCTTCAGGCTGCTTCCATTCACGACAGAAAGCAAACGGGAGCTGGTGTGTCACATGGCGAGAGAGAGCACGAGAGAGAGTGGGGAGATGCCGGTTATTTTCAACGATCAGTTCTCCCAGGAACTAAGAGTGAGAACTCACTCTCTCTGAGAATGGCACCAAGCCATTCATGAAGGATCTGCCTTCAGGACCCAAACACCTCCCACCACGCCCACCTGCACAGATGGGGATCAGATTTCAACATGAGATTTGGAAAGAACAAATATCCAAAGTATATCAAGTAGCAAAAATGTACATTGATCTTTCACAGAGGGTTTTGTAACCATAATTTCATCAACTTCTCACATTATATAAATCTGGAGAAAATTCTGAGGTCAAGCTACCACTTTCCTTTTATAGGTAACTTTATTTATTTATCTTTTTTTAAATCAGATTACCCAACAGATTCCTTATCTTCAAATTTTGATAACTTTACCAGAATATATATCTTTTTAAAAATCACTATTTTATTTTAAGGTAGAGTACTTGCAGAGAAAAATGCATAAAACATATATACACAGCTTAATAAATTTTTATAAAGCAAATACTCTGGTAATCATGAGCCAGGTAAACATACAGAATATTTTCATATTCCAGAAGCCCTCTGAGTGTCCTTCCTAATCACAACATTCTCAGAATAAATTGCCCCTTCAGAACTGGTAAACACACAAGGGAAAATCAAATCTTAAAATCTAAATTGAATAATTCTTCACTATCATGTGAAGGAGTCAGATACCTTCAAGCACATATTTTCGTTTATTTTTTTTTTTTGAATACAGCTTTATTGAGGTATAATTCACATGCCATACAATTCAGCCACTTAACATGTATATTTCCCAACCGAATAAAAATATTTCTGTGCTCTTTCGAGCCTTTTCAGACTTGCTTAAAGACTTGCCCTGCTTTCCCCAGATAGATTCATTAAGTAAGTAATAAGTGTTTTTAGAACCTTGTGTTGTCTGTGTGATGTCACTAGTGTTGACATCCAAACCAAATTTTAGATGGTGCTCCATGCTACCAGTACAGGATATCTACATGTTGTTGCCCAAGTTTTCTATTTCCTTGTTAATCTTCTGCCTAGTTGTTTGATCCATTATTGAAAGTCAGGATATTAAAGTCTCCAACTATTGTTGTTGGATTATTAACTTCTCCCTTTAATTCTGTCAGTTTTTGTTCTTTACGTTTTGAGGTTCTGTTGTTGGGCACATATAGGTTTATAACTATTTTATCTTCTTAATGAATTGACCCTTTAATCATTATAAAATGCTTTTCTTTTTCTTAGTAAAAACTTTTGTTTCAAAGTCTGTTTTGTCAGATATTAGTACAAATAAATAATAATAGTCACCCACAAAACACTCTAACTCTCTTGGTTTGCTTCTTCTACCCTTTTACTTTCCACCTGTTTATGCCCTTGAATCTAAAGTGTGTCTTTTCTAGCATTTGATCATATCGTTTGATCATGTTTTTAAATTCATCCTGGCAAACTTTACCTTTTGATTTTAGTGTTTAACCCATTTTCATTTAGTGTAATTGCTGATAAGGTGAATTTATATCTGTCATTTGGATACTTGTTTCTATGTCATGTGTGTTTTTCTTTTTCTCTTCCTCCATCACTGCCTCTTCTGTTGTTAAGTGGATATTTTCTAGTTCATTCCTTTTGTGTTTCCTTTACTGTACTTTAAAATTTAATTTCTAGGCTGGGCATAATAATGGCTCATGCCTATAATCCCCATATTTTGTGAGTCCAAGGTGGGTGGATCATTTGAGCCCAGGGGATTCAAACCAGTCTGTGCAACATAGTGGGATCCTGTCTCTACAAAAAATATAAAAATTTTAAAAATTAACTGGATGTGGGAGCACATGCCTGTAGTCTCAGCTACTTGGGAGGCTGAGTGGGGAAGGATCAGTACAGCTGGGGAGGTCGAGGCTGCATGAGCTGTAATTGCCCCACTTCACTCCAGCCTGGGTGATGGAGTGAGACCCTGTCTCAAAAGAATAAATAAAATAAAAATAAAATGAAATTTAATATTTTAGTGATTGCCCTAGAGATTACAATTAGCATATTAAAACAATCTAATTCAGATTAATATTAGCTTCATTTCAATATTATATAAAAACTAACACTATTGCTCTATTTTATCTCATTTCCTCTGTGCTATTCTTTTTATACAAATTGTATCTTTATATATTATAAGTCCTTCAACATAGTTTTGTAATTCTTGCTTTATGATTTGTCTTTTAAAACAGATATGAGAATAAAGGAGCTGTATACAAAATATGTTTACACCATAAAGAAACTTCTTCTACTATACAGAAATCAATTGCCCTAGAACCTTTCTTTGTGTTATTATTATCATTGTTTTTGTCATTTTGGGGATGGGGAATGATACGTCTGTTTAATGTTTAGGTAAGTTAAGGACCTCTTTTGTTTCTGAAAAAGTTCTTCAATTATAACTCATAATATTCCTTAGATTCCATTATTTCTGTTCTGTTATTCAGGAACACTAATTTGTGTAAAAGATTAAGGAAAAATAACCTAAAAATGATAATAACAGTCACACACAAAACACACATAGAATATACACTGACCGTACAACATACGAAGGTGATCTTCACAAAACGTAATTAGGTGAAAAGCAGAACTGTCATTTGGGTGAACAAGCTTTTTGCAATATTGAATTTGCCCTGTTTAAATTCCTTCCTTGCTTTGCAATGCCAATAATGTATTTTATTTTACTACATTCTAAGCAGTGTTCTGGTGCCGCCTAGTGCTACAAATGAGTAAAAGCCACTCTGTTTTTTCTTTTTCATCCTTTCTCCTCTGCCCACCTTTGCTTCCTTTCCCTCCCTTTATTCATCTCGTAATAACTGGCATTTTCTATTTCACATTTCACTGTCTGAATTATAATATGTGCTTAAAAGAGCCAAAAGATGTAATTTAGTTTTTATGCTTACTCCTGGGTAGAGTTAAACACATTTGGGAAAATATCAAATTATCGTGGAGTAAAGGTTTAGTATTCTACCTATTAGGCATTTCTTCATTAATATAGTCTTTTTGTTGCATTTCCCTTCTTTGTGCTAACTGAATAAGGATTAGCCTACCTTTTCTCTGCCCCTTCCACCTTCTTTCAGTTCTGTTCTGTGAGATCCTCACATCATTATAAATAATCTTTGCTTTACCTCTAACTCCTATACAAAATAATACTACCCCATACTCATGCTCCTTTGTGTCACTTCTTCACATGTGTCCCCCATGTGCTGAGACCATCATGTCCACTGTATAATTCCACCTCCATTGGAAATGCATCACTTTATATTTCTGACCCCTTTAAGCAAGTTTTAAAACAAGTTTATGACTTTTAAGCTGATATAAGTAAAAATGAATAATAAAAAATAGATCATTCAAAAGAAGCCAAGAGAAAGCAAAGAAAAACTGAAAAAAGACAAACTGAAAATCATTATATGATTAAATCCAGTACTATTACAACTGCATGAAATGTAACAGACTAAATATTCTAATTAAAGTCAAAGATTATCAGATCAAATAAAAACCATATCTCAACGATATGCTGCTTATAGGAAACAAACATAAAGATAGAACATAAAGATACAGAAAAGTTAAAAGTAAAATGATACAAAAAGATATAACCATATAGACACGAACCAGAAGAACCCTGGGATGACTGCGTTAATATCAGACAGAATAGAATTTAAATTATAAAAATTGCTGGAGATATTCTGCATGATTATAAAAGGTTCATTTCTTTAGAAAGATATAAAACTTTAACATAGTGTGTATATAATATGTATATATGGTTTTATAGATATATATGTACATATATTTTTTGGGACAGGATCCCACTTTGTCGCCCAAGCTGGAGTACAGTGGCGTGAACACGGCTCACTGAAGCCTTGACCTCTCCTGCTCAAAGGATCTTCCTACCTCAGCCCCCGCAAGCAGCTGGGACTATAGGCACATGCCACCACACCCAGCTAATTTTTGTTTTTTTTTTGTAGAGACAGGATTTCGCCATGTTGCCCAGGCTAGTCTCAAACTCCTGAGCTCAAATGATCTGCTGGGACTACATATGATTTTATAATGATCTTTGATTTCTTACTTAGTTCTGTAGGAAATACTCTGAACTCTAAATAATTTTAATTATTTGAAATGTATTGAGGCTTGATTTATGTTAAATAATATGGTCCATTGTGTGTGTGTGCATTTGTATTTGGCAAATCTTAAAAAGGATGACACCTCTGTCACTAACTGATAGAAAAGCAGATGAAAAGTCTGTAAGGATGAAGAATATTTGAGCAAATTATTAGCAGATTTAACCAGTGGACATTTATAGAATACTGGACTTTTAGCATGCAGAAAAATCATTCTTTTTAAGCTGACACACACATTTACAAAACTAATCATATACTTTGCCATAAATCAAGTCTGACAGTTATTAAGAGTGTGTTCTCTGGAATTAAATGAGGATGTAGATTATTAGGAAGTGCTCATATATGTCTATATATACTTAGAAGCAATATATTTCCAAGTAATCTATAGGTCAAAGGAATCCTAACGGAAATTAGAAAATATTCTAAACTGAATGTAGTAAAATATATTGAAATTTGTAGAATGCAACTAACGTCATACTTAGAGGAAAATGTATAGATTTAACTGTGTGTATATATATATATGAGGAAGAAGCAAAAAAAAAACGCATGTGAAGCATACATCTCGAGAAGGTAGAAAAATTAGAACAAATAAGGCTGAGACACAGTAAAAGAGAAAGAAACATAAAGAACATAAATTGACAAAATAAAAAAAATCATTTGATAAAGAAGATGAAAAAGTTGAAATTGTTTGAGAAGACTAAATAAAATGAGAGATTCCTAATGAATAATCATGAAAGAATGAGATGGCACAAATAACTGATTTTAATAATGAAAAGGCACAAACCACTGCATATCTTACAAACATTTTTATTAAATCACAAGAGGACAGTATGACAAACTTTATACCAATAAAGTAGAGTACTTAGATCAAATGAACAAATTCCTAGAAAAAAATATATTTATCAAAAAGGTAAAACAAGTAAAAAAAACAATTAGACCTAAAATTATCAAAGATATTACATTCAAAATTTATCTCAATGCTTCATCTGATTTGGTTATTCTCTAGGCCTGCTGTTTTGTGAACTGTTGTCCTGGAGATTGTTTTCTAATTTTCTCTCTCTCTTTTCAGTTGTTTGTTCTTGGCTGGGTGCAGTGGTTCACTATAATCTCAACACTTTGGGAGGCCAAGGCGGGGGCATCACTGAGGTCAGGAGTTTGAGACCAGACTGGTCAACAAGGTGAAACCTCATCTCTACCAGAAAAAATATATATATAAAAATTAGCCAGGGGTGGTGGTGCATGCCTGTAATCCCAGCTACTCAGAAGGCTGAGGCATGAGAATTACTTGAACCCAGGAGACAGAGGTTGCAGTGAGCTGAGATCGCACCACTGCATTCTGCATTCTGCATTCTGCATTCTGGCTTGGGCAATGGAGCAAGACTCTCTAAAAAAGACAAAAGAAAAAGAAAAAGCTTGTTCCCTTGGTCCCATGCTTTATCTTTCTTAGTATATTCATTCCTTTTAATGAAGCATATTTTCCAGTAGCTCTGAGAAAGGGTGTACAAGAATGTAGCAGATATTTGTGGTGCCCTCCATCACACAGATTAGGGCTACCCTCACATGTATGATTGATTTTTGGATGTTAAGCCAACCTTGAATTCCTGGGATGAATTCTACTTGGTCATAGTATGTAATCCTTTTTATATGTTGCAGGACTCAGATTCCTAATATGTTTTTAAGAATTTTTGCTTTTGTTAAGGCAGGAAAATACATGGTCAAGTTTTCATTTCCTGTCATGTCTTTATCTGCTTTGATATCATATTCCCCACTCAAAACCATTCCCTTTCTGTGGCTGCTGCAAGTCCTCAAGGCTCCAGCTCTTTCCAAACTGCCCTGCCATGGATCTATCTCTTGCCACCAATCTCTGGCTTGTGGCTTCTAACAATACTACTTGTTTCCACTGTTCTTCCAGTCCTAGGAGTGGTAGGTGCATATTCTGCTTTGTATGATCCCTTGTTTGCTTTTTCAGCTTTCTCATTTCCTGTGTAAACTTATGTATGCTTTGAAAGCTAGAGAGTTGCTCCTTTCTTCCCTTCATTGATATAGAAGGTTTAGTTGGAGATACAAAATTTAGTTAGGAAGCCATTTTGATAGTTCAAGGGAGAAATACTGAGGATTTGACTTGAAGTTGTGGCAACAGGGATAGGGCAAACATATGTAGTTAATTATCATTTGGAAATAAAATTGATAAGATCTGGTCACTGACTGGATATGGTAGTGAGAGAGAGGAGGATGAGAAGAGGAGGAATTTAGGTTTCCTCCTGGTTCTAAGTGACCAGGTGGATTGTGGTTTCATCAGCTGAGATCAAAATACAAAAGGCACAATGGGAGGAATCGCAGTAAGGGAGAAGCCAGTGAGTTCACATTTGAATATGTTGAGGGCCTATGGGTAGAAGGGCACCCAGCTGGATTTAAATCTGAAATTCAGGAAAGGGTTAGGGCTGAATATAAAGATTTTAGAGTCTCCAACATATGCATTATAGTGAAAGCTATAATGATGCCAGGACAGCAGAGGAGTCAAGAAGAAGCATACTTAGTTTTGTTTGTTATTTCTTTTTTTTTTCGAGGTGGAGTCTCGCTCTGTCACCCAGGCTGGAGTGCAGTGGCATGATCCTGGCTCACTGCAACCTCCACATCCCGGGTTCAAGCGATTCTCAGCCTCCCTAGTAGCTGGGACTACAGGCACCCACCATTACGCCCGGCTCATTTTCGTATTTTTAGTAGAGATGGTGTTTCATCATGTTGGCCAGGCTGGTCTCGAACTCCTGACCTCAGGTGATCCACCCACCTTGGCCTCCCAAAGTGCTGGGATTACAGGCATGAGCCACCACGACTGGCCAGCATACTTAGCTTTAATATTAAAAGCCAATCAGTCAAAACAAACACTTTCTTGACCATTGCACCTGCAATTAGATCACACTCACCTCCATGGCCGGGCTCCTCTAAGGAGTGCTGATTTTGCCTCCCTCTACTTTTGCATTCACTATGTATTCAATCTTTGGTAATACCACACAATTAGGCACCTGCCCACTTTATCATCTTCAATCTTCATAATGGCTGAGGCTATGTCACATTAGGTCACTCCTAATGGCTGTGTCCTAATAACAACCTTTGTACTTGGCCTCTTCTATGGCACTTGACACTATTAATCACTTCCTTCTTGAATTGTTCTTTCCCCATTTATTAGATAATATCAGATTCACCTTATTCTCCTCCTTTCCTCCCTCTTTTTGTCCTGCCTGTGTGTTTAATCCTTGTAATTCACAGCCCTCTTGGCTACATTCTTTTCTGGGACATTATCATCCCCTTTTATGGGATTATCTGCTGATCTCTCTCAAGTATAAATCCCTATTTCAAAAACCTCTCCTAAGCTTCAGAAACATTCTCTCCCTGATGGCTTGCAAAGTCCCTAAGCAACTCAAATTCAGTGCAGTCATCTTTTGCTGCTAACCTTCCTATATCTTATAAATGGATTAATTTTACAGTATAGTCATCTCAACCCAAAATGGAAAATCATAACATTACTTATCCCTTTATCTCCACATTGAATTGACCTCTAAGCCTTAAGATCATATATGATCCCTCAACATATTGTCCCTTCCTGCTGGTTCAGGTGTTCAGCATTTGCCCCTGTACTATTGATCATGTCACATGCATGCTTTAGCCTTCCAGTTCTTGTCCATTGCCTAGGATAAGATCTGAAGAACTTTGTATGGCTCAGGAGACTGACCTCTGCTTATCTCATTAAGTTTCCTACTGTTCCATTTCTCCCATTCCCAGCCCTACCTTCCAGACATGTTAGACTATCCTGACATTTTCCCCAAATTGCCATGCTCCTCTTTCCACACATACATGTTCCTGGGGAACTATTTACACTTACTAATTTCTTCTCCTGAGCACTTCCTGCATGCCTTCATTCTTCTTAAGTGCTGACCCCAGACGTTCTATTAATCTAAGCTCCACCTGGTCCTCTGGCACTGATCTTCTGTCCTCCCTGACTTTTCCTCCTCCACTCCCTGTGGAGAGAGCTAGTATTTAGCTTTAAGACCCAGTTCCCTGGTGCTCATTGACACCACCCCTCCTTCACAGACTTGTACATGTCTTCTGCACTGCACAGTGCCCCAGTGCTTCCATATATCTGGAAATGTGTCCATTTCTACAATATGATAACAGGCAGCACATTTTATTGGAAGTCTTTTATTTTCCTGCCTCCTCTTGTAGTTTGTTAACTCCTTCATGGTAGGGACTATATTTGACTTACATTTGCTTTCTTAGTCTTCTGCAAAATGCTTGGCACCCAGAAGGTGTTCAGTAAATATTTGATGAATCAGGATGAGTGAACAAGGGCACAACCTCCATGTAGAAACAGATTGTTGCATGACCTTTCCTCCTGTATCCATGCACATGACAGCGCTCCTCTAGTGTGGAGTTTATTGGTTGATTAATCCATTAAACATTTATACAGCACCTGGTAGTTTACAAATATTTTGAGCAGATATACAAAAAAGACCATTTGTTTACAAGCTGTGTCTTTAAGAAAATTACTCTTCCAGTACAGAAAGAAGCCATGTTCCATTTTGATGATTCATTCCTACTGATGAATGTAAAGTAGAAGGAAGAGTGGTTATGGCTGATGGCAGACACACCATAGTGAGGCTTTTGCTGTAACTCAGTGGTTTTTCATGTCCTGGGCCCTTTCCTCATGATGGGCCTGTCCTTACCTTGTTTCAGCCTGGGAAGGCTGGTGTGCCTTTACTGGGCCTGACTAGGGCGTCCACAAGCAAGTGCTGCTGCAGACCAGAACATGGCCAGCACACAGGCAGGCACACGAGTCAGAGGAGTGTGATGTGTTGGGACAGACCAGGTAAGGATGATGCAGGGAAGGCATGTTGGGAATCATGGAGCCCTCTAATCTTTGTCTCTCCCTAAGGCCCGAGCTCACACACACAGGGCTTCCGCTCCTCATCCCAAAGGAAGACAAGCTCCCTTTTATCTCTTCCCTTTCCAAAACCCACTGTCAAAAGAGAATCTGAACTGTATCCACTGTAAACGATAAAATATATAATAGCTTAAAGATTATTAATTTTTTGTCCAGTGGGTCTTCCTATCTAAACAGCATAGAGAGATTTAGATTAATGTTCTAAATAGCCAGTTAAATACCTGGGATTATGTTCTAGGAAAGAGATAAAAAACTAAAGAGCCTAACTGAAGCTCCTGAAATTTTATCAGGAAGGTGGTTATCTTCTTTCTCCACCAAGTTGGACAACAGGGAGTGGAGGAGGAAGTCAGGGAGGACAGAAGATCAGTGCCAGAGGACCAGGCAGAGCTTAGATTAATAGAACGTCTGGGGTCAGCCCTTAATTAAGGAGAACGAAGGCGTGCAGGAAGTGCTCAGGAGAAGAAATTACTTTGAGTGCGGAGTGACAGGACCTTGTATGAGGTAAACATTTGGGTGCAAAAAAGGACAAGGACAAGGAACGTGTCCTGGTCTGTGCCTTCTGCATGAGAACACCTTTGCATGTCCCCTAATAGGAGGATCGGAGAGAAGGGGAAGGGAAGGGGGGAGAGGCAAAAAAAAAAAAAAAAGGAAAAAGCGAGAAAGAAACACAGAGAGAGAGAGGAAGGAAGGAAGGAAGGAAGGAAGGAAGGAAGGAAGGACGAAAGGAAGGAGAGAGAAAAAAGAGAGAGAGGGAGGGAGGGATGGAGGGAGGGAAGGAGGGAGGGAGGGGAGGAAGGAAAAAGAGAGAGAGAAAGAGAGAGAGAAAAAAAGAAAGAGAGAAAGAAAAGGCTGGAGGGACTCGGAAATCCTTCTGGCCCCCAGCGAAGGCTAAGGAGGGACTGGGCGGGCGCTGGGAGGAGCCTCGGAAGCATCCTCTGAGCAGTCGCCTCTGAGCACGCTGGGAAAATCCTTCCTCCCTCGGACATGGCGCTCACCTGCCCGGCGGCAGCAGCCGGCTCCGGCGCCGCGGTTCGCGGGTCCGGGCGGAAGAGCAGCTCCAGCTTCAGCCGTGGGGTGGAAGGAGGCGGCGGCGGCGACGGCGGCGGCGACGGCGGCGGCGCGGCCCGCGGGCCCAGGTGTTAGCCCTGAGGGAGCCCGGGGAGCCGGCCGGGGCGCGCAGGGTGCAACGGGGCGCGCACCAGCCCCGGGACGCAGCCGGCATGGTGTCCCAGGTGCTGCAGCTGCTCCGGCAGGGCGTGTGGGCCGCGCTCACCGGGGGCTGGTACCACGACCCGGAGCAGAGCAAGTTCACCAACAGCTGCCACCTCTACCTGTGGCTGTTCCTGCTGCTGCTGCCCCTGGCCCTGCACCTGGTGAGTGGGGAGGGTCAGGTCCCGGGGAGCTGTGGGGATGGAGGGAAGGAGGAGAAAGGAACCACAGACGTGCCATCAGCCTCACGGAGTTTCAGGTTCGTAGAGATGCTTAAGAGATGGAAGGGGAAGGGCTTCAGAAATTTGGGACAGAGAACGTGCAGGGAAAGGGGGCTGTGAGGATTCACTGGAAAAGAAAAGAAGTAGACAGGACTGCGGGGGCTCGGAGACTCATTAAGAATTGATGCCGGATGTTAGGATGAGTCACTCTCCTTGTGGCAGGGAGCGTGCAGCTTGTTTTGTAGGTGGGTAACTCTAGGCCTCAGAGCTGGGTAGCTTGGGATGTTTGGTGTGAAATACTGTAGATTGTAGCCAAGAGGCAAAACGAAATGTGAAAAGCAAACTCATTTCAGTTGTTGGCCCCTTTTTTTCCCCTCTCACCTTCTTTCTTGTTTTGCTTTGGGAAGGCAGGTTCAATTATCAATTACTCACATTGTAATTTCTACACCACTGTGTATAGGAATCTGTAGGAAGATATAATAATGGATAAATCCAATGTACTTTATGCTAGACAAAGTATTACAACATTTAGTTGGGGCTTGACATTTTAGTGGGGTTGTGGTAAGTGAGTGCTTGCTGAAAAACTACATAGATGACCTTCTTAGGTAGATTATACATAATTAAAACAATGGTTTACCTTCTTTGAAAAGCTGTACAGGTAAGGGGTTCCATGTCTTATTAAACTTTACGTGCCAAGAATCTAATTTTGGTATGTCTGTTGGAGAACTTTATTCCTAACACGTTATTTGATCATGGGTTTTTTACAGCAAAAATTGTCAATGAGTTTGCATGACTGGTGGATTCCGAGTTTGACATTTGTGATTGGGTTCCTCTTTACTCTTTTTCCGGCAGTGTATCCAAAGGGTCAGAACTCTGGGTGTGAAGCCATGATGCTGAGGTTAAATTTTGGGTCTACTGGTTACCAGTTCTGTGACCTTGGGGAGGTTATTTACCATCTCATTTTTCATTTTCTTATCTGTAAAATGAGAAAAGGTAAGAGTACCAGATTTATAGATTGTTTTAGGGATTAAATAAGATAGTACATATAAAGCCACAGGTCTGACTTGAACTGAGATTGGACTCAGACCTGGGTTTACAATTCTGTTCTGCTAGTTATTAGCTGTTTGATCTGATACTGAACTTTTCTAAAACTTAGCGTTCATATCATTAAAATGGATGTAATCATCATAATCACCACTTCACAGAAAAATTAACCAAAATTGTATATAAAAAGCATTAAATATGGAAACTACTTGGAAACCCTTCAATAAATGCAAGTTTCTTATTCTTTCTGATTTTGTGCACCATTTTTCTTAACCCATTTTTCTTTAGCCTGTGGGTCCCAGTGTTTCCCCTTTTCCTAGAGGGACAGCATAGCAAAGTCATGAGGAACGCAGCCCTCACCAGGGTGAAATCCTAGTTCTCCTTACTAGACCTAGTATGAGCTTGAGCAAGCTTCACCTTCCTTGTTTGTAAAGCAGGGATAATTATAGTACCTCCCTTTTAGGGTGAATGTGAGAACTGAGTGAATTAATAGATGAAAGTACTCTTAGTACCTGTCACACACAGAGTGCTTAGTAAGAGATGCCCTTTTTTTCCTTCCCCAGCTTCTAAAATCTCTCCATCCTTATGTTTTCTGATTCCATTTAGCTAGAATTAATTTCTCTTCTTCCTTACCCTTATACCATTCTGTACTTACTATTAGTTTTACAGCATTCTGTAGTTGGACTATCAGCATTAATAGTACTTTTCGAATTCTGTCTGGTACTTAGTTGTAGGAACATGTATTTCACTTCTATGTCTAGATCATAAGCTTTTTTGAGGGCATGGGTTTTTATGTTGTTTATTCATCTTGGTTTTTCCTTGTGCATAGCAGAGTGCTCTGCATTTGGTAACACTGATCTCCTATATAATTAACTTGTGTGTCTCTTTCTTTTCCAACTAGCATTAAATAGTCTACCTCACTATGCTTTTTGAATATTTCCTGATAATGAAAGCAATATATATTCCACTTATAATCCCACTCCTCAGAAACAACCACATTAGAATTTAATGTTGTGTTCCTGCAGATGTTTTTTTCTATGCATATGGGCTCATTTTTGTAAAACTCTACTTAAGATTTGATGTCTATGTATGGTCAGAACCCTTAATTTCTACCTAACTATGCTTGATTTAGATCTTGCGTTTGTGAGTAGGAAATTGTCCTTCGTTAACTTGCTTTTCGATCATATTTAAATGTAATTTTCAGCTAAATCTCAAAATGTTAGAAAGTAAAATCTGAGATCTTAAATAATTTTACTTTTATATCAGACTTTAAAGAATGAAACAGATGTGCCCAAATTTTTATATCTCTATGCCAGCATGCCTTTAACTATTATAGAATAATTGTATGTGGGTGCAGCTACTTTTTAATAGATAGCCTGTCTTATTAAAAACACGACAGGTTATTTTTTTCTTGCTTTAGTCTTCTGGTTTCTGAAAGTGCCCTTGAAATAAAAGGCCCTCTTCCCCAGTGGAGGCTTTGTACTTCAGATCTTGGTGCTTAAATATATTCCTCTGCACTTCAGTGTTGTCTGTGATTGTTAATGTCTTTTTCAATTTATTCATTTACAGTCATTTGTTCCAAGAAGATACTTGACTAGTTACTGAAAACAGGGGCTTAGTCAAAGTTCTGTGAACTTCTCTGTTTTTTGTTTTTGTTTTTTTTTTACAATTTTAGTTGAAACATGTTTAAGGAAGTTTTGGTTGGGCACGGTGGGCTTATGCCTATAATCCCAGCACTTTGGGAGGCCAAAGTGGGTGGATCCCTTGAGATTAGGAGTACAAGACCAGCTTGGCCAACATAGTGAAACCCTGTCTTTACTAAAAATACAAAAAATTAGCTGGGCATGGTGGTGCATGCCTGCAATCCCAGTGACTCAGGAGGCTGAGGCAGGAGAATCGCTTGAACCCTGGAGGCAGAGGTTGCAGTGAGCCAAAATCACGCCACTGCTCTCCAGACTGGGTGACAGAGCAAGACTCTGTCTCAAAAAAAAAAAAAAAGGAAAGAAAGAAAATTTCACTATTGAAAAGATCCACTTTTTAATTTAACAGATACTTCGAGTATTTTAAATATTTTTATTATTAATTATTGAGGCAAATTTCTAATCCCTAGAATGTACTTAGATCTGGGTGATAATGTGGGAAATAGTGATTTATTAGCATTTGTAAACTATGTATATATCTGTGAGAAATGTTTGGAAATGTACAACTGAAAACAGTAAGCCAATTTGGATAACTTGGAAAGAGTTTTACTTTAGTTGATTATCAACCTCCTTTTCTTTTGGACACACTGAAAGATGATTTGTCTTGAGAGATATTTAAATTGTCACTATTACATGTGTTTTGTCTTTATTCTTTTGAGATGATAATTAATGGAGATTCAGAACTGAGTTTTCTTTACAGCAGGGGTATATGGGCACGATTCTGGCCTTGTGTCAGTTCTGAGAGCATAAGCCTCATGTCAAAAGACACAGTTCCCGTTCTTCCTCTTATCAATTGTGTGGCCTTGTGCAAGTCACCTTACTTCTCCAGACCTCAGTTTTATCATCTGTGGAATGTGGATAACACTTTCATTTTATAAGCTTAGCAACTGAGGTCCAGGGAGAGTCAGCTGTTTGCCCACAGTCATCTAGATAGTCAGTGGTAAAATTCTGCATTTAGCTGAGGTTCTGTAGCATCCAAGCCTTTGGCCCTTCCAGGACATTATGCTGCCTGACATAGTACATATAAGAACACTTTGAAGTCTGTGAAACTGTGGAGCCACCTACAGTGGAATTATGATTATGCCAGTGGTATTGTGGTCAGCTCCACTGGAGAGGAAGAGTTGAGTGATGGGAAGAATGAGGTGGAACTTTCACATCCTTCCAGACCCCATGCATGGCAATATTAGACTTGAGTTTCCAGGCCTGACATATGTGTTTGGATGGGCAGCCCTTTCCACGCTTGTGGACAGAAAGCCTGTCTTTTGTTTTATGGCTGGAGCTTTCTGTTTCCTTTCCTTTAACTTTAGCCAGACTTGTTCTGTTCCCAGTTCTGCTTTTTAAAATTTAATCTTAGAGACTTTCTTTGATAAGACTTACATCATTTCTAATTACCGTAATTATAATTAATAGGATTATCTGTCAAGCGCTAGCATAGTACTAGGCAAATAGTAAGCACCCAACATATTCTGATTGTTATTACATCTAATTGGTGACATTTCTATGAGAGTCCGCAGTCATTTCCCATTCTGGTATGTCATTATTTTTTCTTAGATCTTGCATTCCTCTTTTTTCAATCAATATTTTCCCAAGATTTTACTATAAAAAGTTTAAAACATACAACAAAGCTGAAATAATTTTATTGTGTGCAGCCATATACACAGCACTTTGATTTTACCCCATGAATATTTTACTGTACTGGCTTTATCACCTACCTATTCATTTGTACATCCTTCTATCGATCCCTTATTCTACTTTATTTTCTTAATACATTTCAAAGTAAACTACACACATCAGTCTATTTCTTCCTAAATACTTCACCTTGCATAATAAATGACAGTTTGATGGAAATTTAAATATACTACATTTTAAAGAAAGTTACTGTGGAGCTCTGGTTGTGGGCCCCATGGACTAGGCATCTTGGATTATTCTACTCCTTCACATCCCTAACCCCCATAATAAGGCTTCCTGAGGCCTAAGAAATGAAGGCGCAATTGAATGTTGAGGTTTGAGAATAGAATTTAAGGTGTTGCATTTCTTTGACCACCCTTCCTTCCTTCCTTCCTTCGTTCCCCTGATCCCCCCTCCATGCTTCACCTAGACTTCTTCTCCTAATTTTAACATATAAGATGACTTTGTGTAAATTATGGAAAGGCAGCCTCTGCGAAGAGGCAGCCTTTCCTGGCCCATTTAATCCTGTCAGCAGGAGACCTTTGTGCAGAATGCAACCTGCACAGCCTTGCATAGCAGGCTTGGCCCATTCCACTTGGTGGTTGTTATTCTCTTGAACTGCTTGGCATGTTGCCGTTCCCAAAAGGTTACCTCTGTTCTAGTCAGTCCTAGCATTTATATCCAATTTCCTCAAAAGAATGGCTTTCTCTGTTAATGAATCACATAGTCCGTGCTTTCTTTCCTTTGACTCCCAGAACCTTGATATTTGGTCCTTCCACTTCTAGGGGCCTTATTTATTCTTGCATTGAGATGCCTAATCCTTTGCACTATCTCCATAATTTACCTGAATGTCTGGCTTCCTGCCTCCTGCCCTCACCTGCCTGAAGCAGAGTTGTATTTGAGGTGAAGAGCCTGAGCATGGAGTTGCTTAAAAGGCATGCTTCCTTGGTCCTGGGCCTCCAAAAAGAACTACAGACTTAGTCCCTCCAGCTTTGGGCTGAATGCCCAACCATGCAGTTGTCTCTCAATTTTTGCTTCTCCAGGTGGCTCTGTGGATGGTGTGTGCAGAGGACTTGCCTGTGTGGAGGGCTCTGCTTTCCTGGAGTCCCTTCATTTGTTGCTGGGGCAGCCGTCTCCAGTCTTCAAACTGACAATTCTTTTATTGAGTCACAGTTGCTCTCTTTCTGTACAACTCCTCCCATTTATCCTCATCGTGTGCCGTTAGACACATGCATGTCTGCGGGCAGGATCTGTGTCCCCAGGTTGTGTTTCTGTGTTTGTTTTCTCTTTCCATTCTGGCATTACAAGTTCATAACAAATTTTCTAGTAGTTGAACTTATGTCTCTTTCCCCATTCCCAGCTTTCTTAGGGCTTCTTGAGATTTCCCCCCATTAGTGACTGGTTGTATTTTGAATGGTTCACTCCTCAGATACCTGGCATTTTTCCTCAGGGTAATGTCTAATAGTTTTTTTTTTTTTTTTTGAGGCGGAGTCTCGCTCTGTCGCCCGGACTGGAGTGCAGTGGCCAGATCTCAGCTCACGGCAAGCTCCGCCTCCCGGGTTTACGCCATTCTCCTGCCTCAGCCTCCCGAGTAGCTGGGACTACAGGCGCCCGCCACCTCGCCCGGCTAGTTTTTGTATTTTTAGTAGAGACGGGGTTTCACCGTGTTAGCCAGGATGGTCTCGATCTCCTGACCTCGTGATCCGCCCGTCTCGGCCTCCCAAAGTGCTGGGATTACAGGCTTGAGCCACCGCGCCCGGCTTTTTTTTTTTTTTTTTTTTTTTTTTGAGACGGAGGCTCGCTCTGTCGCCCAGGCTGGAGTGCAGTGGCCGGATCTCAGCTCACTGCAAGCTCCGCCTCCCGGGTTTACGCCATTCTCCTGCCTCAGCCTCCCGAGTAGCTGGGACTACAGGCGCCTGCCACCTCGCCCGGCTAGTTTTTTTTTTTTGTATTTTTTAGTAGAGACGGGGTTTCACTGTATTAGCCAGGATGGTCTCGATCTTCTGACCTCGTGATCCGCCCGTCTCGGCCTCCCAAAGTGCTGGGATTACAGGCTTGAGCCACCGCGCCCGGCCATATTTCATCTTCTCTAAATCTCCTTCCTGTGCTCTCTGCAAGAAGAAAATGGACTCACTTTTAATGGTATTCAGATTTTTCCATACTTTTTGTCTGGTGCATTTTCTTCCTCTAGCATTTACAATCGTATTATGTTACTATTATTAGAATAGGTAAGAATCACAGCCAACACTTCTGAGCACATATGAGGCAGACACTTTTGTAAGAGCTTTGCAAGAAAGAAATCATCTCACCTTCCCCAGTGCCCCAGTGAGGCACCATCATTATTCCCATTTTACAGTCAATGAAACTAGCAAAGAGAGGTAGGTAAACATGCTTACAAATACATGACTGTCATGGCCTGACTAGGATTAAAGCCCAAGCATTGGAGTTCTTAACCACTCAGCCATATCACTTCTAACAGGTAATTTTACAATGTGGGCATATTAGTCCATTTTCATACTGCTATGAAGAAATACCCAAGACTGAGTAGTTTATAAAGGAAAGAGGTTTAATGGTCTCACAGTTCCACATGGCTAGGAAGGCCTCACAGTCATGGCACAAGGCAAGTGAGGAGCAAAGTCAGGTCTTAATGGTGGTAGACAAGAGAGCTTGTGCAGGAGAGCTCCCCTTTATAAAACCATCAGATCTCGTGTGACTTATACATTATCATGAGAACAGAATAGGAAAGACCTGCCTCGTGGTTCAATTACCTCCCACTGGGTCCCTCCCGTGACATGTGGGAGTTAAGGGAGCTACAGTTTAAGATGAGATTTGGGTGGGGACACAGCCAAACCATACCAATTGTTATATATTCCTTGCGCGTTTGCGTGAAGACATACGAACACTAAAAATGTACAAAAGGATGCATAACAAAAATATAACTTCCCTCTCACACTTATTTCTAGTTTCCCACTTGAGATGGAACCACTATACACAGCCTCTTGTATTTTCTTGCACTGGTATTTCATACACGTGTGAATGGAAGTTTGAATGTAAGGGGTCCTGAGTGTAATCGTAAAGCAATCTTATTTGTCTTCCACTGTTCCTTTCAATTTGCCCTGGACAGGAGTTTTTTTTCCATATCCCAGATAAAAACATGGGTAAGCCCCATGACTTCAGATCACAGTTTATACACATTTTATGATGGCTTTAAGCAACAAAATACAGACTTGATTTAGATTGCAGAATGTGCAGTTCTATAGCATAACCAAAGCTTCTATCATCCAGTCATTTCCAGGTAGGAAGGGACATGATGATGGCACAGTCTTTCCTGCTCTCCTCCTCCCTCATGCGTTGACTGATGTTTCTGATGTCCTTGGCTTTGGCGAGCAGGACGATTCTTTGTTGACTGTACAGTGGTAAGCTGGCCTGGGGCTCTCAGAGCATGGCACATGTTCCCTAGTTGACTCTCTGGAGAGCTGCCTTCACACACCCTCAGAGACCCCGTTCTCCTTGCCAGCCTTGTCTCTCTGGTGCTTGTCTTGATGAGGGCTGCTGTGTCTTTGCTCTGTCTAGTTTCTTACTCTGTCCACCTCCAGCTTTCTTCTGCTCCAGTATCCTCTGCTCCATAGCCCGTTCACACATTGTCTAAAGCGATCTGTACAGATTTTCACATACAGAGTCCATGTCAATGTCCACATATTCTTTTTCCCACCACATTCTAGGAGGACAGGCCAAGCTCGTACCTCCATCAGAGCAGCTAGCCAGCCAGTCTCTGATCTTTCATCTTCTCTAGGAGGGAATCAG
The DNA here is from genome assembly GCF_007565055.1 of Rhinopithecus roxellana. NCBI lineage: Eukaryota > Metazoa > Chordata > Mammalia > Primates > Cercopithecidae > Rhinopithecus > Rhinopithecus roxellana. The sequence continues at coordinate 97,616,116 of NC_044556.1, read as the reverse complement.
ACAGCAGTCCACTGTGCCTTCTACCCCCACCCAAATGGTAGGGGACTCATAGCTTTCTAAGTGGTCCCACTGAAGGCCTTCTCTCCTGAATGAGGAAGGGGATGGGACACAGGATTAGCTACACACCAGTAGGCCTTTCCAAAAATTTTCATATACTCTCTTTTTCTAAATTCTATTACATCATTTTGAGTAAGGAATTTAAGATCATGTAACTCATCCTCATAATCTATCTAGAAATGTCGGTTGTTTGTCCTAGAAATTTACATTGGAATCTCTTATCCATCCTTCCTTGGTTCCTTGGTCAACACTTCCATTAAAAATGGTATACAAATGTGTAATCATTTATGCATACATAGCCTTGTTGTCCCTCTTGACAGAACATCTTGGAGATCATGACACAAAGAGCCTCCTCATTATTCATGTCTGCATAGTATTCCACTATTTCTATAAAGGGCAACTTATTTGATTAGTCACTATTGAAGAATAATTAGGTTTTCAGATGATTTTTAACCTAATGCCATTAGTTGGATATGGATCAGTCAAGATGTGCTAGCTTATGCTGAAATAATAACCAACCTAAACGTGTGTTTGGCTTTACCAAGTTATTTTTTGTTATTTTTGTTTGAGATGGAGTCTCTCTCTGTTGCCCAGGCTGGAGTGCAGTGGCACGATCTCAGGTCACTGCAACCTCTGCCTCCAGGTTCAAGCAATTCTCCTACCTCAGCCTTCGGAGTAGCTGGGATGACAGGCATGCACCACCACGCCTGGCTAATTTTTTGTATTTTTAGTAGAGACGGAGTTTCACCATATTGGCCAGGCTGGTCTCAAACTCCTGATCTTGCGATCTGTCTGCCTCGGCCTCCCAAAGTGCTAGGATAACAGGTGTGAGCCACTAAGGCTGGCCACCAAGTTTATTTTTAATTTTTAATGTTATTATTATTTCTTTTTAGAGGTAGGACTCATTGTCACTCAGGCTGGAGAACAGTGGTGTAATTGTAACTCATTGCAACCTCAAACATTTGGGCTCATGTGATCCTCCCACCTCAGCCTCCTGAGTAGCTGGGACTGCAGGGTGCACCACCACATCTGGCTAATTTCTTATTTTTTTGTAGAGATGGGGTCTTGCTATACTACCCAGGCTGGTGTCAAACTCCTAGCCTCAAGTGATCCTCCCACTTTGGCCTCCCGAAGTGTTGGGATTACAGGCGTGAACCACTGCACCCAGCCCTATTTTTTATTTATACTACATGTCCAACATGGTCCATTGGGGTGTCAGGGGTATAGTTAGCAGGGGGTCCTGCTCATTATAGGTATTTAGGAACATGGGCTGTTTGAGTCTTCATTTTGGGGTGACTGGGAGCATTACTCGCTATCATCCCCCCATGACCCTGGATGATCATACCAGTCACTATGGTTGAGGGACACTGAGTGGGTGTCATGGTCTGGCTCTGGAGGCTCCTGCCTGGAAATGGCAAATACCTCTTGCCCTCAGACTTCTTTGTCAGGGAATGTTGCATGGCCACACCTCACTTCAAAGGGAAAGGAGAGTGCAGTTCGACCCTGTGCCTGAGGGACTAACTGGACATGTTTGTTGGAGAGCACTTATGTCTATGACAACAGACTGAGTGCCAGATGTTCTGCTGGATATTGTGGAGACGTCAGGAGAACAAGGTGGATTGATGTCTTCTCCCCATGCAGTTAGCAGATAAACAGGCATGAGTAACACAGTGATAATTGTTACTGTAGGGAAAGTACAGGTGCTGTACAGTAAAGATGGGAGGTGGAATCTTGGCATGAGTACTTAAGGAAGGCTTCCCAGAGGAGGAAGTTATTTCTCATCTGAAATCTGATGAATGAGTAGGAGTTAGGCAAGCAAAGATGAGTAGAGGAGGAACAGCATTTCATGCAAGAGGAACAGCATGTATTAAAGCTCTAAGGGGTATGAGAGTCTGGCCATTTTGCTGTACCCTTTAAGAATATGTGAGAGACATAAAGACACATGACCCCTAAAAACTTCACAGGTGTCTCTTAAGGAAAAGAACATTCTCCCACATAATTATCACACCCAGAAAAGTTATTGATATGATGGTATTGTCTAATATATAGTTCCTATCCAAATTTCCAGTTATGCCAATCAGTAATGTCTTAGAAAGCTGGGGTTTTTGGTTTTGTTTTTCTGTATCCAAGATTCAAACAAGGATCAAACATGGCTTTTAGTTGCCACATCTCTTGATTGTTCTTATTCTAAAATGAGTTCTCTAAGCCTCTGGGTCAGTGTTGTGTCCTTGTCGTGCATCACATCAGAGGGACAGAATTCTCCCACCTCTCCCCAACCCGCGTCGTTGGTTAAGGTAGTGTCAGCCAGATGTCTCTGTTGTAAAATTACCAGTTTCCCCTTTGTGTTTAGTGAGTAATCTGTGGAGTGAAACCTGGAGATTATATATATTGTATTTCCAAAAGTCTTTCCCCCAATAGTTATAGCATAAATTGATGATTCTTGACTAAAATAATTATGACAATGGTGGTTGCAAAATGGTAATATTCTAATTTTCTTCCCACCTTCATTAATTGGTACTCTTCTGCAAAGAAGATTTTTTTTTCCTATCTTCATAGTTTTGTTGCACTTTTTAGTGTGGTCTCATAGATTCATTTTTTAATTCAATGGGAGTATAATCTATGCCTATCATCATTCTTTTTGATGTTCAAATGATCAAAACTTTGGCAAGTGAGACCTTCTTCATGCACATTCTGAGTTTTCTTGGATATACCCTCATCAGTTTGTGAGCACGTTATTGCTTTCTGCTCAGAAAGATATTCCTGGCTTAGCTTGTACTTTCCCTGCCCCAGCCCTGGAAGAATCAGCCATTTTGCCAAGGAGCCATGATCCTTGTGGTGGGGAATTACATTTGGAAACCAAAATCTAGGGCTGCAGTAGTTGCATTTGTTGCTACTAGTTGTCTTTGCCTCTAGACCCTTTCAGTAGATACACCTAGAAGATTGATCAATTTATAGGTTGAATGATTGAATAATCAATTGAAGTTTATTCTGAGACCATCAAACCAGTCCATATCAAAGGACTCTTCCTCTGCTTCCATTATTTCATATTTATATCTCCCTTCTCTCACAGTGAGAACTCTAGCTCACAACAATATCATTTGCCCAGTCCTAAAATATACGCACAAATTCCTACTCCCATAACACCACCCTAGACACATCTTTAAGGAAAAGTTCAAGACTGTTTAGAAGTTATTATTGTTATTGTTTTTAGAATATGCATCACCAGTAATGTACTGATAGAGTAGCATGCTCAAAAGTTACTTTGATGAATTCTTTTCTAATTAATTTTTGGTTCATCTTTGTAGTTATGCTATCATTTGATATATAGTTAGGTTCACTTGTAGCTATATAATTTTAGCTTTTCCTCCATCCTTGCTGATTTAATAATTTATACCAACAGGAGGTATAAAACATTAACATAGTTCACAAAACATTAAAAGGTGTGCTGAATTACTTTATCAAAACGTTTCTCTGACTGCTGGATGGAAAAGTAGATCAAAGAAAGGACAAAAATAGAAACGAGAGGTTCGGTGTCTATTTCAGTCACCCAGTCAAGGGATGGTGGTGGCAGTAAGATGGAGAATTGTGGATAGATTTTAATAGGATTTAATGATCAGTTCATTTTTAGGGTAGAGGAGTAAGGATGGGGGAGGAATCAAGGGAGATGCCTGATTATCTGGTTTGAGCCAGAGGTGTATGGGTTGCCATTGACTGAGATGAAGGATGAAAGAGGATAGTTGGTAGGGAAACCAAACACCTAATTTTACACAGAGTAGCTTGGAGTTTCCTTTTAGGTATCGAAGTGGAGATGTTGAGTAGATAGGTGGATATAGGTGTGGGGAGTTTAAAGGAACAATCTAAGCTAGGGATACGGATTTGAAAATCATCAGCATAGAGATGACATTTACCGCCAAGGGACTGGGTAAGACTTCCTAAATAGAATGTGTAGAGAGGGGAAAGAGTGCTAACAGTGAGGCCCCAGGAGCCTTACACTCAGAGGCAGGGCAAAGATGAGGCGTCGGGAGACAAGGGAAGAGCCAGGAGAGCTTTTCTGCTGTGAGCACCTGTGTCGCTCGCTGCTGAGAAAACAGGAAATTGTGGTTATTTTTTGTTTTTAGAGACATTGACAAGAAACTTTCAGTGTGTATTGGGGAGTAGAAGCCAAACTACTGTGGGTTTAAGAGGCCATGGGAGGTGAAGACATTTCTTTCAAGCAGGGAGCAGAAAAAGGGCACGCTATCTGGAGAGAGGTTTGGGGTCAAGGGGGTTTATTCCTCCCTCAAAGTCAGAAGGTCCTTGAAAGTAGGGCTGTGATTTGAATCCCCATTGGTCCTTGGAGTGGTGCTTCATACACAGTGGATGATCTAATCGCTCTGCATTAATGGAATCTAACTCCATAAGGGAAGGCACAGTTTTGGTAGTGCATATTACGGACTGTGGTCAGACCCGATTCAGTAGACTCACCACAAGGTTGTGGCCAGAATCCAGATCTTTAAAAATGGAGCTGAAAAACAGAGACATTACTCTTGGAGTTGGCTTGCCTTAAAGTTCAATTTGCCATTACTTTCCAGATAACCTTTATTATTTATGTAGCAATTATGTATTTCCTTGTGGTTCTTATATAATAATTTATTTTTTTTTTCTGTCATGGGAAACTTGGACTTCAAAAAATTATCGACCATTGAAGCAGGCAAAAATAAATTTTACCTCATTTCTTATTATGGATTGATATTAAGTATAAAAGGGAAGTATAGAAGCTTTGGACTGTGAAGGACCTTACGCATTTCTTATTCTTATCTCTTAGTCTCTGATATGAACATTTAGATTGGATTTAGTGTGTGTTTCAGTTCTTTCCCCCAAATCTTTACCATCTCAAAAGAAATGCCAGATAACTAGTAGCCCACTGGGATACAGTTCCCTATCAGTAGACACGTGTTTCTAGACTAGTCTTGTCTTTTGTTATTTCTGCTTCCAAGACTACAACTAGATACTTAATAATCAGGAAAGAAGAAAAATTCCTGAATATAAGAAATGGCCCAGAGTAACCCCTGACACAAATATTTCGCTCAGAAAACAGTTGCCTGGTTTGTTTCAGAAATACTTTTTCTTATTATATATCAACCCCTATGACTGTGTTCACAGGCAAAAAAACACTTTGCTGTGTTGCTCTGTTGCACTTTGCTCCTTCTTACAACAGCATATCTGAATTTATTATTTCATGGTGTTGATGAATGATGAATAGATAATGATGATGATCATGATGGTGATGATCATGAGAGACGTGGACATTTAAGTGCTCTTTATGTGCCAGTGTATTAATTATCTTATACTTATTATGCTTAATCTTTATAAAAATATTATTAAGAATTATTTTTCTCATTTCACAGAAGAAACAGAGATTTACAAAGGCTAAATAACTTCCAAAGGTTGTACAATTTGCTAAATTGAGAAAAAAAGATGTAATATAAAATTACTATCATAAATATTTATTTATTGACCAATATTTTTGACCAGCTGTTTGCTGGATACCAAGCTGGGTGCTGAGGGTGTAATGGAGAATAAGACAGACCTGGCCCCATCCTCATAAGACTTACCATTTTTACATGGCTCTAGGAATAAATAAGAATCAGTAAGAGAGGGCCGGGCGCGGTGGCTCATGCCTGTAATCCCAGCATTTTGGGAGGCCGAAGCAGGTGGATTACTTGAGATCAGGAGTTCGAGACCAGCCTGGCCAACATGGTGAAACCCTGTCTCTACTAAAATACAAAAAAAAAAATTCGCCAGCCATGATGGTGAGCACCTGTAATTCCAGCTACTCCGGAGGCTGAGGCACAAGAATTGCTTGAACCTGGGAGGCAGAGGTTGCAGAGATCACGCCACTGTACTCAAGCCCAGGTGACAGAGTGAGACCCTATCTCCAAGAAAAAAAAAATTGGGGCATGCACAGTGGCTCACATCTGTAATCCCAGCACTTTGGGAGGCCAAGGCAGGTAGATCACGAGGTCAGGAGTTCAAGACCAGCCTGGCCAACATAGTGAAACCCCATCTCTACTAAAAATACAAAAATTACCCCGGTGTGGTTGCGGGCACCTGTAGTCCCAGCTACTTGGGAGGCTGAGGCAGGAGAATCGCTTGAACCCAGGAGGTGGAGGTTGCAACGAGATGAGATTGCACCACTGTACTCCAGCCTGGGGTGACATAGCGAGACTCTGTCTCAAAAAAAAAAAAAAAAAAAAAAAATCAGTAGGAAAATATAAACATCTTGAAAGTGGAGTAAAATAGACAACTGTCAAAGAAATGTATACAGCCAATAAACGTGAAATGTTTTAAATAATCAAATAAATATATATTAAAATAACATGGTTTTTCATGTCTACATAGCAAAGATCTAAAAGGTAATACAGGCCAGGCACGGTGGCTCATGCCTGTAATCCCAGCACTTTGGGAGACTGAGGTGGGTGGATCACCTGAGGTCAGGAGTTCGAGACCAGCCTGGCTAACATGGCGAAACCTTGTCTCTACTAAAAAAAACAAAAATTAAAGGGCATGATGGTGCATGCCTATAATCCCAGCTACTCGGGAGATTAAGGCATGAGAATCACTTGAACCCAGGAGGCAGAGGTTGCAGTGAGCCTAGATGACACCACTGCACTCCAGCCTGGGTGACAGAGTGAGACTTCATCTGAAAAAAAAAAAAAAAAATGGAATGTGGTTTAAATAAATAACCATTCTCAAGAATTGCAAGGGATGTATGTTCAAAGTGAGTTACTGAAGCACTGTTTGTTATAGCAGATGACTAGAAACAGGTATCCATTGAGAGGGAATTGGCTTAATGAATTATGGTACATTCTACAGTGGAGTACTATGCAGCTATAAAAAAGGAATGAGAAAATAGATTGGTGTAGAGGGATCTCCAGGTAATATTGTTAAGAAAAAAAAGCAGAAGATACATATAGGCTAAAAAGGGGGAGGGAAAGATGAAGCGTACTTGCATTACTTGCATTACTTATGTTTCAAAAAGACAGATTGAACAGATAAAACATTAATAAGAACATAGTTACCTATAGAAGGAGGTAGAGAACAGGTGAAGGCAGTAGGACTAGAAATGAGGAATGAACCTTAGTAGATTGATGGCATAACCAAACAAAATATCTTTCAAATGACTTTAATGACTTTCTGGGCCTCCTGATACAGCATAAAGGCAAAAGAGCCACAAAGACATCTTAAATTGCATTCGATAAGCTTATTAATAAGATTTTATACATATTTTGAAATTATTGTATATGTAGTAGAGGGTGAAGAAAATAAGAAATCATGTTATAATACTTAGGAGTAAGGATTTCAGCAATAAAAGAAAACAGACACATATAAAATCAAAGAACTTACATAGAATCTTGCAATCTTTAAAATTATAAATATCAACCTGGGGTGGTGACTCACACCTGTAATCCCAGCATTTTGGGAGGCTGAGGCAGGCAGATTGCTTGAGCCCAGGAGTTCAAATCCAGCCTGAGCAACATGGTGAAACTCTATCTCTACAATAAAATATATAAATATATACACACACACACATACACACACAGACACACACACACACAAATTAGCTGTGTACGGTGGCACATTCCTGTAGTCCCAGCTACCTGGGAGGCTGAGGTGGATCACTTGAGCCTGGGAGAATGAGGCTACAGTGAGCTCTGATGATACTACTGCACTCCAGCCTGGGCAACAGAGTGAGACCTTGTCTCAAAAAAAAAAAAAAAAAAAAAAAAAAAAAAAAAAAAAAAAAGCAGTGTCATTCTGAAATCATGACTTATTTATTTTTAAAATAGGTATATTTTTGAGCTCTACTGAAAAACCTAGAATTAGTGATAACCCAATGAGAATGGACAGATCTAGAACTCGGATTTTAGTCTCTGAATTCCATTTTCTTTTAAAAGAAACTAGAGCTCTTTGGAAAAAATGGTTTATTCCAGGTCTGGGCAAGAAAATGAACAAGAGGAGTCTTTAAGTAAAGAAGAATTATTGAAGAATACTAGGGTCATGTTAGAAAGATAGGAGAGTAAGCTTATAGATGCTGGCCAAGTATGTTCAATTTGAGCCCCAGTGAGATCATCATACAATGATATGCATTTAGGAGTGGGGTGCATCCTACAGAAAGGGGAGAAATGATACTGTAAAGGGGAAGCTAACACTGGATGCCAGAGGGCTCATCTCTGCCACCCGGAGTAGTTGGTATGTTAGCAACAAGACTTGCTCACAGGTCTCCAACCAGATTGTGGTGGGCTCTGACATGGGACTGAGTGGAGTGCCAGTGTCTCCAGCTATGAAGAAAGAACTGGAGAATCAGAGCTGACACTGGGGAAGAGACATACAATCCGACTCCTGTCCCTTGCTCATCAGAAAACCTTT